>NC_053390.1:795031238-795666238 GCF_905171765.1 Bufo bufo | reverse complement strand
CTGCGTCCACCGAAAACATGGTGCTTGGAGCCAAAAATGTCAATTTTTGACTCATCAGATCAAAGTACAGATTTTCACTGGTCTATTGCCCATTCCTTGTGTTTCTTGGCTCCACCAATTCTCTTCTCATTGTTGTTCCTCAGTAGTGTCTTCTTTGCAACAATTCAACCATGAAAGGTTCTCACTGTCTCTTCTGAACAGATGATGTTCGGATGTGTCTGATACTTCATCTCTGTGAAGCATTTATGAAGGTTCTGATCTGACCTGTGTTTTTGTAGTTTCTGAGGCCAGAATTTGTGGTTTCTGTCCGGCAACGATGAACTTATCTTCTGCAGCAGAGGTAACTGTTGTTCTTCCTTTCCTGGGGTTGTTGTCACCGCAAAAAGATAGAACTTGTCCTATCTTTTTGCAGAACGGACGAATCGCGGACCCCATTCAAGTGAATAAGCTCGCCATCTGCATGCAGCAACCACGTGGCCGATGCCCGTGCACTGCGGACCGCAATTTGCGGTCCACAGCATGGGCACGGAGGGGCAACGGTCCTGTGAACAAACCCTAACACAACTGATGGCCTCGAACACATTATGAACGCAAGAAATTCCTCAAATGAATTCTTGACAAGGCAGAAGGATGGACTACCAACAGTGCAGAAAGCCATCATCAAATCAGAAGGGGGCTGCATGGAAGAGTCTAAAACATGAAACTACTCACGTTCCCTCTTTGTTTTATGTCTTCAATATGAATCCACAATGTACATAAAAATAAAAAATAAAAATAAAAATCATGGAACGAAAATCTGCGCCCCATTCTTTTCTGATCCAAGTTCTCAAATTATGGGGGCATCCATCTTGCCTCAGTTACTGCCCTGAGCTGTAAACAGCAGTTCTAGAAATTTACAACAACCACATGGCCATAAGAAGTTTTGGTCAGAAAGCAACTCATCTACAGATATGGGAGATTATTGTGGGCATGCTCTATAAACTATGCAGAGGAGCCGAGCTATCCTACTTACCTATAGGTATGGCCGGACTTGGGGGCAGGGACTTTAGGGGAGGCCAACATGACGGGGATTTGGTTCAGGGAGACCCCTGGGATAGGTTAGTTTATTAAAGGGGCGTTTTTGTGGAGACCCTGGGGGGTAGGAATTGGCTAATTTAATTGTAGGGGTGTGGATTGAGGGGTTAAATTGTTGTGGCAGGGAGAAGAAGGGTGCCATTTTAGGTTTAATCAGAAAGAGCCAAGACACGTCAGGTTGTAGTGCAGGCTTACCTGTAATGGATCAATTTAAAGAAGCCATCAGGCAGCTGAGGGCGGCAGCAGAGGTTCGGGGGCCCAAATGTATCCAGGGGCAGGTGCAATAGTTGTTACGTGGGGAAATTGAGGCATCAGCTTCGCCTCAGCCCATCGCTATCTTGCCGCGGCGGGCAAGGCCTCTGGCGTGCTTCAGCCCACAGTCATCCCACCCCCCGGGCTCAGCGCCGAATGTGAAGCCCTTCCGAGGACCCTTCACGCCAGGGAGCAGCGGGGAAAGCTTCCTCCCGCACACCCCGATGTGGAAGGAATCCGATGAGTAGGCGGAGCCCTAGGGGTGGCCGGGCCCGGTCACCTCCGTCTTCTGCTAGATGCGGCATGGGAGCGGGACCAGGAGTGGCGGGCACCCTCACAAGTCCTGGAGGGGAGGGTGCCACCCTGCATGTTCATCTTGTCGGCAGCGTGCAGCAGGGCCCCCATTGCCAGATATGCAGCAAAGAAGAAACCCTGCCTCCTCTGTGTCATCATCTGAAGGGATCAGCGCTAACGTCCCTGGCATGGGCTCTGCCAGGCGACAGAATGGGGAGACGTCTTCACCTGAAGACAGTAGATCGGAGCAGAGGATTGGACAGCTGGATGCAGGATCTTCGGCAGATGGGGTCACAGCACCCAGGTGAGATTTCATGGGGACCCTTAGGGCAGTTAGCGGCGGGAAATGGGGGTGGCGGGGGGGATCCCCATCGACTTAGGCAGGGGTTTAGGTCAGTTGTTGGGGGGGTTAGCGGGCTTCCTAGCAGGTTGGGGCATGGGGGGGATGTCCCCGTTGCCGGCTTGGGGGGTGGCGGGAGCCCCTGGTGGGTCTGGTATAGCGGGGGGTGGCAGGCTAGGCATAGGGGGTAATGTGGCGTCGGTGCAAACTCAGGCTGGGAGTGCTGCGGAGGAAGAAACAGGTCGGTTAGATGACAAAGCGAGGGGGGAGGTTTATGTATGTTTTGAGGGACCGTTGGGGGCTCATTTAAAGCAAGAGGTAAGGAAGCGTATTTGGAAAGGCGAATATGTTGAGATTTTTTCTCTGCTCCCGTTGGAGATGTTTAGTCTGGATAGGGTAAGGAGGGCCGAGAATAAAAAAGAGGATGAAGAAAAACTGAGATATTGTTTAATACCGCAACTGTTCCCGAATTGGTTGCAGGCGTTTGAGATATTGGCGAGCGTGATAGGTGAGAAGGCACTGGAGTGTTGTTCGGCCCTGTTCTGGTATTTGTACGCAATCGGTGAGGAGTATCGGGTGTACGGGGGGATAGCGTGGTTGCGGTACGTTGAGCAGTGGAAGGCGATGCGTCCGGAAATGAGATGGGATCACAAAGATATAGCTTTGTGGTTGAAGGTGACTGCACCTAATAGGTCGGGTCAGTCCTTTCATGGGGAATCGAGAGTCACCTCAATGTCGCAGCAGCGTCCGCGAAGGGATTATGCTTCTCATTTGACGACGAGGGCTGTAAATTCAGGGCAAAGTGCAAGTTTTAGCATGAATGCTCCGTATTTGGGGGGTTCCATGGGGTGATGCGATGTTTCAGGGGAATGAGGCAAAAAGGGCGGACAATAATAACAAAGGGGGAGACACTGGACAATCTGGAAAGGATGGAGCCATTCATCGCTAGATATCCGAATAAAGAGGTGGCGTTTTTGTTACGGGAGGGGTTTTTGTGGGGTTTTAAAATTCCATTTGTTCCAGGGGAGGCGGTGTTATTAAAAAAGAACTTGAGATCCGGAGGAAGTGGCAGAAAAACTTAAAAAAGAGGTCTTGCTAGGTAGAATGGCGGGTCTGTTTTTAGAGCCGCCATTAGCGAATTTGCAGGTGTCGCCACTGGAGGTGGTTCCAAAGAAGGAGATGAATAAGTTTCGGCTAATTCATCATTTGTCATTTCCTAGGGGACTGTCGGTCAATGACGGTATTGATCCGGACTTGTGTCTGTGGTCTATACCTCATTTGACGCGGCAATGGAGTGGGTTAAGAAGTTTGGAAAAGGGCCGTTGCTTGTAAAAACTGACATCGAGGCAGCGTTTAGGTCATTGCCAGTGCATCCGGATTGTTTGCATCTGTTGAGGTGTTTTTGGGATGGGGGATTTTTTGTAGATCGGTGTTTGCCAATGGGCTGTTCTCTGTCCTGTGTGTACTTTGAAGCGTTTAGCTCGTTTTTAGAATAAGTGGTGGTAGATGTGTCAGGTTGTGAATCCATCATTCACTACTTGGACGACTTCCTGTGTATCGGGCCCGCCGACTTGCGTGTTTGTGCACTGTTGTTGCACATGTTAGGTACGTTGTTTGGGGCGTTTGGAGTTCCATTGGCGGAGGAAAAGACAATGGGGCCGGTCACTGAATTTAGTATTTTGGGAATAGTGATTGACACGATTAGGATGGAATGTAGACTGCCTATGGATAAGTTGGTGGATTTAAAATGGGAGGTAGCAAGGGCTAGTCGATTGAAAAAGATAAAATTGTATGAGCTTCAGTCACTTCTTGGAAAACTCAATTTTGTGTGTCAGATTATGCCTATGGGGAGGGTTAGCCCGGACGACGGCGGGCGTGGTTGTACCACATCATTACATTCATTTAGGTAATGAATTGAGAGCGGACTTGAATGTTTGGAGTTCCTTTTTGGAGACCTATAAAGGTCGCTCGCTATTCATGGGTGAGGTGGTGAATTTTTTGGGGCGTTACGCTTAGGAGAAGTGGTCTGTCCAAGGTTTAGTCGGGTGGGAGGGTTGCTTAGGGAAGACATGGATTTGTTTCTTGATAGGGTAGAATTCATTATTCGTCGCTCAAAGACAGATGTGGAGGGTAGAGGGCGTAGAGTAGTGGTGTTCGGCGTTCCGGGTTGTACTATGTGCCCAGTGCAATGTATGAGGGAATATGGGATGGAAATGAGGAGGGGGGGTTTTATCATTGTTAGTGCATGATATGATGGGTTGTTTTTATCTCGTTTTCAGTTCGCTGCAGTTTTTTCAAAATGTTTAAAGAGGTTGGGTCTGGGTCAAGCGGGGTACTCAAGTCATTCGTTTTCGGATTGGAGCGGCGATGGAGGCGGCCCGCTGGGGGTTAAGTGATGAGGTTATTAAGCGCATTGGGCATTGGGAATCGATTCGTTTTAGGTCTTATATCCATTTAAATCGAATGTAAAATGGAGGAGGCTTTATAGGGGTTGGGGGGTTTGGCAGCAGGATTGTTCTTTGCTTTGGTCTCTCGTTACAGGTGCAGTTCCAGCCCTAGTATGGATTCTTGGGCATTCTTATGTCTTACCTACTCACACAGCTGCAAGATGCTACCAGATGATTGAATATGGGGGTCACTGCAGCTACTTTGAGAAGGTAGGTCCTGGGGAGAATAGAACACTGGCAGCTTTCCTCTAGACCTAGAAGTCATCTCAGCTCTGATCGTGTCTATGATAATAAACTGAGGAATTTCTTTAATAATCTATCAAGTTTTTTATATGAACATAGGTCACTGGAGGAGCTGGACATTGAATATATGAATGTAGTGCAGTAAGTCTACTGTGTTATGTACCACTTGTGCTGGGGGGTAGGAGACTAGGGGCCACCTTACTCAGGGGCCAACCAGGGTATTTACCTGTACCCCTGTGGGCTAGTCAGAGACTGTTTGTGG
Source organism: Bufo bufo (assembly GCF_905171765.1). NCBI lineage: Eukaryota > Metazoa > Chordata > Amphibia > Anura > Bufonidae > Bufo > Bufo bufo. Next base: position 795,661,326 of record NC_053390.1, on the reverse strand, counting down.
CTCTCAAGCTCTGGTTAGACTACAACTCCCAGCATGCCCTGACAGTCACTACCACATTTAGCAGCTATGAAGCCATTATTTCATCACAGAGTCACCCAACTTCATAAAATAGCACAGTCCCACCTATCTCCTCCCTTTTTTTTTTGTATTTCTCCACCTTTTAAAAAGTATTTATCATCTATATTTTACTTTTTTAAACATAGGCAGTAATACTGAGAACAGAAAAAGCCCCATTTCTGTTGTGTACCTAGCAGTACCTGGGACTATAGAGTGAGACATCAGCCTTTCACATCAGTGTTTTAATATAACATTCGGTGGGATATAGCAATCACTGGAGACGTCCTCTTCATCTCATGTTCTTTATTCTTCTCCTGGTACATGGGGCCAGTCTTGCCCAGCAGGTGCTTGTTAAAATAACAATGAATGTAAAAATACATAGAGGTGGGAAACAAGGCAAAAACATCTCAATCTGCGGCTACGTTCAGCTGGATGTGTACGTGAGAATGAGTCCAGCGGTTTAATTCTGTGCCTTCGCCGACTCTTCAGCCTGAAATGTGCGATGAGTGCTTTGTTTCTACCACTCTCCTTGTCACAGTAATCGGCGGTGGAATCATGTTCACTATGTGAGCCGAGAAATTGCAGTCCACAGGACATATTGCCTTTGAAATCCTATTAGAGAGTTAAAGAGATACTAGCCTTGTTTTTTTCTCTATTTATTTTATGTTCTTTATCTGTTAGAAGCTAACTCTTGGTTTCAAATGTCTACAATTTTTTACTCCAGGAACCTCCAGAGCTGAAATTCTGCTGATCAGAATCTCACATGAACCTGTGTCCGTATTCAGAGAAAGTGTATTCACTGACTGAATACGGTTGTTGGTTATGGATTAAAATGGGCTGTATGACCCTGTATAATGTCTAAAGACTGGGAGACTAAACTGTTTTGTAAAGAAGCGCATTGGATTTTCCGACTGCTCACCATGAGACCTGAGGACCTTAGCAATCAAGTATCCTTCTCCTGCTTTGTTCAAGTAATTTAGGGGCTCTATATATGGAACTTATTGGATCTTATTTTCCTTTTACAAGTTCCCTTATTTCTCACACAAAAAAATATTCTACAGCTTTCAAACCAGCACCTGGATCTGAATACTTTTGTAATTGCATGTAATAAAAAATGTAGCATAGCTACTGAGTTATTCAATGGAATCTATTTGTATGGCGCCACCTGCTGTTTGCACTTTTTCGAATTTCTTTGTCTTTTTCCCTAAGATGGAAGCACATGCTCCGTTCTATGCTTCAAATTCCACTAGCTACAGTAGAAAGGACATATCCGCTGAGAAAGAACGCGTCCTCTGAGCTGCCAGCTTGAAATAAATCTAGCACAGCAATTGGAACAAGGAATGGGGAGCGGTTAACGTACAGGGTTACAGTCTGTTTAGGAAGGATCGTGAAAACCGGAGAGCGGGAGGAGTTTACCTTTATGTAAAGTCCTGTCTAAAGCCCACACTCTGGGAAGATATAAGTGAGGGACATAAACAAAGGGGATGCTAGACGTCTAAAACGCAGGGTGTTACTGACGTGGACGGGACATGTGGGAAGATGGTGGGCGTTTCACCCTCCAAAATAACCCTCCCTTACATCACTCCTGGCTGTGATAACACCCCCAATTATCTTAAATTGACCCAGATAAAATGGACGCTGTTTACGGCCATCCAAACACCTGACACACTGCCGCACATCAGCAGTGCCTTAGGGGATTTATGATTTATTTACAACAATTCTTCACATTGAAGCCTCTGAAGATGGACCAGCTACTGTGTGTTGAAACGCGTAGTAAATCATTAGTGCAAATATGGTAAGTAGCTACCTTCTGTCTATGGTGTTGTGGGGACTTATTATTGTGTCACCCAGGCCTGGCACAAGGGAGCATAGACACTGGTATTAACCCCTGGCTGGTGAGGCTGATCTACTGGTGCTTTACTGGTGATCTTCTGGATGCAGGACTTTTTTTCTGTCTAAAAAAAATTGATCTCTGATGGAAATGGTTAAAACGGATGTAAAATGTTCATAAATGAGCATAATGGATGCTTACAATGCAGGATTCATTTTTTCCTTTATTGATCAGTCAGTCCCATAATTCACTGCAAAAAGTGAAATGCTTTAGACAAACCTAGTAGATGGGTACATTATATTGAGATTTGTCGAGTTAGAGGAGGTGAAAAATCCTTTTCTTTGATAACATAAACTCAGTTTTGTACAGGGGATATTTACTTTACACAAAGCAGATAGCTTTCAAAAGTCTACTCTGCTGCCTTTCACTTAGGGATCCCATCATATAATCTTTCTGCAAATAATCTAATGTAAAGTATAATCTTTCTGTCTGCACTAGCCATGCTAATGGTTTCTAATGGCTAAGAGAATGATATTTTGCATGGTAATATTGGGACTTCACCTGGGCTCCTTGTACAGGACAGTGTCAGAAAATATGAAGACTTTATGATATTTATGTACAGATTTGGTGTTAATACGGGTTTATAGGCTGATATATATATACTTCATATTGTAACTTTTCACATACATCCCTCTACATCAGCAGCACCACATTGTCTTCATTTACATGCTGCAGAGGTACAAATAGTAATAAAAAGTCTCATTACAAATTGTAGAAAAAGCTATTTATCCTTGTCTATCCCATGCCCTCGGATGACATGTCAACTGTACAGAACAATCCTAGAAAAAGAAAGAAATTAAAATCCAAATTTGAAATTTTTTACAATTATTTATAATTTTTGTATTATCTAGAAGATCGGGCGCAATCCATTCAAACTTTCCAAGTGGAAGAATTCAGGATTACAGGTTCAGTTTCAAAGCACAACTTGAACTCTCAGTTCTCTGTCATTTATAAATGTATTGTTCATTTTTAATTTTATTTTTTTTGGAAAAAGTTTTTTTAGCAAAAAAGTTTTCTTTAAACATTCATTCCAAGCATGAATGTACCTGGTCGGAATAATTTCAATGTTTGTATCCAGTGTAGATCATAAATAATTTTCCATAGTCAGACCATGAAATTTTGTGAGTTCTTCACCCTGTTCACACTTTACTGTTATAAACATGGGGAGACATCAGAGGAAGGTTAGACTTATGGCCTTGATCTAAAAAACAGGTTAGTAGTGCACTGTAGGTGGACATTTCATAGCCTGCTTGCTCTTTAGCACACAGTTAGACTTAATGTTGTATTCTGGATCTTGAGCAGTCTTGGAGAAGGTGACTATGGAGACCATGTCCTCTCCAATGTCCACCTGTGATCTCCAACGTCTACAAATAAGGAGCTTTTTGAGGGCTCTCTGGAAGTCTCGGTTCAGAAAAGCGTATAACATGGGATTAATAGTTGAATTACAATATCCCAACCATGTAATATATTTGAAAGTATTGACTAGGACTCCGCTGGTGGAACTCGTCCCTTTTGCTGCTATCCAAACATTCAAGACAAAGTAAGGTAGCCAGCACATGACAAACACTGAGATAATGATACTCATGGTCCTGGTGGCTTTATGTTCTAGTTGTAAGTTGTTTTGGCGCTTGCTGTTTGGGTGGTAATGGAGATCTAGAGTCTGGGAAACAATTCGAGTAGCTTTTAAGCGTGAAGCTCTGTAGATGAAGAAGTACATACTACACATGATCATAAATGGGATGTAGAAGGCCAGAGAAGATGCGACAATCGCAAAGGTCCAGTTGGTCACAAAGATGCACTCCTTTCCGTTGTCAAAGTCTATGCCTGGTATTTCATTCCAACCTTGCATAACCGGTAGAAAGGAGATTAAGGAAGAATAGACCCATATGGTCACTGTCATAATGATACATCTACAGAGAAAGAAAAGTAGTTAAGGCAATTCCTTTGAAGGAAAAACAAGACATGGTTGTAAATATACATATCTAATAATGAAGTGTCCTAAAAAAAATTCTTTGTGTATGGATATAGAATATATTTTCTGATTTTAGAAGGATCTTTGGATCATCTAGGGAACTTAATGTTACACCAGCCATCAATAAAACTTGTGGTCTCTTGGGTTGTCTGAGCAATACAAACTATTTAAAAAAATTCTCTGAATGGTATACTAAATAAAAAAAACTCATTAATCCCCCCGCAGCTGCTGTTCAGATGCTTAATGGGGTCCCCTACTGGTTTCTGCTTCCTGGTGCCTCTCAACATACAGGAAATTGGTCATCACTGTGACCATTTCCTGCATGTATGGGCATTTCCTGCATGTTGAGACGTACCAGGAAACTGAGATTCGTGGGGATCAGAGAAACATCAAACCAGCAGCTGGGTGGTAATCGGTGAGGTATGATTCTTTTTTAACCATTTTAAGACTTTTGAACATAATTAGTATCTTCTGGACAAGGCCTTCAAGGGGACTGTCCTCTTTGAATAAAGCATTTTTATTCAGGTTGTCTCACTAATTTAGCAGTTCACCTGTTGGTAAAGGCTGGCAGATGTTGACCTGCAGATGCTGGCACGTGTTACATTGCTCTGTAGCGCCACCACAGGAGAAGTACAGCATTACACACTTCTAAATAGAAATGTTTTAGGTATTCTTGTAACATGCATATTTGCTGGGTCCTCCAGATACACTCTTTAAAGCTGCTTGCCACTAATAGAAATGGTCCAGAATGAGGGCATTCCCCTCTTTAATCTCTGAATGCCCTACTAGCTTATTTGAAAATAGGTTTTCTATACCAGACAACCCTTGTAATGTGGCACGAGGACTTTGGACACCAATCACAAAGAAAGGAGACCTGTATAGACAGTATAATATAAGCACTATGGGCCTAAAATGTAGTAATTTTTAATAGTACCATTATATTTAATTTCATGCTTTCATGGTCGCAATATCTGTGTCACCTGAGTGATATGATTTCAATTTATGAGTAGCAAGGAGAGATGTGTATGGCAGAAATTTCCTCAATTCCATCCATGCGAAACATTAAATGCCTAATGTATGGATGATAAAAACATCTTTAAAGTCTTGGATAAAAATGCTTTCATGTGTGTCTGTGTCATCCTCTCTCCATTAACTCTGAGAGCCGACACAGGTGAGAAGTCATGAGGAAAAATTGAGCCATCTCTTACGGCAAGGCGGTAATAGTGTATGTGAGGACACTTGACTTGTAGTGCATTTCATCTACTAGTAATCATGGCTGAGGAATATATTACTCACAAAGTAAGGTTCTTCAATCTCCCTCATGTTCAGGCAGAGACCTATTTAATTAGGATATCACCTGTCCTCACATATAGTACAATTGAATTGATCTGAATGGCCTCCCTTTAACTTAAATATTCTGACCTTCTCAATATCAGGAATGGATATGTAGAAGTCTAAAGTGTTGGACAGTCTACTCTAGTCAGTAATACAAGATCTTGGAAGCGGCTTAGGCAGGGTGCTGAATCTCCTTAAAAAGAGAATAGTCCTGTATAGAGGCTTACTGGGAAACGCATATGCAAAGAGGTATGTAAGAGGGTTAGACATGACTGCGGTATATACTGCAGCATGTCCTGTTATTTGTATACCCTGCGTTCCACAGTTTACTACAGTATGTTTGATATGTAATGGAGGTTGGTTTTAAGTTATGCACCTGTCCATGTAGAATGACTATATTAGATGTGATGGAGTGCACTGAGCATGCTCAGACAGCCTGTGTCAGACATTGTAGAAAGGGCTAGAGAGGAGGGGGCGGAGCTCAGTGCCGACAGGACATAGGGCGGTGAGGAAGTGTTATGGAGAAGGATGAGATTGTAGAGAGACCCCTTAGAGGAGAGTCGTTAAGGAGAGCTGCTTCTAGAGAGAGATGAGACAACTGAGGCCAGGGTTAAAGAGGATGTCTGGGACTCTTATCAGTGAGAGGTGACAGTTGGAGACTGAGGGGAGACCGGTGTCCGTGGTCTGTGGAGATCTGCACTGACTGATATGGTGTCACTGTACAACTCAGACTTGTATATTTCATTACTGAAGTTGTGTAAAATCTGCCTCCAGTCTGGTTCCTGTGCTTCTATACTACACTGGTTGTGCCACCCTTACAGGTATCTTCCAAAAAAGAGAACCATCTCGCCAGCACCAACTCTTGGAAGTGGCTTCTTATATTATCTAGCTTGGCTATATTCCCTTGTCAAATCCCAAGGCTTGTTGGTAAGTCAGATTTTGATAGGGAGCCACTTCCAAGAGGAGATATCTCTTTGCATATAAGACTTTAAATCCCAATCCCCAGAAGAAGCCTCTGGGTGAAACGACGTTGGGAAGAGGGGGCTGGCATATCGGTCTGTATTATCAATTGTACCTTTAATTGCTATTTCATATATCTGTAGCTGTTTGCCATTTTAAATTAGCTCCTATATGAGTTATTCATCGAATCCTTTCATTTTTGGCAATACATGATACTTTTTGGACCTCATGCCTCAGCACCCTCTTGAGTTTTCATTGGTAAGGAGGGCGCTGACATATCAGTCTGCATTACCAATTGTAATTTTAATTGTTATTTGACATATTTGTTGCTGTTTGCCACTTTGAACTATCTCCAACAAATGCTTATATTTGGTCCTGATATCTCAGGGCCCTCTTGTGTCCTCGTTGGTCAATAACCTGTAGCCACCTTCTTTAATGGATTTTTATATTTTGATACGAATTAATAAAGTATACGTTTATATTATTTATAAAGGTGTTTTTTTTCATTTATTTTAGAGTGTTTAATAAGATTTTGGAAGGCTTTATAGAGTTGGTTTTAAAGGACTGAAGATGTACCAGAGATAGAACGGGGTGGGATTGATTATCTAACAGTATGTGGTTTAATGTTGCTCTACTGCAGTCCAGACAGTAGGACAAATGAGCTTCAGTCCAGCCCCTTTTCCCAAAAGATTTTCTTATCGTTTGATAAGGGGGAAAGAAAGTGGAGATAAACAGATGCCTCCAGGAAAATATACAAGAAAAATCTAGAAGTTTTTAATCTTTTTTACTCTTTTGGCTACAACTTGAAACAGAATACTACCCGGAAAGAGGAAGATATTACTGTGTATGTTTTTTCTATCCGTTCCTTGAGAGTGCATTTACTGATGACCTATCCTGAGGATAAGTCATGCCGGTCTCTTCTTCCTCTATCCTGAGGATAAGTCATGAATATTTTTTTCTGTATAACCCCTTTAAGGTGTTTTACAGAGGGAGGGGGGCTCGCTCTGTCAGACCACCAGCAGTCTGTGACATGATCGCAGGGTGCTGATGGGTTACACTGGAAGCTGGGACCTAATAGTTCAGCCATACGTTTTTTTCCTATTAGGAAACCCCAGAAGTATGGTCGAATAGACTGGCTGTCAGTATAGCACTGAATGACAATAATGTTTTGGAAATACTAATTCATAAAAGTCTTCAGGACTTATTTGTTCTCCTTTTTTGTAGTTTTGGATTGTCCTACTTTTGGTGGCCTCCTTTGCTGTTTTGTATTGTTTTTTTTAAAAATAAAGACTCAGTAATAAAGACGCAGTAATCACAGATTTTTAGTCTTCCTCGGGGTCTTGCAGGAATTGGCAAGATTTGACTTTTCAGTGGAAGGAGGGTGCTAAAATGAAATGTTAAAAACAGCAACAACCTAATTTCTAGCTGCTTCAAAAAATATGTCCTTGCTGGAATCTTTTGTTATAAATTAATCATTGATCACAAGTTCCAGCTTCATGGTCCACAGACTCATGAGTATAATGTTATTAACCTGTTATTTGCTATGTTAAAGGATGATCGGGAAAGTAATGAGAGTGTCCTTGTCCTATGATGTCCTCACACCGCAATAGGCAGGGGTAGATTAGGAACTTAAAGTGGCACTGGAAAGAAAAACTAAAAGTGGCCCATGTTGTAGGAGTGTTTAAATTGAGGTAGGGCAACACAAGTAGGGTGGGCCAACAATACCATAGCGCAAAATACCATATCATATATTGCCCCAAAAGCTGTCTATCTTTGTTGGCCATCAATAGCTGCAATTTTCTGTTGTCCTCCTCCAGTTGTCTCTAATTACGATATGGAGCAGGGGCTTAGGAGGTGAGATGTGGGCCATAGTTGAATTCAGGAGGTGTGTGGTCACTGGCTGGGTGCATGAGTACCTGATTCTCACAGTGTTAATTACCGCTGAGAGCTTACTATGTACACGGCCAGCGTCAGAGAGGAGGGCTTGGGCGGCCCCCTGGACAGCGGACCACCGCAAAATTTCCCTGTTATGTCAATTACCAATTCGCCCATGGTAATAGGCCACTGAGGACCCAGGAGTGACTGGAACAACTGCACAGTTTTTTATCTGCCAGAGGCTGTGCTCTCCTGTAGCGTCCTGAGACTTCCATCTACCATTCTTGTTGTAGACTACTACTAGAAGGATGAACCGCTGAGGTTAGCTACTGCAACAGCCCATAGATGACAGGGTCTCAGCACTGATCAGGTCCCTCTGACCTACCAAAGTGATGCTGGAGTCCAGGTAGATGTAGCCCTCTCTTCACTACAATACTAGATCTCTGTTCCCTCCTCCAGTTGCAGTAATTATTCCCATGGTCTGATTGGCTCTATGATGGTCTATCGCTGTCCATTTCCTTACACTACTCATCACAGAGCCTCTCTAATCCTTGCTAAAATAAAGGTGGACAAGTTACTGCCTCCCTCATGATCAGCACACTCCTCTCCTGCTGCTGTCTTCATGCTCATCTGAATCTACATAGAATACACCGTATGCCACTATCCCATGTTATGGCGCTGCCCCTGTCACATGAACATAATGACATGAAAGTACAAGTCACTGTCTCCACCAACATCAACACATTCTTCTTCAGCTGCTGTCAGCATTCCCATAACCTGACTGACTACAGTATGTCTAATTTCCAGCCCTCCTCATGATACTGTCCCTGTCACGTGCTATTCTGCAGTCCTCACTAACATCATCACATGACAGTACAAATCACTGCTTTGCTCAATATTATAATCACATGAATGTACAGGTCACTGCCTCCCTCAAGATCCATACATTCCTCTCCTGCTGCTGATATATTTCCCAGGATCTGAATGGCTACTGGATTTTCTATTCCCACTAACATCATGCACATGTCAGTGGGATGAAGTCACGTCCTCTCTAATACAATCACATGAGTGTACAGGTCACTTCCATCCACAAGATCAACACACTCTTCCCCTGCAGCAGTCAGCTTTCTCATCATCTAATTAGCTACAGTATGACATAAAGCCACCTCCCTCATGTCACTGTCCCTGTGACATGCAGGTCCAACCTTGCTAACATAATCACATCAAGTTACAAGTCACTGCCTCCATCAACATCAGCACACTCCTTCCCTACTGCTGCCATCATTCCCCTCAGCAGTGGTTAGGGTAGTAGCGTATAACAGAACTGTTAATATTTATTACACAAAGTGAATGTGACTTGCACCCACCTGCGACGTGACATCCTCTTTGAATAGTGATACGGGGTGACCACAGAGCAGTATCGGTCCAGACTGATAAAGCAGAGGGTGACGATGGACGCTGTGCAGAACATGACGTCAAACGAGATCCACACCTTGCAGAACTGTCTCCCAAACAGCCACATCCCGGTGACTTCATAGATGATACTGCAAAACAAAACATGCGCTCCTGTACATCACTCGGAAACATCAATGACATTTTTTTTGTGTTTGTAGTATTTTTTTGTAGAATTTTTGTCATTTATGAAGCTGAAATTCGCTTATATTATATAAAGTGTTTCAGGCGTAGAAAAAGGTCTAAATGTAAGACCTAGGAAGCTGCCTTACGTTTAGAAGTGATGGTGGATCCGCCGAAGTTATGGAGAGGCTGGCGCTTCTTTATAACTCTGGCGGATCCACAGCCAGAGCAGGGGTTTATATTATTTTTTAGGGGAATGCACAAAAAATCTGTTCTGAAATTTTTATTAAATGTTTTTTGCCACACATCATAAATGACATTTGAAATTTATTTTGCAGGTTACACCCATTAAGGGGATACCTTATGTTGATCATGGCATCACAAGAGTTAAAACAATCATATTATATAATCATCTTGATAATGTAAATATTTTTTTCCCACATTGCACTATTTTGGGGATTTTGAATCCTGCTCACTAGTGTTGGGGCGAGCATGCTCGGCCGAACACCTTTTTCACTTGAGCATCGCGATGCTCGTCACATCGCGGTGTTCGACCGAACCCAGCGTGCAGTGATGGCCAGTTCGCCGTGTTTGCCCGCGAACACATGCGGGCTGCCATCTTAACTCACAAGTCCGGCGATGCACAAGTAAGTCCTTACCTGTGCCTGTGCGAGAGCTGGTCTGAAATGAAGTCACCGGGAGCAGGCAGTTCCGAGAACAGCCGCCGGGGGCCTTCATCGGGCTGTTCTCAGAACTGCCTGCTCCCGGTGACCGCATTTGTTTCAGACCGGCTCGCGGCACAGGCACAGGTAAGGGCTTACTTGTGCATCGCCGGACTTGTGAGTTAAGATGGCAGCCCGCATGTGTTCGCAGGCGAACATGGCGAACTGGCCATCACTGACCGCGTGTGCTCGAGCGCGATGCTCGAGTCTCCTCCCCGCACGTTTGTTGGCTGCTACGAAGCCAATAAACGTGCGGGGAAGTAGTGCCACTCACTGTAATGCCGTAGCCATGTTGGCTGCTGGCATTACAGTGGTTGGCTAGCCGGAATGCATCATCAGGTGCTATATAGCACGTGGTTCGGCTCAGTCTTAGTCAGGGAGAGCTGTGCTGAAGAATAGTGTAGGGACAGGAATTGTGTTTTTTTTTTAGGGAGTTTTGAGTGTTGAAAGGTGTTAGAGACCCAACAGTCCTTTTAAGGACTATTGTTTTATCTGGCTGCGAAATTGTAACGGGTGAGAGTGGGGGAAACCCTCATCCGTGTGATGTTAAGGAATAGGGAAGCTGCTTGACCAGGACAACAGAATTAGGGAGCAGGTCACCTCTAGGGATGAGCGAACCCGAACTGTATAGTTCGGGTTCGTACCGAATTTTGGGGTGTCCGTGACACGGACCCGAACCCGAACATTTTCGTAAAAGTCCGGGTTCGGGTTCAGTGTTCGGCGCTTTCTTGGCGCTTTTTGAAAGGCTGCAAAGCAGCCAATCAACAAGCGTCATACTACTTGCCCCAAGAGGCCATCACAGCCTTGCCTACTATTGGCATGGCTGTGATTGGCCAGTGCAGCATGTGACCCAGCCTCTATATAAGCTTGGGTCACGTAGCGCCGCACGTCACTCTGCTATGATCAGTATAGGGAGAGGTTGCAGCTGCGACGTTAGGGCGAGATTAGGCAGATTAACTCCTCCAAAAGACTTCATTCTGTGATCGATCTGCAGCTGTGGATCATTGAAGTGCTATTATTGACTTGCTCACTTTTTTGAGGCTGCCCAGAGCGTTTTTAGATCACTTTTTTTCTGGGGTGATCGGCGGCCATTTTGTGACTTGTGGTGCGCCAGCAGGAGCTATCACCAAGTGTATTTAACCATCGATAGTGTGGTTATTTTGTGCTATATCCTACATCAGCTGCAGGCTGAGCCTGTGTCACCGAAGTGCATTTAACCATCAACAGTCTGGTTATTTTTTGGCCACATACTACATCAGCTGCAGGCTGAGCCTGTTTCACCCAAGTGCATTTAACCATCAACAGTCTGATTATTTTTTGGCCATATACTACATCAGCTGCAGGCTGAGCCTGTGTCACCGAAGTGCATTTAACCATCAACAGTCTGGTTATTTTTTGGCCATATATTACATCAGGGGCAAGTTGAGCCTGTCACCCAGCGCCTAAAAAATAGACCTGACATTTCTATTCAACCAAATCTGCACAGTTTTAGCTGGTCAAGTTATTTGTAGTGACCGTCAAAGCAGACTTTTTGTTCTGGGTTGAAAAAGCATTCCCAAATTTGCCATTCTGAAAATAACTAGTTTGTGGTATTTCAGGCCTACTTGAAATCTATCCCAAAAAGAAAATCTTCCATTAAAGTTATTGATAGTATCATTCAGAAAAACCTAAGACACACGCTAGCGTGCTGATAGAAGTGTCATTCTGTGATTAAACCTATAACTGTCACACAGCGCAAAAAAAAAACAGGTCTCACATCTCTATTCAACCAAATCTGCACAGTTTTAGCTGGTCAAGTTATTTGTAGTGACCGTAAAAGCAGACTTTTTGTTCTGGGTTGAAAAAGCATTCCCAAATTTGCCATTCTGAAAATAACTAGTTTGTGGTATTTGAGGCCTACTTGAAATCTATCCCAAAAAGAAAATCTTACATTAAAGGTATTGATAGTGTCATTCAGAAAAACCTAAGACACACGCTAGCGTGCTGATAGAAGTGTGATTCTGTGATTAAACCTATAACTGTCACACAGCGCAAAAAAAAACAGGTCTCACATCTCTATTCAACCAAATCTGCACTGTTTTAGCTGGTCAAGTTATTTGTAGTGACCGTCAAAGCAGACTTTTTGTTCTGGGTTGAAAAAGCATTCCCAAATTTGCCATTCTGAAAATAACTAGTTTGTGGTATTTCAGGCCTACTTGAAATCTATCCCAAAAAGAAAATCTTACATTAAAGTTATTGATAGTATCATTCAGAAAAACCTAAGACACACGCTAGCGTGCTGATAGAAGTGTCATTCTGTGATTAAACCTATAACTGTCACACAGCGCAAAAAAAAACAGGTCTCACATCTCTATTCAACCAAATCTGCACAGTTTTAGCTGGTCAAGTTATTTGTAGTGACCGTCAAAGCAGACTTTTTGTTCTGGGTTGAAAAAGCATTCCCAAATTTGCCATTCTCAAAATAACTAGTTTCTGGTATTTCAGGCCTACTTGAAATCTATCCCAAAAAGAAAATCTTCCATTGAAGTTATTGATAGTATCATTCAGAAAAACCTAAGACACACGCTAGCGTGCTGATAGAAGTGTCATTCTGTGATTAAACCTATAACTGTCACACAGCGCAAAAAAAAACAGGTCTCACATCTCTATTCAACCAAATCTGCACAGTTTTAGCTGGTCAAGTTATTTGTAGTGACCGTCAAAGCAGACTTTTTGTTCTGGGTTGAAAAAGCATTCCCAAATTTGCCATTCTCAAAATAACTAGTTTCTGGTATTTCAGGCCTACTTGAAATCTATCCCAAAAAAGAAAATCTTCCATTAAAGTTATTGATAGTATCATTCAGAAAAACCTAAGACACACGCTAGCGTGCTGATAGAAGTGTCATTCTGTGATTAAACCTATAACTGTCACACAGCGCAAAAAAAACCAGGTCTCACATCTCTATTCAACCAAATCTGCACAGTTTTAGCTGGTCAAATTATTTGTTGTGACCGTCAAAGCAGACTTTTTGTTCTGGGTTGAAAAAGCATTCCCAAATTTGCCATTCTGAAAATAACTAGTTTGTGGTATTTCAGGCCTACTTGAAATCTATCCCAAAAAGAAAATCTTCCATTTAAGTTATTGATAGTATCATTCAGAAAAACCTAAGACACACGCTAGCGTGCTGATAGAAGTGTCATTCTGTGATTAAACCTATAACTGTCACCCAGCGCAAAAAAAAACAGGTCTCACATCTCTATTCAACCAAATCTGCACAGTTTTAGCTGGTCAAATTATTTGTTGTGACCGTCAAAGCAGACTTTTTGTTCTGGGTTGAAAAAGCATTCCCAAATTTGCCATTCTGAAAATAACTAGTTTCTGGTATTTCAGGCCTACTTGAAATCTATCCCAAAAAGAAAATCTTACATTGAATGTATTGATAGTGTGATTCAGAAAAACCTAAGACACACGCTAGCGTGCTGATAGAAGTGTCATTCTGTGATTAAACCTATAACTGTCACACAGCGCAAAAAAAAACAGGTCTCACATTTCTATTCAACCAAATCTGCACAGTTTTAGCTGGTCAAGTTATTTGTAGTGACCGTCAAAGCAGACTTTTTGTTCTGGGTTGAAAAAGCATTCCTAAATTTGCCATTCTCAAAATAACTAGTTTCTGGTATTTCAGGCCTACTTGAAATCTATCCCAAAAAGAAAATCTTCCATTGAAGTTATTGATAGTATCATTCAGAAAAACCTAAGACACACGCTAGCGTGCTGATAGAAGTGTCATTCTGTGATTAAACCTATAACTGTCACACAGCGCAAAAAAAAACAGGTCTCACATCTCTATTCAACCAAATCTGCACTGTTTTAGCTGGTCAAGTTATTTGTAGTGACCGTCAAAGCAGACTTTTTGTTCTGGGTTGAAAAAGCATTCCCAAATTTGCCATTCTCAAAATAACTAGTTTCTGGTATTTCAGGCCTACTTGAAATCTATCCCAAAAAGAAAATCTTACATTGAAGTTATTGATAGTATCATTCAGAAAAACCTAAGACACACGCTAGCGTGCTGATAGAAGTGTCATTCTGTGATTAAACCTATAACTGTCACACAGCGCAAAAAAAAACAGGTCTCACATCTCTATTCAACCAAATCTGCACAGTTTTAGCTGGTCAAGTTATTTGTAGTGACCGTCAAAGCAGACTTTTTGTTCTGGGTTGAAAAAGCATTCCCAAATTTGCCATTCTGAAAATAACTAGTTTCTGGTATTTCAGGCCTACTTGAAATCTATCCCAAAAAGAAAATCTGCCATTGAAGTTATTGATAGTATCATTCAGAAAAACCTAAGACACACGCTAGCGTGCTGATAGAAGTGTCATTCTGTGATTAAACCTATAACTGTCACACAGTGCAAAAAAAAAACAGGTCTCACATCTCTATTCAACCAAATCTGCACAGTTTTAGCTGGTCAAGTTATTTGTAGTGACCGTCAAAGCAGACTTTTTGTTCTGGGTTGAAAAAGCATTCCCAAATTTGCCATTCTCAAAATAACTAGTTTCTGGTATTTCAGTCCTACTTGAAATCTATCCCAAAAAGAAAATCTTCCATTGAAGTTATTGATAGTATCATTCAGAAAAACCTAAGACACACGCTAGCGTGCTGATAGAAGTATCATTCTGTGATTAAACCTATAAATGTCACACAGCGCAAAAAAAAAACAGGTCTCACATCTCTATTCAACCAAATCTGCACAGTTTTAGCTGGTCAAGTTATTTGTAGTGACCGTCAAAGCAGACTTTTTGTTCTGGGTTGAAAAAGCATTCCCAAATTTGCCATTCTCAAAATAACTAGTTTCTGGTATTTCAGGCCTACTTGAAATCTATCCCAAAAAGAAAATCTTCCATTGAAGTTATTGATAGTATCATTCAGAAAAACCTAAGACACACGCTAGCGTGCTGATAGAAGTATCATTCTGTGATTAAACCTATAACTGTCACACAGCGCAAAAAAAAAACAGGTCTCACATCTCTATTCAACCAAATCTGCAGTTTTAGCTGGTCAAGTTATTTGTAGTGACCGTCAAAGCAGACTTTTTGTTCTGGGTTGAAAAAGCATTCCCAAATTTGCCATTCTCAAAATAACTAGTTTCTGGTATTTGAGGCCTACTTGAAATCTATCCCAAAAAGAAAATCTTCCATTGAAGTTATTGATAGTATCATTCAGAAAAACCTAAGACACACGCTAGCGGGCTGATAGAAGTGTCATTCTGTGATTAAACCTATAACTGTCACACAGCGCAAAAAAAAACAGGTCTCACATCTCTATTCAACCAAATCTGCACAGTTTTAGCTGCTCAAGTTATTTGTAGTGACCGTCAAAGCAGACTTTTTGTTCTGGGTTGAAAAAGCATTCCCAAATTTGCCATTCTCAAAATTGTGGTGAACGGGAACAATGAGGAAAACATCTAATAAGGGACGCGGACGCGGACGTGGACATGGTCGTGGTGGTGTTAGGGGACCCTCTGGTGCTGGGAGAGGACGTGGCCGTTCTGCCACAGCCACACGTCCTAGTGAACCAACTACCTCAGGTCCCAGTAGCCAGCAGAATTTACAGCGATATTTGGTGGGGCCCAATGCCGTTCTAAGGATGGTAAGGCCTGAGCAGGTACAGGCATTAGTCAATTGGGTGGCCGACAGTGGATCCAGCACGTTCACATTATCTCCCACCCAGTCTTCTGCAGAAAGCGCACAGATGGCGCATGAAAACCAAGCCCATCGGTCTGTCACATCACCCCCATGCATATCAGGGAAACTGTCTGAGCCTCAAGTTATGCAGCAGTCTCTTATGCTGTTTGAAGACTCTGCTGCCAGGGTTTCCCAAGGGCATCCACCTAGCCCTTCCCCAGGGGTGGAAGAGATAGAATGCACTAACGCACAACCATTTATGTTTCCTGATGATGAGGACATGGGAATACCACCTCAGCACGTCTCTGATGATGACGAAACACAGGTGCCAACTGCTGCGTCTTTCTGCAGTGTGCAGACTGAACAGGAGGTCAGGGGTCAAGACTGGGTGGAAGACGATGCAGGGGACGATGAGGTCCTAGACCCCACATGGAATGAAGGTCGTGCCACTGACTTTCAGAGTTCGGAGGAAGAGGCAGTGGTGAGACCGAGCCAACAGCGTAGCAAAAGAGGGAGCAGTGGGCAAAATCAGAACACCCGCCACCAAGAGACTCCGCCTGCTACTGACCGCCGCCATCTGGGACTGAGCACCCCAAAGGCAGCTTCAAGGAGTTCCCTGGCATGGCACTTCTTCAAACAATGTGCTGACGACAAGACCCGAGTGGTTTGCACGCTGTGCCATCAGAGCCTGAAGCGAGGCATTAACGTTCTGAACCTTAGCACAACCTGCATGACCAGGCACCTGCATGCAAAGCATGAACTGCAGTGGAGTAAACACCTTAAAAACAAGGAAGTCACTCAGGCTCCCCCTGCTACCTCTTCTGCTGCTGCCGCCTCGGCCTCTTCTGCTGCTGCCGCCGCCTCGGCCTCTTCTGCTGCTGCTGCCGCCGCCTCGGCCTCTTTCTCTGCCTCTGGAGGAACGTTGGCACCTGCCGCCCAGCAAACATGGGATGTACCACCAACACCACCACCTGCGTCACCAAGCATCTCAACCATGTCACACGGCAGTGTTCAGCTCTCCATCTCACAAACATTTGAGAGAAAGCGTAAATTCCCACCTAGCCACCCTCGATCCCTGGCCCTGAATGCCAGCATTTCTAAACTACTGGCCTATGAAATGCTGTCATTTAGGCTGGTGGACACACACAGCTTCAAACAGCTCATGTCACTTGCTGTCCCACAGTATGTTGTTCCCAGCCGCCACTACTTCTCTAAGAGAGCCGTGCCTTCCCTGCACAAACAAGTGTCCGATAAAATCAAGTGTGCACTGCGCAACGCCATCTGTGGCAAGGTCCACCTAACCACAGATACGTGGACCAGTAAGCACGGCCAGGGACGCTATATCTCCCTAACTGCACACTGGGTAAATGTAGTGGCGGCTGGGCCCCAGGCGGAGAGCTATTTGGCGCACGTCCTTCCGCCGCCAAGGATCGCAGGGCAACATTCTTTGCCTCCTGTCTCCTCCTCCTCCTACTCAGCTTCCTCCTCCTCTTCTTCCACCTGCTCATCCAGTCAGCCACACACCTTCACCACCAACTTCAGCACAGCCCGGGGTAAACGTCAGCAGGCCATTCTGAAACTCATATGTTTGGGGGACAGGCCCCACACCGCGCAGGAGTTGTGGCGGGGTATAGAACAACAGACCGACGAGTGGTTGCTGCCGGTGAGCCTCAAGCCCGGCCTGGTGGTGTGCGATAATGGGCGAAATCTCGTTGCAGCTCTGGGACTAGCCGGTTTGACGCACATCCCTTGCCTGGCGCATGTGCTGAATTTGGTGGTGCAGAAGTTCATTCGCAACTACCCCGACATGTCAGAGCTGCTGCATAAAGTGCGGGCCGTCTGTTCGCGCTTCCGGCGTTCACACCCTGCCGCTGCTCGCCTGTCTGCGCTACAGCGTAACTTCGGCCTTCCCGCTCACCGCCTCATATGCGACGTGCCCACCAGGTGGAACTCCACCTTGCATATGCTGGACAGACTGTGCGAGCAGCAGCAGGCCATAGTGGAGTTTCAGCTGCAGCACGCACGGGTCAGTCGCACTGCGGATCAGACCCACTTCACCACCAATGACTGGGCCTCCATGCGAGACCTGTGTGCCCTGTTGCGCTGTTTCGAGTACTCCACCAACATGGCCAGTGGCGATGACGCCGTTATCAGCGTTACAATACCACTTCTATGTCTCCTTGAGAAAACACTTAGGGCGATGATGGAAGAGGAGGTGGCCCAGGAGGAAGAGGAGGAAGAGGGGTCATTTTTAGCTCTTTCAGGCCAGTCTCTTCAAAGTGACTCAGAGGGAGGTTTTTTGCAACACCAGAGGCCAGGTACAAATGTGGCCAGACAGGGCCCACTACTGGAGGACGAGGAGGACGAGGATGAGGAGGAGGTGGAGGAGGATGAGGATGAAGCATGTTCACAGCGGGGTGGCACCCAAAGCAGCTCGGGCCCATCACTGGTGCGTGGCTGGGGGGAAACACAGGACGATGACGATACGCCTCCCACAGAGGACAGCTTGTCCTTACCTCTGGGCAGCCTGGCACACATGAGCGACTATATGCTGCAGTGCCTGCGCAACGACAGCAGAGTTGCCCACATTTTAACGTGTGCAGACTACTGGGTTGCCACCCTGCTGGATCCCCGGTACAAAGACAATGTGCCCACCTTACTTCCTACACTGGAGCGTGATAGGAAGATGCGCGAGTACAAGCGCACGTTGGTAGACGCGCTACTGAGAGCATTCCCAAATGTCACAGGGGAACCAGTGGAAGCCCAAGGCGAAGGCAGAGGAGGAGCAAGAGGTCGCCAACGCAGCTGTGTCACGGCCAGCTCCTCTGAGGGCAGGGTTAGCATGGCAGAGATGTGGAAAAGTTTTGTCACCACGCCACAGCTGACTGCACCACCTCCTGATACGGAACGTGTTAGCAGGAGGCAACATTTCACTAACATGGTGGAACAGTACCTGTGCACACCCCTCCACGTACTGACTGATGGTTCGGCCCCATTCAACTTCTGGGTCTCCAAATTGTCCACGTGGCCAGAGCTAGCCTTTTATGCCTTGGAGGTGCTGGCCTGCCCGGCGGCCAGCGTTTTGTCTGAACGTGTATTCAGCACGGCAGGGGGCGTCATTACAGACAAACGCAGCCGCCTGTCTACAGCCAATGTGGACAAGCTGACGTTCATAAAAATGAACCAGGCATGGATCCCACAGGACCTGTCCATCCCTTGTGCAGATTAGATATTAACTACATCCCCTTAACAATATATTATTCTACTCCAGGGCACTTCCTCATTCAATACTATTTTTAATTTCATTTTACCATTATATTGTGGGGCAACCCAAAGTTGAATGAACCTCTCCTCTGTCTGGGTGCCGGGGCCTAAATGTGTGACAGTGGCCTGTTCCAGTGGTGGGTGACGTGAAGCCTGATTCTCTGCTATGACATGAATACAGATTCTGCGCTGACATAAGGCCAGATTCTCTGTTACGGGACCTCTCTCCTCTGCCTGGGTGCCTGGGCCTAAATGTGTGACAGTGGCCTGTTCCAGTGGTGGGTGACGTGAAGCCTGATTCTCTGCTATGACATGAATACAGATTCTGCGCTGACATAAGGCCAGATTCTCTGTTACGGGACCTCTCTCCTCTGCCTGGGTGCCTGGGCCTAAATGTGTGACAGTGGCCTGTTCCAGTGGTGGGTGACGTGAAGCCTGATTCTCTGCTATGACATGAATACAGATTCTGCACTGACATAAGGCCAGATTCTCTGTTACGGGACCTCTCTCCTCTGCCTGGGTGCCTGGGCCTAAATGTGTGACAGTGGTCTGTTCCAGTGGTGGGTGACGTGAAGCCTGATTCTCTGCTATGACATGAATACAGATTCTGCGCTGACATAAGGCCAGATTCTCTGTTACGGGACCGCTCTCCTCTGTCTGGGTGCCTGGGCCTAAATGTGTGACAGTGGCCTGTTCCAGTGGTGGGTGACGTGAAGCCTGATTCTCTGCTATGACATGAATACAGATTCTGCGCTGACATAAGGCCAGATTCTCTGTTACGGGACCTCTCTCCTCTGCCTGGGTGCCTGGGCCTAAATGTGTGACAGTGGTCTGTTCCAGTGGTGGGTGACGTGAAGCCTGATTCTCTGCTATGACATGAAGACAGATTCTGCGCTGACATAAGGCCAGATTCTCTGTTACGGGACCGCTCTGCTCTGTCTGGGTGCCGAGGCCTAAATGTGTGACAGTGGCCTGTTCCAGTGGTGGCTGACGTGAAGCCTGATTCTCTGCTATGACATGAATACAGATTCTGCGCTGACATAAGGCCAGATTCTCTGTTACGGGACCTCTCTCCTCTGCCTGGGTGCCTGGGCCTAAATGTGTGACAGTGGCCTGTTCCAGTGGTGGGTGACGTGAAGCCTGATTCTCTGCTATGACATGAATACAGATTCTGCGCTGACATAAGGCCAGATTCTCTGTTACGGGACCGCTCTCCTCTGTCTGGGTGCCTGGGCCTAAATGTGTGACAGTGGCCTGTTCCAGTGGTGGGTGACGTGAAGCCTGATTCTCTGCTATGACATGAATACAGATTCTGCGCTGACATAAGGCCAGATTCTCTGTTACGGGACCTCTCTCCTCTGCCTGGGTGCCGGGGCCTAAATGTGTGACAGTGGCCTGTTCCAGTGGTGGGTGACGTGAAGCTTGATTCTCTGCTATGACATGAAGACAGATTCTGCGCTGACATAAGGCCAGATTCTCTGTTACGGGACCGCTCTGCTCTGTCTGGGTGTCGGGGCCTAAATGTGTGACAGTGGCCTGTTCCAGTGGTGGGTGACGTGAAGCCTGATTCTCTGCTATGACATGAAGACAGATTCTGCGCTGACATAAGGCCAGATTCTCTGTTACGGGACCTCTCTCCTCTGCCTGGGTGCCTGGGCCTAAATGTGTGACAGTGGCCTGTTCCAGTGGTGGTTGACGTGAAGCCTGATTCTCTGCTATGACATGAATACAGATTCTGCGCTGACATAAGGCCAGATTCTCTGTTACGGGACCGCTCTTCTCTGTCTGGGTGCCGGGGCCTAAATGTGTGACAGTGGCCTGTTCCAGTGGTGGGTGACGTGAAGCCTGATTCTCTGCTATGACATGAATACAGATTCTGCGCTGACATAAGGCCAGATTCTCTGTTACGGGACCTCTCTCCTCTGCCTGGGTGCCTGGGCCTAAATGTGTGACAGTGGCCTGTTCCAGTGGTGGGTGACGTGAAGCCTGATTCTCTGCTATGACATGAAGACAGATTCTGCGCTGACATAAGGCCAGATTCTCTGTTACGGGACCGCTCTCCTCTGTCTGGGTGCCGGGGCCTAAATGTGTGACAGTGGCCTGTTCCAGTGGTGGGTGACGTGAAGCTTGATTCTCTGCTATGACATGAATACAGATTCTGCGCTGACATAAGGCCAGATTCTCTGTTACGGGACCTCTCTCCTCTGCCTGGGTGCCTGGGCCTAAATGTGTGACAGTGGCCTGTTCCAGTGGTGGGTGACGTGAAGCCTGAATCTCTGCTATGACATTAAGACAGATTCTGTGCTGACATAATGCCAGATTCTCTGTTACGGGACCTCTCTCCTCTGCCTGGGTGCCTGGGCCTAAATGTGTGACAGTGGCCTGTTCCAGTGGTGGGTGACGTGAAGCCTGATTCTCTGCTATGACATGAAGACAGATTCTGTGCTGACATAAGGCCAGATTCTCTGTTACGGGACCTCTCTCCTCTGTCTGGGTGCCGGGGCCTAAATGTGTGACAGTGGCCTGTTCCAGTGGTGGGTGACGTGAAGCTTGATTCTCTGCTATGACATGAAGACAGATTCTGCGCTGACATAAGGCCAGATTCTCTGTTACGGGACCGCTCTCCTCTGTCTGGGTGCCTGGGCCTAAATGTGTGACAGTGGCCTGTTCCAGTGGTGGGTGACGTGAAGCCTGATTCTCTGCTATGACATGAATACAGATTCTGCGCTGACATAAGGCCAGATTCTCTGTTACGGGACCTCTCTCCTCTGCCTGGGTGCCGGGGCCTAAATGTGTGACAGTGGCCTGTTCCAGTGGTGGGTGACGTGAAGCCTGATTCTCTGCTATGACATGAAGACAGATTCTGCGCTGACATAAGGCCAGATTCTCTGTTACGGGACCTCTCTCCTCTGCCTGGGTGCCTGGGCCTAAATGTGTGACAGTGGCCTGTTCCAGTGGTGGGTGACGTGAAGCCTGATTCTCTGCTATGACATGAATACAGATTCTGCGCTGACATAAGGCCAGATTCTCTGTTACGGGACCTCTCTCCTCTGCCTGGGTGCCGGGGCATAAATGTGTGACAGTGGCCTGTTCCAGTGGTGGGTGACGTGAAGCCTGATTCTCTGCTATGACATGAATACAGATTCTGCGCTGACATAAGGCCAGATTCTCTGTTACGGGACCTCTCTCCTCTGCCTGGGTGCCTGGGCCTAAATGTGTGACAGTGGCCTGTTCCAGTGGTGGGTGACGTGAAGCCTGATTCTCTGCTATGACATGAATACAGATTCTGCGCTGACATAAGGCCAGATTCTCTGTTACGGGACCGCTCTCCTCTGTCTGGGTGCCTGGGCCTAAATGTGTGACAGTGGCCTGTTCCAGTGGTGGGTGACGTGAAGCCTGATTCTCTGCTATGACATGAATACAGATTCTGCGCTGACATAAGGCCAGATTCTCTGTTACGGGACCTCTCTCCTCTGCCTGGGTGCCGGGGCCTAAATGTGTGACAGTGGCCTGTTCCAGTGGTGGGTGACGTGAAGCTTGATTCTCTGCTATGACATGAAGACAGATTCTGCGCTGACATAAGGCCAGATTCTCTGTTACGGGACCGCTCTGCTCTGTCTGGGTGTCGGGGCCTAAATGTGTGACAGTGGCCTGTTCCAGTGGTGGGTGACGTGAAGCCTGATTCTCTGCTATGACATGAAGACAGATTCTGCGCTGACATAAGGCCAGATTCTCTGTTACGGGACCTCTCTCCTCTGCCTGGGTGCCTGGGCCTAAATGTGTGACAGTGGCCTGTTCCAGTGGTGGTTGACGTGAAGCCTGATTCTCTGCTATGACATGAATACAGATTCTGCGCTGACATAAGGCCAGATTCTCTGTTACGGGACCGCTCTGCTCTGTCTGGGTGCCGGGGCCTAAATGTGTGACAGTGGCCTGTTCCAGTGGTGGGTGACGTGAAGCCTGATTCTCTGCTATGACATGAATACAGATTCTGCGCTGACATAAGGCCAGATTCTCTGTTACGGGACCTCTCTCCTCTGCCTGGGTGCCTGGGCCTAAATGTGTGACAGTGGCCTGTTCCAGTGGTGGCTGACGTGAAGCCTGATTCTCTGCTATGACATGAAGACAGATTCTGCGCTGACATAAGGCCAGATTCTCTGTTACGGGACCGCTCTCCTCTGTCTGGGTGCCGGGGCCTAAATGTGTGACAGTGGCCTGTTCCAGTGGTGGGTGACGTGAAGCTTGATTCTCTGCTATGACATGAATACAGATTCTGCGCTGACATAAGGCCAGATTCTCTGTTACGGGACCTCTCTCCTCTGCCTGGGTGCCTGGGCCTAAATGTGTGACAGTGGCCTGTTCCAGTGGTGGGTGACGTGAAGCCTGAATCTCTGCTATGACATTAAGACAGATTCTGTGCTGACATAAGGCCAGATTCTCTGTTACGGGACCTCTCTCCTCTGCCTGGGTGCCTGGGCCTAAATGTGTGACAGTGGCCTGTTCCAGTGGTGGGTGACGTGAAGCCTGATTCTCTGCTATGACATGAAGACAGATTCTGTGCTGACATAAGGCCAGATTCTCTGTTACGGGACCTCTCTCCTCTGTCTGGGTGCCGGGGCCTAAATGTGTGACAGTGGCCTGTTCCAGTGGTGGGTGACGTGAAGCTTGATTCTCTGCTATGACATGAAGACAGATTCTGCGCTGACATAAGGCCAGATTCTCTGTTACGGGACCGCTCTCCTCTGTCTGGGTGCCTGGGCCTAAATGTGTGACAGTGGCCTGTTCCAGTGGTGGGTGACGTGAAGCCTGATTCTCTGCTATGACATGAATACAGATTCTGCGCTGACATAAGGCCAGATTCTCTGTTACGGGACCTCTCTCCTCTGCCTGGGTGCCGGGGCCTAAATGTGTGACAGTGGCCTGTTCCAGTGGTGGGTGACGTGAAGCCTGATTCTCTGCTATGACATGAAGACAGATTCTGCGCTGACATAAGGCCAGATTCTCTGTTACGGGACCTCTCTCCTCTGCCTGGGTGCCTGGGCCTAAATGTGTGACAGTGGCCTGTTCCAGTGGTGGGTGACGTGAAGCCTGATTCTCTGCTATGACATGAATACAGATTCTGCGCTGACATAAGGCCAGATTCTCTGTTACGGGACCTCTCTCCTCTGCCTGGGTGCCGGGGCATAAATGTGTGACAGTGGCCTGTTCCAGTGGTGGGTGACGTGAAGCCTGATTCTCTGCTATGACATGAAGACTGATTCTGCGCTGACATGAAGCCAGATTCTCTGCTATGGCATGAAGAGACTGATTCTCTGCTGACATGAAGCCAGATTCTTTGCTATGGCATGAAGAGACTGATTCTCTGCTGACGTGAAGCCAGATTCTCTGCTATGGGACCTCTGTCCAATTGATATTGGTTAATTTTTATTTTTTTAATTTTTATTTTAATTCATTTCCCTATCCACATTTGTTTGCAGGGGATTTACCTACATGTTGTTGCCTTTTGCAGCCCTCTAGCTCTTTCCTGGGCTGTTTTACAGCCTTTTTAGTGCCCAAAAGTTCGGGTCCCCATTGACTTCAATGGGGTTCGTGTTCGGGACGAAGTTCGGATCGGGTTCGGATCCCGAACCCGAACATTTCCGGGAAGTTCGGCCGAACTTCTCGAACCCGAACATCCAGGTGTTCGCTCAACTCTAGTCACCTCCTATGCGTCCCTAACTCTGACCTTGACTCCTAGCTGTATGAGCCAACCCAGATGGTAGGAGGGCTCATACTCAGGAACCTAGGGTCCCTACTAGCCCTCAAAAGATCCCTGAACTAGGAGCTGAGTAAGACAACCTGTTCCTCCTGGACACGGACGAACAGGAGTCTAAACTGGCCAAGCTGCAAGGGAAGAGAAACATAAACAGCCTATGGATATGGCAGGTGAGTGAAACGACTTCCACACCTACCTGCCACAGACACACTGACTGGATCCCGTGCTAAACTGCTGATGTCCACACCAAACATAAAAAGACAAAGCACACACACATAAACACACAGGAACCCAGATCCATAGCTGCAGTAATAATAGACACCACATAAACATAAAATAACATCACGTATAACATTTTATGACCAAAAGGGTGGCCCTCACTGGCAGATGGTATAAGAAACCCGGAGGATGACTCCAGCTACAACAAGGCTGGAGTACCCCTCAGCTACAGGTCTCAGCAGAGGCTAAATAGCCCAAATGGCCACACCCACACAGACACACACTGGGAAGGGAATTAACCCTTCCAATACCAACCCGGGAAGTGAAACCACTTAAAGGGGAAGTGCACACATACCTAAACCACGTGCACAACAAATAGGGAAAGTGCACACATAAAAATCACACTTCATCTGTTACCGCCGGCAACGGCATGCGTGGCAATGATGTCCTGGGAATCAGCCAGCAGGCCGAGACACTGCCACCACATGCACACAACACCACACGTTGCCTCGGACAACCGCAAGTGAAGGGAAAATGTCTGGGTGCACACCATACAGACCAGAGGCACACCTACATAGCCAGGTGTAACCGCATGCACTTGACAGCAAGCTGCTTAGCGACAGCTCAGGCTGCTATACTGTCAATACAATCATGTTGGGATTGAGAAGGGAAAAAGTAGGGGAATCAGAGTCAGTACATGCGAGTCTCCCCAGGACTGCTGCCAGCCCCTGGAGCAACACACAGGAACCATGGGGCCGACTGCCAGCCTCTGGAGCAACACACAGGAACCAGAGACCAGCAAAGAAACAGCCCGGAGAGACCGCACTGACACTGCGTCCACTCTCTACTAACGTTCCCACTCTAGTCGCTGCCAACAGCCACTCCTAACCAGCACACACCCGGAACAAAAACGGAATGCTGCCAGCAGACGACCAGAGATAAGAACATAGAAAGGGACAAGGGATCACCAACACAGACAGCAAGGTGGCGGGGAATAAGCCACCAACCGCGCCGTAAATGGTGAACCCCATAACGCTCTCCCTCCGGAGAACGCGCATGCACCCCAAGAAGATGGCGATGCATGCTGCACCCTCTTTCGAAGGTAAGTCCACGCAAGGAGCCATTGTGGTCATACTGTCAATACAATCATGTTGCCAGCGGCAACCACACGTGAGGCAACCTACAAGCAGCCCTCCCATGTGGTTGACAAGAAAACCAAACCGCAGGCAACTGCATGCGGGTCCAGGAGTCACGACCATAACCATGGTCGTGACAGAAATATATAAGCGCAACGTGCGCTAAATTGCAAACAATTGTTTGGCTGCTGGTGACAGCAGCGACATTTCCTGCGGTACATCTCCTGTATAACGTTAGCCTCTGGTGACAGCAGCGACATTACCTGCGCTACATCTCCTGTATAACGTTAACCGCTGGTGACAGCAGCGACATTACCTGCACTACATCTCCTGTATAATGTTAGCCACTGGTGACAGCAGCGACATTACCTGCGCTACATCTCCTGTATAACGTTAGCCGCTGGTGACAGCAGAGACATTACCTGCGCTACATCTCCTGTATAATGTTAGCCGCTGGTGACAGCAGAGACATTACCTGCGCTACATCTCCTGTATAACATTAGCCTCTGGTGACAGCAGCGACATTACCTGCGCTACATCTCCTGTATAATGTTAGCCACTGGTGACAGCAGCGACATTACCTGCGCTACATCTCCTGTATAACGTTAGCCTCTGGTGACAGCAGAGACATTACCTGCGCTACATCTCCTGTATAATGTTAGCCACTGGTGACAGCAGCGACATTACCTGCGCTACATCTCCTGTATAATGTTAGCCACTGGTGACAGCAGCGACATTACCTGCGCTACATCTCCTGTATAATGTTAGCCTCTGGTGACAGCAGAGACATTACCTGCGCTACATCTCCTGTATAATGTTAGCCTCTGGTGACAGCAGAGACATTACCTGCGCTACATCTCCTGTATAACGTTAGCCTCTGGTGACAGCAGAGACATTACCTGCGCTACATCTCCTGTATAATGTTAGCCACTGGTGACAGCAGCGACATTACCTGCGCTACATCTCCTGTATAACGTTAGCCACTGGTGACAGCAGCGACATTACCTGCACTACATCTCCTGTATAACGTTAGCCACTGGTGACAGCAGCGACATTACCTGCGCTACATCTCCTGTATAATGTTAGCCGCTGGTGACAGCAGAGACATTACCTGCGCTACATCTCCTGTATAACGTTAGCCTCTGGTGACAGCAGCGACATTACCTGCGCTACATCTCCTGTATAACGTTAGCCACTGGTGACAGCAGCGACATTACCTGCGCTACATCTCCTGTATAATGTTAGCCGCTGGTGACAGCAGAGACATTACCTGCGCTACATCTCCTGTATAACGTTAGCCACTGGTGACAGCAGCGACATTACCTGCGCTACATCTCCTGTATAATGTTAGCCGCTGGTGACAGCAGAGACATTACCTGCGCTACATCTCCTGTATAACGTTAGCCTCTGGTGACAGCAGCGACATTACCTGCGCTACATCTCCTGTATAACGTTAGCCGCTGGTGACAGCAGAGACACTACCTGCGGTACATCTCCTGTATAACGTTAGCCGCTGGTGACAGCAGAGACATTACCTGCGCTACATCTCCTGTATAATGTTAGCCACTGGTGACAGCAGGGACATTACCTGCGCTACATCTCTTGTATAATGTTAGCCACTGGTGACAGCAGAGACATTACCTGCGCTACATCTCCTGTATAACGTTAGCCGCTGGTGACAGCAGAGACATTACCTGCGGTACATCTCCTGTATAACGTTAGCCGCTGGTGACAGCAGAGACATTACCTGTGCTACATCTCCTGTATAACGTTAGCCACTGGTGCAGGGGTGTTGCTAGGGTCTGAAGACATCCGGGGCACGAGCCCAAGTGAAACCACGCCCCACCCAATGAAGCCACGCCCCCATCCCATGAAGCCATGCCCTCATCACCACCAAAAAAGGGGGGGGGGCCTTCACAGTAGTTATTAACCCCTTTCAGCAGTCCCCCCTTCAGTGAACGGGGGACTGCTGAATGGGGTTAATAACTACAGTGAAGGGCCTAGCCATCTGGGCAACCCCACAGATCATCCATAACAGTGCCATCCACAGATCCCCCTCCCCATAACAGTGTTATCCACAGACCTCCCTCCCCATAACTGTGCCATCCACAGATCCCAGCCCTCCCCATAACAGTGCCATCCACAGATCCCCCTTCCTCCACATAACAGTGCCATCCAGTGCAGTTTCTAGGTAAAATTTCTCTCAGGGCGAGTGTCAAAAAAACTCCCCCCCCCTCAAAACTGCTCGATGAAATAATTGTCTCCCCATTGTAAAAAATGTGGAACCACATTGCACGGACGGTCACAGTGACGCACCCAGTGACCCACTGTCCCACAGACTCAGGCTCTCACTCACAGCAGGCTTCTTTCTCAGCACTGCTCCGGGCGGTAACAGGCAGGCAGTGCGGGCGGCGGTGCTCACCTCACTACTGTACGTCACGCGGCGCGTGACGTACAGTGAGTGAGCGCCGCCGCCCGCACTGCCTGCCTGTGTGGGGACATTATTTTTAATAAGGATCACTATGGACATTATTTAGAATGGAGGCTGCTGTGGGTGTCATTATAACTGTATAATGTCTGATAGGCCTAGTCCTGAGTTATATTACCCTGCCCTGTATAATAATGTACCCTGATACCCCTTAGTTATATTACCCCAGCGGGGTAATATAACTAAGGGGTATCAGGGATGGGTACATTATTATACAGGGCATGGGCAGGGTGATATAACTCAGCTCAGGACTAGGCCTATCAGACATTATAGTTATAATGAGTAGCCTCCCTTCTAAATAATGTCCATAGTGATCCTTATTAAACTTAATGTCCCCCACAGTGACAGTGGCCCCCATTTTCATGTCTACCACAGTGGCCCCCCCATTGTAATTAATGTCCCCTCATTGTAGTTAATGCCCCCCATTGTAATTAATACCCCCCCATTGCAATTAATGCCCCCCCCATTGTAATTAATGCCCCCCCCCCCCATTGTAATTAATGCCCCCCCCCAGACCATCACTCACCTCACAGCAGGCATCAGCACTGCTCAGGGGCTCAGGGCGGGCGGTAACAGGCAGGCAGTGCGGCGCTCACTCACTCACTGTACGTCACACGCCTGCGCCGCCTAGTGGGAGGAGCAGGCGCGTGACGTCAGTAAGTGCCACCCGCACTGTCTGAAGAGTGAGAGGACTCGGGCCGGTGAGATGTCAGAGGGAGGGAGGCAGGGCGCACAGCAGAGAAACTACAAGAGGGCGCCCCTGCTGGCGCCCCCCTTCTGACAGCGCCCCGGGCGGCCGCCCGTCCCGCCCGCCCCTAGAAACGGCACTGGTGCCATCCACCACAGATCCCCCTTACCTCCACATTATTTTAAACTGTAATCCTTTAACTTAATTTGCTCATAGTGATGATGAATAATAGTGACCTAGTCTAGTCTTACTCAGTCAGAGAGTCTCCCACAGCTAGTCAGCTCCAGCCTCCAGGCAGTGCGGGCGGTGCTCACTCACTGACGTCACGCGCCTGCGTCGCCTAGTGGGAGGAGCAGGCGCCTGACGTCAGTGAGCGAGCGCCGCCCGCACTGCCTGCTGTTGCCGGAGGCGGAGCTGCAGTAGGAATCACCTACGGGCTGTGGAATCTTCGGATAATCTTTCAAGTTAAGTTAAGTCTGCAGTTGCACTCTGCAGGCGGATTAGGACATGAGCGGCGGGGCCGGTGTAGCGCAGGAGATTCAATGCGCCGGCCGGCCCTGCCAGTGCACTGCCAGCAATACATTCGGGGCACTGGTCAAAACATCCGGGGCTGAAGCCCCGAATGTTTTGACCTAACGACGCCCCTGCACTGGTGACAGCAGCGACATTACCTGCGCTACATCTCCTGTATACCGTTAGCCACTGGTGACAGCAGCGACATTACCTGCCCTACATCTCCTGTGTTAGCTTTTGCGTATCATAAATATTAGTGACATTCAGTTTAATTTTTTCGCCGCTGCTGACAGCGACATTACCTGCACTACATCTCCTGTATAACATTTGCGCATCATAAATATCTGTGACATTCAGTTTCATTTTTTCGCCGCTGCTGACAGCGACATTACCTGCACTACATCTCCTGTATAACATTTGCGCATCATAAATATCTGTGACATTCAGTTTCATTTTTTCGCCGCTGCTGACAGTGACATTACCTGCACTACATCTCCTATATAATGTTTGCACATCCTAAATATCTGTGACATTCAGTTTCATTTATTTGCGCATACACTTACAAAACCTGTGCTACTGTACGTGTGACATACTTGCAAGCATATATACCATTTAATATGCTAAAGGCGAGCAATAAGGGATAGGGAAGTGGCCGTGCTGCTGATGGTGCATGCAGAGGCCGTGGCCCTGGGCGCAGTGAAAATGTGCCTGCTGCCAGAGCACAAGAAACACACTCATCCACGATACCTAGCTTCATGTCCCAGTTTGCAGGGCGGCGCAGGACACCACTCTCGAAGTCACACCAGTGCGAATAGGTGGTCGGTTGGATTGCAGCAGATAATGCTTCCAGTCGGTTAAGCACCATCCTGTCTTCCACAAAGTACAGTCTCAGTAGCCAAGTGATCCCACACTTGGACTCTTTTCATCGCCATTCATTGATTTGGCCCTCTCGACAAGCCCGCTTGAAGAAGGACTTGATTTTCTGCATTGCTGTATGTTGGTTTTTATCTGCACGGGATTAAATAAAGCCTCAAGTATTTTTCAGTGAAGCTGGACCATCTTTCTTTCTTTTACAACCATGCATGGTTGTGTCTGATAATGGCTGTAACTTGGTGGCATCTTTGGAGTTCGGCAAGCTCACACACATACCATGCCTAGCCCAAGTGTTCAACTTAGTGGTTCAGCGGTTTCTCAAAACCTACCCCAATTTTCCTGAGCTACTGGTGAAGGTGCGCTGCGTGTGTGCCCATTTCTGAAAGTCATCTACAGCTACCGCCGGTCTGGCAACGCTGCAGCAGCGCACCTTGCTAGCTCACTGACTGTTGTGCGACGTGAGCACGCGCTGGAACTTAATGTTCCACATGTTGGCCAGGCTTTGTAAGCAGCAGAGGGCAGTAGTGGAATACCAGCTGCAACGAGCTTTACAAGCGACGAGTGAGGTTTAACGCAACTTTGAGGAATCAACACAGATGGTGAGCGGCGATAACGCTATTATCAGCGTAACGATCCCACTTCTGTGTCTACTGAAACGCTCGCTGCTCACAAGGAAGGCGGACGCTTTGCATGTGGAAGAGATGGAAATGGGGGAAGACAGTACACAGGGTGATAGCCAGACCACCCTCAGTTCATCTTATCAGCACAAATTGGATGATGATGAGGAGGAGGAGCTGGAGACGGTTGCCTCTGCTACAGAGGGTAGTACCCATAGCAGGTTTATTCCATCTGTTCAGCATGGATGGGCCAAAGAGGAGGAAGAGCATGAAGAGATTGAGAGTCATCCTCCTGATAAGGACAGTCTTGTCTGTTGGGACTCTGGCACACATGGCTGACTTTATGTTATGCTGCCTTTCCCGTGACCCTCTCGTTATATGCATTTTGGCCAACACCAATTACAGGTTGTTCACTCTTCTTGACCCCCACTACAAAGAGAACTTCTCAGCTCTCATTCCTGTGGTGGAGAGGACTAGAAAAATGGTGCAATACCAGAAGGTCCTTGTTGAAAAATTGCTCCAAAAATTTCCAGCTGGCAGCAGAGTACGTAGTTCCTTGGGCAAACAAGAAGGGGAGATGAGGGGAACACACAGCAGTTCCAACAGAGGCAGAGCAACACTCTCCAAGGCCTGGGACAGTTTCATGACACCCCGCCAGCACCCTCACCCTGATGCGCGGCCTAGTGTCACAAGGAGGGAAAAGTTTTGGAAGATAGTGAAGGAGTACATAGCCGACCGTGTCAGCGTCCTCAGTGATCAATCTGTGCCTTACAACTGCTAGGTGTCCAAGCTGGACACGTGGCACGAACTTGCGCTCTACGCCTTGGAGGTGCTGGCCTGCCCTGCTGCTAGCGTTTTGTCTGAGCGTGTATTTAGTGCTGCTGGGGGCATTATAACAGAAAAGTGCATCCGACTGTCAACTGAAAATGCTGACAGGTTGACTCTTATCAAAATGAACAAGGCCTGGATTGCCCCTGACTTCTCTACTCCACCAGAGGAAAGCGGCTGAACATAAAAGCACTTTAAATGTGGCTTTTATGGTGTATTGAATACACTGTATTCCCATGCACCCCTTCCACCACAAAGAAGGGTATATGGTTCAATCTTCCTTTTCTCGTCCTCCTCCTCCTCCATCATATTAACATGCTTATTAGGCTGCCCTCGCTCCTAATGTTTTAGAGGGTCAGCTCAGCAGAAGATCCTCACTCCTAATGTTTTAGATGGTCAGATCAGTAGCAGGGCCTCGCCCCAAATGTTTTAGAGTGTCAGCTCAGCAGCAGATCCTCACCCCTAATTTTTTAGATGGTCAGATCAGCATCAGACCCTCACCCCTAATGTTTTTGATGGTCAGATCAACAGTAGTGATGAGCGGCAGGGGTCATATTCGAATTCGCGATATTTCGTGAATATTTTGTAGAATATTCGTCGAATATTCGCAAATTTGAATATTCGTTATATTCTACATTTTTTTAACTCGAAAAATCGGCAAGGTAATGATCATGTAATATGCGAATATTACACGATCAATACAGGTGTGGGCCAAAAACGAATATATAGCACTATAGAATATATTGCTATATATTTGTTTTTTTTAATATTCGCCATTTTTTTCCATCTGAAGTTTTGATTCCTCCCTGCTTAAGTTGCTTGTCAAGCAACTTAAGCAGGGAGGAATCATGACTTCAGATGGAAAAAAATGGTGAATATTCTAAAAAACTAATATATAGAGCAATATAGCTAATATAGTGCTATATTTGTTTTTCAAAATATTCATAATATTCTAAAACAAGAATATATAGCAATATAGCGAATATTCGAAAAACCCCGAATATAGAGCAATTTAGCTAATATAGTGCTATAATCTTCTTTGTCTAATAGTTGTCATTTTTTTCTCATCTGAAGTTCAGATTTGAAAAAAATTACGACTATTAAAAAAAAGATTATAGCACTATATTAGCTAAATTGCTCTATATTAGTTTTTTTCTCTCAAATATTCACTATATTGCTATATATTCTTGTTTTAGAATATTACAAATATATATATATCGAATATATTAGTTTTTTAGAATATTCGTCTTTTTTTTTTCAATCTGTACAGTTGTTCTATTTCGGCATACTCCTCCCCGGCAAGCGACCCCGTCACCATGGGAATGCCTGGGGATTAGAATATACCATTGGATCTAAATTTTCACAATCTCACTGAAAACTCAGATCCGATGGTATATTCTAAACCCCAGGTGTTCCCATGGTGACGGGGTCGCTTGCCGGGGAGGAGCATGCCGAAGTAGAACAACTGTACAGATTGAAAAAAAAAAGACGAATATTCTAAAAAACTAATATATTCGATATAGTGCTATATATTAGTTTTTTAGAATATTCGTAATTTTTTCCATCTAAAGTCATAAATCCTCCCTGCTTACGTTGCTTGTGCGCCAATGACTCATTGGCCCACAAGCAAGAAGCAGGGAGGAATCATGTGTTCAGATGGGAAAAAATTACGAATATTCGCTATAACGAATATATAGCACTATATTCGAAATATTCGCGAATTCTCGAAGTTGCAATATTCGAGATAAAAATTCGCTATTCGAATATTTGCGCTCAACACTAATCAGCAGCAGATCCTCACCCCTAATTTTTTAGATGGTCAGATCAGCAGCAGGCCCTCACCCCTAATGTTTTAGAGGGTCAGCTCAGCAGCAGACCCTCACCCCTAATTTTTTAGATGGTCAGATCAGCAGCAGGCCCTTGCCCCTAATGTTTTAGAGGGTCACCAACAGGCCCTTGCTCCTAATGTTTTTGAGGGTCACCAGAAGGCCATCAATCATAATTTTTCAAGGGTGTGTATGATGCCCTCCTCTATGTGTAATAAAGGGTGTATTGGAGTGCCGGTTCCTTGTAACTTTTGGCAGCCCTTTCACTTAGTGCATAGGCTTTATCAGTGTAGGAGTCCCACTACCTGAACAATTGTACCACAATATGAATGAGGTCCTCCTTTATGTGATATACAGGATGTATCGGAGTGCCTCTTCCTTGTCATTTTTGGCAGCACTTGCACTTTATATACAAGTAAATATACAGGAAAGAATGTTTCCTAACAATTTTTCCTCTAAAATCTATTTTATCTTCGGTTTTGTGCGTATTATTGTCAGTCTGTAAAAGTGGCGTACTACTCGGACAGCATCGTTCCCAGCAGCGACCTGGGAGTCCAAGATGCATCCAGACATCCTCCCCATGTTCCCGAACCATTTCAGTGGTGTTTCCATCAATTTCTGACCTTTTCCTATGAACTGGACACCCTCCCCCTCTCAGAGCAGGGGGTGCCTGGTTTAATGCTTGGGTTCTCCCATTGACTTCCATTGTGCTCTGTAGAGAACCCGAGCATCCCAAAGTGTTCTACTCGAGCACCCGAGCACTTTGGTGCTCGATCAACACTACTGTTCACCACATCCTAGAGAAGTACCGTGCCCGACCACCCCATCCCTAAGGGGATGGCTCCCGGGCATGCACAGTGGCTCTGTAGCTATCCTATACTGCTGCACTCGGCAGTTAGAACTACAAGTAAGCAGTCCTGGGAAGTCATTATAGCACTGCTTTCTTGACTTGCTGACAGGTGTTATTTTTATTACATATCTGAACTGTCCAAAAAAAAAAAAAGGCAGTGAGAAAGGAATAACCTTTTAAGTACTGGTTTGGGTTTCCAGAGATGTACATGTGGACACTCTCTTTTTGTTCAAATAGTCCCTTAATGATCGCTGTGATCAGCTGTAACCTGTGGAATAAACAGACTGCAAGTGTTCTATTCCCCTGCAGCGCCTCCGCTGGGGAAATTCAGTATTACATGGTGTCCACCTAAATCAAAGGGCCCCACCTGGGAAATACATGGACATGGCAGGTCATCCAGGGTGATATCTTGATCTGTCTGTAGAGGTTCTCATAATGTTGAATGCTGACCAGTTATGCTTTAGTGACATAAATGTGGTAGTTTTGGGTAATGCATGGAAGTTTCTATGAACTTCTAATGGAGACATAGACCATCAAAAGGATTATTAGAAGATTATGTCACTATCCTTTCACACAATTTCATTTCATAGCATTTCATTTAATAGCAAGTGGGGGTATGTCAGAGCTAGCTGAGGTCCTGAGCCTGATAAAACAACTGCTCCTACACTGCTTTTGAACATCACAGGAGCCTCCTCTGTGTCTGAAGTGGATATATCCCTCCTTAACAGGTCTGTGAGCTATGGAGCTGTAAACAAACAGTGGGAAATAAGGGAAAACACGTCACAGCAGTTCAGTGCTGGCAGAAGAGAGACACCCCCTGCTTCTGAGTGAAATGCATCTAGCTGTGCAGCTGAAAGAGGGAATAATATGGCTGAAAAAAAAACATTCAGGAAGCCCAAATATAACTGTTCCTCCACGGTTATGATAATATAAAGAAGAACAGCCATTATGCAAACTTTTTTGAAAACTCAGGTACACTTTAAAATGAAGATTCCACCATATAATTTAAGCCACCAGGTTGCAAACAGCACAATATATACATTCAAAAAGATTTATGCTGCCTTTGTTTCAAAAATCTATTTGGTTTGACAGCCGGAATTTGTTCAGTAGGTGTTACAACACTGTTCTGAAACCTGCAATTATGCTCTATAGTGCAGTGTTGGGAAACACTGTGTTTCAAGAAACCTTTTTGCACATTAGACCTCTGCCTGTTAATCCTATTACGTAGGGACTGTATAGTACACCCTATATATTGTAAACCACACTGGCACCGAAGTAGATAAATGACGTAATCTGAGCTACACTTGAGAGAACTAATGATATTAAATCTCTCATTGGTTAAAGTGAAAATAAAATGGTTAGTTCGATTGGCTATATTTGCACAACAGAGACACCTTGGGTCTCCACATCTAAAAGAGCCCTTAAAGGGAACCTGTCACCTCTACTATACTGCCCTCACTGAGCATTTCTAAATGTTCATTGTGTTACCCTAAACATATAAATTACACTTTTAATTTAATTTGCAGACAAATTCAATAAGTATTATGCATTTTTGTACTTCCCGCCTTTTATGCAAATTAACATACAAGAGTCATATTTTCAAGCTCTGACTCATCTCAGGTTAATTTGCATATGTATCAAATCGGGTTTTTATACACAATAAAAGCACACAGAGCTATGGGGACTGAGTATTGCGGATGTGCTAGCGGCCATCTAGCAACCCATGTCCTCAGCTCTATACCCAAAATCCAGGTGACAGGTTCCCTTTAATATGGGGGAATGGAAAATAATTGCAGTAGTCTGAGGGTTCTCTAACCAACTTGGAGGCCATATGTTCCGAAGGGTAATAGATCTTCTAAAGGTAAGGTATGGCTTATTGGACAATTTATCTCTAAGATAAGGACCACTTAGCAGTAAATGTCAATTCTGCTGAAGTGTTCTCCTGATCTCATCATGCCCTTGGTAGTACGGTACATAGTAATAAAACTACGTCGGTGAGGATCATGATCTAAAGAAGTCCTCATTGAAGTCCTCATTTGGTTGCAAACAGTCAGCTTGTGTCAGACTGGATATCTGATTGTGAGCTCCTTGAATAAGATTCTTAGCGTAATGCTGTTAGAAAATCCGCTTGTTGAGAGAAGGCATGCTTTAATGCTTTCATAAGTTATTGTGATTTATTTTATATGATTTGGAATTATTGTATTTACCATATTTTTCACTCTATAAGATGCACCAGACCATAAGACCTAGGCTTTAGAGAAGGAAAATAAGAAAAAAATGTATTTTTTACCAGGCCTCAGATTAGACCTCCAATCTTCAGCAGACCTAAGATCAGCCCTCAATCTTCATCAGGCCTCAGATCAGACCCCCAATCTTCAGTAGATCTCAGATCAGACCCCCCCCCAATCTTCATCAGACCTCCAAATCAGACAATCTTCATCAGACCCCAGATCAGACCCTTAATCTTTATCAGTCCCCAAAATCAGATCCCAAATCTTCATCAGACCTCTCATCAGTCTCCTGATCGTCATCAAACCATAGATCAGACCTCTATTCTTCACCAGACCTCAGATCAGACCCTAATCTTCATCAGATCTTCAATCTTTATCAGACCACCAATCTTCATTAGATCTCAGATCAGATTTTCAATCTTCATCAGACATCAGATCAGATCCCCAATCTTCATCAGACCTTAGATCAAATCCCCAATCTTCATCAGACCCTCAATCTTCATCAGGCCCAAAAATCTGACTCCAAATCTTCTTAAAACCTCAGATTAGACAAAAGATAAAAATTACCTCTCCTGAGTAATAACAACACTAGCAGTGCTACACTCACCGCTCCCTAGTCAGTCCTACTGTATTATTGTGCTCTTTCATAATGTAAGCGTTCATTAGTATTCACTTTATAAGACAAACTGACATTTTACCTCTTTTTTTGGGGAAAAAAGTGTGTTATAAAAAAAAAATCCGTATTTACTTTTACATAAATTTAGATTGTGTATTCGAATGTGTTTTTATTTTTGTTTCTTTAATTATAGGGGATCATATAGACCACTGTGAATAGGGTCAAAAGTGATGGTTTACCTATGTCTGTTTTGTTGTGTTTTTTATGGCCTGATGAACATGTGATGCCCACATCGAAACGCGTTGATGTTTATTTTATACAATAAACTAGCCGAAGGACCCGGCTTCGCATTGGTATATTTAATCTATTTCATTTAATGTGTGTGTCGTTAAAAGATAACGACAGTATCCACTATAACAGTGACATCTACAGTACCCCACCCCTTTAATAGTGACCTCCACAGCGGCCGCCCCTTTATTAGTGACCTCCACAGTACCCCGTCTCATTAACAGTTATTTCTACAATAACCTGCCCCCTTAACAGTGACCTCTACAGAGCTCTGTTCCATTAAAATGTGACCTCCACAACACCCCGCCCCTTAACAGTGACCGCTACAGCACCTTGCCCCTTAACACTGACCTCTATAGTGGACCGTCCCCTTAACTGTGACCTCCACAGTTCCCTGTCCCCTTAACAGAGACCTCCACAGCGCCCGCCCCTTTAACAGTGACCTTCACAGCATCTTGCCCCCTTTTCAGTGAGCTCGACAGCATCCCGCCCCCTTAACAGTGGCCTCCACAGCAGCCTGCCCCTTTAACAGTGACCTCCACAGCAGCCACCCCTTTATTAGTGACCTCCACAGCAGCCACCCCTTTATTAGTGACCTCCACAGTACCCAATCTCCTTAACAGTGATTTCCACAACACCCCATCCCCTTAACAGTGGCCTCTACAGCAATCTGCCCCTTAACACTGACCTCCATAGCGGACCGTCCCCTTATCTTTGACCTCCACAGCAGCCTGCCCTAGGGTGGCCAGAGGCCCGGTTTTAGGCCGGACAGTCCGGCTTTTAGACTCCCTGTCCTCCGTCCGGCGCAGGGCCTGGGCGGACACAGGAATGTTCTTTTGAACAGCTCACTCTCAGACAGCAGCACTGTGCTGTCTGAGTGTGAGCTGCAGGGAGAAAGTCACCCTCCCTCCCACCCCTGCAGTTGACAGAAGTTGATTTGGAGTCCCCTGAATGAATGCAGCGAAATGGATGCATATGGCACTCACACAGACGGTTTCATTCAACACCAAGGATAATGCTTTGAAATATCACAATGAATTGAGACATGAGGCACAAGCAAACTTAGCTCTGCTACATATGCACCACCGCATTAACCATCCCCATCATTTTGTAAAACTAATCCGATCTTATCATTTTAAAGAATAATTTTCCCTGCACTGGTATATTATTCCCATTCTCATAAATTACACTCGAGCCTGACACATTAAGCTGCTCCATGAGTCTCGTGTGAGGAGCAGATCCATGACAAATACATAA
Source organism: Bufo bufo (assembly GCF_905171765.1). Classification (NCBI taxonomy): domain Eukaryota; kingdom Metazoa; phylum Chordata; class Amphibia; order Anura; family Bufonidae; genus Bufo; species Bufo bufo. Next base: position 795,621,825 of record NC_053390.1, on the reverse strand, counting down.
TGATTTGAAGCCTTCCTGCTGTGAGAATCTCCATCTTCACATAAAAGCAACATGAAATTATTGGAAAAACCAACGACTGCACAAATATATGAAGTTCTGTCAGATACAATGAAATATTCAGCTCACTGCAGAAGGACAGGATGACTTGTTAGACTCTTGGTGGCCATCTTCAGAGTACAAGTGTACAATAATATAGAACCATCTAATGTCATTAGTGTCCTCTGCCAAAATCTGGTCTCCATAAATACATGTATCTATAGCACATGGAATAGCTTGAAACTTCTCTCATCATGTACTGATCATCTCTTATGTGGCAGGTGGGTATTTTCCTTGTGTTTCCTGACAATCTTGTCGATGTAAGTGTCTACTCATGTGAGTATGTATCTGGTTGGGAGGTCTAGTCTGGGGCCTATACTTATTCAGTGAGTCTAGTCTGGGGTCTGCAGTTAAAGGATCTGGTCTGAGGTCTGTATTTGGTTGGAAGGTCTAGTCTGGAGTCCATTCTTATTCAGTGAGTCTAGTCTGGGATCTGTATCTGGTTGGGAGGTCTAGTCTGGGGTGCATACGTATTCAGTGAGTCTAGTCTGGGGTCTGCAGTTATAAGATCTGGTCTGGGGTCTGTATCTGCTTGGGAGGTCTAGTCTGGAGTCCATTCTTATTCAGTGAGTCTAGTTGTGGGTCTGTGTTTAGAGGATCTGATTCTGAGTCTGTATTTATATAGGAGGCCTAATCTGGGGTCTTAACTGGTCTGGTGTGGGGGTCTGTATTTAGGCATCTAGGTGGGTCTGTATTTAGTTGGGTCTTTATTTATTTAGGAGTTCTGGTATCAGGTTTATATTTATTCAATGAGTCTATTCTGGGGGGTTTGCATTTAGGGGATCTAGTATGTGGTCTGTATTTAGGGTGTCTGAGCTGGGGGCTGTATTTAATTTGGGGGTCTGGTCTAAGGTCAGTATTTATTTTGTGTATCTGCATTTATTTAGTGGGTCTATCTTTAGGTGTCTAGTCTGGGGTCTGTAATGGTTTTTGGGGTCTATTCTAGGGTCTATATTTATTAAGAAGGTATGTTTTTATTTGTTGGATCAGTGATTTGTTTTAGTTTATGGGGTCTGGTCTTGGGTCTGTCTTTTTTATGGGGTCTGTTCTGTAGTCTATGTAAGTTTAGGGGATCTGATTTGTGTAGACAAAGTAAAATGAAGAAACGATTCCGGCACTGTATTTTCTTCCCATAAAATCTTCCTCTTTATTAAATAACAGCACAAGTATGCGGACAGTTTCACAAACAAGCAGTTGTTTACGCGTTTCAGAGATCTTCTCCTTAGTCGTAACAATGTGGTATGGGGGTTTGAAAAATTCAAAGACCCATGTACCCTCCCCCATCTGGTGGGTGGTGGTATTATGACGCCATAACTTAATCAACCCGCAGGCTCACACCTGTGGTATCATTCTCAATGAACACATTAGGTAAAATAGCCCCACACAATGCGCTCCGCACTGCACTGCGCTTGGACTATGCGTATCACCATGGCTGAAAGCCTTTGCATATCAAAAAAGCAAGCACAAGGTGTGAGGAAACGCATCATGTGAATAGGGCATATACAAAGTGTCATATAACATGTCAAATAAAAATGAATATAAACTGTAGAGAACTCTACATGCGAAATGAGGAGATGGATTTTACACGGCCACAATCTCCTAGTTATTATGGTGTAAATAAACATGTCAGATTTTACATATAAAAGTTATAATGGACCATAATAGGCAGACATGTAATGAAGTATTTTTTCATCTAATGACAACTGAAGGATCAAATACAAACATCAGATACAAGGGAGTACTGGTAAATATACATTAGTTCTTTCTTTTGGTTAAAACCTGTTGGCACCCTCGTATTTAAAAGGAAAATCCAAAAGGCCTCACTCAAGAGTATTTTCTTTTGATGGTCTCCTCCCCTGGCTGGCACCGTTACCTTCTCAATTGCCAATGCACGGAGGGATCCCGTACTATGGTTGTGTGTGTGGATGAAGTGTTTGGCAGCACCAGATATATTGAGAATAGATGGATTTGAAATATAGTTCAGATGTTCCAATATTCTATTTTTGAACTTACGTATGGTGGCTGCCAACATACAGTACAGACCAAAAGTTTGGACACACCTTCTCATTCAAAGAGTTTTCTTTAATTTCATGACTATGAAGGCATCAAAACTATGAATTAACACATGTGGAATTATATACATAACAAACAAGTGTGAAACAACAGAAAATATGCCATATTCTAGGTTCTTCAAAGTAGCCACCTTTTGCTTTGATTACTGCTTTGCACTCTCTTGCCATTCTCTTGATAAGCTTCAAGAGGTAGTCCCCTGAAATGGTCTTCCAACAGTCTTGAAGGAGTTCCCAGAGATGCTTAGCACTTGTTGGCCCTTTTGCCTTCACTCTGCGGTCCAGCTCACCCCAAACCATCTCGATTGGGTTCTGGTCAGGTGACTGTGGAGGCCAGGTCATCTGGCACAGCACCCCATCACTCTCCTTCATGGTCAAATAGCCCTTACTTTCAAAGTTTTCCCAATTTTTCGGCTGACTGACTGACCTTCATTTCTTAAAGTAATGATGGCCACTCGTTTTTCTTTACTTAGCTGCTTTTTTCTTGCCATAATACAAATTCTAACAGTCTATTCAGTAGGACTATCAGCTGTGTATCCACCTGACTTCTCCTCAACGCCACTGATGGTCCCAACCCCATTTATAAGGCAAGAAATCCCAATTATTAAACCTGACAGGGCACACCTGTGAAGTGAAAACCATTTTAGGAGACTACCTCTTGAAGCTCATCAAGAGAATGCCAAGAGTGTGCAAAGCAGTAATCAAAGCAAAAGGTGGCTACTTTGAAGAACCTAGAATATGACATATTTTCAGTTGTTTCACACTTGTTTGTTATGTATATAATTCCACATGTGTTAATTCATAGTTTTGATGCCTTCAGTGTGAATCTACAATTTTCATAGTCATGAAAATAAAGAAAACTCTTTGAATGAGAAGGTGTGTCCAAACTTTTGGTCTGTACTGTATAAACTGTAGAATGATACCACAGGTGTGAGCCTGCGGGTTGATTAAGTTATGGCGTCATAATACCACCACCCACCAGATGGGGGAGGGTACATGGGTCTTTGAATTTTTCAAACCCCCAGACCACATTGTTACGGCTAAGGAGAAGATCTCCGAAACGCGTAAACAACTGCTTGTTTGTGAAACTGTCCGCATACTTATGCTGTTATTTAATAAAGAGGAAGATTTTATGGGAAGAAAATACAGTGCCGGAATCGTTTCTTCATTTTACTTTGTCTACATATCCAGGAACTTTCTGGTTTGACTCCGGGCACAGGGGATGCTATATGCCGAACAGGTGAGCTGGAAAAACGTATTTTACAGCTCTGATTTGTGGTCTGCTTTATTTTTGGGGGTGTGATAAATGGCTTCATGTGCACTACTTGCACTTTACTTGGCATAGGTTGGGGGTTTGTTCCATATAAATAAGAACTACATAAGGCCACGAATGTAGCATGGCGGTAAAAAATTGCTTCTAAGACTCTCCCTGATGGAGGAGCTCAAGGCATGCTGGACTCTTGGACCAGTTCACACGACTGATTTTGAAATACATGCTTAAAAAATCTGCATGGAATACACGTGTCTTTTTTCAGCGCAAAAAAAGCTTTCACTTCAAATCAGCACGGAATACATGTGTCTTTTTTTAGCGCGAATAAAAAGTGTTCACTTCAATACAAAGCTGAATTTTCACCTTGAGATTTTTGAAGCAGATTTGTACTAAAAAAACATGCGGAAAACGCACAAAATGCATGTACTGGACTTTCACGGAGCTATTTTTTTTGCTTCCTATTCATTTCAATGGGAGATTTAGCGCTGATTCTGCCCCAAGATAGGACACGCTGCTTCTTTTTTACACGTGTAAAAAAAGAAGCAAGTGCTGCTTCCCATTTAAACGAATGGGAGGCTGTTTTGAGGCGTGTGAACTCAGAGTGGTGACTGCATGCAGCCAGAATATCATCTATCAAGTCACCACCAAAATAAACTGAACAAAGCTAATAACACATGACGCCTCCAGATTATCTGGTAGTGTCCACAGTCTACAAATAAACAGACGCATGTTTTGGTTAAAAAAATCTAAAAAAAAACTACAAAAATCACATCCTACCCCTTCTGCACTAAGACCATATTGTGCCCGCAAAGAAGTATAGATCAAATGGCAAAATGGCAGTGCCAGCACTGTAATAATATCAACATGGAACTGCGTATACCATAGTAGTGACCACACTGCAGTGCCCATAAAATAGTACTAACCACACTGCAGTGCCCATAAAATAGTAATACCCATACAGCAGTGCCCACAAAAAAGTAGTAACCACACTGCAGTGCCAATAAACTAGTAGTAACCGTACAGCAGTGCCCATTAAATAGCAGTAATCATACAGCAGTGCCCAGTGCCCATAAAATAGTAGTGACCACCAGGGCCGGTGCAAGGATTTTTGCCGCCCTAGGCAAGATAAAAATTGCTGCCCCCCCCCCCCCCCCCCCTTATCAGATGATCTGCCCATATCATGTTCCACCCCTTTCTCAGCTTTTAAATTAAAAGAGCTGCTATGTTTCCCTCAGGGTTAATCCAGCTTCTTGTAGCTGTCTCTTTTTGCGGAACGGAATTGCGGACCCAGATCCGCAATTCCAATCCTGAAAAAAATAGAACATGTCCTATTCTTGTCTGCAATAGCGGACAAGAATAGGCATATTCTCTTAGTGCCGGCAATTTGCGGTCCGCAAAATGCGGAACGCACATTGCCGCTGTCCGTGTTTTGTGGATCCGCAAAACACACACGGATGTGTGAATGGACCCTAAATGTGAGGTAAATTAGTTTCCAATGTAGTATTAATAACTAAACAATTACATAATAAACATATTGCATTGTCTACTTACCATCAGGACAATACGATGATCTGGTCTCTAAATGCAGTCTGGCTCTGGGGACTCCATTGTCACTCTCTTCCCCCCCCTTCCTCCTTTGTCACTCTCTTCCCCCCCCTCCCTTGTCACTCTCTTCCCCCCCTCCCTCCTTTGTCACTCTCTTCCCCCCCCTCCCTCCTTTGTCACTCTCTTCCCCCCCTCCCTTGTCACTCTCTTCCCCCTCCCTCCCTTGTCACTCTCTTCTCCCCCCTCCCTCCTTTGTCACTCTCCCCCCTCCCTACTTTGTCACTCTCTCCCCCCCTCCTTCGTTTGTCACTCTCTCCCCCCCTCCCTCCTTTGTCACTCCCCCCTCCTTTGTCACTCTCTCCCCCCCTCCCTTGTCACTCTCATTCTACCCCCCCTCCCTTGTCACTCTCATCATTCCCCCCCTCCCTTGTCACTCTCATCATTCCCCCCCACTCCCTTGTCACTCATCATTCCCCCCCCACTCCCTTGTCACTCTCATCATCCCCCCCACTCCCTTGTCTGTGCTAGCATTTCTCCTGTGGTGTTGCTATCAGTGTGTGAAGAGTGGGAGAAGAGGTTTGCATTGACAATCCAACACAATGGGCAGCACATTGAACACATTTTATAAGTGGTCAGAAACTTGTAAATAACTCATGAAAGAATAAAGTTACGTTAAAACCAAGCACACCATTGTTTTTCGTGTGAAATTCCCAATACATTTGATGTGTCACATGACCCTCTTCCTATTGAAAAAACAAAAGTTGGATTCAAAATGGCCAACTTCAAAATGGACGCCCTGGTCACCACCATCTTGAAAAGTTTCCCCCCTCACATATACTAATGTGCCACAAACAGGAAGTTAATATCACCAACCATTCCCATTTTATTAAGGTGTATCCATATAAATGGCCCACCCTGTAGTAGTAACCACACAGCAGTGTCCATATAACAGTTCATGTGGACATGTAAAATAACAAACTAATCTCTTCATGGATCATGGTCTTGCATCGCTCTGTACTCCGTACATATACAGTCAGGTCCATAAATATTGGGACATCGACACAATTCTAAGATGTTTGGCTCTATACATCACCACAATGGATTTGAAATGAAACGAACAAAATGTGAACAGTGTAGGAATTACAACAGTTTGCATATGTGCCTCCCACTAGTTAAGGTACCAAAAGTAATGGGACAGAATAATAATCATCATTCAAACTTTCACTTTTTAATACTTGGTTGCAAATCCTTTGCAGTCAATTACAGCCTGAAGTCTGGAACGCATAGACATCACCAGACGCTGGGTTTCATCCCTGGTGATGCTCTGCCAGGCCTCTACTGCAACTGTCTTCAGTTCCTGCTTGTTCTTGGGGCATTTTCCCTTCAGTTTTGTCTTCAGCAAGTGAAATGCATGCTCAATCGGATTCAGGTCAGGTGATTGACTTGGCCATTGCATAACATTCCACTTCGTTCATTTAAAAAACTCTTTGGTTGCTTTTGCAGTATGCTTTGGGTCATTGTTTATCTGCACTATTAAAGGGCTGCACAATGAGTTCTGAATAGAGTTGAGCGAACACCTGGATGTTCGGGTTCGAAAAGTTCGGCCGAACTTCCCGGAAATGTTCGGGTTCGGGATCCGAACCCGACCCGAACTTCGTCCCGAACCCGAACCCCATTGAAGTCAATGGGGACCCGAACTTTTGGGCACTAAAAAGGCTGTAAAACAGCCCAGGAAAGAGCTAGAGGGCTGCAAAAGGCAGCAACATGTAGGTAAATCCCCTGCAAACAAATGTAGATAGGGAAATGAATTAAAATAAAAATTAAAAAAATAAAAATTAACCAATATCAATTGGACAGAGGTCCCATAGCAGAGAATCTGGCTTCACGTCAGCAGAGAATCAGTCTCTTCATGCCATAGCAAAGAATCAGGCTTCACGTCACCCACCACTGGAACAGGCCACTGTCACAAATTTAGGCCCCGGCACCCAGACAGAGGAGAGAGGTCCCGTAACAGAGAATCTGGCCTTATGTCAGCACAGAATCAGTCTTCATGTCATAGCAGAGAATCAGGCTTCACGTCACCCACCACTGGAACAGGCCACTGTCACATATTTAGGCCCCGGCACCCAGACAGAGGAGAGAGGTCCCGTAACAGAGAATCTGGCCTTATGTCAGCACAGAATCTGTCTTCATGTCATAGCAGAGAATCAGGCTTCACGTCACCCAGAACTGGAACAGGCCACTGTCACATATTTAGGCCCCGGCACCCAGACAGAGGAGAGAGGTCCCGTAACAGAGAATCTGGCCTTATGTCAGCACAGAATCAGTCTTCATGTCATAGCAGAGAATCAGGCTTCACGTCACCCACCACTGGAACAGGCCACTGTCACATATTTAGGCCCCGACACCCAGACAGAGGAGAGAGGTCCCGTAACAGAGAATCTGGCCTTATGTCAGCACAGAATCAGTCTTCATGTAGGCCTGATATAGCAGAAACTACTTATTTTGAGAATGGCAAATTTGGGAATAGTTTTTAAACCCAGAACAAAAACTGTGCTTTTACGGTCACTACAAATAACTTGACCAGCTAAAACAGTACAGATTTGGTTGAATAGAAATGTGAGGCCTGTTTTTTTTTTGCGCTGTGTGACAGGTATAGGTTTAATCACAGAATTAGACTTGTATCTGCACGGTAGCGTGTGTGTTAAGTTTTTCTGAATGACACTATCAGCACCTTGAATCTAAGATATCCTTTTTGGAATAGATTTCAAGTAGGCCTGATATAGCAGAAACTACTTATTTTGAGAATGTCAAATTTGGGAATAGTTTTTCAACCCAGAACAAAAACTGTGCTTTTACGGTCACTACAAATAACTTGACCAGCTAAAACAGTACAGATTTGGTTGAATAGAAATGTGAGGCCTGTTTTTCTTTGCGCTGTGTGACAGGTATAGGTTTAATCACAGAATTAGACTTGTATCTGCACGGTAGCGTGTGTGTGTTAAGTTTTTCTGAATGACACTATCAGCACCTTGAATCTAAGATATCCTTTTTGGGATAGATTTCAAGTAGGCCTGATATAGCAGAAACTACTTATTTTGAGAATGGCAAATTTGGGAATAGTTTTTCAACCCAGAACAAAAACTGTGCTTTTACGGTCACTACAAATAACTTGACCAGCTAAAACAGTACAGATTTGGTTGAATAGAAATGTGAGGCCTGTTTTTTTTGCGCTGTGTGACAGGTATAGGTTTAATCACAGAATTAGACTTGTATCTGCACGGTAGCGTGTGTGTTAAGTTTTTCTGAATGACACTATCAGCACCTTGAATCTAAGATATCCTTTTTGGGATAGATTTCAAGTAGGCCTGATATAGCAGAAACTACTTATTTTGAGAATGTCAAATTTGGGAATAGTTTTTCAACCCAGAACAAAAACTGTGCTTTTACGGTCACTACAAATAACTTGACCAGCTAAAACAGTACAGATTTGGTTGAATAGAAATGTGAGGCCTGTTTTTCTTTGCGCTGTGTGACAGGTATAGGTTTAATCACAGAATTAGACTTGTATCTGCACGGTAGCGTGTGTGTTAAGTTTTTCTGAATGACACTATCAGCACCTTGAATCTAAGATATCCTTTTTGGGATAGATTTCAAGTAGGCCTGATATAGCAGAAACTACTTATTTTGAGAATGTCAAATTTGGGAATAGTTTTTCAACCCAGAACAAAAACTGTGCTTTTACGGTCACTACAAATAACTTGACCAGCTAAAACAGTACAGATTTGGTTGAATAGAAATGTGAGGCCTGTTTTTTTTGCGCTGTGTGACAGGTATAGGTTTAATCACAGAATTAGACTTGTATCTGCACGGTAGCGTGTGTGTTAAGTTTTTCTGAATGACACTATCAGCACCTTGAATCTAAGATATCCTTTTTGGGATAGATTTCAAGTAGGCCTGATATAGCAGAAACTACTTATTTTGAGAATGTCAAATTTGGGAATAGTTTTTCAACCCAGAACAAAAACTGTGCTTTTACGGTCACTACAAATAACTTGACCAGCTAAAACAGTACAGATTTGGTTGAATAGAAATGTGAGGCCTGTTTTTTTTGCGCTGTGTGACAGGTATAGGTTTAATCACAGAATTAGACTTGTATCTGCACGGTAGCGTGTGTGTTAAGTTTTTCTGAATGACACTATCAGCACCTTGAATCTAAGATATCCTTTTTGGGATAGATTTCAAGTAGGCCTGATATAGCAGAAACTACTTATTTTGAGAATGGCAAATTTGGGAATAGTTTTTCAACCCAGAACAAAAACTGTGCTTTTACGGTCACTACAAATAACTTGACCAGCTAAAACAGTACAGATTTGGTTGAATAGAAATGTGAGGCCTGTTTTTTTTTGCGCTGTGTGACAGGTATAGGTTTAATCACAGAATTAGACTTGTATCTGCACGGTAGCGTGTGTGTTAAGTTTTTCTGAATGACACTATCTGCACCTTGAATCTAAGATATTCTTTTTGGGATAGATTTCAAGTAGGCCTGATATAGCAGAAACTACTTATTTTGAGAATGGCAAATTTGGGAATAGTTTTTCAACCCAGAACAAAAACTGTGCTTTTACGGTCACTACAAATAACTTGACCAGCTAAAACAGTACAGATTTGGTTGAATAGAAATGTGAGGCCTGTTTTTTTTTGCGCTGTGTGACAGGTATAGGTTTAATCACAGAATTAGACTTGTATCTGCACGGTAGCGTGTGTGTTAAGTTTTTCTGAATGACACTATCAGCACCTTGAATCTAAGATATCCTTTTTGGGATAGATTTCAAGTAGGCCTGATATAGCAGAAACTACTTACTTTGAGAATGTCAAATTTGGGAATAGTTTTTCAACCCAGAACAAAAACTGTGCTTTTACGGTCACTACAAATAACTTGACCAGCTAAAACAGTACAGATTTGGTTGAATAGAAATGTGAGGCCTGTTTTTTTTGCTCTGTGTGACAGGTATAGGTTTAATCACAGAATTAGACTTGTATCTGCACGGTAGCGTGTGTGTTAAGTTTTTCTGAATGACACTATCAGCACCTTGAATCTAAGATATCCTTTTTGGGATAGATTTCAAGTAGGCCTGATATAGCAGAAACTACTTATTTTGAGAATGGCAAATTTGGGAATAGTTTTTCAACCCAGAACAAAAACTGTGCTTTTACGGTCACTACAAATAACTTGACCAGCTAAAAAAGTACAGATTTGGTTGAATAGAAATGTGAGGCCTGTTTTTTTTTTGCGCTGTGTGACAGGTATAGGTTTAATCACAGAATTAGACTTGTATCTGCACGGTAGCGTGTGTGTTAAGTTTTTCTGAATGACACTATCAGCACCTTGAATCTAAGATATCCTTTTTGGGATAGATTTCAAGTAGGCCTGATATAGCAGAAACTACTTATTTTGAGAATGGCAAATTTGGGAATAGTTTTTCAACCCAGAACAAAAACTGTGCTTTTACGGTCACTACAAATAACTTGACCAGCTAAAACAGTACAGATTTGGTTGAATAGAAATGTGAGGCCTGTTTTTTTTTGCGCTGTGTGACAGGTATAGGTTTAATCACAGAATTAGACTTGTATCTGCACGGTAGCGTGTGTGTTAAGTTTTTCTGAATGACACTATCAGCACCTTGAATCTAAGATATCCTTTTTGGGATAGATTTCAAGTAGGCCTGATATAGCAGAAACTACTTACTTTGAGAATGTCAAATTTGGGAATAGTTTTTCAACCCAGAACAAAAACTGTGCTTTTACGGTCACTACAAATAACTTGACCAGCTAAAACAGTACAGATTTGGTTGAATAGAAATGTGAGGCCTGTTTTTTTTGCTCTGTGTGACAGGTATAGGTTTAATCACAGAATTAGACTTGTATCTGCACGGTAGCGTGTGTGTTAAGTTTTTCTGAATGACACTATCAGCACCTTGAATCTAAGATATCCTTTTTGGGATAGATTTCAAGTAGGCCTGATATAGCAGAAACTACTTATTTTGAGAATGGCAAATTTGGGAATAGTTTTTCAACCCAGAACAAAAACTGTGCTTTTACGGTCACTACAAATAACTTGACCAGCTAAAAAAGTACAGATTTGGTTGAATAGAAATGTGAGGCCTGTTTTTTTTTTGCGCTGTGTGACAGGTATAGGTTTAATCACAGAATTAGACTTGTATCTGCACGGTAGCGTGTGTGTTAAGTTTTTCTGAATGACACTATCAGCACCTTGAATCTAAGATATCCTTTTTGGGATAGATTTCAAGTAGGCCTGATATAGCAGAAACTACTTATTTTGAGAATGGCAAATTTGGGAATAGTTTTTCAACCCAGAACAAAAACTGTGCTTTTACGGTCACTACAAATAACTTGACCAGCTAAAACAGTACAGATTTGGTTGAATAGAAATGTCAGGTCTATTTTTTAGGCGCTGGGTGACAGGCTCAACTTGCCCCTGATGTAGTATATGGCCAAAAAATAACCACACTATTGATGGTTAAATGCACTTGGGTGACACAGGCTCAGCCTGCACCAGATGTAGTATATGGCCAAAAAATAACCAGACTGTTGATGGTTAAATGCACTTCGGTGACACAGGCTCAGCCTGCAGCTGAGGTAGTATATGGCCAAAAAATAACCAGACTGTTGATGGTTAAATGCACTTCGGTGACACAGGCTCAGCCTGCAGCTGATGTAGGATATAGTACAAAATAACCACACTATTGATGGTTAAATACACTTGGTGATAGCTTGTGCTGGCGCACCACAAGCCACAAAATGGCCGCCGATCACCCCAGAAAAAAGTGATATAAAAACGCTCTGGGCAGCCTAAAAAAAGTGAGCAAGTCGATATTAGCACTTCAATGATCCACAGCTGGAGATCGATCACAGAATGAAGTCTTTTGGAGGAGTTAATCTGCCTAATCTCGCCCTAACGTCGCAGCAGCAACCTCTCCCTATGCTTGAATCAGCAGAGTGACGTGCAGCGCTACGTGACCCAAGCTTATATAGAGGCTGGGTCACATGCTGCACTGGCCAATCACAGCCATGCCAATAGTAGGCAAGGCTGTGATGGCCTCTTGGGGCAAGTAGTATGACGCTTGTTGATTGGCTGCTTTGCAGCCTTTCAAAAAGCGGCAAGAAAGCGCCGAACACCGAACCCGGACTTTTACGAAAATGTTCGGGTTATACTATACAGTTCGGGTTCGCTCATCCCTAGTTCTGAAGCATTTGGCTGAATATGAGCAGATAATATTGCCCGAAACACTTCAGAATTCATCCTGCTGCTTTTGTCAGCAGTCACATCATCAATAAATACAAGAGAACCAGTTCCATTGGCAGCCATACATGCCCACGCCATGACACTACCACCACCATGCTTCACTGATGAGGTGGTATGCTTAGGATCATGAGCAGTTCCTTTCCTTATCCATGCTCTTCTCTTCCCATCACTCTGATACAAGTTGATCTTGGTCTCATCTGTCTATAGGATGTTGTTCCAGAACTGTGAAGGCTTTTTTAGATGTCGTTTGGCAAACTCTAATCTGGCCTTCCTGTTTTTGAGGCTCACCAATGGTTTACATCTTGTGGTGAACCCTCTGTATTCACTCTGGTGAAGTCTTCTCTTGATTGTTGACTTTGACACACATACACCTACCTCCTGGAGAGTGTTCTTGATCTGGCCAACTGTTGTGAAGGGTGTTTTCTTCACAAGGGAAATAATTCTTTGGTCATCCACCACAGTTGTTTTCCGTGGTCTTCCTGGTCTTTTGGTGTTGCTGAGCTCACTGGTGCGTTCCTTCTATTGAAGAATGTTGCAAACAGTTGTTTTGGCCAGGCCTAATGTTTTTGCTATCTCTCTGATGTTTTTTTTTTTTTCAGCCTAATGATGGCTTGCTTCACTGACAGTGACAGCTCTTTGGATCTCATCTTGAGAGTTGACAGCAACAGATTCCAAATGCAAATAGCAGACTTGAAATGAACTCTCGACGTTTTATCTGGTCATTGTAATTGAGATAATGAGGGAATAACACACACCTGGCCATGGAACAGCTGAGAAGACAATTGTCCCATTACTTTTGATCCCTTAACAAGTGGGAGGCACATATGCAAACTGTTGTAATTCCTACACCGTTCACCTGATTTGGATGTAAATACCCTTAAATTAAAGCTGACAGTCTGCAGTTAAAGCACATCTTGTTCGTTTCATTTCAAATCCATTGTGGTGGTGTATAGAGCCAAAAATGTTACAATTGTGTCAATGTCCCAATATTTATGGACCTGACTGTAGCAATTTAATTCTGGAGGGCTACGAAACCCTCCATAAGGTAAAACTATGCCACATGACATAATGGGTGCTTCCACCTGCAACTTTGCTGACTTCACCTTGAATTGAGCTTCTCTACTTGTGACTGATACTTTAAAAAACCAGGTAACTCTGGACTTCCTGCTGTAGAACATACTGGAGAGGGAGGCTGGGAACCAGTGCACATCTATATCACATGTGACACAGGCTCCACGCTGATGAAAGCGGTTTTCTTGTAATCATTATAGTGAAGATTAATTTAAGTTTTATTCCTCGTGCCTTGTGGGTTTATCTCATGTCTCATTTTCTGTATGATTAATTTCTCACTGCGGGAGATTTCACTGCTTTAACTCTTATCATGCTACAGTATCTATCTATCTATCTATCTATCTATCTATCTATCTATCTATCTATCTATCTATCTATCTTATTGTGAAGATATGCGTATTGTGTGGCCTGTAATTGTACCATGTAATTTGTCTATTGGGTAATTTTCTTGGGTTTATTGTCTGGAGATAGTTAAGTTATACAGTGTCTGGACTATTTGTCTCCAGGCAAACAAAGGGAGAGACCAAACTGTAACGCACATACTATTGGTTGTTGCTTGCCTCCCCCTGGGAGAGCCCCCTTCCTTGCAGGAGGTACAGTATAAATACAAGTTCGGTTCAATAAAAAGAGAGTCTTTTTACACCCTTTATCACGTTTCGGCTGATGTTTGGGTACCTGTGATGTGTGTGGGAGTGATACTGCTGAGATTGCTGGTGGTTATACCTTGGGAATCTACTGAACAAGCAACCGAACAGAGGGCTATACTCACTGCGTGCTTTTCCGTTCGGGTTAACCTGACGCTACTACTACGGGTTTCGTTACAACTGGTGGCAAGCAGAGGGATGTCGTATCCCAAAGGGACGTCCCGGACAGGAGAATAAGTGAATGGCTCAGCAGTACGAACTACTAAAGAGAACCACATTGAAAGACCTGCTGGAAGCTCGAGGCATTGCGGCAAGTAACAAGTCGAAAGCTACGCTAATTGCCGAACTAATGCAGAGTGACGGAGCCAGCAATATGGAGAGAGGGAATACGGAACCAGATGAGCTGGAACAGAAACTGCAGATGTTTATTCGGCTGCTAGGACCAAATCCCTCGGAAGGGGCTGTGGTATAGGTGATTGCGGACACCCACAGTGCACATGTAGCGCAGCAATCCAGAACCGGGTCAATGCAAGGGGACTCGCTACATTCCCCTGGATTTACAAATGGATATCCTAAAAAGGTAAATCATGCTGCTTTTAAAAATTTTGATGACAACGGAGCAGATATTGACAGCTTTTTAAAAGACTTTGAACGCCAATGCATGTTAGAGGGAATGGCGGAAGAAAGAGGGGTCTCAGTACTCAGCAGCAAGTTAACTGGGCAGGCGGCAGAGGCTTATAGAGCAGTACCGGACGAGGACATTCGGAATTATCAAAAGATAAAGGAGGTACTGTTGTCCCAATTTTCCGTCACCCCAGAGGGGTATCACCTGAAATTCAGAGAATTAAAAAAGACTGGGAAAGACTCTTTCACCGAATGGGCCTGCAGGTTAAAGAGGGCAGCACGCAACTGGCTGCAGGGATCCCAAGCTTCAACGTTGGAGGATGCTTTGCAGCTCCTCACGTTGGAACAATTCTATGATGATCTGGAGAAGGATCTCAGGCATTGGGTGAGAGATAAAAAAAACAAAACAGTAGAAGAAGCAGCAAAATTGGCGGATGAGTATCAGGACACCAGACGGTCGGAAGTCAAAGAGGTACGAGCCAGCTCCAAACCGTTTGTCCCTTTTTCCCCAATACAAAAGCCTGTACCCTACCAAGCAACTACAAACCCCAGGCATCAACCAAAAGTGTGTTTTCTGTGCAACCAACCTGGGCAACCCCATTGTCCACTCAGAAACAGAGGGTGCTCACCAGCTGCACATCCTTACAAGGCCACCGCTCACTGTTACCAGCAGGAGCCTAATGTCAACCCTGCGTCCAGTGAAGAACAGTGGAACATTTTGTACGAGGCCAATACGGCACAGGCGGAAACTGACAACCAGAATCATCACCGACAGTGGGTTACCGTAGATGGGGAGGAGGCGGAAGCTCATTCAGCTGCACAAAATTCGGCCGTCTGCCCGCACCAACCGCACTGTGGCAGTTCGAGTAGCAGGGGAAGCTATCCACAAGCTTCCTACAGCGAGGGTGCTTTTGAATTGGGGCACCGGCAGTAAACAGATGGATGTGGGCATTATGCAAACTTTGCCGGCCGAAGTATTGTTGGGGAATGATGTGGGTTGCCTTTCATCCCATTTGGCTGGCCAATCTCCAATGGAAGGGTTACCCGTTACTACCAGGGCTCAAGCACGGAGGGGAGAACCTGCGCACCCGGAGGAACCTCAGGTAGGACATTCGTCACTATTGCCCCCCTTGACCCCCTACTCCCTTTTGGGATACCCCAGCAGGGTTTGAGCAGGCTCAGAGGGGGGATTGCACCTTAGCAGGTTACAGGAGGGTGGCAGAGAAACCCATGGAAGAGCAGGGGGAGAACGGTTTAGTTGGGAAAAGGGGCTGTTGTATAGGATAACAGGGGGAGTCGGGAGGAGAGATACCCAAGTAGTTAAACGGCAACTAGTAGTACCCCGGAAGTTTAGGGCAGAGCTGCTAAAGCTTAGCCACGATATTCAATTGGCTGGACATTTAGGAGTGACCAAAACGAAGGATAGGTTAATGCAGACCTTCTTTTGGCCAAAAATTTCTCAAGACATTAAACTATAATATTGGACATGTGAGATATGTCAGCGGACAGGTAGGAGGGGGGATCGCCAGAGGGCTAAACTTCACCCCCTCTCTATTATTGAAGAACCCTTTAGCAGGGTAGCCATTGATTTAGTAGGGCCGCTCCGCAAATCGGCCACATCTGGAAAGAGCTACATCCTCACGGTGGTAGATTTTGCTACTCGGTATCCGGAGGCTGTGGCTCTGTCCAATATAGAGGCCGAAACAATGGCAGAAGCCCTAGTAAGGATCTTCACCTGAGTAGGATTCCCGAGGGAAATTCTATCGGACAGAGGGACTCAATTCACGTCCCATCTGACCCAACAATTATGGAAAAGTTGTGGCGTGAAACTCCTGTTCAGTACACCCTATAACCCGCAGACGAATGGACTCTGTGAACGGTTCAATGGCACTCTGAAACAAATGCTCCGAACCTTCACAGCGTCCAATCCTCACTGGGAAAGATTCCTACCTCACCTCCTGTTTGCTTACTGGGAAGTGCCCCAGGCATCCACGGGGTTCTCCCCCTACGAACTTCTTTATGGAAGAAGAGTCCGAGGACCCCTGGATCTCATACGGGAGCACTGGGAGGGCAATACAGGAGAGGAGGGGTACCGATCGTCCACTATGTGCTGGAGTTTCGGGACCGGTTGCAGGCGCTCACCGAATCTGTTCGGGAACACCTGCAGACGGCTCAGACATGCCAAAAGAGATGGTACGATAGGGGTGCCAGAGATAGGGTCTTTGACATAGGTCAGCAAGTCTGGGCTCTGAAGCCGGTTAAGCAGGACAAATTACAGGCCTCTTGGCAAGGCCATTTTAAGGTAGTAGAGAAGCTAAGCGACACTACGTACATAGTGTGCAAGAGTTCAGATGAGAGGTTCAGACGTGCCTTTCATGTGAACATGTTAAAACCATATTACGAACGGGCAGAGGATATAGCGGCGGTGTGCGCGCCGGCAGGGGAAGATAGTGAAAACTTACCCCTGCTAGATTTACTCACCACTGACCCTATCTCTATAGACCAAGTGCAAATAGGCGAGGGGTTAAACCCCGAGGAGAAACAGACAGCCTCTCAATTACTACAGGGATACAAGGAGATGTTTTCTGCTGTCCCGGGGTATACCTCTGCTGCAGTCCACCGAGTATAGACTCAGGGAGACACCCCCTGCGACAACAGCCTTACCGTATCCCTGTAGATGTTCGAGATAATATGTTAGCGGAGATACAAGAGATGCTGCAGCTAGGGGTGATAGAGCCATCCCAAAGTCCTTGGGCCTCTCCGGTAGACTGGTGCCAAAGCGAGACGATACGACTCGGTTTTGCGTAGACTACCGGAAGCTCAACGACCGCACTATAACAGACACATACCCCATGCCTAGAATTGACGAGTTACTGGATAAGATGGCTGGGGGTCATTACATAACCACTCTAGATTTATGCAAAGGCTACTGGCAAATCCCTCTGGAGCCAGCAGCCATTCCCAAGTCGGCATTCGTCACTCCATTCGGGCTATACCAATTCAAGGTTATGCCCTTTGGAATGAAGAATTCGCCGGCTACCTTTCAGAGAATGGCTGACAGACTTCTGGAGGGGTTTCAGGACTTCTCATGTGCGTACTTGGATGACATTGCCATTTATAGTCGCACATGGGAATCCCATCTAGTACACGTAGCCAGGGTCTTAGATCGCCTCCAGACTGCCGGACTAACGTTGAAACCGGACAAATGCCACCTAGGAATGGCGGAGGTCCAATATTTAGGGCATAGAGTGGGGTCAGGTAAGCAGTGTCCCGAGCCGGCCAAAGTAGAGGCCATTGCTAATTGGCCCCGTCCTACTACCAAGACTCAAGTATTAGCGTTCTTAGGAACGGCGGGGTATTACCGGAAATTTGTCCCAGAATATAGCGCCCTGGCCAAACCTCTGACCGACCTAACCAAAAAAGCCCTTCCCAAGCTCGTAACCTGGTCTCCGGAGTGCGCAAAAGCGTTCCAGCAACTAAAGTTAGCCCTCAGCAAGGCACCTGTGTTGTCAGCACCAGACTATAACAAAACCTTTCTTGTGCACACAGATGCCTCCATGTATGGGCTGGGAGACGTGCTGAGCCAGGTGGGGGAAGATGGGTTGGAGCACCCAGTGGCATATCTCAGCAGGAAACTTTTACCCCGGGAGGTCAGCTACGCCACTGTGGAAAAAGAATGCTTAGCCCTGGTGAGGGCCTTAAAGAGGCTCCAACCCTATTTGTATGATCGCCCCTTTACGTTGATGACGGACCACAATCCGCTTGTATGGTTGAACTGCGTCTCAGGGGAGAATCCAAGACTATTACGCTGGAGCCTGGCCTTACAACCGTACAATTTTACTATGCAGTACAGGCCAGGCAAACAACATGGGAATGTGGATGGATTGTCCCGTCAACCGGACTTGGACACTCAGACATCTCTGAGTCAACCCGACAGGGTCTAGGCGGATATGCCGACCCATGGACTTAGGGGGAGCCGTGTGAAGATATGCGTATTGTGTGGCCTGTAATTGTACCATGTAATTTGTCTATTGGGTAATTTTCGTGGGTTTAGTGTCTGGAGATAATTAAGTTATACAGTGTCTGGACTAATTATCTCCAGGCAGACAAAGGGAGAGGCCAAACTGTAACGCATGTACTATTGCTTGTTGCTTGCCTCCCCCTGGGAAGGCCCCCCCCTCGCAGGGGGTACAGTATAAATACAAGTTTGGTTCAATAAAAAGAGAGTCTTTTTACACCCTTCATCACGTTTCGGCTGATGTTTGGCTACCTGTGATGTGTGTGGGAGTGAAACCGCTGAGATTGCTGGTGGTTATACCTTGGGAATCTACTGAACAAGCAACCGAACAGAGGGCTATACTCACTGCGTGCTTTTCCGTTCGGGTAAACCAGACGCTACTACTACGGGGTTCGTTACACTTATATCTATCTATCTATCTATCTATCTATCTCCTATCTATCTATCTATCTATCTTATATCTATCTATCTATCTATCTATTTATCATCTATCTATCTATCTATCTATCTATCTATCTATCTATCTATCTCATATCTATATCTATCTATCTATCTATCTATCTCATATCTTTCTATCTATCTATCTATCTATCTATCTATCTATCTATCTCATATCTATCCATCAGTTTCTTATTGCAGCTCCTCTATGATGTTAATGTAGATGTGTTATGAATATTCGGATTCGCACACATGCCTCTCTTGTCTGCGCAGCAGATGGTATCTTTATGGGATTATATTATTGTAGTTATAATTAGATGTATAATATCTAACAGAAAAAATTGAATCTCTGTAGATGAGAGGATGATTCGTCCCCAGTACAGAGTGGTTTAGTCCCCCAGGTCCAGTCTCTGCCGAGTGCTGCTGTCCATGGTACTGTGGATATTAGCTGCATTACACAAGAAAATGACCATTTATTAAAATAATTTATATGTCATAAAAAACATGCACACCGTGGATTTGAACTCCCTCAGACACAGCCTGAAGAAGGGCTCCAAAATTGGGCCCGAAATGTAATAAATGTAAGAAATGTACCACTGGTGTTGAAATTTGAATGAATAAAAACAGATTTTTTGAATATCACTCCTTTGGCGTGCTGTCTCAAACGCAATAGGAACGATATACACTGCTCAAAAAAATAAAGGGAACACAAAAATAACACATCCTAGATCTGAGTTAATTAGATATTCTTCTGAAATACTTTGTTCTTTACATATTTGAATGTGCTGACAACAAAATCACACAAAAATTAAAAAATGGAAATCAAATTTTTCAAACCATGGAGGTCTGGATTTGGAGTCACACTCAAAATTAAAGTGGAAAAACACACTACAGGCTGATCCAACTTTGATGTAATGTCCTTAAAACAAGTCAAAATGAGGCTCAGTAGTGTGTGTGGCCTCCACGTGCCTGTATGACCTCCCTACAACGCCTGTGCATGCTCCTGATGAGGTGGCGGACGGTCTCCTGAGGGATCTCCTCCCAGACCTGGACTTAAGCATCTGCCAACTCCTGGACAGTCTGTGGTGCAATGTGACGTTGGTGGATAGAGCGAGACATGATGTCCCAGATGTGCTCAATTGGATTCAGGTCTGGGGAACGGGCGGGCCAGTCCATAGCATCAATGCCTTCGTCTTGCAGGAACTGCTGACACACTCCAGCCACATGAGGTCTAGCATTGTCTTGCATTTGGAGGAACCCAGGGCCAACCGCACCAGCATATGGTCTCACAAGGGGTCTGAGGATCTCATCTCGGTACCTAATGGCAGTCAGGCTACCTCTGGCGAGCACAAGGAGGGCTGTGCGGCCCTCCAAAGAAATGCCACCCCACACCATTACTGACCCAATGCCAAACCGGTCATGCTGAGGATGTTGCAGGCAGCAGAACATTCTCCACGGCGTCTCCAGACTCTGTCACGTCTGTCACATGTGCTCAGTGTGAACCTGCTTTCATCTGTGAAGAGCACAGGGCGCCAGTGGCGAATTTGCCAATCTTGGTGTTCTCTGGCAAATGCCAAACGTCCTGCACGGTGTTGGGCTGTAAGCACAACCCCCACCTGTGGACGTCGGGCCCTCATATCACCCTCATGGAGTCTGTTTCTGACTGTTTGAGAAGACACATGCACATTTGTGGCCTGCTGGAGGTCATTTTGCAGGGCTCTGGCAGTGCTCCTCCTGTTCCTCCTTGCACAAAGGCGGAGGTAGCGGTCCTGCTGCTGGGTTTTTGCCCTCCTACGGCCTCCTCCACGTCTCCTGATGTACTGGCCTGTCTCCTGGTAGCGCCTCCATGCTCTGGACACTACGCTGACAGACACAGCAAACCTTCTTGCCACAGCTCGCATTGATGTGCCATCCTGGATAAGCTGCACTACCTGAGCCACTTGTGTGGGTTGTAGACTCCGTCTCATGCTACCACTAGAGTGAAAGCACCGCCAGCATTCAAAAGTGACCAAAAAATCAGCCAGGAAGCATAGGAACTGAGAAGTGGTCTGTGGTGACCACCTGCAGAACCACTCCTTTATTGGGGGTGTCTTGCTAATTGCCTATAATTTCCACCTGTTGTCTATCCCATTTGCACAACAGCATGTGAAATTGATTGTCACTCAGTGTTGCTTCCTAAGTGGAAAGTTTGATTTCACAGAAGTGTGATTGACTTGGAGTTACATTGTGTTGTTTAAGTGTTCCCTTTATTTTTTTGAGCAGTGTATATAGATTTCTGTGGTGGAAGTAATCAACTTGGGATGTGCCCCCACAAAATCCATTAGTGGATGAGTGCTGTGGTCTTACCTTGATTCACAAGATAAAAAACTTAGTGGTGTTGGTGCCTCACCTATTGTGAGAACAGGGGCGTTGTGACCCCCATCTGCTGATTCGCACAGACCTTTATCACCAGAGAATTCAATGAGGAGTTGACTGGCTTATCAACTGATACCAATTAATACTCCTTGATTTCAACGGAGCAGTCATTTTGGAAGCTTAGGGGCTCTGTGTGCCCAAAGTGCTCCATTTTATCCTATTTACCTCTTGAGAATCCAGTCGTATTGTTTGAACCACTAGGGGGCGCTGCAGTGCTAGAAAGAAATACAATGTATGGCTAGGGTTCTCTTTCTAACAAACTTAGAACCAGCCCTGTACCTCACATGGATCCGGAGATCTCCCCATTCATTGCTTCAATTGTCCTGCTAGATTTATGCAAAGAGGGTAGCTTAGGGTTCGAGCACTTTCTACTGCTGCTGGTGCCAGTTGAAGGATGGAACTGAGCATGTGCTTCCATCTCAGTGAGCAGGACAGAGAAATTAGAAAACAGCAAACAGCAGGTGGCGCTATACAGATATTTTATTAAATTAGTCAATGGCTATGCAAAATTTTTAATTACATGCAATTACAAAAGTATTCAGATCCTGGTGCTGGTTTGAAAAGGGTAGACTATCTTTTATGAAACACCCCTTTAAGTAGCTTTTTATATGCTTTCTAAATTGCATCTTTGCGGACATTTAAGCTATTGCAACAGCAGCTCCACCATTATTTTCCGGACTTTGATTTTATGGTATTCACTGTGAACTATAAATGACGGTGATAAAAAATGTGTATAGTTTGTTTGTTTTTTAGTTTACTTTTCCACATTGCAACTGATCATTTTTCCTTCAGTGGACCTCGGTGGACTTGTTTTTTTGCGAGAAGACGTGAAGTTTTCAGTGGTAGCAAATGGAAGCATCTAGAACTCGTCCAGTTGAAGACAAAAACAATAAGATTTAATCTGTCAGTTAAAAATGATATATACAAAAACAAACCTCTTATGTGTTTTCAACCATCCCTGCAGTGTTTTTAGTCATAGTGTGTTTTCCTTCATAGGATAACTGAGTTAAGCTGCTTTCACACATGCGGTACAGCAATCTGGCAGAGAACAGCCTGCCCAAGTTTTCTGGATCTGGCATAGTCAGATAGGGTCTCGTGCCCGCTGGATCCCATTTATTATAATGGAAACCCGCCGCACCCCATGTGTCTGGGCAGACAAAATCATTGCAACAACTTTTGACCACCCGAATCCCAGCCGGTTCCCATTATAGTCATTGGGTACTGGAGGGCATGCCCCACTATCCAGCTAATCCAGATCCAGAGAACTCCAGCAGGCGGTTCTGTACTGGAACAGCTTTCCAGATTGTTGTGCCGCATATGTGAAGCTAGCCTTACCAGTTATGTGGATCTATCCCATGAAGGGTTTCATCCTTAACGTAAACCTTAAAGGCTATGGGCACTTTCACATACATTTTTTATTGAATTCCAGGAAAAAGGAAACGGTATACAAGGGGCAGAGCACAGGAAGTCTGGGATGTGCAGCTCCAGCCAATAGCTACAGAGCAGGAAGTGACATCAGAGAAAGATGTCTCATTTTAGCAACTTCTTCCATACGGTCTACTAACATGCAGCCATTTCATTAATTCTGTTGTGTTAAAGGCTATGGACATCTTTGCATCATATTTTGCTATTGAATTGCATCTATTATGTGAAAAAATCATTTTTGTAATTGGGTTTAATAAAAAATTCTCAACAGTTTGTTCTTATTTATTACATGCTCAATGAAAGCTCATTCTGTAGCCCATGTCTCTCCTCTTATGAATGATCTTTTAAGGTTACAAGTAAAAAAAAAACTATGTTAAAAAGTTGTCAGCTTAGAAGTTTGTTCAGGAGAGCAGAGAGTTACAGAATGAACCATGAGAGACCTTGTCTGATGGAGTTTACTCTGAATGAGACTGAGCAGCCTGCAATGTATGAATACGAGACAGGGGGTGTCTGCTGAAATGTGCGGATGGTCCCCCAGACACCATCGAGGTGTCACCATGTGTTGCTACTCTCTAGAGGGGATGCTATTGAGTGGTGCACCCCAATGGGACATAAGTCCACTTAGTCAGGGTTTGCACTAAACCAATGTGCTTCATTACTGGAGAATATCAAGTGCAAAGCAATATGGGCAAGGGGACTGGGCTTCTCCAGTCTGTCCTCTGGTTGCAGAAGGTTCTTTGTTGAGAAAAAGCCTGAGTTAGCTGTCCCTCTCATTCTAACAAGGCTTGTGCCCTTGCCAAGGGTCTGTGGCTCAGTCCTCCGGCTAGCTCCCTTGTCAAAGGGCTGGTGACCTAGGGTCTATGACAGAGTATCCTTGTCTCAGTGTCTTCTTCTGGTCACTGGTGAAGTGTGGCAGAGTCTCTCTTACTAAACACTGGTCCATGTCTGCAGATAACTAGGGGCTCTGACTGTTTTACTTTTATAGAGCTTCTAAATGATCTAGTACCTTCTAGTGGGAGAGGTGGAGTGGAGAATCACAGTCTAACAGAAGCAATGTTGCAGTTTATGGCTGCCATAGACTTGTATTGGGCCTCAATACAATTCAATGGGAATGACCAAGAAGCTTTCAGTCATAAACAGCAGTCTGACAGAGCTAAACCAGACACTCAAAAGTTTACTGTGCCTGGCTCTTCCCATAGTTCCTTATGACAACAGTGGAAAATGTGTAGGCTGTAAATTGTGACCTCGCAGTGCATTAATCCTTTCCACAATTCAGTGCAAACACAGGGCAATAACATTGCTAATAAACAGGATATATCTAAAGATTAGCGACTTTTTCAAAAATTTGATTCGATCTGAATATATTCATAGCTAATTACGTTAAACAAAACTGCTATTTCCTGGCTGCAGAGAGCCTTTATAGTGTTGTAGAACACTGTGCCTTGCAGTAACACGCATAGGGAGTCTGCTTTTGTAGTGAAATAATACTGTAAGTCTGTATGACATGCCAATGACAGGCATCACTCTTAGAATCATTGCACACTTCACTTATTTGGGCAGTCTTGGGGCCAAAACTGACCAAATAACTCAAATATGAACTCAGCCTTACAGGTCGATGTTAGCGCCAAGAAGAAGTACACTTTTTCTACAGCCTCGTCAGCGGATTCCATATAGATGTCTACAGAACCTGTTCTTTTAAATACTTATACAAGTAGAGCCCCCAACAGAGTGGAGAGGGGGTCAGTTTGTGTTGACGTCACTGATTCATTTTACCAATTTCTCTGATCGGTCAGAACAATAACCCAGAAAAAACTGATCCTGTCTGTGGAGCATACACCTTCACTCGGTCAGCATTTGCTCAATAATCCATCAGTATTGCTAATGCCCCAAAAAAATGGAGTGAATCCAAAACATAGATGACACGTGAATGGAATATTTGCATGTATTCTGTGTTTTGTACCCACTCCTGCTTTTGGCTACCAAATCACAAGTAAATTTTGATGGTACCATACAGGCCTTACAGCTGCTACACAGACAGGATCTGTTGTACGTCTCATTTTTCCTTCCTTCTGACAGATCAGAAGAAAGGTCAAATAAATGATGATGTCAGCCAGGCCAAAAGGAAAAATAGTGGCCCAGTCATGAAGTGGGGAGGGTGGGAACAGCATGAGGAGACCACAGAGTGGCCCAATGACATAGTGGTGAGGTGGAAGCAGCATGAGGAGACCACAGAGTGGCCCAATGACAGAGTCTGGAGGTGGCAGCAGCATCAGGAGACGGCCACAGAGTGGCAAAATTACAGAGTCTGTAGGTGGCGGCAGCAGCAACATTAGGAGAAGACTACCAGGTGGCACAATGACCGAGTCTGAAGGTTGCAGCAGCAGCAGCAGCAGCATCAGAAGGAGGCCATAGAGTGGCACAATGACAGAGTCTGGAGGTAGTGGCAGCATCAGGAGGCCACAGAGTGGCAAGGTGACACACTGTGGAGGTGGGTGGCAATACCAGTACCTGCTGAAGATGGTGGGTGAAAGAAGGCATAAAATGTCTGGCATCAGCCAGGTAACAGCATTAGAATAGTAGCTGAGGCAGGTAGACAGAAGAAACTGGTCTCATTTGTCAAATTGTTGGTGTGGCACCATGGATGATCAAGTCTGATGCATCAGGAATTGGTGTGTGGAAATCCTGGCTGATCCACGCCTGAATTATCTTGATGCAGTGTCCCACTATGTGCTATACTGTATGTGGGCACTTTAAACTCTTGCTACATGTCATATCAAATGTATTGTGGTATCATGCTGTAATTCCCTTTAACAGGCTGGCAGTGTAATTTACCTTTATTGGCCCCTAGGTGGTGCTGGCACCACTTATATATATAGCTGGTGGGGTGTCAAGTCAGTGTGTGTATTGAGGATGAGAATGAAGAGAAGAGGATGTTATTAGAGGTGGAAATTTGTTTTTCCATCGAAATAATTCACAAAAGATTTTACCACATTTAAGTGCAGCGCTGAACGCTGAATAGAATTTATTTTTCCACCAAAACACTTCAATAAAGATGTAACGGAGCACGATGATGGAGATGGTCTTCGGATTCCCCCCGCACTATACGGACATCTCAGAAATGAACCGCTGCTCCCGACAGCAGATCCTGGGAAGGTCATGGAGCATCCCGGTCATCCGGCATCTATTCACTCCGTTGAAGGATTATTTTGAAAGTGTGTAGAAGCCACACGGGGCCCGCACACCGCAGATTTATCATGGAGACATCATGGAGATTTTACCGCATCTAACTGCAGCGCTGAACGCTGAATGAAATTTGTTTTTTCGTGCGGTTTCTGTGCTGCAGAGAAGTCCCCGTAGTGTCGAGTAAGCAATACCGCAAATACATGCGGACTGGTGTGAATTAGTTAGCATTTTTGTGCAGGGTTAAAAATGCTCTTATAGACGTCGTCACTTAAGCGTGAAGTGTGTGAAACGTAAATACAAAATTTCACCGCAACGTAATTCGGTCCATACTTCAAAAAGGACTTTCCCAGATATAACTGCAGCACTGAACACTGAATATATATATTTTTTTCTACTGAAATATGGCACTAAAGGCTTTACAACATATAACTGCAACAGTTAACGCTGAATGTTTTTTTATTTTTCTACTGATATATGTCAATAAGGGTTTTTCAAGATATAAGTGCAGCAGCAAATGGCGAATGTATATATTTTTTTCTGCTGATATACACTGCTCAAAAAAATAAAGGGAACACAAAAAGAACACATCCTAGATCTGAGTTAATTAAATATTCTTCTGAAATACTTTGTTCTTTACATAGTTGAATGTGCTGACAACAAAATCACACAAAAATTAAAAAATGGAAATCAAATTTTTCAACCCATGGAGGTCTGGATTTGGAGTCCCACTCAAAATTAAAGTGGAAAAACACACTACAGGCTGATCCAACTTTGATGTAATGTCCTTAAAACAAGTCAAAATGATGCTCAGTAGTGTGTGTGGCCTCCACGTGCCTGTATGACCTCCCTACAATGCCTGTGCATGCTCCTGATGAGGTGGCGGACAGTCTCCTGAGGGATCTCCTCCCAGACCTGGACTAAAGCATCTGCCAACTCCTGGACAGTCTGTGGTGCAACGTGACGTTGGTGGATAGAGCGAGACATGATGTCCCAGATGTGCTCAATTGGATTCAGGTCTGGGGAACGGGCGGGCCAGTCCATAGCATCAATGCCTTCGTCTTGCAGGAACTGCTGACACACTCCAGCCACATGAGGTCTAGCATTGTCTTGCATTAGGAGGAACCCAGAGCCAACCGCACCAGCATATGGTCTCACAAGGGGTCTGAGGATCTCATCTTGGTACCTAATGGCAGTCAGGCTACCTCTGGCGAGCACATGGAGGGCTGTGCGGCCCTCCAAAGAAATGCCACCCCACACCATTACTGACCCAATGCCAAACCGGTCATGCTGGAGGATGTTGCAGGCAGCAGAACGTTCTCCACGGCGTCTCAAGACTGTCACGTCTGTCACATGTGCTCAGTGTGAACCTGCTTTCATCTGTGAAGAGCACAGGGCGCCAGTGGCGAATTTGCCAATCTTGGTGTTCTCTGGCAAATGCCAAACGTCCTGCACGGTGTTGGGCTGTAAGCACAACCCCCACCTGTGGACGTCGGGCCCTCATATCACCCTCATGGAGTCTGTTTCTGACCGTTTGAGCAGACACATGCACATTTGTGGCCTGCTGGAGGTCATTTTGCAGGGCTCTGGCAGTGCTCCTCCTGTTCATCCTTGCACAAAGGCGGAGGTAGCGGTCCTGCTGCTGGGTTGTTGCCCTCCTACGGCCTCCTCCACGTCTCCTGATGTACTGGCCTGTCTCCTGGGAGCGCCTACATGCTCTGGACACTACGCTGACAGACACAGCAAACCTTCTTGCCACAGCTCGCATTGATGTGCCATCCTGGATAAGCTGCACTACCTGAGCCACTTATGTGGGTTGTAGACTCCGTCTCATGCTACCACTAGAGTGAAAGCAGCGCCAGCATTCAAAAGTGACCAAAACATCAGCCAGAAACCATAGGAACTGAGAAGTGGTCTGTTGTCACGACATGCAGAACCATTCCTTTATTGGGGGTGTCTTGCTAATTGCCTATAATTTCCACCTGTGGTCTATCCCATTTGCACAACAGCATGTGAAATTGATTGTCACTCAATGTTGCTTCCTAAGTGGACAGTTTGATTTCACAGAAGTGTGATTGACTTGGAGTTACATTGTGTTGTTTAAGTGTTCCCTTTATTTTTTTGAGCAGTGTACATTACTAAAGGTTTTTCAAGATATAAGTGCAGGAACGAATGGCAAATGTATATTTCTTTTTCTACTGATATACGTCACTAAAGGTTTTTCTACATGTAAGTGCAGCAGCGAATGGCGAATGAATATTTCTTTTTCTGCTGATATACGTCACTAAAAGTTTTTCAAGATATAAGTGCAGCAGCGAATGGCGAATGTATATATTTTTTTGTACTGATTAAAGTCACTAAAGGCTTTTCAAGATATAAGTGCAGCAGCGAATGGCGAATGTATATTTCTTTTTGCACTGATATACGTCACTAAAGGATTTTCAAGATATATGTTATATATGTGCACCAGCGAATGGCGAATGTATATTTATTTTTCTCTTGCAATACGCCAGTTAAGGCTTTACTAGATATAACTGCAACAGTGAACGCTGAATATATTTTTCTTGTAGTACTGAAATACGCCCCTACACGCTTTCAACAGAAATAACTGCAACAGTATATCGGCACTTCGCTAATTCGCGAATATTTCGAATATAGCACTATAAATTTGCTATTTCGAATATTCTTTTTTTTTTTGTTATATTTTTTTCTTTCCCACTTCCCAAAAGTAGTTCTTACCTGTCCTAAGGATTCCTGGCTTCCTAGCTGCTCCAGTCAGTGCCCGTTGCCGCTTCTGCCGACTTCCGTGCTCATGGAGCGTCCCCATCATCATGGGAACGCCTCCATACTAGAATGTACTGTCGGATGTGAGAAATAAGTTGAAATCGCAATGCGATTACTTCAAGTTATATTAATCGAATTGCGATTTCAACTTTAGCACTGCTATGTTCCATATTTGTTAACTTCGTTAATTCTAGCAAGCTGACCCATTAGAAACAGCTCTAAGTTGAAATCGCAATTCGATTAATATAACTTGAAGTAATCGAATTGCGATTTCAACTTAGCACTGCTATATTCTATATTCGTTAACTTCGTTAATTGTAGCAAGCTGACCCATTAGAAACACAGCTCTAAGTTGAAATCGCAATTCGATTAATATAACTTGAAGTAATCGCATTGCGATTTCAACTTAGACCTGGTTTACTATGGTTGGCTTGGTAGAATTAGCGAAGATGACGAATATGACGAATGTATTCGTCAATTCCTCAAAACGAAGATAAAGAAGTATTCTCCATCTTCGTTTTAACTCCATATTCGTCAACTTCGCTAATTCTAGCAATCAAATAGGAAAGTTGACTATAGAGACAGCTGTGTTTAATTCGCTATGCGATTATATTACTTAGCTTTTTTTTTAATAAATAGAATAATTATAATAATTATCAAGTATTATAATTATTTTATTTATTTAAAAAAAAGCAAAGTAATATAATCGCATAGCGAATTAAACACAGCTGTCTCTATAGTCAACTTTCCTATTTGATTGCTAGAATTAGCGAAGTTGACGAATATGGAGCTAAAACGAAGATGGAGAATACTTTGTTATCTTCGTTTTGAGGAATATGACGAATACATTCGTCATATTCGTCATCTTCACTAATTCTAGATATCAAACCAATAGGAAAGTTACCTTAAGTTAAAATCGCAATACGCGGTTATTTAAATCGCATATTAATCGCGATAACTAGAATAATGACGAATATTCGATTTAGACGAATATGAGACGAATATTCAAGTGAATATTCGTGAATTTTGTCAAAATCGAATATGGCACCTCCCGCTCATCACTATTCAGAAGTGACCTGATTATATATTTTTCTTGTTGGACTGAAATAGGCCACTATACGCTTTTACCAGAAAACTATTAAAGAGTGAAGTGCCTATATATTTTTCTTGTAGTACTAAAATACGCCCCTATACGCTTTCATCAGAAATAACTGCAGAAGTTAACTGAGAATCGTTAATTTCTAACGATAATTTGTTTTCCCTTAGTCCTAACAGCAGCACAGATGGGTTAACTGCCCCTGTGGACTGGTAGGACCGGCGGAATTTTTAATGAGCCCAAGAACCAATAAACGATCTTCAGCTCCCTGAAAGGGAGGAGATCACCCCCAGCCCACCGTGTTTTTAACAAGCATAATGTATTTAGGGTGGGATATTTGTGTGCTGCTGTTAGGACTAAGGGAAAACAAATTATCGTTAGAAATTAACGATTCCCTTACGTCCTACCAGCAGCACAGATGGGGAGATAGCAAGAAGAATCCCCTAGGGAGGGTCCTCATGCCTGGCAGAACTAAGAACTGTCTGCCCAAAAGCCGAAAACTCTGCCATCCTAGCATCTATCCTATAATGGGAGATGAAGGTTGACTCAGAGCTCCAGGAGGCCGCCTTACAGATCAACTCTAAGGGAAGAAGTCTTCTCTCCGCAACAGAGGTGGAGACAGCCCTAGTAGAATGGGCTCTCACAAACTCCGGAGGATCTAGGGATTGGGAGACGAAAGCCTCCCTAATGGCCTCCTTGATCCAGCGACTAATGGTAGCTTTAGACGCTTTACGGCCTTTAGACTTACCGGCAAACAGGATAAGGAGATTTTCATCTATCCTGAATTCTCTGGATCTATCCACATAGACCTGGAGGCACCTTGAAATATCCAGCGGGTCTCTTGCTGGAGTATCAGAGGAGGAGGCTGAAAACAAAACTGGTAAAGAGATTACCTGGTTGATATTTTGGAAGGTAGGCACCTTAGGCCTGAAGTAGGGTAAAAACTTCAGGAGTACTCTGTCCTGTAGGAAGATAATATAAGGGTGAATTGCAGAGAAAGCCTGCAATTCAGAGATCCTTTTGGCTGAAGCTACAGCCAAAAGAAAAACCATCTTTAAAGTTAGAAATCTGAATTCCACCTCCTCCAATGGCTCGAAGGGGGGAGATGCTAGCCCCCTGAGCACTACTGAAAGATCCCACTGGGGAATAGGTTTCAGTATAGTAGGCTTTAGTCTTTCAGCTCCCTTCAGGAAGCGTTTGATGAGTGGGTCCCGAGAATGTGGCCTGTTGAGACAGGCCGAGATGGCACAAATCTGTACCTTCAAGGTAGCTGGAGAAAGGCCTCTATCTAATCCATCTTGAAGGAACTGTAGTATCGCAGGAAGGGGCGGATCTGCAGACGCCACCTGTTTGGAATCACACCATGACATGAAGATTCTCATGATCCTGGAGTAGGCCTTCTTTGTAGACTCTGCTCTGGAATGCGACAAAGTTCTCAGGACCGACTCGGAAAGCCCTTCTATATTGGGAAGGGACTGATCAACCTCCAGGCTGTCAGGTTGAACCTGTGCAGATCTGGGCAGAGGTGAGTGTCCCACGACACCAGGGTCTGCTCCGGGGGGAGTCTCCAGTATTGTCCCCGACTCATTTGAATGAGTTGGGTAAACCAGGATCTCCTGGGCCAGAACGGTATGATGGCTATTACCGAGGCCTGATCCTGACGGATTTTCATCAATACCCTCGGTATCATGGAAAATGGAGGGAAGATGTAAGCCAGCCTGAACCTCCACGGTATCGACAGAGCATCTATCGCCAAGGGGTTGTCTTCCCTGTACAGGGAACAGAACCTCAGCACCTTGGCGTTGAACCTGGTTGCCATGAGATCCACTTCTGGCATGCCCCATCTGTGAACTAACTGCCTGAAGATCTCCGGATGCAGAGACCACTCCATGGTCGGTAATCCTCGACTTAAGCGGTCCGCTAATCATATTGAGTGAGCCTCGAATATGAGTGGCAGATAGATGGGAAAGGTTCGTCTCTGCCCACCGAAGAATTACTGACTGGACTTTCACTGCTCTGCCCCGGATGAGAGGGGCGAAGTGAAGGAGGGCTAGCCGGATAGCTCGCATCTTGCGAAGATTGGAAGAGAGACGCCGCTCCAGAGGAGACCAAGATCCCTGTACTGGGGATCCGTCCAGGTGAGCACCCCAGCCTAAAAGGGACGCGTCTGTAGTCAATATGACCCAAGCTGGTTGGGTCATAGACTTCCCTGCTGGTAGCTGAAACCACCATCTGAGGGAATTCCGGGTTTGACCGGACAGGGAGCACAGGGAATCTAGCCCCGCAGGGCTGCCGTTCCATAAGTGTAAGACCTCCGACTGAAGAGGACGGAGGTGCCATAACCCCCAAGGGACTGCGTCCGCAGCCACTGACATGAGCCCCAGCATCTTCATGAGAGTCCGGATAGAGACTCGACGAGGGACAAAAAGGACTCTTGCGAGATCCTGAATCCGCGTTCTCCTTTCTAGAGTCAACCGGAGGGACATCTCCACAGAGTCGACCATGAATCCTAAATAATGGATTGAAGTCGATGGGCTCACATTCGACTTCTGCCAGTTGATAATCCAGCCCAAGCGGAGGAGAAAGGAGATTGCGATATGAGGATGGTGGGTAAGGATCGGAGCTGAAGAGGCTATGAAAAGCCAATCGTCCAGATAAGGAATAATAGTCAGTCCTTGAAGTCTCAAAGCTGCCACCACCGACACCACCACCTTGGTGAAGATAAGAGGGGCAGAAGAGATTCCGAAGGGAAGCGCGGCAAACTGAAAGTGCCTGCGAACCCCTAAAATCTGGACCGCGATCCTGAGGAACTTCCGGGAAGCGGAATGGATCGGGATGTGAAGGTACGCATCCTTGAGGTCCAGAGTAGCCATGACGTCTCCATTGTTGAGGATATGGCTGACTGACCTTATGGTTTCCATCCGAAACCTGGTTTTCCTTATAAATCGATTGAGGAATCTCAAGTCGTAGATCATCCGGAGATCTCCCGTCTTCTTGGGAACCAGGAACACTGGAAAATAAATCCCTAGACCTCTCTCCCCTGCCGGCACCTCCTCGAGGGCTCCCTTGGAGATATAGTCCTGAATATAAGATTCTAGGATCTTTTGTTTGGCAGGCCTGAAGTTTCGCGTGGCGATGAATCTCTCCGGAGGGGGGGAGATGAGATCTACCCGGGAACCGGCAGAAATTATATCCTGAACCCAGGGATCTGCAATCTGCTGGGCCCAAAAGTCTTTGAAGTGGGAGAGACGGCCCCCCACGGGAATTTGGGGGAGGGGTACGGGAAAATCTAGAGGAGATACTGCAGGGGCAGCAGGGCTTATCCAAGAGCCTCGGGGAGGCCCATAGTCAGGAGGGTTTTGCCTCCCTGGTGGGTTTGCGGGGGCGTCTTGAGAATCTACGAGATGGCCCCCCCCAATCTCTGCGCCTAGCCTGCTGCCTTGAACGGCCTCCGTCTTTTTTATCCTGCCTAGGGTGACCCCGAAAGGGCTGCTGGGGGAGACTTTTCCCTTTCTTGTCGGAGAGTCCCTCCATGATTCTGTCCAATTCGGACCCGAACAGCCTATCCGGCTCGAAGGGGAGCCCACAAAGATTAAATTTGGACGCGTTGTCCGCGATCCATGGCTTCAGCCAAAGTGGTCTGCGGGCAGCTGAAACTAGAGCCATTGTTTTGGCGGCCAGTTTCAGCTGCATCTGGGTGGAATCGACCAAGAAATCCATAGCTAGATTGGCTGATTTAAAAGCTGCCAAGATGTCGTCTCTGGAGACGCTCTGGTCCACGTCCGTCTCGATCTGGTTGAGTTTGGAGCGTAGAAAGGAGGCTACTTCAGTGGCCGCAATTGATGTTGATGCGGAGGCAGCAGCCGCCGCGTAACCCCTTCTAAGGGTGCACTCTGCCCTCCGGTCTAGAGGGTCCTGCAGACTAGACCCATCGTCTGCAGGGACCAGAGTGCACCTGGACAACTTGGCTATTGCCATGTCCACCTTGGAAACGGAACCCCACGATTCCACCAAGGGTTTAGCCATCGGATACATGAGCTTAAACTGCCTGGTAAGGACTGGGCCTTTCTCAGGCTTTCTCCACTCTGTACGCATCACAGAGAGGAGGGTCTCATCCGCTCTAAAGACACGCTGTGTCCGTCCGGCGGGATCGGAGGACTCCCCCATGTCAACATCTTGGTCCCCCGACCTGATGGACTTCAGCAACTTCTGCGTTTTCTCTGGGGGGAAAAAAGCAAGAAGTTAATTCTTCTTCCTCAGAAGAAGACCCCATCGAACAGGGAGTAGGTCTCTCGACCGGTGCAGCCACTTCCATTGGAGTCTGAGAGGATCCTGGTAGCCTCTCATTAAGCAGGCGCACCACTCCCTTAATGGAATCATCCACGTAGGTCTTTGTCCACTGAAACATCTCTTGCATCGTGGGTTCCGTGGATGCCTGTGTGCGGCAACTCTCGCACCTTGAGTAAGGGCAGTTGTCGTCCAAAGGTGTGTTACAATCGTAACAGGCCAAATGCTTCCTTTTGGCCCCGGACTTCCGCTGATCAGAATCCTTAGGAGAAGCCATAACTGTAAGAAAAGAACAAACAGGTCATAACACCTACAAACACCAAGTGGAGGTGAAAACGAGACCATATGGGCGCCCACCAGCACTGAAGAAATCAGAGCTGTGAAGAAAAAAACCCAAGCCAAGCAATATATTACTAGAATATATATCAAAGCACAGGGAACTCTGGAGCTAGCTTGTGAAAGCGGTGCAACCAGAGCACTGAATGACAGGCTCTGGGCGCTTAAAAAGAGGAAGCCCCGCCCCCTGGGGCCTCAATCGGAACCAGCCCAGAGAAGTAATAGAGCCTATACTAGGCTCAGATTGACCCTATGTGTCTCCCCAGGCTATCCTGAACATTCAGGATGTTTATAAGGAGAGCAAAAACGAGCGGTGAGATTTATACTAAACCCCACCGCATCGGACGAAAAACCGGAAGTGACGTAGCGCACCTGGTGCGCGTCACTTCCGGAAGATGGCGGCACCCACGGCGCCGCACACCTGCGGCAAGGAGAGGACGGGACACCGCAGAGACGCCGAATCAAGGCGGAAGAAGAGAGGGGGGACCACCCCTCCCCCGATGGTACCCTGTATCCGCGATAACGCCTAAAATAAAGGCAACAAAGGGGCAATTTGCTATGATGGAAAAAAAAGAGCCCCTTAAGCACTCTTCAGCTCCCTGAAGGGGAGCGATACGCCAGTCCACCTGTCCAAAGGACAGAAAAAAACACAGTGGGCTGGGGGGTGATCTCCTCCCTTTCAGGGAGCTGAAGATCGTTTATTGGTTCTTGGGCTCAGTAAAAATTCCGCCGGTCCTACCAGTCCACAGGGGCAGTTAACCCATCTGTGCTGCTGGTAGGACGTAAGGGAATATATATTTCTTGTAGTACTGAAATACGCCCCTATACTCTTTCACCAGAAATAACTGCAGAAGTGACCTGAGAATATATTTTTCTTGTAGTTCTGAAATACGCCCCTATACACTTTCACCAGAAATAACTTCAGAAGTGACCTGAGAATATATTTTTCTTGTAGTTCTGAAATACATCACTATACGCTTTCACCAGAAATAACTTCAGAAGTGACCTGATTATATATTTTTCTTGTTGGACTGAAATAGGCCACTATACGCTTTTACCAGAAAACAATTAAAGAGTGCAGTGCGTATATATTTTTCTTGTATTGAAATACGCCCTTATACGCTGTCACCAGAAATAACTGCAGAAGTTAACTGAGAATATATATTTCTTGTAGTACTGAAATACGCCCCTATATGCTTTCACCAGAAATAACTGCAGAAGTGACCTGAGAATATATTTTTCTTGTTGGACTGAAAAAGGCCACTCTACGCTTTCAACAGAAATAATTGCAGAAGTTAACTGAGAATATATTTTTCTTGTAGTACTGTAATATACCCTATACGCTTTGACCAGAAATAACTGCAGAAGTGACCTGAGAATATATTTTTCTTGTAGTACTGTAATATGCCCCTATACGCTTTCACCAGAAATAACTGCAGAAGTGACCTGAAAACATATTTTTCTTGTTGGACTGAAATAGGCCACTATATGCTTTGACCAGAAAACAATTAAAGAGTGAAGTGCGTATATATTTTTCTGGTAGTACTGAAATACGCCCCTATACGCTTTCCTAAGAAATCACTGCAACAGTGCAGTGTGTATATATTTTTCTTGTTGTATTGAAATACGCCCCTATACGGTTTAACCATAAATAACTGCAGAAGTGACCTGAGAATATATTTTATTTGTTGGACTGAAATAGGCCACTATAAGCTTTGACCAGAAAACAATTAAAGATTGAAGTGCGTATATATTTTTCTGGTAGTACTGAAATACGCCCCTATACGCTTTCATAAGAAATAACTGCAACAGTGCAGTGTGTATATATTTTTCTTGTTGTATTGAAATACGCCCCTATACGCTTTCACCATAAATAACTGCAGAAGTGACCTGAGAATATATTTTATTTGTTGGACTGAAATAGGCCACTATACGCTTTGACCAGAAAACAATTAAAGAGTGAAGTGCGTATATATTTTTCTGGTAGTACTGAAATACGCCCCTATACGCTTTCATAAGAAATAACTGCAACAGTGCAGTGTGTATATATTTTTCTTGTTGTATTGAAATATGCCCCTATATGCTTTCAATAGAAATAACTGCAGAAGTGAACTGAGAATATATTTTTCTTGTTGTAGTGAACTACGCCCCTATAAGCTTTCACCAGAAATAATTGCAGAAGTTAAATGCGTATATATTTTTCTTGTAGTACTGAATAAGATACTAAGACATAAGCCATTAAAGGCTTTTCAACATAAGACTTGCAACCCAAATAATCGTTCCCTGCACATGTAAATCACTTTCCTAGCAATGTCCCTAGCGCCTTCTGACGTCTCTCCCTGCACTAAGATGCTGTGAAATGATTCCTCCCTATCCTTTCCCTGCACTTATAAATCGTTTTTCCTGTCTTTTTTTTCCACAATCGTTTTTTCCACTTGCTGTCCCTAGTGTCTTCACAAGTCTGTCCCTGCACTGAACGCTGGACAATGTCTGACTGTAAGATGGCAAACGTATTTATAGGGCTGTGACATCACAGGGCTGGCTGGCTGCTGATTGGCTGCATGCAGGCATGTCAATCTGGATGATTTCGCCTTCCCAGAGTTCCTTGCCCCATGTCCTCAGTCCTCACATGTGTAGCCGCCATTTTAGGAAAATTGCGATTCGTTACCATGAAGTGCGAGGAAATTTGCATTCGTTGTGAATCAAATTTTTCCTGAAATTCGGATTGAATTCCACTTCGTCAGCTTTGATTCGCTCATCTCTAGATATATCACATAAATGCAAAAAGTGAACACAACAGCCTAAATCACAATGCAAAGTGCACTAAAGTACTGGGTTGATGGCTTTGCATAGCAACAATAGGGGCAAATGTCCACAAATGTCTGTAGCTCAAAGTACCCTTGCTCCAGGGTACTACAAAAAGTGAAGAACGTAATTTCTTAGGCTGCGCTGTACAATCATCAGGTTATGCTTGGAGAACAAGGCAATTGAAGCAAAGGCTGGTTCAGCAGAATTTCTGGACCATTTACAACCAGCCTGAAGGAATTTCACCTGAGCACATAAATGATGTATTTCTGAGTACTGTAGTCTATTAAGAAGCTTGGAACATCATCTTCATCAATTTCTTTTCATCATTTGCTGTACCTGTTCATCCTCCCTGAGGAAAACAGCTGATCTATTTGTGGTTCTCTTACGAGCTGCTGTATAACCCTACAGAGGTTCCATGCAGTAGCAAGACGATCATGAAACAGACATCAGAGAAAATTACACAGGTGGTTGAGCAGAAATCTGAATTTCCATCTGGTGAATAAATCAGACCTTTAGTCAGAAAATCTCTCATTTTCTTGATATTTTGCTTTGTTGAGGAAAATGTAAAATGTTGTCCTTTTACTTTATTGCATTAGATTGCTTAATGTATTTTATGTCAATTCTCCTGTGGTGGAGCATGTGCCATTCATCTAGTGTGGATATTATAGCCTTTCCTTGAATGTATGATCTTAGACTTAATCCATATATAGGTCTCCCGTGGAATAAATGAAGTCTGAAGGCTTCTTATAATGAATACTTGTTAAATCTGTTGCATTTTAATATTGTAGAATAGGCGAAGAGGGAATCTCTGCAAACCTGCCCAACAGCTGGCGGGTGGATAGCAATTTATTAAATAGAGGCATTCAACGAAAAAGAATGCTACCAGAATATTAAGTACTCGTATATTGACTGTATTAATATGATGAATGTGTACAATAGCGGAAACATAGTGGTGACACTGGTTATAGTCTGAAACAATTGATTACTGAACATCTGCTGGCCAACAAATAGTCCATCAAGGCCATCAGCTGGCACACAGATGGACAGAGCCCTGGCTGTACAGAGAATCAACTGTTAACTTAAAATAACACTTCGGGTTGTATACTTTTAAATTCATATATTAGATAAATGTTGGCTGAAACTGTTACAATGTAATGTGTGTGGTGAACTGTAAAAGGCAGCTCTCATCTACTCTGCCTGCTCGTCAGAGATGAATTATCTCTAGCAATTTGTAAATCTAAAAATTCTGTATTTGTATTATTCACATTTGATGTGAAGGTCAAATTCCTTGTATTATTATTTATAATGCCAACTTATTTTTGGCCGACTGGGAACATGTTACTATCGGGCCAAGGCTGGGGGCGGACCTGACGCTTTGGCTGTGCTACATAGATGATGTAATATTCATCTGGAAAGGCACAGAAGACACTTTGAGGGATTTTTTTAAAGAAATAAATAATAATACAAGGAATTTGACCTTCACATCAAATGTGAATAATACAAATACAGAATTTTTAGATTTGCAAATTGCTAGACAACATAATGAGTTTACATGTACATACCTTTCAGAAACCAACGTCCAAGAATAGTTTTATACTTTTTCTAGCTGCCATCTGCCAAACTGGTTAATAAATATTCCGGTGGGGCAGTTCCGTCGGATTAAAAGAAACTACACAGATGAGAGCAAATTTGAAGAAGAGGCAATAAGAATGAAAGACCAATTTATTAACAAAAAAATACCCTGAAGAAATAGTCAATAGTGCATTGGATCGGGTTAAGAAGCTAGAGAGAAAAACTTTCTTCTCGGATAAAAATGAGAATATAAATGCAATACCGAAAGAAACGGAATTGAGAGTTATTCTACCATTCAACGCACATTATAAGAAAGTCCAATACATTCTAAAACAACATTGGCATTATATACTGGACGAAAAAATAATAGGCCATTTGATACCAAAGGTCCCTCTGATATCTTTTACGAAGGTGCCTAATCTTGGCCTTAAAATAGCGCCCTCCGTTAAGCAACAAAAAGTATGACAAACCTTCAGGCCTCTCATAGTTTTATATTCTAGTACAGTTTCTATAAATTCTCTGAAACTGTCCCTTCAGAATTTTTCTAACCCAAGGCCCGTAGTGACAACTGTTTATGTCAATGTAGCCATTGCAATCTGTTCCAGTAAGGTATTTTCAGGTGTGCAGTTTTCTTTCTTCCACAAAAATGTATAAAACTAATGGACGTCTGGCTAATATTTTCAGTGAATTTGATATTCCAATCAATTTCATTGATATATCGAAAAAAGTCTTGTAAACCCTCAGCATACCAAAAATAATTGTGCGTTAAGCAAAAGTCTGTACACTCCATAATGCGGAGCCTAACACGACAGTCTGTTACCTGCTTGCCTGGCCGGCGTCGGGCCTCCTGCATCCCATCGCCAGCTCCTCCTGCTCTGCGATCGGTGCGCGGCCCGGCAGGAAGTACGTCAGATGACGACTTCCGGGTCTCGCGCCGGTCATTTCTTTAGTTTTAAGAATAACTAGGTAGCGGTGCCCTAGGTGGTACATTATGTAAACATATATCTATAATATATATATATATATAAAGGCCAAATATTCCTGTGGGATTAAATGGAAATTTTGGTATAGAGGCGGGACGGAGCTAAGGAGGAAGGTGGAGTTTTTCCACCTATATAAACCCACCAACAAGTGGAGCGCTTCCTTTTTCTTTGCAAAGAGCTATTGCTGCGCTTCTGTGGCTACTACTAAAACGTTTTTTTTCCTTCGAGATGGCGTCTCCTAATGGCGATCAGAGCGGGAAGGCTTCCCACAAGCAGAGACACCTAGTCTGCGCCTCTTGCGAGATGCCAATGCCAGACTCCTATGAGTATAATAGGTGTCCGCTGTGTCGTCCTCCTCAGTCGCAGCCCACCATAAGCGACATGTTTGGCTGGATGAAGAACTTCATGGGAAACTTCATTTCCGAAATCAAGAGTGCCCTCTCTTCCAAGAGAGCAAGAATATCTTCACCGGGTCCTTTGCCTATGGCGGAAGACGTTATCTCCTTGGACGACCGCTCCTCCTCTTCCTCGAATGATGAAGACTCGCTGTACTTGTTTCCAGCCGAAAAAACCCAAAGGCTTTTGCGCTCCATCCGGTCAAGGGATCGAGCAAGGGGAAGCTCCGCCGTCCACCTCTAGCGGGTTAAGGACCTTCAAAGTGGACGAGAGCCTTAAGAGATTGATGCTAACCGAGTGGAAGCACCCGGAAAAGGGTCCAGTCCTCAACAAGAGGTTTAAACTAATGTTTCCCCTCCATGAGTTGGAGGCAGACCTTTGGGTACCGCCTCCGAAGGTCGGCATGGCGATTTCCAAATTGTCTAAAAGGTCCCTAGTCCTGTCAGATGACGGTAGTAACCTCCAGGACCCGTTAGATCGGAGGGTTCAATGCACCTTAAGGCGTATTTACTCA
This sequence comes from Bufo bufo, assembly GCF_905171765.1. Classification (NCBI taxonomy): domain Eukaryota; kingdom Metazoa; phylum Chordata; class Amphibia; order Anura; family Bufonidae; genus Bufo; species Bufo bufo. The sequence continues at coordinate 795,580,927 of NC_053390.1, read as the reverse complement.
GCGGCGGCAGCCTCCGCTTCGGTGGCTGTTGCCTCCTCTGAGGTCGCAGACTTTGTACGCCCCCGCATCCTGAGGATTCAGTCTGACCTAGATGCCGGAGTGGCCAGAACGGACATTCTGGATCAATTCAAAACCCTTCTGCTGGGAGCAGACTTTTTAAGCGATGCTTCGGCGCAACATTTAAAGCTGGCTGCAAAAGGTATGGCGCTTTCTTCTGCCAGCCGTAGGCCCCTCTGGCTGCGCCCTTGGATCGCTGACAACGCCTCCAAATTCAATTTATGCGGTGTGCCCTATGAGCCAAGGAGGCTATTTGGTTCCGAACCGGACATGCTCACGGAGAGCCTGGCACAAAAAAAAGGGAAAAATCTCCCTCAACATTCCTTTCGGGGCCGCAGTAGGTCCGGGAACACAAGACCCCTGGGCCTCTCTAGGTCCCAGAGACGTCAGGGGTCCTCCAGACGTGGACGTGGTCGTGGTCGGGGCAAAGATCGCAGAGCGGACCTATGACTCTCCCGCTTACCTTCCCCCTTACCCCCCAGGCACAACTCCTAAGTTCTCCTCCGGTCGGAAGTCGTTTAAATTTTTTTCAACAAGCCTGGCTGCAAGAAATTCCGGACCTGTCGGTCCTAAATATAATTTTGTCCGGCTACACGATAGATTTCGTGTCTCCCCCTCAGGAGAAGTTTGTGTTAACTCGGCCTCTACCTCAAACCAAACAGAAGATCCTGGAGGACGCGGTCCTCCTTTACCTTCACAAAAGAGCCCTAGAGGAGGTTCCCTCCCACGAACGAGGGCGAGGGGTGTATTCTCCCATATTTCTAGTCCCAAAGCCCTCCGGAGACTGGCGCATGATAATAGATCTGCGCCACCTAAATCGCTTCATAAGGCAGAAGTGCTTCAGAATGGAAACCATCCGCTCCTTAATCAATATTCTAAGTCCCGGAGACCTTATGGTCACCATAGATCTAAAGGACGCTTATCTTCATGTCCCTATTCATCCAACTCACCGAAAGTTCCTAAGAGTTGCGGTCTCCATAAAGGGTGTGGTAAAGCATTACCAGTTTTCTGTTCTACCCTTTGGCATCTCTTCCGCTCCCCACACCTTTACCAAGGTTGTGGCTCCGGTTGTTGCCAAGCTCAGGCTTCAAGGGCTAGAAATCGTGCCATTTCTAGACGACTGGCTCTTAAAAGCCGCATCTCTAGACGTTCTTCAAATCCATCTTCATCTGGCTCTTCAGACTCTCCAGCGGTTAGGCTGGTTGATAAATTGGGAGAAGTCCCAGATCCTGCCTTCCACCTCCATGGTATTCCTGGGTTTTATAGTGGATTCTCAAAGAATGACGCTCTCTCTCTCCCCGGAAAGGAAAGATCGAGTCATAAGAGCCGCACAGTTCCTCATGGCACCTCGACGAGTGCCCATCAGAACACTTATGAAGATGTCGGGCCACATGTCAGCATCTGCGGAAGCAGTTCCTTGGGCCCTTTGGCACCTTCGTCCATTTCAAGAAGAAGTGTTAGCAGTCTGGAACCACAACCCCAAGGGGTTGGACAAGACTCACTCCCTGTCTGTCAAAGTCCGGTCCTCACTCAAATGGTGGAGGAACCTATCAGATGGGAGGTCCTTGATTCAACCTCGTTGGATCACGTTGACCACAGACGCCTCCCTTCTAGGTTGGGGAGCTCATCTGGAAGACAGTCCAGTACAGGGTACCTGGACTCCACAGGAGAGGCTTCTCTCGTCCAATATGAGAGAACTAAGAGCCGTACGTCTAGCTCTTTATTATTTTGCTCCTCTCATCCGTGGGAAGGAGGTGAGAGTCCGTTTGGACAGCACGACTGTGGTCGCTTATATCAACAGACAGGGAAGTACGAGGTCTCGACCTCTTCTCCAGGAAGTTGGTCTAATCCTCTCTTGGGCAGAGCTCAGTCTATCCCACCTTTCTGCGGTTCACATCAGGGGAGATCTCAACATAGTTGCGGATCGACTCAGTCGGGGTCTGCCAGTTCCAGGCGAGTGGTCACTGAACAGGGACATCTTCTCCCAGATCACTCTATGTTGGTGCACTCCAGAGATCGACTTGATGGCGACCCGGTTGAACGCGAAGGCGGACAAGTTCTGCTCTCTCTAGAAGGAGGACAACCCTGTGGCGATAGACGCCCTGTCCATTCCATGGAGGTTCAGGCTGGCATACATATTCCCTCCATTTTCCATGATACCAAGGGTATTGACGAAAACAAACAAGACCAGAACCCGGTCATTGCAATAATACCATTTTGGCCGAAGAGGTCTTGGTTCACCCAGCTCATGAAGATGAGTCAGGGCACATATTGGAGACTTCCCCTAACGCAGGACCTTGTGTATCAGGACACAGGTCCCTGCCTAGATCTGAGGAAACTCAATCTGGCAGCCTGGAGATTGACAGGTCCCTACTAGAAGCTAGAGGGCTTTCTGCGGAGGTCGTGAGAACTATTTCACACTCCCGTGCGGAGTCTACAAACAAGGCGTACTCAAGAATTCACAAGATCTTTCTTCAGTGGTGTGCTGTTAAAGAGGTAGTACCCTCAGATCCTCCTCTTTCAGCTATTTTACAATTCCTGCAGAATGGCCTGGACAAGGGTCTAAGCACGTCTACTCTCAGAGTCCACACCAGTGCTCTCTCTGTCTTTCTAGGTAGACCAATATCTCAAGACCCCCTACTCAGGAGGTTCCTCAAGGGAGCCGAAAGATTACAACCTAGAATCCTGAGACCTATCCCTGAATGGGATTTATCCATTGTTCTAAAGGGACTATCCTCTCCCCCCTTTGAACCCCTAGAGAATGTAGACCTTAGATTCCGATCTTTAAAGGTCACATTTCTACTGGCCATAACATCGGCCAAAAGGATTGGAGAGTTACAGGCCTTGGCGGCCGCTGAGCCTTATGCCCTCTTTCTCCATGACTGTGTCCTGTTGAGATTTTTACCGACCTTTGCTCCCAAAGTTCCCTCATTCGGTTACCAAAATCAGACAATCTCCTTGCCGGTCCTATGTCCTACTCCATCATCTCCTGAAGAGGAAGTCCTTCACTCCTAGAACATTTCCAGGAATCTCAAAATCTACCTGAACAGGACTGCGGACTTTAGAAAATCAGAGCACCTGCTGCTCTCCTTCTCCGGTAAAAGCAAAGGTCTAAAGGCCTCCAAACCCTCTCTAAGTAGATGGGTAAAAGAGGCAATCTGGGAAGCTTTTCTAGCCCAGGGGTTGGCTCCTCCATCCTTTGCCACCGCCCACTCCACGAGGGCAATATCGACATCCTTCGCGGAAAAAGGTTGAGTTCCGTTAGAACAGATTTGTGCTGCGGCTTCTTGGAGCTCCCACAGCACTTTCGTCAAACACTATCGCCTAGACTCTAGGTGCTCTGAGGGGGTGGCATTTGGTCCCCTCTTGTGCTGCTGGTTAGGACGTAAGAGAAGCGTTCATTTTTAACGTAAATTTGTTTTCCCTTAGTCCTAACAGCAGCACACAAATTTCCCACCCTTATTTTAGTTCCTACTTGATAATAAAGCACTGGGATGTGGACAGTCTGCCCTTTATAGGGGTGGGTTTTACTAATTATTTAATTTGTGCTTGGTAGGAAATTTATTGTCAACAAAAATTCCACCTGTCCTACCAGTTTTACAGGGGAGAACTCCCCACTTGTGCTGCTGTTAGGACTAAGGGAAAACAAATTTACTTTAAATATTAGCGCTTCTGTAATATGACTTTTAAAGCATCCCCCGTATCTTTGAGGTACGATGGAGTGTCTTTTACAAATTTCTGAAGATATACACTCACCTAAAGAATTATTAGGAACACCATACTAATACGGTGTTGGACCCCCTTTTGCCTTCAGAACTGCCTTAATTCTTCGTGGCATTGATTCAACAAGGTGCTGATAGCATTCTTTAGAAATGTTGGACTATATTGATAGGATAGCATCATACAGTTGATGGAGATTTGAGGGATGCACATCCAGGGCACGAAGCTCCCGTTCCACCACATCCCAAAGATGCTCTATTGGGTTGAGATCTGGTGACTGTGGGGGCCATTTTAGTACAGTGAAGTCATTGTGACGGTCCTGAAGAAGTGTCGGGTAAGTTTATATTACATGTGCTGTTCAAGCGTTTTTATGTAAGTTATTAAATTGTCTTTGCGTGAAGACTCTGGTGTTTTGGTCTGCGCTATGTCCATGCTTTTGATTTGAGGACGGCACGCACGGAGGTCTCGGCCATTTGTGAGTGCAATCCATCTCTAATTTAACAGCAAGAGGTTGGTGCTAGGAAGAAATCTTCTGAAGAGGATTAGGTCTGTGGAGGGCATAGTCCTTGTTGAGAAGCTACCTGTTCCAAGGAGCGCAGGTCTGTGCATATCATACAAACTTGTCATTGACCCTGTAGCAGGGAGGTCCTCTTCAGGACTAGTTATGGACTTGAATTGATATAAGAACTTTTAATAGTTAAAGGACTGTGCTTCTACCCACGAGTGTTCAATTGGGTTGAGGCCTGGGCACTGTGGGGTCCATTCCAGCATCTCTACTTAATTGTCATTGAACCATTTATTCACCAATCTCGATGTATGCTTCGGGTCATTGTCCTGCTGGAACACCATGTCGTCCTTTTCATACCCATAGTACTTGAGTGTATGAAGTAACTCATCTTGTAGGATACTCACATATAGCTCAGCATTGAGACCACCATTGATCCTGGTCACGTATACAACACCTTTGGCTGTGAAACAACCCCATATCATCAGGGTTCCTCCACCAAACTTGACAGTTCCTTCAATTTCTCGATCCGTTAGCCCCCTTTTCCCTTGTTTCTTCCAGACCCATTTGCACCCATCAGAGCCCAGTTTATTCACTTTTGTCTCATCGCTCCAAACCACCTGTTTCCAATCTTCTACTGTCCACTGTGCATACTGTTTTGCAAAGTCGAGCCAACACTTCTTATGACGATATTGAAGTCAAGGCTTCTTCGCCTTTTTTTCGGGCCACCATTCCAGACTTGTGTAATGCGTGTCACACAGTGCTTGTATGGACATCTGTGATCTCACTATTACGAAGCATACGAGCAAGAAAAGATAGACCTTGTGATGAGCAGACTTGTTGACTCTGATATTTTGGATGTCCACCTCTTGTCTTTGGAACGGATGGACGGACTTCATTTCGTATTCGTCCAACTGTCATGGCGCTCACATGATGCAGTTTGGCAATTTTCTTGGCCGAGATATTGCTGTCAATGAGATGGATAATGCTGATTCTCCTTTCTTGGGAAACCTTCTTCACGGCTGCTCCTCAATTCAAACCAGTGACCTTTCGCTTTGGAATCAACCTAATAATACACTGAGCAATTGGGAAATGTGAGAACAGGTTGTAATTTGTAGTATACAAGAAGAAAAAGATTGTTACACCACCAGGAGCAAAACTGTAACAATGCAGTTACATGACAAGAATCTGTATAACTAGTCATATGCTAAATAGCTGCAAGTCCAATTTATGTATGAGATAGCCAAGATGATTGTCTATAAAATGATGGTAGTCTCACATTCGAAGCAGTAGTGGATGGTGAGATATGGAGCCTGAAAGTCAAAAGTTCAAAACATTGTTACACTTTTGCTTGTCAGTGTAAATCTTAATCACAGTTGTGTGTATAGAAGAGAGTGGGCAACATAGGAAACAGGCCAATTCCCCACACCCCTCTTTGCTAACAATGCGGAGGTCCTCACCACCCAGCAGAAAGGAGGATGAGACCAGCAAGGGTTGGACCTCTCTTTTCAAGGGCTTGTAGCAATTAAAAAAATGTACTCCTTTGCATGTTCTACAACTAGTTAATTTCCAGGATTTCCTAATCTCTCCTATTTAATTTCTTGCTCCAAGTGCAGACTCCTTGCAGCGTCTGCTGCTCATCAGGGGGTTTTTCATCAAGATAGGTTTTCAAGCATTAATCAATTAATTTCATCATCTTCCCTGTTCCCTTGATTAATATTTCACATCTTATAGATCTACTTGACTTTGTTTCTTGGCCTGAAAAGCATTTCATGTGTTACATTCTCATATGATGAAAGCCTTGTACCCCCCTCAGCCTTCACTCAGGGCTGGGGCTGTCAAAGCAGTGAGAGCAGTTAGAGTCTAGATGAGGGTCTCGTGGCATCTCACTCGAGAGAAGGGGATCAGTAGAAAGCATTGGAAAGGATTAAAAAGCAAATTTATTTTTATTTTTTTTGCATTTCCATTCAAGATGTTGACTTTAAGCAACATGCTGTAGCTCAGACTCAATGTTCTGAGCCTTTAAAATACATCTGGAAAGGGACCACCAGCATATGGCTCGTTGCTATGTAACAGCAAGGATAACGTGTTAGGAACATTAGACTTTACATTCACTTCATTCGTGTCTTGGCAAAGGAGGACGATGAGACATTATTGTGGCTACTGAAAAAAACAACAGGGCACAGCTGTTGATTCTTAGGCCTCGTGCACACGGCCGTTGTGCGGCCGTTTCGTGCATTGGGGACCGCAATTTGCTGTCCCCAATGCATGGACGACGTCCGTGCGGCGGCCGGGACGGATCGAGACCCCTTCAACTTGAATGGGTCTGTGATTCGTCTGCACCGCAAAAAAATAGAACATGTTCTCCGTGTTGCTTCCAGTCGGGTTTTGTGCCTCCGTTTCGCACTGCAGCTCCGGATTGCGGACCCATTCAAGTGAATGGGTCCTAATCCGTGATGCGGGGAGCACACGGCCAGTGCCCGCATATTGCGGACCCGCTGTTTGCGGACCGCAATACGGCCATGCACTGGCAATGGCCGTGTGCATGAGGCCTTAAAGGGAGTCTGTTTTTCAGGCAATTGTCTTGTAGGGTTGGCTCAGCTGAATGTAATGATATCTTTCACTTAGCGATGTGTTGCTTCATTCTGGAGAAAAGTACTTTTAATCCATATGCAAATGAGTAGTTCAGTGCAGCGCGGACGGGCCCAAGCCACTCTGTGCACCTTTGATCCTCCTGCTTCCTCTGCCAGCCCTTCCCTCTCTTTCTTGATTGAGAGGACCAAGTTACGACATAGTCATCTTGCTTATTCTGAAAACCATATTTCTTAATGTATTTACAAAAGACAACTGGCATAAATACATTGATAACTATCCCTCCATACTGTTCAAAATTTCCTGCTTTCCCTCACGCAATATATCATAAAAATGTGTGTCTGCAGCCACCACTAGAGGGAGCTCAGCAAATTGGGATTTATATAGCTACCATTGAAATTAATGAAAGCTTTAAAAATCTCACATAGCTCCGCCTAGTGGCATCTGCTGGAAAAAGTAGTTACTCTCCAGTATGTTGGTAACAGAAGAAAGAATTCAGCACCAATAATAGCTATTTTTCAAGGATCTGAAGAGCTAATGTGGGCATAGGCAGATACCCCTTAAACATATTTTTTATGGTTCAGTATATTGCTGGCTTATCCTCAGGATATGCCATCAATATCAGGTTGAGAGGGAGGGTCCAACTCAGCTGTTTGAAAGGACAAAGCATTTGTGCAAGCACTATGGTCCCTCCATTGTTTACCTGCATGATGTCTACTTAGTGGTGGTAGGGCAGGGTATCACAGCTTCATCCTATTCACTGGGAACAACCCCTTTAATTATAAGGAACTCATACCAAAACAATTCTCACAAATGTTTTGACTGCCTCAAATTTCCTCATCACAATGGCTTTAGTCACATAATATATTTATAGACAGAGATAGACAAGAAGTAGCAGCCCAACCTTGAAGTTCTGCTGACTTGATGAGAGAATGACACATTGACTACATTCATTATATTTCCATGAGGTCAATATTGATGGCCTAGCCTCAAGATAGGTCATTAATATCATACTGGTGTGGGTTCGACTTCTTGTGCCCCACCGGTCAGCTGTTGGAAGAGGCTACATAGCTCTAGTGAAGACAGTGGCCTCTTCCTAGTCCATGTGACATCACTTTCATTGGTCACAAAGTCTTTTTGCAGCTTAGTCCCATTTAAGTGAACAGGCCTGGGCTGCAATACCAAGCACATCCACTATACATTGAATGGAGCTGTAGTTGCTTTACTGTGAGGGAGTTGATGATGAAATATTGATGATCTATCATGAAGATAGGCTATCTACACTGAACTCTCAGAAAACCTCTTTAACTCCCTGGTGGGGATGAAGTCCATAGCACCAGCAATAAGTTAACAGAATGGAGGATAATATCCAAGATTTCTGTGGGAAAGTAAATAAGTCCTATCAGGTTACATAATGATACATAGAGATAGCTGACAGATCATCCCCAGCCTCATTAGTTACAGTATCAGGAGAAAGCATTGAGTGGTAAAATGGGAAATTTGAGGATGACACTGATTATAGGCTACAATGTTTACAAAGCCTCCTGCAAGACAAGCCCGGAGAATAAGCTGACATCTTAATAACAGTTCACACAAAGGACACTACACATTTTCTGTGTGATATACTGCACGTTTATCTCCGAAGAACGAGATAGTTGAGTGCACATACATATCTATTATTTCTGCTATATATCTCCTAGAGGTTCCATCAAAATAGAGATGAAGAAGATGTCATTGTGTCATGATGGTTTCATCAAGACTGTTATTTAATGGTCTAGTACGTCTAAAACTATAGGACGTATCTAAAATATAGACATCATAAGCTTCGACCAGCTAGTCTAAAGACTTGCCATTTGTATCACAGTGGCTCAGGTTGGATGATAATTTTGGTGCATGGCTAAACATGTTTGTCTTACTTTACGCAATCTATTGGTTGGCTTCAGAGTTGGACTAGGGTTCCTTCGGCCCACCAAAGGAAATTATTCTCGTTGCCCAAACCCCATATCACCAATAAAGTCTAGCAGATTTTGATCCTGGTCAAGTATCTAATGCCTTTGGCTGTGAAACAACACTATATCATCTGGCTTTCTCCACCGAACTTGACAGTTCCTTCAATTTCTCGATCCGTTAGCCCCCTTTTCCAAATCACTCATTTCCAGTCTTCTACTGTCCACTGTTCATACTCTTTTTGGAAACTCGAGCCGACACTTCTTATGACGATATTGAAGTCGAGTCTTCTTCACCTTTTTGCAGGCCACAATTCCAGACTTGTGTAATGCGAGTCACACAGTGCTTGCATGGACATCTGTGATCTCACTATTACGAAGCATACGAGCCGCCTCCACCGCCGTGTTTGTCGTTCCAGAACTGATAGACCTTGTGATGAGCCGACTTATTGATATTTTGCCTGGACGTCCACCTCTTGGCTTTGGAATGAATGGACGGACTTCATTTCTTATTTTTTAAATTGTCATGGCGCTCACATGATGAAGTTTGGTAATTTTCTTGGTGGAGATATCACTGTCGATGAGCTGGATGACGCTGTTTCTCTTTTCTTCAGTAACAATGCAGTTACATGACAAGAATCCGCATAACTAATCATATGCTAAATACGGTAGTTGCAAGTCCAATTAATGTATGAGATAGCCAAGATCATTGTCTATAAAATGATGGTAGTCTCACGTTCAAAGCTGTAGTGGATGGTGAGATGTGGAGCCTGAAAGTCAAAAGTTCTAAACATTGTTACCCTTTTGCTTGTCAGTGTATCACACATTTCCATGTAACCTAACAGCCAATTCAATTAAAAAAGAATTGTGTAATGGTACATTTTTCCTGTGGGGGCTCTTAAAGGAAATTAAACACTTACTGCTAGGCTCCCTCACAGATTCTAACTTATTACTGGAGATCCCAGGACACCCTGTGATCTTCTTATTGTCAAAGGGCCCTTAAAAGGGTATTCCGCTTGTGACAAGTTATCCCCTATCCACAGGATAAGGGATAACTATTAGGTTGGTGGGATCCTACCGATGAGACGTCCTCTAATCATGTGAATGAGGACCCTGTACCTCCAGAGACCCCCTGATTTGAACAGAGTGGCAAGTCAGACATATACACTGCAGCTTCTGCCGCTCCATTTGTCTCTATGGAAGTTACTGAAATAGATGAGCGCTGTACTCCCCATTCTCATAATCTGTGGGTGCCCCAGAGACACCCACAAACTAATAGTTATGGATAGGATATAACCTGACACGACTGGAATGCCCTTTTACACAGGGCAACCGAGCAATTATTGGGAACAACCATTCATTCCCAATAACTGCCAGCTCGTTAGAAGAGGTAAAAGCTGTTTTTACAAGCAGCAATCATCTCTTCTGTGTGGGGACAATCGATCGGTACTGTGGTTGCTTGTCCCCATATAAATTCATTGTTTCTGTGCAGTGGATCCCTGTTTACATAGGACAAATGGGTAGAGCTTTTACAGGCAGTTTTAGGTAAGGAGGTACCTCAAAGTACAGTGATGGTAAATTAAAGGCTCCTGACTAACCAAGAAGGATTGTGGCTCCAAAAAATATTACTCTAGTAGGGTATCATAATTATGTCCTTATTTAACAGGTCTGCCATTGTGACAAATTCTCTTTATCTGATATGACATTAAACAACCCTTTACATGGATCGATATACTGGGCAATGATCAGGAATGAACTGTTCATTCCCGATCACTGCCCACTCAGTAGCTATATTTACATGCAGCAATCCTCTCCGCTGTATGGGGATGAATGATTGCTACTACGATCAATTGTCCCCATACAGTTTCATTATTTGTCTGCAGCACATCACTGTTTACACATGGGCAATTATCAGGAACAGGAGCCCATATGGATGTTCACTTCCAATAACACCACATATCTCAACATCCTGTCAGCGTGATCAGCTGCAGTGAAGCATACAATTTTCAGGTTTTCGTGCTGTAATTGCAATCAAAAAAGGATGTCTTGATTAACCGAATGCCATAACGAAGAACATGACGGTGTGCTGGAATAATTGCCGTTCCGTATATGCAGGACACTTCATAAACAAAGTTCACAAGAACAAAGCTCTACTCACTTCAAGGACGTCCTTGTTGACGATTGTTTATCTGTGCTATAGTCTTGTAGATGATTCACTTTCCATTCATCCAACCTTTAGTAATTTGACAAGTAAATTTGTAAATCTAAAGAGAGGGCACTGATACACACTGATAAATAATGGCTGAACCAAGAACCATTACTGTGATGAATTCTGCTCAAAATGTAGATGAATCATGCATGACCAATTTGGCATTACTTCCCATGGCCATGAGGGACCATGGGTAAAGCTTATTTCCATCACACTACATGAGGACATATGATATCACTTTGTGATCGGTGTGGATTCAACTGAGTCTCTTATCATCGATGGTCAAGCTTCCACTAATCACAAACTAGTGATCGAAAACATTCCTTTTTTGTTTGGAGCTAACATGGTGATCAGTTGATTGCTGCGCCTACAGTTCCCAGTATCCCCAGCAAAACAGTAATGGTGACCAGTCCTGCCTGCTCCAGGGGACATGTCCTGACAACTTGAGTCTGTCAGAATGATGCTCTTGCAGGATGGCTCTCTTGTCTGGAGGATCTTTAGTAGGGTATATAATAGGCATAAGGACATGCTCTCTTTATGAGACAACCCCTGGAATGTTGTACATGCAGTCCTATGTGGTAACATGTTATGGAACAGGAGGAGGTTAGCAGACTGGGGCATTCCCAGTGAAAAGCTTACATGTCCCAAATTGGCCAACTACAATGTTGGTAAGTATGCAATAAGGACTGCCTAGGACTCCGAAGCATAGTAAAGGAAGAGATTTGTCTGAATTACTTAATATTATATGGAAGAACCAAACTGAATCTTTTACCACAAAATTAAATATCAATCTACTTAGCTCTAGATGCTTAATAACATGCTGCTCACAGATCAAAGTACTTATTGAACTTCACAGGTTACTTTAAAATCAATAAATTCTCCTCAAATATTGACTGATGCTTACCATTATGAACACACTTGGCAAAGAACTGCAATTCATCTACTAAGACACTTATGGATGGGGGACATCTAAGGCTATGAAGAGTAACTATGTCCAACACATTACACTCTGCCTATTCCTATTCTTTAACATTTTCCCTACTGGGCGATTTTTCCTTTTTTCACTTTTTGATTTTAAAGCTAACTGTGAACACTAATAACTCAGAAACAGGACTGAAGAAGGATACTTTCAGGAACCAACTAAATGATGGACTAGAACTAGAAATATTTAAGGATATACTGTATACATATGCACAAACCTTTCGCTATCACCAACAAGATCACAGAGACTACAAATATTTAAGGAAAGGCTATCCAATCAGAAACTCCTACCCAAATGAGCTTGTAATGGATCGATTTTGGACCACTGTAATCAATCAGCTATGAGACAATTGTACAGCAACTGCCCCAGATAAACTAATGGGGACATCTTCTGCTGGACATTTGGGGCACTTTATGAATGCCTTTATAAAAGCTGCTTTGACATCACAAATGTGTTCGTCAGATGCAGTGGCCAGATTTGGGGTGGCTGGTTCCTCTGGACAACATCGGCCACGTGTTGCTGCTCTCCGGAAGGGGTGGTAAGGCCTGGTACACCCCAATGGAAAATAAGTCCAGAGAGTCAGGGCTTGCAGTAAACCAGTGTGCTTCTTTACTGGAGGAACTGAGGGAAAACCTGAGCTAACTGTCCCTCTCTCTCAAAGGCTTGTGGCCCAGATACTGTGGCTCAGTCTTCCGTCTGGCTCCTTTGACACAGGTCTAGTGACCCAGGATCTGTGGCAGAGTATCCCTGTCTCAGCATCTTCTTCTGGTCACTCATGCAGTCTGGCAGAGTCTCTCCTACTAAGCACTGATCCCTATCTATAGATAACTAGGGTCTCTGACTGCTATCCTTATATACAGTTTCTAGCTGAACTAGAACCTTCTATTTGGAAGGGATGATTGGAGAAGCATGACCTAAACAGATAAAATGTTGCAATTTCTGTCTGTCAAAGACTTGTGTAGAGTGTATATGTAAGTATATGGAGATGACTAAGCAGTTTTTCAAACATAAAAGACAGAACTAAACCACATAGTCAATATGTCTGTGTGTCTGTGTGTTTTCCCCTCCAAATTTAGTCAGAAAGTCGTAAAGTCTCTCAGCTTTAGCTGGCTGTGCCTTAACCCTTTCCAGATGCAGATATAGTGCAAATATACAGGATATATTACAACAAACATATAAACGCACTTCAACAATAAGAAACAGTATAAGTGCACACAACAGTCACAGTGCAAACTGACTGTTACTTTTTTTCTCCAGGTCAGTATAGTTTCAGTGACACTGAAATAAAAATAAAAACTTAGAAAATTTTAAATTTTTTTTATTTTTATCACCATTCGCATCACCTCTTACTTTTTTGTAGTTATGTGTATGGAGCAGTCTGAGGGCTCATTCTTGCGGGATGATCTGTACTTTTCAATTATACCATTTTGGGGTGTGTACAACTTTTTGATCACTTTTTATTAAATTTTTTGTGAGGTGACTTTTTTCCGTTTTGTCGTTTGCCATCTGGGAAAAATATTTTTATATTTTAATAGTATGGGTGTTTTAACACGTGGCGATGCCCATGATCTGTATTTTTTTATTGTTTACATATTTTTATTTACATTTTGGGGAAAGGGGAATGATTTGAAATTTTTTTACTTTCAAAGTTTTTTACACTTTTTTTATAGTTCCTTTAGGGAACTATAACAAGCAATCATCTCCATGAAGATGCCCGTGAAGGTGTCAAGACTCCACCTATGTTTTTTTTTTCTTGGCACCAGTAATTCCCACATTCATTTCTATCTGTACCCTCCCCCTCCATTAGGGCGCTATGGTGTTCAAGGTATATTCACATTCTATCAACACCCATGCTGGAGGGTTCATGAATTATGTGCAATAGACATAGGAAAAAGGTGGCCAAAAGTCCAAAACTTTCCAACCCATATTTCCCCCAATTCATCATAGACTCGGGAGACTTGAGCAGAGATCAGAAACAAAGGGACATATTCCTCAGCAAAGTATATCTCCCCCTTCGTTTTAGCAATTGTGCGGGTCTCGACACCTGAACCTTCATCAATCAAATCTTGTATAATATGTGTCAGAACTTTGTCAAAATAATAGATATCCTTTACTGGGGTAAATAACTGAGATTCTTGATGAAAACTGGACCTAAAGCTGAGATTAAAAAAAGTTGGTCGAAATGGCTGACTTTGGCTATTTGATCTTACCTTTGAAAATGTTATGGTCACAATGGTCAACTTGGGTCCGCCAAAAGTTTCATCCATGAGATTGGAAAATTTGCTGGTGGTCATCTGAATGTGCAAGTGTATGGACTGATCAGTGAATGGGGACAATCATTTGCCATGTGTTTTTTTTTTTTTTAACTGACTCCCTGGTTGGCCAGTTTAGTCTATGTTTATATGAATGATCCCACAGACCATTAATCACTGATCAGATATATTTTAATAGTATGGGTGTTTTAACACGTGGCGATGCCCATGATCTGTATTTTTTTATTGTTTACATATTTTTATTTACATTTTGGGGAAAGGGGAATGATTTGAAATTTTTTTACTTTCAAAGTTTCATCCATGAGATTGGAAAATTTTGCTGGTGGTCATCTGAATGTGCAAGTGTATGGACTGATCAGTGAATGGGGACAATCATTTGCCATGTGTTTTTTTTTTTTTTAACTGACTCCCTGGTTGGCCAGTTTAGTCTATGTTTATATGAATGATCCCACAGACCATTAATCACTGATCAGAATATCATGTGTATGAGCAGCTTAAGACTGTGGCAAAGGTTAACCTTCCACACCTTTCAAATGACAATGACCATAAGTACCCAGCCAAGGCAGGGTAAAGTTGTATATACATGGGGCGAGCTAAAGCTGATTGTTGGGAAATAAGCATTCCTTTCCAACAGTCGGCTGCTCGTTAAGTGGAGGTGAAGTGCTGTATTTACAGCAGAGATCACCTCAACAGCTGCACCTTTACATGGTCCAATTATCTCCTCATATAAATCAATCTTAAGAGTCCATGAATGTCATTGAGTAGCCCATGTACAGCTTGGACTTAAAATGGTTTTCCAAGTTTTTACAACTGATGACATCCTCAGGATAGGTCATTGGTATCTGATCGGTGAGGGTCTGACACCTAGGACCGCCGCCGATTGGCTGTTTGAGAAAGCACCAATGCTCACCGTGGCCTTCTCGCAGCTTTCCAAGCACAGCGCCGTTGTATATTGTATAGTGGTTGTGGACTACTGCAAGCGTCACTGCCTTCTCAAACAGTTGATCAGCGGGGGTCCCAGGTGTCAGACCTCCACCAAAAGTCTCAGGAAACCCATTTAAATCTAATCAAACATTTCTGATGAGCATTGGTGCTTCTCATACAACTTGACATCTTGAAAGGGTCTTTTAGAACAACTGGAGAAACTAGCGAAAAACAGGTGAACCAAGCTCACAGCAACAAACCCAAGATGACATGAAGCTGTAATCGCTGCAAAATGCGAAAATACTTATGAAAATGTGTAACTTCAATTTACAAAACACTTTGAAAAACCTATGCTTTGTCCTGGTGAGAAAATGTACATTAGTAGATGTCAAGAAAAATCTTTTGTATCAGTTCTATACATTCCTTCATGACCTTATTTCCATCCATTGAAATAAAGTAGTCAATACTACATGACACAGAACGAAAATCAATTCTTACCTAAAAGGCATAACTAGGCAAGCCACCAGCAGATCGGCCATAGCCAGAGACATGATGAACATGTACGTCACCGTCCTTAGTCTCTTTTCCACTACAGGGCAAATGAAAACCACTGTGTTTCCCAAGAGGGTGACCAGATC
The DNA here is from genome assembly GCF_905171765.1 of Bufo bufo. Taxonomy (NCBI): domain Eukaryota; kingdom Metazoa; phylum Chordata; class Amphibia; order Anura; family Bufonidae; genus Bufo; species Bufo bufo. The sequence goes on along the minus strand of NC_053390.1, from coordinate 795,565,081 downwards.
AATAACAGTCAGTAACAACCCGACCACCACCTGCTGAGGAGCTATTTCAGATGTCTTATTCCCGTCTCTTCTCATTACTGAAGTGCCAAACGAGAAGTTGGAAGTAAATGACACATTTTTCTCCACAGGCATTTTCAGCTCTTATGTCCTAGAAGACAAAAGAGAAAGAAAATTGGTCGGGCAGGAAGGAATCTGTTCGGCACGTACTAACTGATGGTCCTTTCTAGCAGTTCACCATATACTCAGGAGAGCTACTTGTGTTTATTAGAAAACTAGAAGGGATGGAAATATTACAGAACAGCATGCGTTTATATAACTCCAAAGAACACAAGCTTCTGAATATGACTGCACACATTTCCTTACACTTGTCTACAGTAACACCATCATGACCAGATGTACCGTACATACAGAAAGGTGGTTATATTATTTTGCGAAAAAGGTAATGGAGGTCATTTACAAAGACCAGTTCTTTACCGGTCTTTGTTCCCTTCCCCCTGTGCTGCTGTAGGATTCGGCTAAAATTTATTATGAGAATTATTCCCAAGGGAACAAACAATGATACCCTCAAACAATATATCCTAAAATATAAAGTTTATTACGAACAAGATCCGACAGACATAATTGGAAAAACATAAAAAAAAGGCAAAAAAAAATCAGACAATGGTGAAGGTAACCATGAATGTAATACCAAGTACCAGGCCCAAGATCACGCGCCCTCCAATAAGATGTACCACCTATCATATAACCACAGGTGGGACACGGGAGGATCAAAACAAAATAATAATACTAAACAGGAGCTCCCATATGGTCCTAAATATAAATTACGTCCCAAATGTACCTTCCATGGATATCTGACCAGGTTCCACATTTAACTAGATACAAAAAATATAAAAACATCCAACAGATATAACCCACCTAAAGACATCATTGCAGGTTATGTGTCCAAGGTCAGAGCCTGGTCAGATATCTATGGAAGGTACTGTTGGGACGTCCCCCCTTGGGTAATTTATAGTGACACCCGCACTTCAACTTTATTTGAGTGGTGCCAGTGGAGGGTAAACACAAAGGGGGTCATTTACTATTATTTACTTTCTAAGGCCCCTTTCACACTGGTGAGATTTCCGCGCGGGTGCAATGCGTGAGGTGAACGCATTGCACCTTCACTGAATCCGGACCCATTCATTTCTATGGGGCTGTGCACATGAGCGGTGATTTTCACGCATCACTTGTGCGTTGCGTGAAAATCGCAGCATGCTCCTCTTTGTGCGTTTTTTACGTAACGCAGGCTCCATAGAAATGAATGGGGTTGCGTGAAAATCGCAAGCATCCGCAAGCAAGTGCGGATGCGGTGCGATTTTCACACACGGTTGCTAGGTGACGATCGGGATGGGTACCCGATCATTATTATTTTCCCTTATAACAAATGGTTATAAGGGAAAATAATAGCATTCTGAATACAGACTGCATAGTACAATAAGGCTGGAGGGGTTAAAAAAAAAATTAAAAAAATTTAACTCACCTTAATCCACTTGTTTGCGCAGCCGGCATCTCTTCTGTCTTCTTTTGTGAGGAATAGGACCTTTGATGACGTCACTACGTTCCTCACATGGTCCGTCACATGATCCATCATCATCATTTCTTGTTCTCTGTACAGACTTGTAAGCACCATCGGAAGTGGTACCTGATAAATCTAAGTCAGGGGAACTAAAATTCACTCCAGACGGAATCCGGCATTTAGATTAATTGGTTCTTTTCGGAAGAGAACGTGGTCTGGATGTTCTGGAGGAATTCTGTTGCCAGTTATAACTGAAACCGTTTTATAGTCCTGTAAATCACGGAGGAACGAAGCTTGTTTGGTTTCAGTAACTTCAAGTTCCAATTTTGTTAGAATCGTTATAATTTTGTTATTCAGTTCATCATAAAGCTCTTGGCTATTAAACATTTTCTTGTGTTTTATTTACTTTCTCATGTAAATCCAAGAATAATGTTTTATCCTCCGTCACAATGAGAACACATAGTAGTTATATTCCTGTTACATAGGAGCAGTATTATAGTAGTTATACTCCTGTATATAGGAGCAGTATTATAGTAGTTATATTCTTGTACATAGGAGCAGTATTATAGTACTTATATTGTTGCACATAGGAGACAGTATTATAGTAGTTATTCTCCTGTATATAGGAGCAGTATTATAGTAGTTATATTCTTGTACATAGGAGGCAGTATTATAGTAGTTATATTCTTGTACATAGGAGCAGTATTATAATAGTTATATTCTTGTACATAGGAGCAGTATTATAGTAGTTATATCCTTGTACATAGGAGCAGTATTATAGTAGTTATATTCTTGTACATAGAAGGCAGTATTATAGTAGTTATATTCTTATACATAGGAGGCAGTATTATAGTAGTTATATTCTTGTACATAGGAGCAGTATTATAGTAGTTATATTCTTGTACATAGGAGCAGTATTATAGTAGTTATATTCTTGTACATAGGAGCAGTATTATAGTAGTTATATCCTTGTACATAGGAGCAGTATTATAGTAGTTATATTCTTGTACATAGAAGGCAGTATTATAGTAGTTATATTCTTGTACATAGGAGGCAGTATTATAGTAGTTATATTGTTGTACATAGGAGCAGTATTAAAGTAGTTATATTCTTGCACATAGGAGGCAGTATTATAGTAGTTATTCTCCTGTATATAGGAGCAGTATTATAGTAGTTATATTCTTGTACATAGGAGGCATAATTATAGTAGTTATATTCTTGTACATAGAAGGCAGTATTATAGTAGTTATATTCTTATACATAGGAGACAGTATTATAGTAGTTATATTGTTGTACATAGGAGCAGTATTATAGTAGTTATATTCTTGTACATAGGAGGCATTATTATAGTAGTTATTCTTCTGTATATAGGAGCAGCAGGGCCGCTGATAGGCCAGTACAGCTGGCCCAGTTGTACCGGGCCCGGCTGGCAGGGGGGCCCGGGCAGCCTCGACATAACCAATTAATGTTTTAAAAAAAAAAAAAAAAAAAACCTCCACAGCCCTGACCGCTAGTCAAACGCCGTCGTACCCCCCCCCCCTGCTTTCTACGTTTTTTTTTTTTTTTAAATCGCCGCTCAGTACCTGCCTGCTTGCTCCGTTTGTATGCGGCAGCAGGTAGGGACTATTTCCTCTGTTTCGGGCGCGGAAGAGTATCTCTTCTCTTCTCTCTCCCGCGCCCGCTCCTCTGCTCTGCTCAGTCTGCTCTGCAGAATCAAGTCCCGGCCAGCTTGTCGGCTGTTTTTTTTCTCATGGGGGTCATGTGCGGCGTGGGGCTGGCCTGTCTGGGATCGTCTAGAAGTCCCGCCTCCGCACATGACCGCTATATGCCCAATCACAGCGTGACGGGAAATACGGACCATGGTGGCGGGAGACAATCAGAGTGTGAGCCGCAAGAGCTGCGGTCTTCCCCTCCGCCTGTCTCTCTGCTCTGTGTCCCTCGGCGGCAGAGGGGCAGGGCAACTCGGTTCTAAGAGATGGGAGCATGGATGAAGGAGGTGCAGTCTTACACCATGGAGCGGGCTGCAGGTGGATGGCGCAGGCGGGGAGTCGGGACAGAGGTAAGGAGGACGGGTTTGAACCGAGCTGTGGGGAGGGGGTGTGTGAGTAGTGCAGGAAGTAGGACGCTTACTGTAGGAGTCAGGGGGGTCAGCGTCTCTGTCAGGTGGGGGTCAGCGTCTGTGTCAGGTGGGGGTCAGCGTCTGTGTTATTTTGGATAATAAAACTTATAACTGGCTGGAGAAAAATAAATATCAATTGTAGACAAATCTGCATGTTGTTTCAAGGCGGCGTCTGGGGAGGGGCCAAGGGCGGGGCCAGGGGTGTGGCTGAAGGAGGGATCAGGGGGTGGAGCTGAAGGGGGCCCCGTCATGTATGCTGTACGGGGCCCCATGATTTCTATCAGCGGCCCTGAGGAGCAGTATTATAGTAGTTATATTCTTGTACATGGGAGCAGTATTATAGTAGTTATATTGTTGTACATGGGAGCAGTATTATAGTAGTTATATTCTTGTACATAGGAGCAGTATTATAGTAGTTATATTCTTGTACATAGGAGGCAGTAATATAGTAGTTATATTCTTGTACATAGGAGGCACGATTATAGTAGTTATATTCTTGTACATAGGAGACAGTATTATAGTAGTTATATTATTGTATATTGGGACGGTATTATAGTTGTTATAGTCTTGTACATAGGAGCAGTAATATAGTAGTTATATTCTTGTACATAGGAGCAGTAATATAGTAGTTATATTCTTGTACATATGAGGAAGTATTATAGTAGTTATATTCTTGTACATAGGAGGTAGTATTATAGTAGTTATATTCTTGTATATAGGAGGTAGTATTATAGTTGTTATAATCTTGTACAGAGGAGCAGTGTTATAATAGTTATACTCCTGTATATAGGAGCAGTATTATAGTAGTTATAGTCTAGTACATATGAGGAAGTATTATAGTAGTTATATACTTGTACATAGGAGCAGTATTATAGTAGTTATATTCTTGTACATAGGAGCAGTATTATAGTAGTTATATAATTGTACATAGAAGCAGTATTATAGTGGTTACTGTATGTTGTTGTACTTAGGAGGCAGTATTAAAGTAGTTATATTCTTGTACATAGGATATAGTATTATAGTAGTTATATTCCTGTACATAGGAACAGTATTATAGTAGTTATATTCTTGTACATAGGAGGCAGTATTATATTAGTTATATTCTTGTACATAGGAGCAGTATTATAGTAGTTATATTCTTGTACATAGGAGGCAGTATTATAGTAGTTATATTCTTGTACAGAGGATCAGTATTATAGCAGTTATATTCTTGTACATAGGAGCAGTATTATAGTAGTTATATTCTTGTACATAGGAGCAGTATTATAGTAGTTATATTCTTGTACATAGGAGGTAGTATTATAGTAGTTATATTCTTGTACATAGGAGCAGTATTATAGTAGTTATATTCTTGTACATAGGAGGCAGTATTATAGTAGTTATATTTGTGTACATAGGAGGCAGTTTTATAGTATTTACATTCTGCTATATAGGGTTGTTATTATAGTAGTTATATTGTTACATATAGGGGCCAATGTTATGGTAGCTATATTTTTGTACACAGGGTTCAGTAGTATGGTAGTTTTAAGCTGGTAGATCATGATACATTCCTATACCATAAGTTCCAAATCCTGATGATCAAACTTCCAAGTATAACTGACATTGTATAGAACAAACCTTGGTATGCATACCACAGGATGTGTAACTTACTATTTTGCACATAGTGGCATCTACTGTATTTCACCCTGCATACCGCAACATTTTCATTGCTTCAACATTTAGCCACTTTTAAGAGAAGCTCTCTGCACAAATAATTTTTTTTGTTTGACGTTATGAAAGGTATGTTTGCTCTCAGCTTGCTGAAAATCATTGTGATATTGTTCAAGTATGACGATATCCCATTGAAACCTCCCCTCCTCCGCTACTGTCTGCATGCGGTGCTATTCCGTTATGTGTACGTCTACCAATTACCGGCGTAGATGATTATACACAGTCTATGCTGGAAGTCTCTCCCAATTTTATGACCTGCAGCTTTATTGAGCTGCTTGCTGATGGTAAAATAATAAGAAACAGTGAACCCCAGGAAAGCAGATCAGTGACATCATACTATGGAAATTAGCCATGCCTAAAGGTGCATTACAGTGCGTTACACGTCTTTCACGCGCAACATGACTTGAATGAAACCTTAAAGTAAAAAAAAATGAAAACGTTTGGAAGAACATAGAGGTATAGAGGTATACTGGCTCCCTGGTGTGTGCAAAGTCATACAGAGGCCTACCAGCTTTATGATAGAGGTATAATGGCTAGATGATGGTGTTGGAGGTAAATTTGCAGCAAGCTCCTAAAGGGGCCGGTGCAGAGGATGGGAGTGGTAGTGGCCATGATGTAGTGTTGTGGTTTCATGGTGTCCTACCACAGGTCATCGCTCCTTGGGTTTCGGTGCAGTGAAAAAGGTAATAAGGAAAGGAACCAGGCAGAGATGGTAGAACAAAAGAACATCTTCCTTTCCTTAACCAAAAAATGAATAGTAGCACATTCATCAGCAGTTCGTACAAAGTGCAATTTCTCTCCTTCCAGATGAGGAAGTATGATGTCTGACAATGTGACAGAAGATGACACTCAACTGAAATTTGCTAGCCGACACTGTCTCTCTTTGGAGTCTATTCCCTATAGCTTTACTTTGGCACCTGTGACCGTAGGTCTCCACTGAATGATGCAGGCTTCTAGCTATGCCTGCCCTAAACTGCGGTGGTGGTGTCTGAACATGTTTTCCACCACCTTGCAGCAGAGTCTGGATAGCTTGACTCTGCTGACTCTAATATGCCATAGTTTATAAATCTTCTGCGGCCTAGGTCCTTGCTATCTCTTTGGGGCAATGATGTCCTCCTAGATGAGTCACCTCAGTGGTCCACCTGCATACCTCCCAACTTTTGAAAACAAGGAAGAGGGACACTAAGTGCGCTGAGGCAATTTTTTCTACACTAGGCCATGCCTCTAACTCAGCCCAAAACATAACTAAACACCTAATCCCATCCAGTCCCCTTAATGCCCCCACATAGTAATTATTCCCCCTTTATGCCACCACACAGTAGTTATGCCAGCATTGTGCCCCCTTCACAGTAGTTATGCCCAGATATGTGCCTCCTTCAAAGTAGTTATGCCCAGATATGTGCCCCCTCATAGTAGTTATGCCCAGATATGTGCCCCCTCATAGTAGTTATGCACAGATATGTGTCCCTCACAGTAGTGATGCCCAGATATGTGCCCCCACACAGTAGAAATGCCCAGATACAGATGTAACATGGTTAGCACTCCTTTTTTCTGAGATTTCTGAGTTTGGTTATCTAATCTAAGCAAACACCTTCAATTGCTTTTTAATGGCTTTTGTCTCGAGATAATGAAATGAGTTAAGAAATTTGAGTTAACAGCGGGAGTGCTAACCATGGTACATCTGTATGTGCCCCCTCACAGAAGTATGCCCAATTGTGCCCCCTCACAGTAATATGCCCAGTTGTACCTCCTCACAGTAATATGCCCAGTTGTGCTCCCTCACAGTAATATGCTCAATTGTGCCCCATCACAGTAATATGCCCAGTTGTGCCTCCTCACAATAATATGCCCAGTTATGCCCCCTCACAGTAATATGCCCAGCTGTACCCCATCACAGTAATATGCCCAGTTGTGCCCCCTCACAGTAATATGCTCAGTTTGCCTCCTCACATTAATATGCCCAGTTGTGACCCCTTCTCTGGCAGTAAAAAAAAATAAAACTCTACATACTCACCTCGTTCCCCAGCAGCAGCAGGATACATGGAGCCGCTGGCCGGCCCCGCCACCTACCCAGGTCTGCAGTGCGGAGCACCAGAGGTGGGGAGGAATGATGGAGCAGGGAGCCGACAGATGGAGCAGGGACAGCTGCCAGAGAACGGGACATACCTCCCCCGTACTGGGACCACAGGACAGCCACTGAAATCCGTGACTGTCCGGGACGGTTGGGGGGTATGCACCTGGCCTTGAGGAGTGGGAGATGGATTGCATGCTCCCTCACTCCTAACTTTGTACATTCTGAACTGTTTCTAACTCACTCTGCCCCTACCTTGGCAGGAAGTCCGACCAGCCCACTTCTACCAAGAGGGGAAGAATGGAATGGTAAGTTTCCCAACACTGCCAACTGTACCCCAGCTGCTGCTGACCAAAGAGTGTAGCATGAAAGGTGACATAAAATGAATATTACAAAGTTTTACATTACAAACCAGTTGTAGTAACCTTAGGTCTGGGGTACTACATATTGATTTTATGGTAATATCTGAAGGTATATTTGGTATACAACTACACTCACCTAAAGAATTATTAGGAACACCATACTAATACGGTGTTGGACCCCCTTTTGCCTTCAGAACTGCCTTAATTCTACGTGGCATTGATTCAACAAGGTGCTGATAGCATTCTTTAGAAATGTTGGCCCATATTGATAGAATAGCATATTGCAGTTGATGGAGATTTGAGGGATGCACATCCAGGGCACGAAGCTCCCGTTCCACCACATCCCAAAGATGCTCTATTGGGTTGAGATCTGGTGACTGTGGGGGCCATTTTAGTACAGTGAACTCTTTGTCATGTTCAAGAAACCAATTTGAAATGATTCGAGCTTTGTGACATGGTGCATTATCCCGCTGGAAGTAGCCATCAGAGGATGGATACATGTTCTCATTCTGTTTACGCCAAATTAGGACTCTACCATTTGAATGTCTCAACAGAAATCGAGACTCATCACACCAGGCAATATTTTTCCAGTCTTCAACAGTCCAATTTTGGTGAGCTCGTGCAAATTGTAGCCTCTTTTTCCTATTTGTAGTGGAGATGAGTGGTACCCGGTGGGGTCTTCTGCTGTTGTAGCCCATCCGCCTCAAGGTTGTGCGTGTTGTGGCTTCACAAATGCTTTGCTGCATACCTCGGTTGTAACGAGTGGTTATTTCAGTCAACGTTGCTCTTCTATCAGCTTGAATCAGTCGGCCCATTCTCCTCTGACCTCTAGCATCCACAAGGCATTTTCGCCCACAGGACTGCCGCATACTGGATGTTTTTCCCTTTTCACACCATTCTTTGTAAACCCTAGAAATGGTTGTGCGTGAAAATCCCAGTAACTTAGCAGATTGTGAAATACTCAGACCGGCCTGTCTGGCACCAACAACCATGCCACGCTCAAAATTGCTTAAATCACCTTTCTTTCCCATTCTGACATTCAGTTTGCAGTTCAGGAGATTGTCTTGACCAGGACCACCCCCCTAAATGCATTGAAGCAACTGCCATGTGATTGGTTGACTAGATAATTGCATTAATGAGAAATAGAACAGGTGTTCCTAATAATTCTTTAGGTGAGTGTATATGATGATGTATGAGGTCATACTAAGTTATACTGGCTATATGGTGGTGTGTAAGACTATATAAAGGTATACTGGCTATATGATGATGTATGAGGTTATACAGCGGTATGCTGGTGATATGGTTCTGTGTGAAACTACACTTACTGTAAAAAAAATAATGCACCAAGATGAAATTGTTGATATGGAATGAAGTTTTCTATGTGCGAATTTAATGATGCTATATGTAAGTGATCAGAATATTAGAGGAAAGGAGAAGTTTATTGTGGAAAACTGTACAATCGAAAGGAGGCTCTAGGACCCTCTAGGGCACCTCTAGCCTGGATACAAGATGGGATACGGCCTCTAGCCTGGGTACAAGATGGGATACGGCCTCTAGCCTAGATACAAGATGAGACACGGCCTCTAGCCTGAGTACAAGATGACATACGGCCTCTATCCTGGATACAAGATGAGATACGGCTTCTAGCCTGGATACAAGATGGGATACTGCCTCAAGCCTGGGTACAAGATGACATACAGCCTCAATCCTGGATACAAGATGAGATACGGCTTCTAGCCTGGATACAAGATGGGATACTGCCTCAAGCCTGGATACAAGATGAGATAGGGTTGGACATGGAGGCATACAGGTTCTGTATAGTATCCTGAAGCACATCTGGCCACAGATGTTGCTGCTGGGCCTGTAGATCCTGCACACTCATAGGTTGCTGAAGCTGGCGTCCCATCTGGACCCATAAATGTTTGATTGGCGATAAATCTGGTGCAAGGCTGCCAAGAAAGTGATGTAATCTGGTGGAGACATTTCCAGGAAATTCTTGCTTTGTGGGCGGGCATTATCCTGCTGAAAAATGCCAGTTGGTAGCCCTGTCATGAGATGAACACATGTGGAGGCAGGATGTCTGATTGTCGTATGTGAATACTGTATATGAGATCATATGTAGGTATATTTTTATATGATGAAGTGTGAGGTTATATAGCGGTATAGTGCCTACATAATAGCGTGAGGTTGTATGGAGGTATTCTGCCTATAAAATAGGTTGCAATTATGTTAGTGAAATGGTGGTGTATGAAATTATATAGCGATATACCTGCCATACGGTGGTGTGTAAGGATATATGAAGGTATACTGGTATACTTGCCCTACTCTCTCTTCCTCTCTTTATATTTAACAGTCCATAGCCTGACTTGGGATTGCCAGGTGCTGTATGCAGGTAAATAAGATATACAGAACAGTGGATGATTTTCCATTTCTTTGTAGAATTATGTATGCAATCTCCTAGAAGCGTATAAAGGTAGGTTTTATCTTCAGACACAAACAGCCCTTATCACATACAACAAAAGGGAAAGATTATTTGTATCCTCTCTACTCAGAAAGCAGAGCGCCTAGCGATACATGGTGGAAAAGAGATTACTAGACAGGAACACGGCCTCGGGGACGTTACAGGATGCGACTCAATTTTTAGTTGAAAGAAGATGAAAGTTCAACTATACAAACAAGAACTGGCACTGTGAGCCGGCGAGCACACGACGGAGAATGTATGGCATTGTAAAATATCCTGAAAACTGTCTCATTGTGTCCTCTGTTTTCTGTAATACGCTACTCTGCTGTCCTGGAATCATGAAATTGCCTATGTTCGAAGTATAGGACTTGAATATGCTCATTGAGGGCAGTAAGAGACATAGTCAGCCATTTGTGGAGAGCAGCTTTTGGTCACCCAGCCTGTCCAGATATTGTCCTCATTCATGTCAATGCTGTATATGTTACTCTATATTCTTTCTAAGGTTTCCTTCCCTTTTAATGCAAGTCATACCTTGGTAGAAAAGTGTAATAATAATCGTATGGTAAGAATAAATTATCAAAGGGTTATTCCTGGATTACCAAGTGTCTGCAAAACCGTCTAAAACAGTTCAATATATTCACTGTATGCATAAAAGAAAATTAGAATTTTTGAACTTTTCACGGTGACCAGTAGAGGAGACATAATAGGATGCCACTTCGTGTCATCAGCTTTGGTGTACAGAATGGGACAGAAACAGCAGAGTCATCACATTATTATTAGCGGTAAGCCATTTACTGGCAGCTCTACTGGTGGCTTTTATCGAGCAGGATTATACACTATATACACATAGATAAAACTGTTTGCAGCTCCCCTGTCACTCTCTAGGAGTTGTTGAAATCAGTGGTTACATGAGGCACACACATATGGCTAACAGGCTCCAGATGGCCTAGACAGACCACCAGCAGAGAGAATTGTTAAATCCACTGATAAGCCCAAGCAGCTCCCACAGTTTCGTTGTCCAACATCCAGACACAGGTGGCACCTTCATTATACCTTTATCTCCACCTGGACCAGTTTCAGATGCTCAGCAGAAATAAATTTGGTGTCACAGTGCATGACCTGTCATTGCCAGCCAGCCACCGTTGAGAAACCTGGACTGCTATGGAGTGAAACCATATCATCTTTACCAACAAACCCAGGTTCTGTTTAGTATCCAACAATGGTCGGGTTCGAGTATGGAGGCCTCATAGTGAGAGCTTCTATCCTGCGTTTGCTGTAGAGCGACACACTGCCCCAACTGCTGGTGTGATGATCTGGGGAGCCATCATGATAGTTGGTTATCCCTTGTACTAACAGCTCGGCCATATGTGCAGGATATCCTATGGTCACATGTGCCGCCTCTCATGAAATTTTTCAGCAGGATAATGCTTGCCTGCACACAGCAAGGGTTTCCCGGGAATGTCTCCACCAGATTACACTTCTTTGGCTGCCCGGTCACCAGATTTATCACCAATCCAGCATTTATGGGACTGGCTGGGACGCCAGCTTCTGCAACCTATGAGTGTACAGGATCTACAGGTACAGCTAATTCATCTGTGGGCAAATGTCCTGCAGGATTCCAGGAACCTGTATGCCTCCATGTCCAACTATATCTCATCTTGTATCCAGACTAGAAGCCATGTGTCATATTGTATCCAAGCTAGAGGTCGTATGTCATCTTGTATCCAGGTTAGAGACCATATCTCATCTTGTATCCAGACTAGAGATTGTATCTCATCCTGTATCCAGGTTAGAGGCCGTATCTCATCTTGTATCCAGGCTAGAAGCCGTATCTCATCTTGTATCCAGGATAGATCCGTATCTCATCTTGTACCCAGGCTAGAGGCCATATCCCATCTTGTATCCAGGCTAGAGGCCGTATCTCATCTTGTACCCAGGCTAGAGGCCATATCTCATCTTGTATCCAGGCTAGAGGCCGTATCTCATCTTGTATCCAGGCTAGAGGCCATATCTCATCTTGTATCCAGGCTAGAGGCAGTATCTCATCTTGTATCCAGGCTACAGGTTGTATCTTATCTTGTATCCAGGCTAGAGGCCGTATCTCATCTTGTATCCAGGCTAGAAACATAGAAACATAGAAACATAGAATGTGTCGGCAGATAAGAACCATTTGGCCCATCTAGTCTGCCCAATATATCTGAATCCTATGAATAGTCCCTGGCCCTATCTTATATGAAGGATAGCCTTATGCCTATCCCATGCATGCTTAAACCCCTTCACTGTATTTGCAGCTACCACTTCTGCAGGAAGGCTATTCCATGCATCCACTACTCTCTCAGTAAAGTAAAACTTCCTTATATTACTTTTAAACCTTTGCCCCTCTAATTTAAAACTGTGTCCTCTTGTGGTAGTTTTTCTTCTTTTAAATATGCTCTCCTCCTTTACCGAGTTGATTCCCTTTATGTATTTAAAAGTTTCTATCATATCCCCTCTGTCTCTTCTTTCTTCCAAGCTATACATATTAAGGTCCTTTAACCTTTCCTGGTAAGTTTTATCCTGCAATCCATGTACTAGTTTAGTAGCTCTTCTCTGAACTCTCTCTAGAGTATCTATATCCTTCTGGAGATATGGCCTCCAGTACTGCGCACAATACTCCAAGTGAGGTCTCACCAGTGTTCTGTACAGCGGCATAAGCACTTCACTCTTTCTACTGCTTATACCTCTCCCTATACATCCAAGCATTCTGCTGGCATTTCGTGCTGCTCTATTACATTGTCTTCCCACCTTTAAGTCTTCTGAAATAATTACTCCTAAATCCCTTTCCTCAGATACTGAGGTCAGGACTGTGTCAAATATTCTATATTCTGCCCTTGGGTTTTTACGCCCCAGGTGCATTATCTTGCACTTATCCACATTAAATTTCAGTTGCCAGAGTTCTGACCATTCTTCTAGTTTTCCTAAATCCTTTTCCATTTATCGTTTCCATCCAGGAACATCAACCCTGTTACATATCTTTGTGTCATCAGCAAAAAGACAAACCTTACCATCAAGGCCTTTTGCAATATCACTTATGAAGATATTAAACAAAATTGGTCCCAGTACAGATCCCTGTGGAACCCCACTGGTAACATGACCTTGTTTTGAATGTTCTCCATTGACTACAACCCTCTGTTGTCTGTCACTCAGCCACTGCCTAATCCACTCAACAATATGGGAGTCCATGCTCAATGACTGCAGTTTATTGATAAGTCTTCTATGTGGGACAGTGTCAAAAGCCTTGCTAAAATCTAGATATGCGATGTCTACTGCACCTCCACCGTCTATTATTTTAGTCACCCAGTCAAAAAAATCTATAAGATTTGTTTGACATGATCTCCCTGAAGTAAACCCATGTTGTTTTTCATCTTGCAATCCATGGGATTTTAGATGTTCCACAATCCTATCCTTTAATAGGGTTTCCATTAATTTGCCTACTATTGATGTCAGACTCACTGGTCTATAGTTGCTCGATTCCTCCCTACTACCTTTCTTGTGAATGGGCACGACATTTGCCAATTTCCAATCTTCCGGGACGACTCCTGTTACTAATGATTGGTTAAATAAATCTGTTAACGGTTTTGCCAGCTCACCACTAAGCTCTTTTAATAATTTTGGGTGTATCTCATCAGGCCCCTGTGACTTATTTGTCTTCACCTTAGACAGCAAACTTAGAACATCTTCCTCTGTAAAGATACATGCATCAAACGATTTATTAGTCATCCTTTCTAGTGGAGGTCCTTCTCCTTTTTCTTTTGTAAAAACTGAACAGAAGTATTCATTAAGGCAGTCGGCTAGCCCTTTATTCTCTTCTACATACCTTCCGTCCTTTGTTTTTAATTTAGTTATTCCTTGTTTTAATTTCCTTTTTTCATTTATATATCTGAAGAATGTCTTATCCCCTTTTTTCATAGACTGAGCTAGTTTTTCTTCTGCCTGCGCTTTAGACGTTCTTATAACTTGCTTGGCCTCTCTCTGCCTAATCTTGTAGATTTCCTTATCTTCATTGCTCTGGGTTTTTTTATAATTACAAAATGCTAGCTTTTTATTTTTAATGATTTGGGCCACTTCTGCTGAGTACCACAGTGGTCTCTTCCTTTTTTTGCTTTTACTGACAAGTCTAATGCAATTTTCTGTTGCCTTCAATAATGCACCTTTTAAGTAGTCCCATTTCTCCTGGACTCCATGTAATCCGTTCCAGTCTGATAAGGACTCATTTATGACTAATTTCATTTTTGAAAAGTCTGTTTTTCTAAAGTCTAAAACTTTTGTTTTTGTGTGGTGGGACTCTTTCACAGTTCTTATATTAAACCACACTGACTGGTGATCACTAGATCCCAAGGTTTCGCCTACAATGACATCATATACCGAATCCCCATTTGTGAATACCAAATCCAAAATGGCCTCCCTCCGGGTTGGCTCCTCAACCACTTGTTGTAGAGATAACCCCAGTAGGGAATTTAGAATATCCGTACTCTTGGTAGAACTTGCTATTTTGGTTTTCCAGTTTATATCTGGAAGATTGAAATCTCCCATAATGATAACTTCTCCTTTCATTGTCATTTTAGCTATTTCTTCAACTAGTAGATCATCTAGTTCTTTAACTTGACCAGGTGGTCTATATATCACACCTACACGAGTTACTGCATGGTTAGCAAACTGCAACGTAACCCAAACTGACTCTATGTTGGCTTCACCAACTTGTATTAGGTTAGATTTAATGCTATCTTTCACATACAGGGCCACTCCTCCTCCTTTCTTGCCTTCTCTGTCTCTTCTGTATAAAGAGTACCCTGGTATGGTTATGTCCCAGTCATTTCTTTCATTAAACCATGTCTCCGTAACAGCCACTAAATCTACATTCTCAGATGCCATTATTGACCCAAGTTCATAGATTTTTTTACCTAAACTGCGAGCATTTGTAGACAGGACTCTGAGCTTATCATTTCTTAACCTCTGTGCTTCTGACCTGTTCTGGCATTGTTTCGGGGGGCAATTGGACTCTTTTATTTTCACTCTTTTGCCCCCCCCATTCCTAGTTTAAATACTCTTTCGCAAATTCTTGGAGTTGTTCACTAAGTACATTTGTTCCTATGAGAGAAAGATGCAAACCATCTTTTTTGTACAGTTCCTTTCTATTCCAAGTAGAGCTATCATGAGAAACAAAGCCAAATCCTTGCTCTTGACACCATTTACCAAGCCATATGTTGAACTCCTTTATGCGCCTCTGCCTATCATTCTGAACATTATGCACGGGCAGAACTTCAGAAAATGAAATGGTGGATGCAAAATCCTGTACGTGATTACCAAGTGTGATAAAAGATTTTTTCACCTCTGACACTTCATTGCAAGCCAGGTCATTTGTCCCTAGATGGACAAGAACATCCACGTCCCCTTCCTGCTTTGAATGCTTAACAATATTAATAATACGTCTTCTATCTCTTCTAGCAGTAGCCCCAGGGAGACATCTCACAAAACCATTTTCTTTAAGCTCCACGCTTCTTATGATTGAATCACCCAGCAACAGCTGCTTCCTTTGAGACTTCACTTTATCTTTTTTGTCCTTGGCTACAGCCAGTAAAAGGGGTCCTGGCTACAGCCAGTATCTCATCTTGTATCCAGGCTAGAGGTCGTATCCCATCTTTTATCCAGGCTAGAGGCAGTATCTCATCTTGTATTCAG
Source organism: Bufo bufo (assembly GCF_905171765.1). Lineage (NCBI taxonomy): Eukaryota > Metazoa > Chordata > Amphibia > Anura > Bufonidae > Bufo > Bufo bufo. The sequence continues at coordinate 795,549,085 of NC_053390.1, read as the reverse complement.
GCTAGAGGCAGTATCTTATCTTGAATCCAGGCTAGAGGCCGTATCTCATCTTGTATCCAGGCTAGAGGCAGTATCTCATCTTGTATCCAGGCTAGAGGCAGTATGTCATCTTGTATCCAGGCCAGAGGCCGTATCTCATCTTGTATCCAGGCTAGAGGTGCCCAACAGGGTCCACGACCCCCCTTTCAACTGTACAGTTTTCCCCAATAAACCTTACCTTTCACTCTAACATTGTAATCACTTGCATATATCATTACATTCACACAAAGAAAGCTTTTTTTTTATTCCAACAACTCCTTCTTGGTGCGTTATTTTTTGTTTAAAGGGGTTATCCTGCAATAGATATTGATGACCTATCCTCAGGATAGGTCATCAATATCAGATTGGCAAGCGTCTGACACCCAGGACCCCCACCGATCAGCTGTTAGAAGAGGTCGGGTGCTCAATGAGCGCCGTAGACTCTTCCAAAGCCATGAGACGTCACCCTACATTGGTCGCATGACCTAGTTGCAGTTCAGCCTCATAGACATCAATGGGACTGAGCTGCAATACCAAGCTCAGTCACCATACAATGAACGGCGCTGTGCTTGGAAGGCTGCCGGGAGCTGGCTGCGTTCCCCAGAGCAACGGGGAGGACAGCGGCTCTCTGAAACAGCTGATCTGATAATGATGAACTATCCTGAAGATAGGTCATCATTATTTCCCAGATAACCCCTTTAACAATGATTATACACATATACTGTATAAACACCTTTATCTTAGCTCTAATTTGGTTAAAGGGGTTATTCCCCCCCCCCTTCCCGAGCTGTTATAGGGAGAGAGCTACAGCAGAAATGACACACACCCAGAGCTGTGATAAGGAGAGAGAAAGAGCAAAAATGATACTTTGCTTGAGAAATAATATGCTTTCTGAGGCTACTTTCACACTTGCGTTAGGAGCGGATCCGTCTGGTGTCTGCACAGACGGATCCGCTCCTATAATGCAAACGCTTGCATCCGTTCAGAACGGATCCGTTTGCATAACCATGAACAAAAAAAAAAAAATATTATATTTTTTATTTTATTTTTTGTTCATGATAATGCAAACGGATCCGTTTTGACTTTACATTGAAAGTCAATGGGGGACGGATCCGTTTGAAAATTGAGCCATACTGTGTCATCTTCAAACGGATCCGTCCCCATTGACTTACATTGTAAGTCTGGACGGATCCGTTTGCCTCCGCACGGCCAGGCGGACACCCGAACGCTGCAAGCTGCGTTCAGGTGTCCGCCTGCTGAGCGGAGCGGAGGCTGAACGCTGCCAGACTGATGCATTCTGAGCGGATCCGCATCCACTCAGAATGCATTAGGGCTGGACGGATCCGTTCGGGGCCGCTTGTGAGAGCCTTCAAACGGAGCTCACAAGCGGAGCCCCGAACGCTAGTGTGAAAGTAGCCTTAGCTGCCAACTTGAAATTGATGTAGCAGAACAATTGGTGGAATGAATGGGGAAATTTTTTGGATACATGTGAGGAACAGGGCTGGTTCTAGCTTGGTTAGAAATAGATTGTCATGCACTATATGATGCCTGATTTTCATTTTTTACTTTAACCATGGAATAACCCCTATGGGGAAAGGACTCCAATTTCTCATGAAACCAATTCAATACTGCAGCATGCAACCGCCTGGTGGCCGCACATAGACACATATAGGATAGACATCTTGTGACACAGTATTGCAACATCTTGTTCCTTTCAAAAGTACATATCAGCCAAGAGTAAAGGTAAGGAAGGACACATCGTTAAAAATGTGGAAATGTGGAAAAATGCTGCAAAGTAAGAACACTTTCAAAACAGAAGTGTTAATAGTTTATTGTTATAAGTTAACAAAATGAAAAGTGAATGAACAGAGGAGAAATCTAAATCTAATCAGTATTTTGTGTGACCTCTCTCTTCTTTCAAAACAGCATCAATTCTTCTAGTTACACTTGCCCAAAATCAGGGATTTTGTATGATTATACAGATGTAGCAGGGTTAACACACAAACTCTTAACTTAAATTTCTCATAACTCATCGCGTTATCTTGAAACAAAAGATATTGAAAAGCAATTGAAGGTGTTTGCTTAATGCATTTTGTTTAGATAACACGACTCATAAAGCATGTGTGTTAACTCTACTACATCTGTAGTCAGGTTTTTGATCAACCAATTATATCAAACATATTTAGGTTGAAAGACATTAACTGAAACAGAAACAGATGTGTAGGAGGCTTAAAACTGGGTGAGGATCAGCCAAACTCTGCTACAAAGGTGAGGTTGTAAGACAGCTTATTATACACCATGACAAAACTGAGCATAGCATCATGACAAAGTAGTTATACTGCATTAGCATGAACTCTCCCAGCAAGATTTCAAAGCAGACTCGGTTTTCAAGATGAGCTTTTGAAGCTTTTTCGAAGAAGCACAAAGAAAGGGCAGTGTTGAGGACTGTAGATGCAGTGGTAGGCCACAAAAACTTAGCACAGCAAATGAAAGACCCATAATGAATACTTAACCTTGATATTAGAAGATGTACAGTTTTGCCATCAGCTATGAACTGTCAGAATCCAGTGAGACCCAGGTACTCCCATCTACTGTTTGGTGACATTTTGCATAAATAGGTCCTCCTGGAATAATTGAAGCCAAGAAGCTACAGTATACTTTCAATGTGGAAACAAGGCCAAGTGACTCAACTATTCAATAAAACATCGGAACTGGGGTGCAGAAAATTTGCGGCAGGTGCTCAAAAATAAGAAATCAAAAATAGAAATATTTGGCTGTAACACAAGGCTGTTTGTTCCCGAAGGACTGGAGACTGGTACAAAAATGAGTGTCTGCAGCCAACAGTAAAGTATGGAGGAGGTTTCTGGCAAGTTTGGGGCTGTATTTCAGGAAACGGAGTTGGGATTTGGCCAGTATTAATAGTGTCGTCAATGCTTAGAAATACAGAAAGGTACTTATCCATCATGCAATAACATTTATGAGACTTCGATTGGCTGAAAATGTATTCTGTAGTAGAAAACTGACCCCAAACATACAACCAATGTGATTAAACCCTTCAGGACCCTACCATTTTTCACCTTAAGGACCAGGCCATTTTTTGCAAATCTGACATGTGTCACTTTAAAAAGTTTTTACTTATCCAAGCCATTTTGAGATTGTTTTCTCGTCACATATTGTACATATTGTACATATTTCTATTTCTCAGCTTTTAAAACAGATAGTGATACCTCCTAAAATAATTATTACTTTACATTTCCCATATGTCTACTTCATGTTTGGATCATTTTGTAAATAACATTTTTCTTTTTGGGGGAAATTAGAAGGCTTAGAAGTTTTTTAAGAACCAGTTCAAGTCTGAAGTCACTTTGTGGGGCTTACATAATAGAAACCACCCAAAAATGGCCCCATTTTAGAAACTACACCCCTCAAGGTATTCAAAACTGATTTTATAAACTTTCTTAACCCTTTAGGTGTTCCACAAGAATTAAAGTAAAATGTAGATGAAATTTCTGAATTTCACTTTTTTGGCAGATTTTACATTTTAATTCATTTTTTTCCAGTAACAAAGCAAGGGTTAACAGCCAAACAAAACTCAATATTTATTGTCCTGATTCTGTAGTTTACAGAAACACCCCATATGTGATCGTAAACTGCTGTACGGGCACACGGCAGGGCGCAGAAGGAAAGGAACGTTTACACAGTCTGCTATGTACTCCTTCACTATCTTCCAACATTTTTCCCTTGTGACACTAGGACACGCATCAGGGTGAGGGTGCTGGCATCGTGTCATGAAACTGTCCCAGGCTTTGGAGAGTGTTGCCCTGCCTCTGTTGGAACTGCTGTGTGTTCCCCTTGTCTCCCCTCCTCGGTTGGCCAAGGAACTTTAGAATCTGCCACCAGCGTTGTCAGCTGGAAATTTTTGGAGCAATTTTTCAACAAGGATCTTCTGGTATTGCACCCTTTTGCTTGTCCTCTCCACCAGAGGAATGAGAGATGAGTAGTTCTCTTTGGCGCGGGGGTCGAGAAGGGTGAACAACCAGTAATCCGTGTTGTCTAAAATGTGTATAACGCACGGGTTGCGGGAAAAACAGCCTAACATGAAGCCAGCCATGTGTGCCAGAGTACCAACAGGCAAGACTTCGCTGTTGTCATCAGGAGGATCACTCTCAATCTCCTCATCCTCTTCCTCCTCTTCTGCCCACCCACGCTGAACAGATGGAATTAAACTTCCATGGGTACTACCCTCTGTAGCGGAGGGAACCGTCTCCTGCTCCACTTCCTCCTCTTCATCGTCCAATTCGCTCTGAGAAGACGAACTGAGGATGGTCTGGCTATCACCCTGTGTAATGTCTTCCCCCATTTCCACCTCTTCCACATGCAAAGCGTCATCCTTAATTGTGAGCAGCGAGCGTTTGAGTAGACACAGAAGTGGGATGATAATAGTCTTATCGCCGCTCACCATCTGTGTTGATTCCTCAAAGTTTTTTTTAAAACCTCACAGAGGTCAGACATCCATGCCCACTTCTTGCTTGTGAATAGTGGAAGCTGACTGGAAAGGTGACGACCATGTTGCACTGGTATTCCACTACTGCCCTCTGCTGCTCACAAAGCCTGGCCAACATGTGGAACGTCGAGTTCCAGCGCGTGCTCACTTCGCAGAACAGCTGACAATTTGAAGCGCTCCTGCCGCGCTGACATACCGGCTGAATGAAGCTGTTGATGACTTGCGTAATTGTGCACACACGCAGTGCACCTTCGTCAGTAGCTCAGGCAAACTAGGGTTTTGAGAAACCGCTGAACCACTAAGTTGAACACGTGGGCTAGGCATGGGATGTGTGTGAGCTTGCCGAGCTCCAAAGCCACCACCAAGTTACGCCCACTATCCGACACAACCATGCCTGGGTCTAGGTTGAGTGGCGACAGCCACAGCTCAGTCTGGTCTTTTATCCCCTGCCACAGTTCTGCGATGGTGTGCTGTTTGTCCCCTAAGCATATCAACTTCAGCCCGGCCTGTTGCCGCTTCCCCACTGCAGTGCTACACTGCTTCCGGCGACCGAGTAATGGCTGACTGGTGCTGCACGCTGATAATTCGAAGGTGGAAGTGGAGAAGTAGGCGGAGGAGGAGAAGTGGGGGCTGGAGCCACTAACGTAGGTGGTGGCGGAAACCTTGATGGAATTAGGGCCCGCAATCCTTGGCGTCGGTAGCACCTGTGCGTAATGTGGGACGGCCGCCGACATCAGGCTGCGGAAGGCCTCAGTGTCCACAAGCCTAAATGGAACATTTCCAGGGCCAGGAAAGCTGCGCATTTAGTGCTATGGCCTGTGTGTGGGTGGCTTGGTATTTACGCTTGCGTTCAAATGCCTGGGGTAAGGACATTTGTACGCTGCGCTGGGACACGGAAGTGGATGTGGTCGCTGATGGTGCTTGCGAAGGTACAGGTGCAGGGTGGGAGGCACCTGGGCCTGCGCCTTTGACAGGAGATTGGCCAGCATGTAACACAGGGGAAAAGGATGCAGTGGTGTGACCCGCAGACACAGATTGTGGACCCAGGCGTTCATCCCACCTATTACGGTGCTTGGATGCCATGTGGCGGATCATGCTGGTGGTGGTGAGGTTGCTAGTGTTCATGCCCCGGCTCATTTTGGTACGGCACAGGTTGCAAATTACTATTCTTTTGTCGTCTGCACTTTCCTCAAAAAAGCGCCATACTGTGGAACACCTACCCCTTGGCAAGGGAGATTTCCGCAAGGGGGTGCTCCGTGGCACAGTTGCAGGCCTGTTTGGTGTGGCTCGCCTTCTCCCTTTTTCCACCCCACTGCCTCTTCCAGCCTGTTGCAGCGCAGCAGATCCCTCCCCCTCTGTACTGCTGTCCTCGCTCGGCTTTCCATCTTCCCAGGTTGGGTCAGTGACTTCATCATCCACCACCTCCTCTTCCACTTCCTCACTCTGCTCTTCCTCCTGACTTGTTGACCTAACCACTACCTAAGTGATTGACAACTGTGTCTCATCCTCTTCATCAACCTCTTGAGACAGTAGTTGCCGTTGAGTTATTGGCAACTGTGTCTCATCATCATCCACCTCATTAAACAGTAATTGCCGTTCCCCACTGTCATCTTCTTGTGATTGTGGATGCTCAAGAGTTTGGGAATCAGGCACAAGATCTGTCCCTCTTCAAGCGTGTTTGGCGAGAGGGCCAAATCAAGGAATGGCACTGAAAAGAGCGAGTGTGGGATCACTTGTTTACCCAGACTCTCCATGGTGGTAGAAAGGAGGATCAGGGTGAGGATTGGGTTGAGCAGACTCTTCGCTACTGAGACTGGACTTTGTGGAAGACAGGGTGGTGGTAAACCGACTGGAAGCATTATCTGCTGCAATTCAACCGACCTCCTGGTCGCACTGGTCTGACTTCAAGAGTGGTGTCCTGCGCCACCCTGGAAACTGGGACATAAAGCTAGGTATCATGGATGATTGTTTTTCTTGTCCTCTGGCAGCAGTCACAGTTTCACCGCGCCTAGGGCCACGGCCTTTGCGTGCACCATCAGCATCTGCCATGTCCCTAACTGCTCGCCTTCTTCATATTAAATGTTATATATGATTGAAAGTCTGTCACACGTACAGTAGCGCAGGATTTGGAGATGTATGCGCAAAAAATGTAAAAAGGTATTCGGGATGTGGAAACGTCACATAGAAGATATCCCGCAGATAATGTCAATGCTGTCACCTGCGGCTAATGAAAAATTACAGGGAATGTCACTTGTATTTGGGATGAGGAAACGTTATACAGGAGAGGTACTGTACCTCCAGTAATGTCACTGTCCGCAGGGTCTACGCAAAAAATACACTGTACAGTATGTCATAGATAAATTTTTGAAGCGCACACTTTACACTGCAGATGTGGCCTGGTAATGTCACTGTCAGAAGCGGACACCATCTATTGACAAAGTACACTGTATGTCACAGATATTTTTAGGATGCGCACACTTTACACTGGATATGTGGCGCAGCTAATGTCACTGTCTGCAGCGGACACCGTCTACGGGAAAAGGACACTGTATGTAACAGATAAATTTTTTCAGCACACACGTTACACTGCAGAAGTGGCACTGGTAATGTAACTGTCAGAAGCGGAGACCGGCTATTGAAAAAGTACACTGTTTGTCACAGATATTTTTTGGATGCGCACACTTTACACAGGAGATGTGGCACAGCTAATGTCACTGTCCGCAGCGGACACCATTTACGGAAAAAGTACACTGGATGTCACAGATATTTTTTGGATGCGCACAATTTACACTGGAGATGTGGTGCAGCTAATGTCGCTGTCTGCAGCGGCCTAACTATTGTACGCTACTTAGCGCAGGATGTGCTAAAAATAAATATTGCTGCCACACACAATAGTCCTTAGAAGGACTTTTGGGTCTGTAAAGTTTTAGCTATTTAGCGCAGGGTGCGCTGAAAATATAGATTGCTGCTGCCACACACAATAGTCCTTAAAAGGACTTTTCTCTGAAAAGTTTTAGTGGTAAAAATATTCTTAAATCACTCCCTACACTGTCTGTCCCTTTCTCAGCACAGCTCTACCTGACTAAGAATGAGCCGAACATGCGTCATCGGGTGCTATATAGCACCCGATGACGTGTTCCGGACAGCCAATCACTGTAATGCCAGCAGCCAACATGGCTACAGCATTAAAGTGAGTGCCAGTACTTACCTGCACATTTATTGGCTGCATAGAAGCCAAGAAATGTGCAGGGCGGAGACTCGAGCATTGAGCTCAAGCACATGCGGTATTCGCCCGAATACCGCCATGTGCCGAGCATCGAGATGCTCGAGCCGAACTGGTGTTCGGCTGAGCATGCTCGATCATCGTTAATGGTCACACAAAATATTGATTGGATTTAGATTTCTCTTTTCTTCATTCACTTTGCATTTTGTTAATTGCTAAAAATAGACTATTACTACTTCTACTTTTGAAAGCATTCTTACTTTGCAGTATTTTTTCCACATCTGCCTAAAACATTTGTACAGTATATATATATATACATTGATATACTGTACATTGTCTTCAGCAGTTTCTTTACACCACCCCTTAATCTTACACCCTGAAGCACGTCTCTACTTGAGAAGAAGAAGAAATAACTGGAATTCGCACTTTCAAATCTCCTGTGATGAATTCACATTGTAGTTTACCTGAAACAATATATCTCCTGCTCGATAAGTCAGACAGATCACGCGGGAAACAAGATGTATTTCTAATTATATTCCACTTATCCACTGAACGTGTGAAGAACTGTCATGTTACCTCGGCATGTGGCTTAATAGATTCCATTCCCAGAAGGTAATTATGGGAGGTTGATAAGATGTGTAATAGATAAATTGCACATGAGGCATGAGGACTTCATATTAATGCAGGAATGTCACTACTCTGTTGAGCATTATGCTCTTAGCTGCTTTATAGAGGAGCTGTCTCCTCTCCTGACATGTCTGTTAAATGCTTGTATCCCCCATGTAATAATAACTCTGGAGCATCTCTTCATATATGTTTTGCTATTCCTGTTAGGTCTGCAGTTTATGTCCACCACTCTTCTACTGTTCCTTGTGGATGTGGATGTAATGCTACCAAACCACAGGGGAAACATATTAGGCTCACGATGGACCGATGGGTGTAATAGTTCATGTAGATGCCTCCCCTGGTCTGGTGTACAGTGGATGAGAAGACAGCACAAAACCCTCCGGGGCACTCTCTGTTGCAGGGAACACCAACCAGATGTTGGTTGAGGTGCCCTTGATGGTAATTGGTGTTTAAGGTGCTTTGGTGGCTGGGCCCCTGGTTCGTGACGCCAGCACCGTAAGGTGAAAATGTTGAGTGTAGTAGTAGTAAGAATGAGGAGTCGGTTGTAAACCAGCTGAACATTTACTGAAAATCGATAGTCTCTGGACAGTTGGTACAGTTCATCAATGAAGAGCTTTTTGTATAGCATAAGTAATATTAAGTTCAATTGTAATCCTATTATCAGGAAGTGGCAGTTGTCAATGGAGGGATTCTTCTACTGCTGATACTCTACAGGCAAACTGAAGATTTACTTTAAGTTCCAACTCTAGCACTCTGGTACCTTATATGATATTTGCTTACTTTATATTTTTAGTTATCCAATAAGGGCGTTCCCCTTGCGGCAGGCAAACACTTCTGCTTCATTATTTGCAGGATACTCTATCATAGAATTCAAGGTCCACTATATCCCGGAAGGCTTTGTAGTGGTAAAGACAACTTTGCGCATTAATTGTCTATTTGTGTCCTGGCACTCGGAAAGTTGCTCTCAGGCACTTGTGCTAATGAGGTCCATAAGCCAGATCCAGCAATAACCCTCACTAGTCTATCTCCATATCCAGACATAGACTTACTTGTCTGTGCTAAGCTGCTGTAGATAAATGTTAAGTGTACTCCCTTAGCCTGGCCATGACCAAGGGGTAGAAATAGCAGACTACATGGTGGACGATGCCTGTTTCTCTCCTCCATGAACTTTCATCTCCTCACTAACTACTTCACTTCAACTCTCCTCTCAGTTAGACACACACCAGCTATGTATATTATGTGGTTCCAGAACCACCTAGGGGTGACTGGGTGCAATGACATTGCCAGCCTGATAATAGGAAATACCATACAATGCAAATACATAGGCAGATGTTTAAAGTGTCCCATTTACACACTGATGTGGGACGCTGCATGGATACCACACAACACACCATGCCATCCGGCGTCCTGGTCGCTGGCATCGTCTCCATGTTGCAGCCTCCATAATCTTGCCTAGTGTGCCCTTAGGGGGTGCGTACGCTCCCGTCCAGTCTTTTAATGGATCAGTATGCATGCTCACTAAATCATCCCCAGCCAATGGCTGAGGGTCCCTGGGTGCAAAGGTGGACCCAGGAAGGGGGTGCCTGAGCTTTAAGGTTCCCTGTGACCAAAGGTGTTTGAACTTTGGAAGACTTAGTGCTTCGGCTATTTCCTTGAGATTTACCTGCGTTATCCAGCCTGTGCTCCCATCTGTGTTCCTGCTGTGTACCCATCCTGCCTGTGTACTCAAGACCTCACAGTTTAGCTTTTGGTTCAAGTCTGTGTGTCTCCCTGTCTGTGCTACCGTCTTGGTTCCTGTCTGCCTTGTTCCTGCATTCACCACTACCCCGCAGCAAGCTCTCCTAGTATCTGTTGTTCAGTGTTGCCAAACATCTGCAGTTCCAGTATTAGTGACTGTCCAGACTGCTTCTGCGATTGTGGTGTGGATTCTCTGCATCCCGGCCATCTGGCCAGGTTTCCTACAGTCAAGTTCTGCCAAAAACTCCATAATCAGTATAAGTGACTGTTCAGACTGTAACTGTGATTTTGGTGCATTTTCTATGCCTAGAGCTTCTGGTGCTTGCACCAGTGTCCCTGACCTCAGCTGCCAACTATACTGGGACGTTCCCAGGAGGTAGAGGTCTGGTTGCTCACCTGGGGCGAAGTCCAGATCCTTGTACAAGGGTTAAAGGATGAATATCAGGGGAGTGCCGGAATAACGACCTCATGGGTTTAGCCTAAAGCCAAACCAGTTAGTTGGGACAGTGGATCCACACTCGCAGATCCATAATAATTTCTTTATTATTCTCTACACAGTCTGTATGGTCAACACTGCTAGTACAATGTCAGACTGGGCAGGGACACACCCCAACACCCAGAGGGAATAACAAAGGAACAGCACAACGTACAGCTCTAACAAAGAGGCCTCAAAGTCATTTCATGGCAAGTCAGGAGCTAGCAAATCTTATTTGACGACTCCAAGAATCAGTCTTATGACTTATTCACACATGAGTTCTTCGGGAAGTGTTTTCCAGCAATGATTTTGAGCAAAAAACAGGTGTGGATCAGTGGCGTAGGGATCGCCATAGCAACCATAGCAGTGGCTATGGGGCCCTACGCCACTAGGGGGCCCGTCCGACCGTATTCAAATTTTTATTTTTTATTAACACACACAGACACTACACACAGGCAGCGTAACTACCGGGGAAGCAGCTGCTTCGGGGCCCGACAGTTTATTTTCAAGTTAGTTAAATATCGATGGTCTTACTGTTCAGGGCCCCCTTCACAGCAGCGGTCTTAATGTTCAGGCCCCCTCGCTAATGTGCTCCAATCTTACTGTATATTCTAAAGTCTCCTGATGTGTCTGGGATTCGAACCCACAACCTCCAATGTATCAGTGGCAAAGCATTAACCCTCACAGCCATAAAGGAGGCATTGCAACTGACTGAAAAAATTTGACACTTCTACTGTTATAGCTGGCTAAGTGTACATCTATACACATGACAGCTGCCGCAACACACCCAGCACTGCTATATCTCTATATGACAGCTATCCCAGCACACTCAGCTCTGCTATATCTCTATATATGAGCAGCTGTCATGTGTATAGATGTACACTTAGCCAGCTATAACAGTAGAAGTCTCATAATTTTTCAGTCAGCAGCAAGGCAGCTGTTATGGTCTTGAGGTTAGGTGCTCTGCCTCTGATACAGAAGGTTCGAATCCCAGCAGAAACCTTTTCTGAAATACAAGCAGTGACTCCATATATGGACATACAGGGAGGGACACAGGAAGAGGCTGACATGGAGGTAAGTAGAAGTGTTTATTTTATTTTTTTTAATACCCGGCTGTTACTGCCATGGGGGGAGCGGGGGGGGGGGGGGGCACTTGATACTGGCACATGGGGGGAGGGGGGTTGGCACCTGACCTGATACTGGCACCTGGGGGGGGTTGGCACCTGATACTGGCACATGGGGAAGGGGGGGGAGAGGCACCTGATACTGTGGATGGCACTGTTTAGGGGAGGGGGATCTGTGTATGGCACTATTTAGGGGAGGGGGATCTGTGGATGGCACTATTTAGGGGAGGGGGGATCTGTGGATGGCACTATTTAGGGGAGAGGGATCTGTGGATGGCACTATTTAGGGGAGAGGGATCTGTGGATGGCACTATTTAGGGGAGGGGGGATCTGTTGATGGCACTATTTAGGGGAGGGGGATCTGTGTATGGCACTATTTAGGGGAGGGGGATCTGTGGATGGCACTATTTAGGGGAGGGGGGATCTGTTGATGGCACTATTTAGGGGAGGGGGATCTGTGTATGGCACTATTTAGGGGAGGGGGATCTGTGGATGGCACTATTTAGGGGAGGGGGATCTGTGGATGGCACTATTTAGGGGAGGGGGGATCTGTGGATGGCACTATTTAGGGAGGGGGATCTGTGGATGGCACTATTTAGGGGAGGGGGGATCTGTGGATGGCACTATTTAGGGGAGGGGGGATCTGTGTATGGCACTATTTAGGGGAGGGGGATCTGTTGATGGCACTATTTAGGGGAGGGGGATCTGTGGATGGCACTATTTAGGGGAGGGGGATCTGTGGATGGCACAGAGGGGGGGGGCCCATAATTTTTTTTTGCTATGGGGCCCATGCATTTCTAGCTACGCCCCTGGTGTGGATCCCCAAAAAATAGAACAGGTACAGATCTTTCTCTTATATCTTATCTCCAATCCTCGTTTTAGCTCACAATTAGGGATGAGCGAATCGACTTTGGATGTTTTCGCATAAAACTTAGTTTCAATACTGTATGGAGCGAACCCGAGTTTGGAAAATGTTTTTTTTACAGTATAAATCAATTTCTGGAGTTATTATCTGAAGTCTCGCGAGACTTTGCGAAGTAATAACTTCGTCTCATCAGAGCCAATGCATTCTAATACTGTACGGAGCGCTCGCTCCGTACAGTATTGAAACAAACTTTTATGCAAATCGACTTCGGATGTTTCATCTGAAGTCGATTCGCTCATCCCTACTCACAATCACTGATGGAAATCAATGACCAAAACATTGTCGTGTGAATAGGGCATTACTCTGTATTACTGATGGCAACACTTTGGGCCTATTCACACTGACACTGTCCAACTCCACCACGTCTTATCACTTTGAATGCGGCGGATCTGCTCACAGTTTAGCCCCATTAAATGCGGACACCCATCGTGACTTCTAGCAGTGTCCACCCAGACACCATGCTCTTCTTGGCATGGTCGTGACATTAAACCACTAATCCGTGGTAAAATTCTGTATGTGAACAGGCCCTTATGGAGGAATAAATTGTAACAGAATTTAAATGCCCATATAATACTGACCACAGGAACCTAAATACAGGAATGTCCACACCGGGTCACTCTTAGGATTTACTATCTATTGCCTAAATAATACAACCACACAGTTCCCAAATAACATTGCTAGACAACTGCTTAAAAACACTGTACAATTGATAAACTAGGGTTAGGGAATGAAGCCACAGCAACTCGAAGAGTGGGATCAGCGGTGCCCAGTCCACCAGCGGTGGTGGTGACCCCTTCAGTACTAACGTGCAGTACGTCATATGCAACTGCACAGCTCATTCTCCCCTGAGGTTGACCATGTGTCCCCACAGCAAAGGAGGCCCCATGTCAAAAATATAAATGAGGCCTCCTCACTGGGACTATTTCCAACAACGCAATAATTCTTGGTGTTTGTTGGAGTATCCATCAACCATTCCATCTTCAAAAACAGAATTGTAGGCATGAAACCATGATGAAACCCCATTGGATCCCGAATGTGCTCGTATGTGTATGATTACCACCTTGGACGGGTAGACTAGACCAGAATATATTAGTGAGCAATTAGTTCTATCCATATGCTCTCCCAATGTCCATATAACCCTTCTACATCTTCTATGTCCATATAACCCTTCTCTGTGTCCTAATTGTATATTTTTGAAGGACAATTGGAGAAGTGTCAATTACAGTTGAATTGCATATGGCTGTAAGGAAAGATAAATCAGCTGGTAAATTTAAGTAGGACACTTTTCTATAATTGTGTTGTGAAAATGCAAATGTATCCCCTAAAAGTTCTGCCTGAATATGTCACTGATGTCATAGAGCAAACCTTTTGTGTATGAATCAGAAGAGAGAGCTATGTAATGCAAAGTTTTCTAACAGTGATCCTTGAAAGCCTGGCCACCAGAGGTCCAAGGTGCCAGACCCATGATAATAAGCTGATCTCCGGGAAGTTATTTTTCCTGAAGTTGCTATCTTGATGAGACAACCCCTACTTTAAGAAAAATTCCATTGTTAGCAATCTTCTAACACAATGTTGAGAATATATCATTTTAGGGTGGGCAAATAAACTGTAACAAGGTTTCAGTACTTTTCAAGTAGCATGAACTAGAGGTGTCCATGAGGGCTGTATTGGAACAATGGTGTAATGATCTGATATCTAAGAACCAAATGGATGGCACAATTTCACCTATAGAACCCCGATTTACCATGACTTTGATTAGGGTTGTGATACTCATTTAGGATTTGGATGCCTCTTGCTAGTCCATTGGTTACTTCTATGGAAAGTTGTTAACAGAGTGGAGTAAGACACAAAGAGAACAATTGGAAGCATGGATACTATGGGCAAAGACAAATGTAAAGTCACCATAATAGATGAGAAGTTCAGAAGTAGCCCTCATAAGTCAGAAATGAAGATCTGGCACCAGGGGTGGAGCACATCGTTCAATATACAAGAATTAAGAAAATGCTAGGTAGGCGGTACAGTGGCAGGTAGTTTAGAAAAAGTTATACAAGTGATTGTTTAGTGACATAGGTGTAGCAGAGCTAAGTATATGGTCCAAGAGGAAAAGTAGTCAGACAAGCAAGTGGTCAGTAATGGTGATGTTGCAGAGCAGAATCGCAGGCATGAGGAGGCAAAAGGAGCTGGGTCAAATAGGGAGTAAAATACTAACTCTAGAAAAAACATAAACCTAGCTAAGGTAAGTCTTCTAAGCCACTGGACTACTGTTTCAAATATGGCTCCTCTACTCTTTGATTGTCCAGGCAGCTGCTTTTCTCCAGATGTGGCTGAAACAATGCTGGATCTGGAGGTGAGTATATGACACGTGGACTATACCAGAGGACTGGTAGCACAATAGACCTTTCATTCTGGGTTGGTCCTGGCTTTTGAGATGGTATCTTCTACTAATATATTACAAAAGTGATTATTCATCAACATTGTTTTTGCTTTACTTTTCTGTATCTGCCTGTTCTGATTTCATGGCGCTTTATCACATCACTTCTTCTCAGCTTCTATTGGTGAGTTGTCACAATGTTTATTGTAGTGTTATGTAAGGCAATTATCTACTCTACGACTGGCAATTTGGTTTAGGATAATTGTGGTTTTCATAATGCACGGGAACGACGGGCAGAACATGAATTACAAGGAGCGAGTGCCATCATTTCCTTCTGCAAAAGAAACAAGGAAACATTTTGGAGACGTTTACGGTAATAGCGGCAGATGTTACATCTCACGTTATACAGCTCCACATCGACGTGTAAAAGAAGGAGTCTGTGAGAAAGATTTGTAACGTACGTCCATTGTATCCCACAGACATAAAGAACAGTTATGGCGTTATTATAGTCCTTTTCTTGATAATTGCTTTACGCTTCTGCCCGTATACCGTATTATATAGCATACTATACATTATTTCCAGAGGCTGGAACAGAAACAATGTAACATCTCTCCGGATGTAAAATACAATGCTACATTTGTTAGCGAGAAATATCAGTTCTTTTGTTGTCCAGCTGTCATGTCCCAAGATGCCTGCTATACCAACTTCTAATAAATAGCCCTAGATATAGATCTAGGGCAATTTGCTGTAAAGACAGGTTCCGGATAGGGTCGCCCTTGTCAGGACGGTTCTCCATATATACAGGTGAAACTCGAAAAATTATAATATCGTGCAAAATTCATTTATTACAGTAATGCAACTTAAAAGGTGATATATAATATATGAGATAGACTCACTACAGGCAAAGGGAGATATTTCAGGCCTTTATTTGTTATAATTTGGATGATTATGGCTTACAGCTTATGAAAACCCCAAAGTCACAATCTCAGGTCCCCTTTGCTCAGGGGGTATGGATTAATTAGCTGACTAGAGTGTGACACTTTGAGCCTAGAATATTGAACCTTTTCACAAAATTCTAATTCCTTTTCATTTGCATTACTGAAATAAATGGACTTTTGCACGATATTCAAATTTTTCGAGTTTCACCTGTAGGTCCATAGGGCCAGTGCAGTACCTCTCTTAGGGCAATACAGGGACAGACTAGTTCCCTAAAACTTTTTCCCTTATATCCTAAGGAACACAGACCAGAAACCTCCTAATAACCATCTATACCAACTTCTACCAGTATGAGGAGAAGATAGCTACTTCCTCCCTCACTGATATTAAACAGACTTCCCAGCATTCCTTGTTTTTTTTTTTTTTTTGTTTAACTTGTCTGCAACCCCTGGCACGTGTGGTAAAGACAGCATGTCGGCCATGTTCCACTGTTAAGAGTTGTGTTGGACGGCACTCCTCTTTTCTTCGGTACGGTGCCCAATAGTAGTAGGAGTAATATGGTAAAGACGGCACTCGTTATTGTAAGTTGAATCAATTGTATTTTTTAATCATCAATCCATCCAGGAATAAATGATGTATAAACTGGCCAACGTTTCGGTTCTAACACAGGACCTTGTTCACGGCCTGGGGTAAAGTAAAGATAGTATACATGGGTATTTTGTACATACTTAATTCAACATTCCTAGATATGGTTTGTAGTATATTCCATTAGTGACACATATAGCAATGTCAAATATTAATGTCAAAGATCGCATTACAAAGAGGTATACAGAGGAGCAGCTGCCGTAAATACAGTACTATCTGTAGTTTAAAAAAAAATAGCGGAAGTGGCAAAGTAGCAAAAGAGCAAAAATAGCAAAATAAGCAAACATAGCAAAATAGCAAAATAGCAAAGTGGCACAGGGTGCAGAGTATCACAGGCCAACAAGGATTCCAAGAGTCATTTTTTGGTGGTGTAGCCTGTAGGGCATAAGAAGTATTGATTACACTATGTAGACACACATAGTGGCGAATGCGGTATATCTTGATCTATAATTACAAAGCCTATAGGATGCATAGGTATCAGTGCCAGTGCCAGTGGTAGCCAGAGTCTGGGGCATCCGCTCATTAAGGTATATCAATATGAGAGCCTGGGTGTAGAACAATCAATTATATCAAACACACTATGTATACCTCTTTGTAATGCTTATTATTACTGATTATTTTGGTGGTAATTATCATTATTTTACAGCTCACAGTAAATGCTGATAGTTCCTATCAGTATATCACTTATGAGCTTTATCATTCATTATAGTTTTCCAATTTATCCATAAAAATTGTTGGCAGTCTGTGATTTTCTGATAATTTTTCCACTGGGGGTGATGGGAAGATGACGGGGAGATGTTGGGGAGCAGGCTACTAACTACTTTGGGGGTGGGGGAGAGGATGGTGAGTGTGATCGCTAGCGGTGATGGCGAGACGATGAGGAGCAGGCTTCTGACTACTTCGGGGTTGGGGGAATATGGGGAGTCTGCATGTGATTGCTAGCAATGATGGGGAGCAAGCTTCTGACTACTCTGGGGTGGGAGGGAGAATGGTGAGCCTACTGAAGGTGGATTGGAGAATGATGAGGAACACGCTTCTGACTACTTTGAGGGTGGGGAACCAAATGTGATTACTCTGCATTAGGGGTTAAGATATGGATGCGACTGATGCCTGGAGGTGAGCTCTGATTGTTATTACTGTGTGGGCACCACCACCAACTATGCACTTACTAACAGTGGTGGGGGAGAGCAGTCCTCAGTCAGCTAAAATGAGTGAGGGCTACCGTCCCCCTCCACTGTCAGTAAGTGTATGGTCGCAGGAATCCCCTATATATTGGTCTCCCATATATTGGTCCCTTATGCAGATTCAGAAAAGCAGTGACATGCTTCAATTCATATATTTGCTGGATGGCAAAGTGACTTCCAGAGCTTGTCCCAGTGGACAATTAAGTCCTGTGAACTGCGCACATTACTTCAAACATCCAAAGAAAATGTTTTTTCTTGTGTTAGACATTACTTCCACAGAAATTTGACTGTTTGAAGAAAATTTCATTTGCAATGTTGTCAGTCTTTCGGTCAAAGTATTTGGGTACAACCACATGGTCCGGTTTCCTGATGCCGTTGTGGAAGCCAAAGCCAGGAGTAAATCCAAAATAGAGAAGTTGTATCTGTCCTGTATACTTTCTCCATATTTTAGCTTCTGAAACGGCATCAGGAAACCTGACCGTGTGCATATGGATGCTATCCTCTGCCCCTCAAGAAGCAGGCTTGCTACAGACCACTCTGAGGCAATTTTCTCAGCCCCATAGAGGGCAGCTGGGCATGCGCAGTGCGCTCTCCACCACTTTTGGGGCTACATTTAGGAGATAGGAGTGGGTCCCAGTGGTGGGACTCATACCTATCAGACAATGGGGGCATACCCTAGTGATATACCCTATTGTCTCAGATGAGACAACCCCTTTAAGGGGGTTATCAACTTTTATAATACTAATGACCTATCCTCAGGATAGGTCATCAATCAGTGGGGAAGGACTGCCGACACCCGAACTGATCAGTTGTTTACCTGCTCTACATCAGTGAAATAGAAGTGGGAGGAGGAGTGCAAGATCAGGACTATCAGGTCAGCAGTTGGATTAATGTAGGAAGAAGGAGTAGAGGGAAAAGTGCCAGGGAGGCTAGTCCTGAGCTGGAACGCCCTAGTAAATATGCCTGTTTGGCTGATATTGGGGATGAAAGCCAACAAAACTGCAGCAGGGCGTTTCTTCTAGAAACCAGGAGGATGAACGCTGCAGGAAGGATGGGAAAAGGAGTGAAGCAAAGGTCAGACAGATGCTGGTCGTAGGGGACCATCAGGAGCCCAGCTCTATAGTAATGCTGATGCGAACACATTCCAGGACCCATAGAGTCGCCCCAGTCTCTAACCACTTGGGCTATTCGCACTCCTCAATAGCGGAGAGGGGCGGTGTCATTATCGGGCCGAGATGGAACACATGGCCATCTTGACACGCCCCCTGCGACCCGGTATGTGCGCCTCTTGTTGACGTGCACGGCTGTCCCCAGACCAACCATTGGACCTGTATGGAACGCACGGCCATTTTGCTGGTGGGCGTGCGTTCCAGGTAAGAATGCATACATCGGCATATGGATAATAAAGCACACATCGACATCGCTTTATTCCTGGGCATACTCTCTGAACATATACTTTGACTCCAACAACCACCTATACTTCTGAGAGTTAATTATGGCGTATGACCCGATCTGAAAACGACTGGCCAATTGACAGTGGGCTGGACCGGGTCACATGGTAGGCTACGCAGCTCAGGATTGCTTAATAGCATCAGGGACCGCCCCGTATCGGGTTTAAAAGGAGGTGTGTTTGTATGAACTAATTGGAGCCATATCTTTTGTGCCCCCTGGAGCCCCTTAAGCCAGACACCCCTGGTCTGTGAGCAGGAATTGGAAGTTCGTCATCAGATAAGTACCATACTGGTCTTCCTCTATCTAGCTAATTGGCTACACGTATATTGTGTTACCCCTAGCACTGGCTTGGGGGTTCTCCAGTTTTGTTTTGTTTTTGTTTTTGTATTTGGTGTATATCTGTGACACACATTTATATACTTGTGTCCCCTGACGAACCTTTTTAATTGAAAGGGGAAACGCGTCGGGTCAAGTGATGTGATATCAAGTTTTGTATGTGTATTTCATTTAGTAATCAGTGTATACAAGTACCCAGACATCCATATGGGTTTATATACCGTTAGCAAGGGCGTTATAAGGACAGGCAGCCGAGGCACGTGGACAGAGTGCTCCTACCATCCAGGTGCATCTCTGGGCTGAGGATAGTCTGAGGGACACCGCAGGGACAGACGTTAGAAACCCACACGTGTTGCCCATATTTCCTCCGTCAGCATCAGTCCTCTGCCTGGTCCTTAGTTGCTATTTTCCGTGTTTGTCCATGTCTAATTTTGGTCCGCCCGGTAGGGATCTCCATTTTAGCAACTCTGAATAAAAGTTATATTTTAGGTAGTTGTTTTCAGTGATAGAGATTTTGACCTTACAACTACCCTTGATTATTTTCCCTTGACGAGAATAAATTGTGACCATATTATTAGGAGGACAGACAGGGTCATCTGTCGCCGAGACTGTGAATATCGAACAGTGTGTTGTCTTCCAGGTGCTCAGTTTCAGCATATTGTGGATCGGATTGACAGATTGCTGGGTGGGGCTGGGGAAGACCCGGCGGTCATGGTACACATTGGCACCAATAACAAAGTCAGGGGGAGATGGAGGGTCCTTAAAAATTATGTTAGGGAACTAGGAGAGAAGCTCAAGTCCAGGACCTCCAAGGTAGTGTCTTCAGAAATACTACCACTACCAGTGCCATGAGCATCACCAGAGAGACAACGGGAGCTTAGGGAGTTAAATAAGTGGCTCAGAAGCTGGTGCAGGAAGGAAGGGTTCGGGTTCAAGAAGAACTGGGCCGACTTCTCGTCAGTTACAGGCTCTACAGTAAGGGCGGGCTGCACCTTAATGGGGAGGGTGCAACTGCTTTGGGGGAAAAAATGGTCAGATGGCTGGAGGAGCTTTTAAAGTAGGATCTGGGGGAGGGTGGGGGGGAGGTGTCATACTAATAAGGGGGTAGATGGCGTAGATAGAGAGTGGGATATAGGAGGGGACAGTGGGGATTTATTGGGCGCTGGGGTTAGTGAGGAAAGTAAGGAGAAGACTGGGCAGAACTGTACACCGATGAAAAACTGAGCTGCACAGGCTGGTATAGTGGTCATAATGGGAGATTTTACCTTTCCAGACATTGACTGGGGTCATAGTTCTGCCTCAACCACAAAGGGGAGAAGATTAATAAACTTGCTGTAGGACAACTTTATGGGCCAGTTTATAGAAGCTCCCACTAGGGGCGATGCTCTGTTGGATCTGATCATTTCTAATGATACAGATCTTGTTGGAAATGTTACTGTTCGAGAAACACTAGGTAATAGTGGCCACAATATACAGTAATTATATTCCCCCTAAACTATAAGAAGTAAACTCTGTCAGGCAGAGCAAAGACACAGAATTTTAAAAAGTCTAATTTCCCTGGGTTGAGGACAGCATTTCAGGGCACAGACTGGGAGCAGCTACTCTCGCATAATAATACTGAGGATAAATGGGAGAGCTTCAAATCCACATTGAGTAATTGCACAAAATTTTTTTATTTCTTCAGGTAACAAGTATAAATGGCTAAAATTAAAACCCCCGTGGCTTACAGCTACTGTAAAAAGGGCAATAAATGAAGAAAAAAAATAAAGCATTTAAAAAAATACAATCTGAGGGGTCAGATGTAGCCTTTGAAGTTTACAGAAGGCTTAACAAAATCTGTAAAAAGAAAAAACGAACAGCAGGTGGCAAAAGAGAGCAAAATAAATCCCAAAAAATTATTTAATTATATAAATGCTAAAAAACCAAGGTCTGAGCAGGTAGGGTCCCTAAATAATGGTAAAAGGGGGTTAGTCACTGAAGATAAGGAAAAGGCAGAGTTACTAAATGTGTTTTTTTTTTTTTAGCTCTTTATATACAAAAGAAGAGAAAGGAGCTGATATATGTGGTGCTGGGGCTAACTGTAGATATGGTCCAAGCTAAGTTAAATAAGGTAAATGTGAGCAAGGCTCCGGGTCCAGATGGATTACACCCAAGAGTGCTTAAAGAGCTCAGTTCAGTCATTGCTGTGCCCCTGTTTATAATTTTTAAAGATTCTCTAGGAACTAGTACAGTGCCAAGTGATTGGCGCAAGGCAAATGTGGTGCCCATATTCAAAAAAGGATCTAGGTCCTCCACAGGTAATTAAAGACCTAGAGGCTTGGAAAGTATAGTTTGCAACTGGCTGAAGGACCGTGTCCAGAGAGTTGTGGCCAATGATTCCTATTCAGAATGGTCCAGGGTTATAAGTGGTGACCCCAAGGTTCCGTGCTGGGTCCTCTATAATTTAATTCATTTATTAATGTTATTGAGGACGGAATTAATAGCCTTATTTCTATTTCTGCAGATGACACCAAGCTATGTAGTACTGTGCAGTCTAAGGAAGATGTCCATAAAATACAAGCTGACTTGAATACTCTGAGTGATTAGGCATCAACTTGGCAAATAAGGTTCAATGTGTATAAATGTAAAGTTATGGATCTTGGTAGTAATAATCTCAGTGATTCATATGTCCTAGGGCAGTGATGGTGAACATCTTAGAGACCGAGTGCCCAAACTGCAACCCAAAACCCACTTATTTATCGCAAAGTGCCAACACGGCAATTAACCTGAACACCAATATCATATATCTTTCATGTACTTTATAATTTAGCTATAATAACCTGCCTACATTCAATGTGCTGCCTGTGCTGTTCATTGCATGTCCTGCACTGATGAATGGCAGGAAAAGTCTAAGGCATATTGGTACACCATAGACTTTCTCCAGGGTGCGGGTGCCCACAGAGAGGGCTCTGAGTGCCGCCTCTGGCACCCGTGCCATAGGTTCGCCATCACTGTCCTAGGGGATGTAACACTGGAGGAGTCACTTATAGAGAAGGATTTGGATGTCCCTGTAGATGGTAGATTAAATAATAGCATACAATGTCAATCAGCTGCTTCTAAGGCTGCCAGGATATTGTCACGTATTAAATGAGGCATGGACTCGCGGGTCAGGGATGTAATATTACTAATTTACAAAGCGTTGGTGCAGCCTCATCTGGAATATGCAGTTCAGTTCTGGGCACCAGTCCATAGAAAGGATGCACTGCAGCTGGAAAAAGTACAGAGAAGAGCGACCAAACTGATAAGGGGCATGGAGGGTCTTAGTTATGAAGAAAGGTTAAAATAATTACATTTATTTAGTTTTTGAGAAGAGACGTCTAAGGGGGGACATGATTAAGCTATACAAATGTATAAATGGGCCGTAGAAAAAATACGGTGAATAACTGTTCCATGTAAAATGCCCTCAAACGTCAAGGGGGCACTGCCTCCGACTGGAGAAGAAAAAGTTCAGTCTCCAGAAGCATCAAAACTTCTTTACTGTAAGAACTGTGAATCTGTGGAATAGACTTCCTCAGGACGTGGTCACAGCAGGAACAGGGTTTAGATGAATTCTTAAAAGTAAATAACATTAATGCTTATGAAAACGTGTAGAAATTTGAGTCTCACTTCCTTCTGGGATTCGCATCCCCACCTATCCCTTGGTTGAACTTGATGGACCTATATCTTTTTTAAACTGTATTAACTATGTAACTATGTAACATTGCAGTGACAAGCATGTAATTACAGCTCTTCTGTCCCATTGACTTCAATGGCATGGCTCTTTCCTAAGCTCTTGAACACAATGACAGCAATAGTAAAAGATGCCTGAGTGACATACATAACTGTGGGTAAATGCACATTTGACGGTATTATCATACAGCGTGTTTGAAAACACACCGCAGCGGCACATGTGCTTTTTCATATTCCAAAGCTTCCAAAAATTGTCCCTTATCGGGAGAAGATGGTTTTTAAACACACACAGTGTTATAAGAAAAAACAGTGGCTTGTTGGGAACAAGTTTCCAAAAATTATGCCTTCACGGGGTCGGAATACCTGCCCATACAACACACACAAGTGTTACTTGTCATAAGAAAGAGTGACTGGTTGTGAACAAGTCTAAAAAAATTCTCCCTTTAAATTCAGAGCAGCAGCAGGGCAGTGTGGATTTGGAAAGGGTAGCAGCTGAGGCAGCTGCGGTGGCGGCAGCAGCAGCCATATGGTACATGTTGGCAGGCAACATAATAGGCAGGCAGACGGGAGCAGTTGCACATAGTTTTATGGGTTTCATTTTTATGAAGTTACCTATTCAGTAAAACTGACCTGTGCCCTTCATTGTCAGTGATACCACATTTATATAGTTTTTCTTGTGTTTTAATACTGAAAAAATAAAAACAAGAAAAATTTAAATTTAATTATTTTTTTATTAGAATTGTCATATTCTGATCCCCATAACTTTTTTATACTTCCATCTATGGAGCTGGAATTTTTTTGGGGGAGGCGAGGCAAAGCAACTAAAAAACTGCAAATCAGCCATTTAGATTTTTCTTTCTGTTATGGCGTTCATCATATGGGATAAACACATTTATACTTTGATAGTACAAGTTTTTTGGGATGCAACGGTGCATATGATCTTTATTTTTTATTTTATTTTTTGGAGGAAAGGGGTGATTTAGATTTTTATATTTTTTTTATGTTTTAAAAAACTTTTTTTTAACTTTTTTTAAAACTTTTTTTAACCCCTGTCCCTAGGAAACATGAAATCACTAGATATGAGCGAATTTAATGTTATGAAATTCGTTCACGCGTCGTTTGGTCGTAAAAGCAAAATTGCGTTATGGACTCTGTTACCACGGACCATAACGCAATTCTATGACGGAATGCATAACGTAATGTCTTTAGAGTCATTCCGTTTTTCATTCCATCATAATAGAAGTCTATGGCCTGCATAACGGATCCGTCCCATTTCTGTTATGCAGGAGAGGACTCCCCTGCATAACAGAAACAGGACAGATCAGTTTTGCTGCCCATAGACTTCTATTATGACAGAATGAATAACGAAATGCCTCTAAAGGCATTCTGTTATGCATTCCATTATAGAATTGTGTGATAGTCCATGGAAACGGAATCCATAACGCAATTCTGCTTTTACTACCAAATGAAGCGTGAATGAATTTCAAAATATGAAATTTGCTCATCTCTACTTCTCACATACACTAATGTGAATTAATACAGTAGTATATGTGTAATTTAGTATATTCCAATGCAGTGCTGCCCTCTGCAGGCCTACATTGGAATGTACCTTTTATAGCCCTGGTAGCCCTATACAAGCTCCAGTCTATTAGAACCAATTAATGGCTTCCGCGATCTCAAACCGAGGATGTCGTTTAAACCCCAGGAGCAGCATGCTCACAGGGAAAGACACCTTAGATGCTGTGGTTAAAATTGACCATGGCATCTGGGGGATTAAATGTCTATGACTGGCGTTATCACCAGTTGCAGACATTAGCCCTGGGTGTCTGCTATGTGAAACAGCAGAAACCCGATGGCTATGCATGCTGCAGGTCGGAAATGGATTAAACCATAAAGATTTTGGTCTCAACCATCCACAAAACATTGTTCCAAGACTTCTGGCTTCTCCAGGTGATCTTTAAGTAACCTGCAGATGGGCAGCAATGTTCGTTTTCCAGAACAGAGGTTTTCTCCTTGCAATCTTGCCATGCGCACCATTATTTTTCAATGTTCTCTTGAAGGTGACTCGTGAACATTAAAATTAGCTAATGTGAGAAAGATCTTTAGTTGCTTAGAGGTTCCCTTGTGACCTCATGGACTATTACACTCCTTGGTCCTTAGAGTGATATTTGTTGGTTGACCAATCCTGGGGAAGGTAATAATGGTCTTGAATTTCTTCCATTGGTACACAATCTGACTGGGATTAGTGGAGTCCAAACTTTTTAGAGATGATTTTGTAACATTTTCTGGCCTGATGAACATCAACAACTGTTCTTCTGAGGTCCTCAGAAATCTCCTTTGTTTGTGCCATGATACACTTCCACAAATTTGTTGTGAAGATTAGACTTTAATAAATCCCTCTTCTTTAACTAAAACAGGTCACCCACTCACACCTGATCCCATTGATTGAAAACTCCTGACTCTAATTTCACCTTCAAGTCATCTGCTAATCCAGGGATGAGCAACCTCCGGCACTCCAGCTGTTCTGAAACTTAAACTCCCAGAATGCTCCATTTACTTCGATGGGTGTTAAAAGAACAACCAAGCATGTTTGCATGCTGGGAGTTGTAGTTTCACAGCAGCTGGAGTGCCGAAGGTTGCCGATCTTTGTGCTAATTCTAAAGGTTCACTTACTTTTGCCACTCACAGACATGTGATATTGGATGATTTTTTTTTTTATAAAGAATTGACCAACTCTAACTCATTTATTTGATTTGGTGTTCTTTATCTGATTTAAGAACGTATTATAATCTGATGTTTTAAGTCAAATTTATGCAGAAATATAGAAAATTCTGAAAGATTCACAAACTTCCAAGCACCACTGTACAATATAAAAAGAACTATTGAAGTGTGAGATAGCATTGTAATAAATGAATACTGTATATAACCCTGAATAATGCAATCTGAATGCCTTTACAGGATATGACTAAGCAAAATATTAAATATTCTATTAGAAGCAGACTCTACAGGAAAATCATAATGTAATGAAAGTGATTTTATGGCTTTTATGTTTTATGTATTCTTCATTTTATAGTTTATTTTAGAACGACTTTTATTTTACACTTAATTTTTATTGAGTTACATTTGACAATTTTTTTTTACTAACTTTTGGCTTCTGAATCCAAAAGTGACCACAGTTTTTCTCTATCACAACAACATTTTAAGCTACAGGACACCCTCCTTTCCTTTTTACTCAAAAAAACATACAAAATGTACATACAATAAAAAATAATGCAAAAATTACCTGAATGTAATGTTTATTTAAAGTTATTTTGTTCATACAAAGAATACTGGACGTCAGATTGTGTGCAAGTAGTAAAGTTAGGCAGCAGTTAAGGTAAAAACTTACGCTTATAACGTTTTCTGCGGGGTTCAATCTGTGGAAAATCTCGCCTGATGCGCCAACAATAGTCAGCCATCAGATGTACACTTCATCTACCCTGATACCATCCCTCCATGACCTTCAAATCTTGGTGGAATCGTTCACCTTGCACATCACTGACTGCACAAAGGTTTTCTGGGAAGTTTGCAAGATGGCTCTGCAGAAAATGCACCTTGATGCTCATGTTGCAACCAAGCGTTTTGTAGTTCTTCAAGAGTTTCTCCAATTGTTTGCTTGTGTATTTCCAAGAATGTTCTTGACAAGACCTTTGAATGATAACCAAGCATTCTTTTGGAGTTCTGACATTGCCCGATGAAATGTTCATCGTTGATGAGCTGCCGAATCTGTGGAACTTGACAAGACCTTTGAATGATAACCAAGCATTCTTTTGGAGTTCTGACATTGCCCGATGAAATGTTCATCGTTGATGAGCTGCCGAATCTGTAGACCTTGACAAGACCTTTGAATGATAACCAAGCATTCTTTTGGAGTTCTGACATTGCCCGATGAAATGTTCATCGTTGATGAGCTGCCGAATCTGTGGACATTTCAAATGACAGGCTAGGAAATGCCAAAATCAGGTACTTGAAACAGTCTCCTTCAGTTGGCAAAGCTTTAACAAATGGCATCATGAGACCCAGTTTCATGTGCAGAGGTGGGAATATAATGTTCTTTCTAGCAAAAAGTGGCTCATGTAGAATATTTGGATCACAAGGTTTGAGGTCAGATCTTGGAGGCCAATTTCTCTCCACCCAATGCTTCTCATGAATTCCGCTGTCCCACATGCACAGAAAATAAGGATACTTGGTGTATCTGCATTGCTGACCAAGAAGGAAGTATACCATTTGATGTTCAACACAGATGATCCAATTGTGTTTGTGATATTGTAATAACTCAATGATTCTTCATGTCTCAATATTCTTCACAAAGATAAACTGAATAGCCTAGACAAAACAAATAACAACCTGTTGCAGGTCTTCAAGGTTGTCCTCCACCCCTCGAGGAAGGTTCATTCTCGGCCAATAGGAGAGTGCTCCCCTCGATCCAGGCTAGAGTAATCGCATTAAGATAAGCTGTAGAGAAAAAAACTGATGTGATAGAAGAAAACTAACTGCAGTTTTGAAATCAGCTGAAAAATCGAACTCATCAAAAATTATGTTCAAAATTGTTCCCCAATGTTATAGTATGATGAGCAGGGTCGTTATGTCCTAGTCTGACCTTACACAGATGAGGCTGGTCATAAAAATCTTTTTAAAACTATTAATCTCTGTGGAAAAAGCAATGACATTGCAAAATATAGCTGATCGACTAGAATATAAAAGTTAAGAGCAAATACATTAATTATAATATTTATATAACCTAAAATAATTATCAATTCATGCAAATACTATCAGACACATATACATAAAGTTCAACAAATGTGCTTCTTATTAAAGTGCACTATCTCCCACCCTCACACTGGTAAGTAGCAGTGTCACCGTCAGCAGGACTGATAATAGCTCAATACTGCTGTCCGTGGCAGTGTAAAGCAGAGGGGACTAAAGTGACGTCCACCCTCTATAGCGGGAGAAAGAAGACTCCCATACACACAGCTATTCAGCTGTCCATTGCTGCCCATTTCCCCTGAAGAAGCCAGTTTACTGGCGAAACATGTCGGGGGGGAGTTTCTTTCTGTTTTAATGAGCGGTCTCTTTCCTCATAGTGTTTGTACTGTGACTGTCCGAATGGACTAGCACACTAGCACAGTTATCAATCCATCAAGTAGTTTTGATATTGTTTACAGTGTAGCCGGAACTGTGGAGCTTTGGCTAATAGTTTAACTCTTAGCTGAATAGCTGTGTGTATGGGAGTCTTCTTTCTCCCGCTATAGAGGGTGGACGTCACTTTAGTCCCCTCTGCTTTACACTGCCACGGACAGCAGTATTGAGCTATTATCAGTCCTGCTGACGGTGACACTGCTACTTACCAGTGTGAGGGTGGGAGATAGTGCACTCTCCTGGTCCCTCTCATTTATAAAGTCCGGTCCTGTGAGTTGAGACTGTAATTTTAACTTTAGGATTTTTTGAATGGTAGAAAACTAATAAAGTTACCCCCTCCTTTTTCATTTACCTATTGTGATGTAGGTTTTAGTACACTATAAATAAAAGTGAAGTTTTAAGTAATACCTGGGTCAAGATAGGTTTCATTGCCTTTGGGGGCATTAGTTAATTTAGTTATTAAATACCTTACCCAGGTTCTGTCCTAAATTTATTTCTTATTAAAGTGTTTCTCCAACCTGAAGCTCTCCAGCTGTTGCAGAACCACAACACCCAGCATGTCGTTACAGCCCTATGAGTGACCGGTGTGTGAGTAGCATGTGGCTAATATATGAGTGGTATGTGTCCATTGTGTACAACATGTGTACCATGTGTGAGTGACATGTGGCCAGCATGTGTCTAATGTGAGAGTGGCATGATTCCTTTGTGGGCGGCTTGTGTCCAATGTGCGAGTGGCATGTTTGCAATGAGGGCGTCATCTGCCAGTGTGTGAGAGGCATGTGTGCGGCATATGTGTGGCATGTGTATGGTGTGCGATATGTGTCCTATGTGTATGAGCCTCATATGTCCTATGTGTGTTGGCATGTGGGCGGCATGTGACAATGGATGAGTGGTATGTGTGCAGCATGTGTCCAGTGTGTGCAGCATGTCTCCAAAGTGTGCGGTATGTGTCAATTAGTGTTGAGCGCGAATATTCGAATTGCGAATTTTTTTCTCGAATATCGCAATTTCGAGATTTCGCGAATATTTAGAATATCGTTCTATATATTCGCGAAATAGAATATTCGTTTTTTTTCTTTTTTTTTTTATTATATTTTTTTCTTTCCCACTTCCCTAAAGTTGTTCTTACCTGTCCTTTGGATTCCTGGCTTCCTGGCTGCTCCAGTCAGTGGCGCTTTCAACTTACTGCTATATTCCATATTAGCTAAATTACAATCTAATCTATATGTGTATTTTACGAAATTTCGCAATAGTCGCAATTGCGATGCGAGTAATATAACACGAAATATTCGCATGAAGATTTCAACTTAGCACTGCTATACTCCATATTCTATCCCAATATGGAATATAGCTGTGCTAAGTTAGCACTGCTATATTCCATATTAGGCTAGAATATGGAGTATAGCTGTGCTAAGTTGAAATCTTCATGCGAATATTTCGTGTTATATTAGTCGCATCGCAATTTAATAGAACGCATCGAGTAATATAACACTAAATATTCGCATGAAGATTTCAACTTAGCACTGCTATACTCCATATTCTAGCCTAATATGGAATATAGCTGTGCTAACTTAGCACAGCTATATTCCATATTAGGCTAGAATATGGAGTATAGCAGTGCTAAGTTGAAATCTTCATGCGAATATTTCGTGTTATATTAGTCGCATCGCAATTTAATAGAACGCATCGAGTAATATAACACGAAATATTCGCATGAGGATTTCAACTTAGCACTGCTATACTCCATATTCTAGCCTAATATGGAATATAGCTGTGCTAAGTTAGCACTGCTATATTCCATATTAGGCTAGAATATGGAGTATAGCTGTGCTAAGTTGAAATCTTCATGCGAATATTTCGTGTTATATTAGTCGCATCGCAATTTCGACTTTTTCAAATGTTCTTAATATTGCTCTAACTTCGTCTTTTAGAAATTTCGTAATATTGCTCTAACTTCATCTCTTAGAATATTACGAATATTCTAAAAGACGAAGTTAGAGCAATATTACGAAATTTCGTAAAATACACATATAGATTGTAATTTAGCTAATATAGTGCTATAATCCCTTTTTTTTCCTGTAATTTTTTTTGCCTCTTCTGAACTTAAGTTTTGTAAAATATGTACACTATTAAAAACTATTACTATAGCAGTATATTAGCTTAAATACAATCTATGTGTATTTTACGAAATTTCGTAATATTGCTCTAACTTCATCTTTTAGAATATTACGAATATTCTAAAAGACGAAGTTAGAGCAATATTAAGAATATTTGCAAAAGTCGAAATTGCGATGCGACTAATATAACACGAAATAGTCGCATGAAGATTTCAATTTAGCACAGCTATATTCCATATTCTAGCCTAATATGGAATATAGCAGTGCTAACTTAACACAGCTATATTCCATATTAGGCTAGAATATGGAATATAGCAGTGCTAAGTTTAAATCTTCATGCGACTATTTCGTGTTATATTACTCGCATCGCAATTTCGACTTTTGCAAATGTTCTTAATATTGCTCTAACTTCGTCTTTTAGAATATTCGTAATATTCTAAGAGACGAAGTTAGAGCAATATTACAAAATTTCGTAATATACACATATTAGCCTAGCCATAGTCATTAGCTTAGCATAGGAACGTTGCCTTATACTATCAAGATAAATTTTCGCAATATGCGAAAAATAATTTCGCGATAATTGGAATAATTGCGAATATTCGATTTCGACGAATATAACACGAATATTCATGCGAATATTCGCGAAATATCGCGAAACCGAATATGGCACCTCCCGCTCATCACTAGTGTCAATGTGTGAGTGGCATTTGTGTGACATGTGGCATATGTGCGCCATGTGTCCTATGTGTGAATGGCATGTGGACGGCATGTGTCCAGTGTGTGCAGCATGTCTCCAATGTGTGCGTGGCACATTTGAGGCATGTAAACGATGTGTGTGGCATATGTCCAATGTGTGAGGAATGTGTGTAACATGTGACCAAATTGTGAGTGGCATATGTGCTGCCTGTGTCCAAAGTGTGAGCGGCATGTGTGCAGCAGATTTAAGGTAACTCAGATTCCTTAGATGCAAGTATAAAGAAGTAAGAGGGCTTCCTCTGTCTCGTGTTCAGACCACACAGATTTGTGGGGTTCGGAGTAGCTGTCGCAGCAGCCCGGGGTCTAGTGGCCTCCAGTCCTGCCATCCTAGTACTTCTATTATGCTGTGCCAGAGGCAGGGCTTCATAGAAAGGCAGGAAAATCACTATACAATGCAATAAAGAATTGTTGCAAGGGGACTAAAAAAAGCGCATTTTTAAATATGTAAAATCAATTATTAAATATTAAAATATTAAAACCAAATCTAAAAATATTATCTTGCAATCAGCATTTGTATTACATTTTCAAGGTATACAGAAAAAAAAAATTTAGTAACAGGAAACAAAAGAATGAAGTATGGAAGTCAAAGCCAACCTGCAACAACGGCAATCACAGAGAGAGTGGATACTGTATGAGGGATTGTGGGTCTGGACAGTAACAAGGAAACATATATCAGTGAACCCCCACAGGACTCATTATAAGATACGTGCCCAGGTCGATTGCTGCTGTGCACCGTCCAGTCACATACAGATAGCCCTCATTTGATGCGACATTTAAGGTAAAGAAGAAGGAGTAAAGAAAAGCAAAAAAAGAGGAAAGAGAAGAACGAACCCACTAGTAGAAGTAAAACATCATTAAAACGATATAAACTATGTATCACTAATCACTGTAGTAAGGTTATCGTCATTTTTAACTTTATTTATAACTTCGCCGCATCCAGCGCCAATCTAAATGTAAGACAGCTTCCGAGCTGTCTTACATTTAGACCATTTTCTATGCCTAAAACAGCCGTCCCGTCCCATTCCCCGTCCACAAGTTTGGACATAGCGTGAGCGTGAGAAGTCGCAGATAGCGGCACAACTATGCGTAGGCATATTTCAGTATAATAAATTACCCCCTTAGTACCTCTGAAAGGCAAAAAGGAGCCAAAGACACCCTAGTCAGCAAAACTGGTCACAGGATACCTCACTCTCATAAGAATCAGTAACTGAAGCTGATAGGAACCAGACTGAAGCCAGAGATCAGCACAGCAGCAGAGAGAGAAAGCAAAGTATTCAAGTTCGCCTGCCAGTTTACCCTTAGCCTGCTGGAGCCAAGAGAAAGATCACCTATTGTCTGGATGACACAAGTTTATTGCAAGTTTATTCAAGTAAAACCACTAAACTTCACCAAGTCTGGAGTCTACTTACTACACCAACTACAACTCCTTTGTTGCTGTGGAGAGTAACTCCGGGAAGCGACAGCATCCAGATAGGATCACTTGGACACAAACTATTCGGCCTAAAACATACCCCTTGGCATTTCAAAACAATGGGACCCGATCGCCCCTGGGGGCAGCCCGTTGCACTTTGGGCCAGTGACATCGCATTCATGGGTCACATGGTCACACGGCCATGCCCTATGCACTTTGATTGACAGGGCCAGGCGGGATGATATTTTCAGTGTCTGGCCTGGTGAATCAAAGTACAGAGGGCACGGTAGTTGCAGAGAGAGCAGAGCCTCTAGGTGTAACAGCAACGCCCCCCGTTGCTCCTAGAGGCTCATTTGCATACGTTAAAACATCATTTTTCTCAGCGATGCGGACACATATGAACATGGGACCAAAACAGATGTCTTCAGCTGCCAAGTGCACATGTAATAGGTCAGCCGGTGTCATGGGTACAAATCTGCTGACAGATGCCCTTTAATGGGGTCATGGATCCATGTGTCTAGTTGCATATTGTGTATGAACACATACAGTTGCAAGAAAAAGTATGTGAACCCTTTGGAATGATATGGATTTCTGCACAAATTAGTCATAAAATGTGATCTGTGTGTAAATTCTGTTTTTATTAAATTTCAACAGGAATAGGTAATAATTATTACAAACAGTGCAGTCAAAGGTTCTGTACAGCAATAAATGATCCTCAGATGTACAAGAATAAATCACAATTAGTAGATATCAACAGTGGGAACATGAATAGAAGATGCACAATACATGTGAGCTCATGTCAAAAATTATAGAGGTCTAATATATAGCAAATGTACTTGTCAAGTTAACCAGATTGAGATGGTATTTACTCGAAACATGTCTAAGGTATCAGATGTTTCAATAATAAGACATTATTTAAAATAATTATTATATTTTATGGAGAGTCCGGCCTAGGAGCGACCAAGGCCATTTTGACAGAACCAGACTAAAAGTTTAATAAAATGAGGGGAAGGGAAGGAATAGGGGGTGGGGGAGAAGGGGAGGAGGGGTAACAGGGGAAAACAAGAAACGAAAAAAAGTAGTCACATGTAATTAATGAGAAATCTCGGAAGTCAACGGGTAAAGCCCGTTACTCTAGATGTTTATTAAACTTATAAGACGTTATGTAATCATTCCATTTGGACCAAATCTTGAGATACGTTTTGTATTTTCCTAGAGCAGACCACTTTACATTTTCGAATCAATTTATTAGACTGATGTCCGTTATCCATTCTTTGATAGAAGGGATTTCCTCATTCAGCCAGTGTTTTGGAATTAGTGCTTTAAAGGAATGAATGAGAAAGAGAAAAAGCCTGTCTTTTAAGATCAAAGAGTCTCTATTGTGTAACCCAAGAAGGGCGAACTCTTTATTTATCTGTATAGGGGAGTTCTAGAGTTCAGAAATTATGGCGTTACATTTTTGCCAGAGAGGGGCTAGTTTATCACAATCTATCCAGATGTGAGTACTGGATCCAACTGGCCCACCACACCTCCAGCAGTTTGAGGGAATATCTGCGTTGATTCTGTTGAGAAGGACAGGGGTTCTATACCACCTGGTAACCAGTTTTAAATGAGTTTCTTGTAACCTAACAGGGGTTAGTTTAGGTATGGATTATTGCATGATCATCTAGAGTTCTTTTTTATTGAAAGTTTTATTTATTTCCCTTGACCAACTGCTGAGGTCCGTCTCATTGAGGGACGCGTATATTCTAGAGATGCCGTGCTCTAGTGGGTGTCTAGCTAGGGCCAGCTTGGTTAGAAACCCTTTCTCTGGAGGTTGAGAAATGTGGGGAATCAATGTTTGGATATGTTTCTTTAGTTGAGATTATTCTCTGTGTGAAAATTGTGGAAAAGTTTTGGAAATTTTAAAAGTATCGAAATCAAGTATATTGTCACCAGCGATTATGTCTTTTAGAACCATGTTACAACCTGTTTGGGTTATACTTATTTTATTTCTGATTGACCTAAGTTTTTTGGGAATTAGAGCGAATAGGGGAAGATCTCTATAATATAGAGTCTGCTTATTTTCTGCTTTGAGTGACTTATGCCAAATCTTGAGAGTGTGGGTGGTGAATGGGTTTCCTATATCTTTGAAGAGATATTGGTTGTGTTTGGTTTTCCATGTAACAAAGCTGAGAGGGAAGGAAGTGCAAACCTCCTCAAGGTCTACCCAATGTTTGCATTTAATTCTGGTATTCTATTCCAGGACTCTCGATAAGACAGCAGCCTTGGCGTATTTATCGAAGTCTGGGAGACCAAACCCCCCTTTTCTTTTAGGCCTTGAAAGGGTAGCAGAGCCAATCCTGTTTTGTCCTTTTTTCCAAATAAAAAAAACTCTTTGGTATTTCCATGGGGATGCCTTGTAAAAGATATAACACTCTTGGTAGCGTGATCATTTTAACAAGGTTTACACGGCCAAACCAAGAAACATAAAGGTCATTCCATTCCGATATGTCTGCTTTGACCCTTTCAAGTAAAGGAAGAAAATTCAGGGTGTAGAGTTCTTTTGGGTTGGTGGTTATTTTAATTCCTAGATATTTGAAAAATGCAGTTGATGGTTTA
The DNA here is from genome assembly GCF_905171765.1 of Bufo bufo. Classification (NCBI taxonomy): domain Eukaryota; kingdom Metazoa; phylum Chordata; class Amphibia; order Anura; family Bufonidae; genus Bufo; species Bufo bufo. The sequence continues at coordinate 795,513,757 of NC_053390.1, read as the reverse complement.
AGACTACTTAAAGACGTTATGTTATTCCATGTGTGAATGTCTATGTTTACGTTGAATATAGTGGATTTAGTAAAGTTAACTTTGAAAGAGGACAGTTTGCCATAAATCTCTAGTTCTTTTAATATTGGGGGAATTGAGGATAATGGGTCAGTGATAGGGATGAGCGAACCCGAATTTTGGGGTGTCCGTGACACGGACCCGAACCCGAACATTTTAGTAAAAGTCCGGTTTCGGGGTTCGGTGTTCGTCGTTTTCTTGGCGCTTTTTGAAAGGCTGCAAAGCAGCCAATCAACAAGCGTCATACTACTTGCCCCACGAGGCCATCACAGCCATGCCTACTATTGGCATGGCTGTGATTGGCCAGTGCAGCATGTGACCCAGCCTCTATTTAAGCTGGAGTCACGTAGCGCCGCACGTCACTCTGCTGTGCTTAGTGTAGGGAGAGGTTGCAGCTGCGACGTTAGGGCGAGATTAGGCAGTGATTAACTCCTTCAAAACACTTAAGTCAGTGATCGATCTACAGCTGTGGATCATTGAACTGCTGCTATTCAATTGCTCACTGTTTTTAGGCTGCCAAGAGCGTTTTTCAGTCACTTTTTTCTGGGGTGATCGGCGGCCATTTTGTGTCTTGTGGTGCGCCAGCACAAGCTGCCACCAAGTCCATTTAACCATCAATAGTGTGGTTATTTTTTTACTATATCCTACATCAGGGGCAAGCTGCCACCAAGTCCATTTAACCATCAATAGTGTGGTTATTTTTTTTGCTATATCCTACATCAGGGGCAAGCTGTCACCAAGTCCATTTAACCATCAATAGTGTGGTTATTTTTTGGCTATATCCTACATCAGGGGCAAGCTGTCACCAAGTCCATTTAACCATCAATAGTGTGGTTATTTTTTGGCTATATCCTACATCAGGGGCAAGCTGCCACCAAGTCCATTTGACCATCAATAGTGTGGTTATTTTTTTGCCATATCCTACATCAGGGGCAAGCTGTCACCAAGTCCATTTAACCATCAATAGTGTGGTTATTTTTTGGCTATATCCTACATCAGGGGCAAGCTGCCACCAAGTCCATTTAACCATCAATAGTGTGGTTATTTTTTGCTATATCCTACATCAGGGGCAAGCTGTCACCAAGTCCATTTAACCATCAATAGTGTGGTTATTTTTTGGCTATATCCTACATCAGGGTCAAGCTGCCACCAAGTCCATTTAACCATCAATAGTGTGGTTATTTTTTTGCCATATCCTACATCAGGGGCAAGTTGTCACCAAGTCCATTTAACCATCAATAGTGTGGTTATCTTTTTGCTATATCCTACATCAGGGGCAAGCTGTCACCAAGTCCATTTAACCATCAATAGTGTGGTTATTTTTTGGCTATATCCTACATCAGGGGCAAGCTGCCACCAACTCCATTTAACCATCAATAGTGTGGTTATTTTTTTTGCTATATCCTACATCAGGGGCCAGCTGTCACCAAGTCCATTTAACCATCAATAGTGTGGTTATTTTTTGGCTATATCCTACATCAGGGGCAAGCTGCCACCAAGTCCATTTAACCATCAATAGTGTGGTTATTTTTTTTTGCTATATCCTACATCAGGGGCAAGCTGTCACCAAGTCCATTTAACCATCAATAGTGTGGTTATTTTTTGGCTATATCCTACATCAGGGGCAAGCTGCCACCAAGTCCATTTAACCATCAATAGTGTGGTTATTTTTTGGCTATATCCTACATCAGGGGCAAGCTGCCACCAAGTCCATTTAACCATCAATAGTGTGGTTATTTTTTGGCTATATCCTACATCAGGGGAAAGCTGCCACCAAGTCCATTTAACCATCATTAGTGTGGTTATTTTTTTGCTATATCCTACATCAGGGGCAAGCTGCCACCAAGTCCATTTAACCATCAATAGTGTGGTTATTTTTTTGCCATATCCTACATCAGGGGCTTGGCTGTGCTTGCTATTTTATTGAGGGGTGAAATACAATTGCCAAAATAGCAGTACCCTAAATCTGGTGTTTCAGCTGTGGCCAGCCAATTGTAATACTGTCTGGCAAAGGATATATTTTTGTTCTGGGTTGAAATACAATTCCCAACTTAGCAATTTCCTAAATTAGTGGTTTCTGCTGTATCAAGCCTACTTTAAATCTATCCATAAAAGGGTATATTAGATTCAAGGTGCTGATAGGGTCATTCTCAATAACTTCCCACACACGCTACTGTGCATATCCAAGTCTAATTCTGTCCGTAAACGTATACCTGTCACCCAGCGCCTAAATAATAGGCCTCAAATTTATAGTCAGCTAAATCTGTGGTTATTGCTGTAGCTGGTCAAGTTATTTTGTGTCCGTCAAAGCACAGTTTTTGTTCTGGGTTGAAATACAATTCCCAACTTAGCAATTTCCTAAATTAGTGGTTTCTGCTGTATCAGGCCTACTTTAAATCTATGCCTAAAAGGGTATATTAGATTCAAGGTGCTGATAGGGTCATTCTCAATAACTTCACACACACGCTACTGTGCATATCCAAGTCTAATTCTGTCCGTAAACGTATACCTGTCACCCAGCGCCTAAATAATAGACCTCAAATTTATATTCAGCTAAATCTGTGGTTATTGCTGTAGCTGGTCAAGTTATATTGTGTCCGTCAAAGCACAGTTTTTGTTCTGGGTTGAAATACAATTCCCAACCTAGCAATTTCCTAAATTAGTGGTTTCTGCTGTATCAGGCCAACTTTAAATCTATCAATAAAAGGGTATATTAGATTCAAGGTGCGGATAGGGTCATCCTCAATAACTTCACACGCTACCGTGCATCTCCAAGTCTATTTCTGTCCGTAAAAGGGATACCTGTCATCCAGCGCCTAAATACTAGGCCTACAATTTATTTTCAGCTAAATCTGTCATTACTGCTGTGCCTGTATTAGTGTAATACGGTACCTAAATAGATAGCCAGATAGTGTTAGGTGCCTGTAAAAAAAATGCCTGAATTTGAATTCAATACATTGGGCCAAATAATTTTTTTCTTATTGTGGTGAACGGTAACAATGAGGAAAACATCTAGTAAGGGACGCGGACGCGGACATGGTCGTGGTGGTGTTAGTGGACCCTCTGGTGCTGGGAGAGGAGGTGGCCGTTCTGCCACAGCCATACGTCCTAGTGAACCAACTACCTCAGGTCCCAGTAGCCAGCAGAATTTACAGCGATATTTGGTGGGGCCCAATGCCGTTCTAAGGATGGTAAGGCCTGAGCAGGTACAGGCATTAGTCAATTGGGTGGCCGACAGTGGATCCAGCACGTTCACATTATCTCCCACCCAGTCTTCTGCAGAAAGCGCACAGATGGCGCATGGAAACCAAGCCCATCAGTCTGTCACATCACCCCCATGCATATCAGGGAAACTGTCTGAGCCTCAAGTTATGCAGCAGTCTCTTATGCTGTTTGAAGACTCTGCTGGCAGGGTTTCCCAAGGGCATCCACCTATCCCTTCCCCAGGGGTGGAAGAGATAGAATGCACTAACGCACAACCACTTATGTTTCCTAATGATGAGGACATGGGAATACCACCTCAGCACGTCTCTGATGATGACGAAACACAGGTGCCAACTGCTGCGTCTTTCTGCAGTGTGCAGACTGAACAGGAGGTCAGGGAGGAAGACTGGGTGCAAGACGATGCAGGGGACGATAAGGTCCTAGACCCCACATGGAATGAAGGTCGTGCCACTGACTTTCAGAATTCGGAGGAAGAGGCAGTTGTGAGACCGAGCCAACAGCGTAGCAAAATAGGGAGCAGTATGGGCAAAAGCAGAAGACCCGCCGCCAAGAGAGTCCGTCTGCTATTGGCCACCGCCATCTGGGACCCAGCACCCCAAAGGCAGCTTCAAGGAGTTCCCTGGCGTGGCAGTTCTTCGAACAATGTGCTGACGACAAGACCCGAGTGGTTTGCACGCTGTGCCATCAGAGCCTGAAGCGAGGCATTAACGTTCTGAACCTTAGCACAACCTGCATGACCAGGCACCTGCATGCAAAGCATGAACTGCAGTGGAGTAAACACCTTAAAAACAAAGAACTCACTCAGGCTCCCCCTGCTACCTCTTCTGCTGCTGCCGCCGCCTCGGCCTCTTCCTCCGCCTCTGGAGGAACGTTGGCACCTGCCGCCCAGCAAACAGAGGATGTACCACCAACACCACCACCACCTCCGTCACCTACTACAACTACCCCGACATGTCAGAGCTGCTGCATAAAGTGCGGGCCGTCTGTGTGCGCTTCCGGCGTTCTCATCCTGCCGCTGCTCGCCTGTCTGCGCTACAGCGTAACTTCGGCCTTCCCGCTCACCGCCTCATATGCGACGTGCCCACCAGGTGGAACTCCACCTTGCACATGCTGGACAGACTGTGCGAGCAGCAGCAGGCCATAGTGGAGTTTCAGCTGCAGCACGCACGGGTCATTCGCACTACGGAACAGCACCACTTCACCACCAATGACTGGGCCTCCATGCGAGACCTGTGTGCCCTGTTGCGCTGTTTCGAGTACTCCACCAACATGGCCAGTGGCGATGAAGCCGTTATCAGCGTTACAATACCACTTCTATGTCTCCTTGAGAAAACACTTAGGGCGATGATGGAAGAGGAGGTGGCCCAGGAGGAGGAGGAGGAGGAAGAGGGGTCATTTTTAGCACTTTCAGGCCAGTCTCTTCGAAGTGACTCAGAGGGAGGTTTTTTGCAACAGCAGAGGCCAGGTACAAATGTGGTCAGACAGGGCCCACTACTGGAGGACGAGGAGGACGAGGATGAGGAGGAGGTGGAGGAGGATGAGGATGAAGCATGTTCACAGCGGGGTGGCACCCAACGCAGCCCGGGCCCATCACTGGTGCGTGGCTGGGGGGAAACGCAGGACGATGACGATACGCCTCCCACAGAGGACAGCTTGTCCTTACCTCTGGGCAGCCTGGCACACATGAGCGACTACATGCTGCAGTGCCTGCGCAATGACAGCAGAGTTGCCCACATTTTAACGTGTGCGGACTACTGGGTTGCCACCCTGCTGGATCACCGGTACAAAGACAATGTGCCCACTTTACTTCCTGCACTGGAGCGTGATGATAGGAAGATGCGCGAGTACAAGCGCACGTTGGTAGACGCGCTACTGAGAGCATTCCCAAATGTCACAGGGGAACAAGTGGAAGCCCAAGGCGAAGGCAGAGGAGGAGCAATAGGTCGCCAATGCAGCTGTGTCACGGCCAGCTCCTCTGAGGGCAGGGTTAGCATGGCAGAGATGTGGAAAAGTTTTGTCAACACGCCACAGCTCACTTCACCACCACCTGATACGGAACGTGTTAGCAGGAGGCAACATTTCACTAACATGGTGGAACAGTACGTGTGCACACCCCTCCACGTACTGACTGATGGTTCGGCCCCATTCAACTTCTGGGTCTCCAAATTGTCCACGTGGCCAGAGCTAGCCTTTTATGCCTTGGAGGTGCTGGCCTGCCCGGCGGCCAGCGTTTTGTCTGAACGTGTATTCAGCACGGCAGGGGGCGTCATTACAGACAAACGCAGCCGCCTGTCTACAGCCAATGTGGACAAGCTGACGTTCATAAAAATGAACCAGGCATGGATCCCACAGGACCTGTCCATCCCTTTGCAGATTAGACATTAACTACCTCCCCTTAACCATATATTATTGTACTCCAGGGCACTTCCTCATTCAATCCTATTTTTATTTTCATTTTACCATTATATTGCGGGGCAACCCAAAGTTGAATGAACCTCTCCTGTCTGGGTGCCGGGGCCTAAAAATATCTGACAATGGCCTGTTCCAGTGGTGGGTGACGTGAAGCCTGATTCTCTGCTATGACATGAAGACTGATTCTCTGCTGAGTCGCTGACATGAAGCCTGAATCTCTGTTATGGGACCTCTCTCCTCTGTCTGGGTGCCGGTGCCCCAAATTATATGACAATGGACTGTTCCAATGTTTGGTGACGTGAAGCCTGATTCTCTGCTATGACATGAAGACTGATTCTCTGCTGAGTCGCTGACATGAAGCCTGATTCTCTGCTATGACATGAAGACTGATTCTCTGCTGACATGAAGCCTGAATCTCTGTTATGGGACCTATCTCCTCTGCCTGGGTGCCGGGGCCTAAATATCTGACAATGGACTGTTCCAGTGTTGGGTGACGTGAAGCCAAAATGGTACCAATAAAACCGTCACCTCATCCCGCAAAAAATGAGCCCCTACATAAGAAAATCTCTCAAAAAATAAAAAAACTATATCTCTTAGAACATGGAGACACTAAAACATAATTTTTTTGGTTTCAAAAATGCTATTATTGTGTTAAAGTGAAACAAATAAAAAAAAGTATACATATTAGGTATTGCCGCGTCCGTAAAAACCAGCTCTATAAAAATATTACATGACCTAACCCCTCGGGTGAACACTGTAACAAAAAAAAAAAAACACTGTGTCAAAACAAGCAATTTTTGTCACCTTACATCACAAAAGGTGCAACACCAAGTGATGTGACATGGCTTCAAATGGGACATGGCATCTAAAAACCATGTGGAGTTCCTTTTCTTCTGCGCCCTGCCGTGTGCCCATACAGCAGTTTATGACCACATGTGGGGTGTTTCTGTAAACCGCAGAATCTGGGTAATAAATATTGAGTTTTGTTTGGCTGTTAACCATCGATGTGTTAAAAAAAAAATTTGATTAAAATGGAAAATCTGCCAAAAAAGTGAAATTTTAAAATTTGATCTCCATTTTCCTTCAATTCTTGTGGAACGCCTAAAGGGTTAACAAAGTTTGTAAAATCGGTTTTGAATACCTTGAGGGGTGTAGTTTCTACAATGGGGTCATTTATGGAGGTATCCACTATGTAGGCCCCACAAAGTGATTTCAGACCTGAACTGGTCCTTAAAAAGTGGGTTTTGGCAATTTTCTTAAAAATTTGAAGAATTGCTTCTAAACTTCTAAGCCTTCTAACGTCCTAAAAAAATAAAATGACATTTCCAAAATGATGCCAACATAAAGTAGACATATGGGGAATGTTAAGTAATAAATATTTTATGAGGTATCACTTTCTGTTTTAAAAGCAGAGAAATTGAAATTTAGAAAATTGCGAATTTTTCTAATTTTTTGGTAAATTTGGAATTTTTTCATAAATAAAGGTGAAAATATTTTGACTCAAATTTAGGACTATCATGATGTACAATGTGTCACGAGAAAACAATCTCTGAATGACTTGGATAAATAAAGGCGTTCCAAAGTTATTACCACATAAAGTGAGATATGTCAGTTTTGCAAAATTAGGCCTGGTCAGGAAGGGGGCAAATGGCCCAGATGGCAAGTGGTTAATCGTAGGTCTTCTGAGAGCTCTTTTGTGCGAGGCATTATTCACATCAGGCAATGCTTCTTATGAAAAGCAAACCCAGAACTGGTGTGTGTTTTTTATAGTGCAGCTGTACCCAACACCTCCAATCTCATCTCATTGATTGGACTCCAGTTGGCTGACACCTCACTCCAATTAGCTCTTGGAGATGTCATTAGTCTAGGGGTTCACATACTTTTTCCACCTGCACTGTGAAGGTTTACATGGTGTGTTCAATAAAAACATGGTAACATTTAATTCTTTGTGTGTTATTAGATTAAGCAGACTGTGATTGTCTATTGTTGTGACTTAGATGAAGATCAGATCACATTTTATGACCAATTTGTGCAGAAATCCATATCATTCCAAAGGGTTCACATACTTTTTCTTGCAACTGTATATGAGACATATGTTCATTGATCAGAGCCATGTGCACACTGTCCTGGGGATTTATACATGGAAGTCACGGCCAGGATAATCCTCTTTCAGTCTCTGTGACTCATAGTTATTGGCCGGATCATTGATTTTCCATCTCCACCGAGCTTGTCTTCAGTCCTGGCAGTTATTATATACATGGACAGCTTTTCCGCATGAGATTGCTACATCGGGTAATGAATAAGGTGATGGCACCTCCTTCACATTTTGTTTAGATTCTTAAAGTCACGGCGTGCCCTATCTATGGCACAGAGGCTTGCACAGAAGAGGAGGACCCTCAGAAAAGATACAACTGGGCTATCAATTTGATGCGCCTGATATTTTTTCTCCGCCACGTTTTTTCGTAACTCTTGGGCCAATCCCCCAATTGCGGTTCCTCTGTAGGCAGGTTCTCTATACCAGGAAGCAAGGGGGGTGAAACCAACTGGGGATTAGCCCTCTTACTACATGGGCCCCATAGTAACCTCACAGCCGACTAATGTGGTATGTCTCCTCTGGCCCTAGCATTTCTGCATTGACTTAAATGGAAAGATGACACCTGGTACACATTTTGTTGTGGTTCTGTTGCCGCTGAAGGGGGGTGCAACCAGTTGTAACATTAAGGAGGCACTTACAGATAAAAATTCAGAGATGGCTGTTGCCTGTCATGTTATATGCATTGACTTGTTACATAGGTACAAGTACACAATGCAGAGATGGCCGTTGGCTGACATGTTATATACCTTCTCTAATTACATTGGTACAAGTCTACAATGCAGAGATGACCGCTGGCCTTACATGTTATATTCTTGGCCGTATTAGTATACAATGCAGAGATGGCTGTTAGCTGACATGTTATATACTTTCTCTTATTACATAGGTACAAGTATACAATGCAGAGATGGCTGTTGATGTGAACGTGGCCTTACTGTTCATTATGAATACAATCAAAGCCTTTTTATGCTGTAATGTGTGAAGTGTAGCCATATATTGAGAGGGCCCCACATTGGCAACTGTCTGAACCAGGACCACATCATTATAATTCAACATTTTTAATATAATTTCATAATGTATAAATTGTAGATACCAACATTTGGTTCCATGACATCGTTGGCCTCAATACATCTGATGTAATAAATGTCATTTTTCTTATTATTCCCAGCCATTATTACCTGGAGAGACAGTTAAAATTATTTTCCTCTATTAACTCATACATTGCCGGTTTGTGTGTCCAGTGAACTGACCTCGCCTATTAATTGTCCTTACAACCGTGAACAGATCAATTTTGTTTCTCTCCCTGTGTTCTAGATAACTACTGTATTTTTCTCCCTATAAGACGCACCTAGGTTTTTGAGGAGGAAAATAAGAAAAAAAATATTTTGAACCAAAAGGTGTGCTTTTGGTGGGTTTTTTAACTAATGGTGGTCTGTGGATGACATTATTATGGGGGATCTGTGGATGACGCACTGTTATGGGTGCTCTGTGGATGGCACTGTAATGGGGGATCTGTGGATGGCACTGTTATGGGGGATCTGTGGATGGCACTGTTATGGGGGATCTGTGGATGGCACTGTTATGGGGATCTGTGGATGGCACTTTTATGGGGGATCTGTGGATGGAACTGTTATGGGGGATCTGTGGGTGACACTATTATGGGGATAAGTGGATGACACTGTTATGGGGGATCTGTGGATGACACACTGTTATGGGGGATCTGTGGATGGCAACTAAAGCAAACCTCTGCGTACTCACTTCAAACTCCTGTAGCAGGCAGGCCGGCAGCGTAACTCGCTTCGTCACGTGCCTGCTCCTCCCACTTTATGAATGAAGCAGGCGGAGCAGGCGCGTGACGTTACACTGCCGCCCAGCCTACCTGCTACGGGAGTTTGAAGTGAGTATGCAGAGGATTGCAGAGGATTGCTATAGTTCAATGCCTACATTAATGCCTTACATATGAATACTACAGTGATCGGGGCCCGGTGTAATAGAATACAGTGACTGCAATGGGCCCCGCTGCCATTACAACCCCAGATGCTGGCCCCCAGCCCCTCCTCCCTCCCCACTGAGAGATCGCCGGTTGCGCTGTGCAGCATCGCGGCCGGCGTGATATCAGTGTTAGCAGAGTTAGCATTCGCCCCATAAGACGCACCCTTTTGGGGGGGGAAAAATGCATCTTATAGGGTGAAAAATACGGTACTTTTATGACATGGATACACGTATACAATGCAGACTTAGCTCCTCACCTGCATGCTCTACAACTGCTGTTATTACAATGCCAAAAATATACAATGCACAGCTGATTGTTAGCTACTTTATACATGGCTTTATTGCATGACCACTAGTATACAATGCATGAAGAGCTGATTGTTAGCTATTTTATACCTTCCTTTACTACATGGCCACTAGAATACAATACAGACATTATTGGTAGTTACTTTATACCTGCCTTTATTGCATGGTCACTAGTATACAATGCAGAGCTGATGGGTAGCTATTTTATACCTTACTTTAATACATGGTCACTAGCAGGGCCGCTGATAGAAATCATGGGGCCCCGTACAGCATACATGACGGGGCCCCCTTCAGCTCCACCCCCTGATCCCTCCTTCAGCCACACCCCTGGCCCCGCCCTTGGCCCCTCCCCAGACGCCGCCTTGAAACAACATGCAGATTTGTCTACAAGTGATATTTATGGCGCTGGGGGGTCGTCTGTGAATGGCGCTGTTATGGAGGGGATCTGTGAATGGCACTGTTATGGAGGGGATCTGTGAATGGCACTTTTATGGAGGGGATCTGTGGATGGCACTGTTATGGAGGGGATCTGTGGATGGCACTGTTATGGAGGGGATCTGTGGATGGCACTGTTATGGAGGGGATCTGTGGATGGCACTGTTATGGAGGGGATCTGTGGATGGCACTGTTATGGAGGGGATCTGTGGATGGCACTGTTATGGAGAGGATCTGTGGATGGCACTGTTATGGAGGGGATCTGTGGATGGCACTGTTATGGGGGGATCTGTGGATGGCACTGTTATGGGGGGATCTGTGGATGGCACTGTTATAGAGGGGGATCTGTGGATGACACATACCGTATATAGCATCTTATGCTATGTGTCATCCACAGATACCCCTCCATAACAGTGCCATTCACAGATACCCTCCATAACAGTGCCATCCACAGATCCCCCCCATAACAGTCATCCACAGATCCCCCCATAACAGTGTCATCCACAGATCCCCCCCATAACAGTGTCATCCACAGATCCCCCTCCATAATGGTGCCATCCACAGATCCCCCCCATAAGTGTCATCCACAGACCCCCCGGCCCCCCCCATAAGTGTCATCCACATGACAGACCCCCCCCCCCCCCATAACAGTGCCATCCACGGATCCCCCGCCCTCCCTATAACAGTGCCGTCATGACGTCATCCATATAGATCCCCCCCCGCCACTCACAGTAGTATACATTAATAAATCGGTGCAGCCGTGCAGGCTGCAGACAGTAACTTTAATTTTAGCACAGGCACAGCGCTCATCTCTTTACTAAAATACTACCTTACATTCAGCTCCTGCCTCCTCCCTCCACCCTCCAGCCTCCAGTAACAAGTGCGGGCGGCAGCGCTCACTCACTGACGTCACGCGCCTGCGCCGCCTAGTGGGAGGAGCAGGCGTGTGACGTCAGTGAGTGAGCGCCGCCCCCACACTGCCTGCTGTTACTGGAGCCAGCCCACTGACAGCAAAAAAATTAAAATGGCTCGGGAGTCGGCAGCCCGGGCCCCCCTGCCAGCCGGGCCCGGTACAACTGGGCCAGCTGTACTGGCCTATCAGCGGCCCTGGTCACTAGTATACAATGCGGAGCTGATTGGAAGCTTTTTTTATAACTTCCTTTACTACATGGCCACTAGTATACAATTCAGAGCTGACTGGTAGCTACTTTAAACCTACCTTTATTACATCACCACTAGTATACAATGCAGAATTGGTTGGTAGCTACTTTATACCAGGCTTTATTACATGGCCACTAGTATACAATTCAGAGATGACAGCTATATTGCATAATGCCAATACAGTGGTGCTTGAAAAATTGTGAACCCTTCAGAATTCTCTATATTTCTGCATCAATTTGACCTAAAACTCTATTGGGTTTTCACACAAATCCTAAAAGTAGATAACGATAACCAAATCAAAATAATGAGTCTTGGTGATTTATTGAGGAAAATGGTCCAATATCACATGTCTGTGAGTGGCAAAAGTATGTGAACCTTTAGGATTAGCAGATAATTTGATGGTGAAATTAGAGTCAGATGTTTTCATTCAATGCCATGGCAATCAGGTGTGAAAGGTTGACCTGTTTTATTTAAAGAACAGGGGTCTATCAAGTCTGATCTTCACAATACATGTTTGTGAAAGTGTATCATGGCACAAACAAAGGAGATTTCTGAGGACCTGAGAAGAAGAGTTGTTGATGCTCATCAGGTTGGAGAAGGTTACAAAACCATCTCTAAAGAGTTTGGACTCCACATCCAATCCACAGTCAGATAGATTGTGTACAAATGGAGGAAATTACAGTTAGGTCCATATATATTTGGACAGAGACAACATTTTTCTAATTTTTGTTCTGTACATTACCACAATAAATTTTGAACAAAACAATTCAGATGCAGTTGAAGTTCGGACTTTCAGCTTTAATTCAGTGGGTTGAACAAAATGATTGCATAAAAATGTGAGGAACTAAAGCATTTTTTAAACTCAACCCCTTCATTTCAGGGGCTCAAAAGTAATTGGACTAATTAAATATTGTAAATAAAATGTTAATTTCTAATACAGTGATCCCTCAAGATACAATGGCCTCAAGATACTATATTTTCAACATAAAATTGTATTTTCTGACCCATCGTAAGTTGAAACCAGACTCAACATACAATGCCTCAGACTCAGATCCAACCAATCAAGGCCACTTCCCTGGTAAAATAGCTGTATTAGTTACTAGTTAACAGCTATTCCTGACTGTTAGATGTAAGGACTTGTTTTATCTGTCTTAGTTATCTGCTTATTTTTCTTAAATCTTCATTTTCTCTTATCTTGAATGACATTTTGGGGCTTTGGAACCAATTACTCAACTTACAATGGTTTCAGCATACAATGGTCATCCTGGAACCAATTAATATTGTAACTTGAGGGACCACTGGTATTTGGTTGAAAACACTTTGTTGGCAATAACTGCCTGAAGTCTTGAACTCATGGACATCCCCAGACTCTGTGTTTCCTCCTTGTTAATGTTCGGCCAGGCCTTTACTGCAGCGGTTTTCAGTTGCTGTTTGTTTGTGGGCCTTTCTGTCTGAAGTTTAGTCTTTAACAAGTGAAATGCTCTAATGGGTTCAAGATCAGGTGACTGACTCGGCCCTTCAAGAACATTCCACTTCTTTGCTTTAATAAACTCCTGGGTTGCTCTGGCTTTATGTTTTGTGTCATTGTCCATCTGTATTATGAAACGCCGACCAATCAGTTTGGTTGGATTTGTGCACACCGTATGTCTCTGAAAACCCCAGAATTCATCCGTCTGCTTCTGTCCTGTCTCACATCATCAATAAACACCAGGGACGCAGTGCCACTGGCAGCCATGCATGCCCAAGCCATCACACTGCCTCCGCCGTGTTTTACAGATGATGTGGTATGCTTTGGATCATGACCTGCACCATACTTTCGCCATACTTTTTTCTTTACATCATTCTGGTAGAGGTTGATCTTGGTTTCATCTGTCCAAAGAATGTTCTTTCAGAAGTGTGCTGGTTTCTCTAAGATGTTTTTTTAGCAAAGTCCAATCTAGCCTTCATACTCTTGAGGCTTATGAGTGGCTTGTACCGTGCAGTGAACCCTCTGAATTTACTTTCATGCAGTCTTCTCTTTATGGTAGATTTGGATATTGATACGCCTATATCCTGGAGAGTGTTGTTCACTTGGTCGGCTGTTGTGAAGGGGTTTCTCTTCACCATGGTAATTATTCTGCGATCATCCACCACTGTTGTCTTCCATAGGCCTCCAGGTCTTTTTGCATTGTTGAGGTCACCATGGCTTTCTTTCTTTCTCAGGATGTACAAAACTAGATTTTGCCACTCCTAATAGCATAGCAATTCCTCAAATGGGTTTTTTGTTTTCGCAGATGAAGGGTGGCTTGTTTCACCTGCATGTAGAGCTCCTTTGACCGCATGTTTACTTCTCATACAAATCTTAAAACTGAAAGCACCACACCTCAAATCAACTCCAGGCCTTTTATGTGCTTAATTGAGAATGAAAAAATGAAGGAATTGCCCACACCTGCCCATGAAACAGCCTTTGAGCCAATTGTCCAATTAATGTTGGTCCCTTTAAAAACAGGGTGCCACATGTAAAGGAGCTGAAACTCCTAAACCCTTCATCCAATTTTAATGTGGATGCCCTCAAACGAAAGCTAAAGGTTGGACTTTATTACCATGTCAATTATATAACTATAACTTGAATATGTTTTAGTAAACAGGTAAAATAAACAAAATGTGTGTCCGTGTCCAACTATATATTGACCTAACTGTATTACCCTTCCCAGTAGTGGTAGACCAACAAAGATCACGCCAAGAGCAAGGCGTGTAATAGTCCCAAATATGACAAAGAAACTGAAGGTAGCTATCTCACATTAGGTAATGTTATTGTCCATGAGTCCACGATCAGGTGTGCAATGCAGGACTGCAAGTAGAAAGCCACTGCCCTCCAAAAAGAACATTGATGCCCGTCTGCATTGCTGCCCGTCTGGACTGTCCTGTGTATTGATCTATATAGGATTGATGGGATTCAGTCCACAGTATATCACTTCATTACACAAGTATACAATGCAGAGATGGATGCTGGACTTTACTCTGTATTGATCTATATAGGATTGCCTGGGTTCAGTCTACAGTTTATCACTTCATTACACAAGTATACAATGCAGAGATGGATGCTGGACTGTACTCTGCATTGATCCATATAGGGTCGCCGGGGTTCAGTCTACAGTATATCACTTCATTACACAAGTATACAATGCAGAGATAGTTGTGGACACCAATACCTTATAATAGTCGCCATTACACTGATACAAGTATACAATGCACAGCCAGTTGTTAGCTAACCTCCTATATACAATGCTGAGATGGTGGTTACCTAAAATCCAGATGACTTGTAACATTTTATCACTTACAGTAGCATTCCAAAAATTTTAAAGGTATATCCATAGGACCCCACCTGTCAGGAGTGCAGGGGCAAGATCCTGTGGCCCCTATAAGAACCTGGGGAGCACAGGGGCCCAATGTGTGCATCTATCTCCGGGGCTATGTAACAAGCCAAGAGTACCTGATGTATGAAACCCATAAGTATCTCAGCCTTCATTCCTCTTATGCAACAAAGCAGAAACTAGTTCCTTGTGGATGGATTAGCAAAAGAAAAGTGTAACTCTGTACCATACACTAAATACAAGGTATAGATGAAGCAGAGCTGAGATAGCTACTGTTATGTGCGACTGCAAATCAATCAACCAAGTCACCAGAACGTACAGTAGATATCACAATGCAGAAACTATTATATTCATATAACAATATACAGTACACACCGCCTACATAGACATTACATAGACCCTCAGCCTATAACATGCCCATTGTATAAATCCTGTATCTTTTTGATATTACAATGTAGATTACTACATAGGACTGCCAGTAACACTATACCATAATATAAATCCTGTATCATCCTGATATCGCAAGGTAGACTATTACATAGGACTGCTAGCAACCCTATACCATTATATAATATAAATCCTGTATCATCCCGATATCACAAGGTAGACTATTACATAGGACTGCTAGTAACCCTATACCATTATATAATATAAATCCTGTATCATCCCGATATCACAAGGTAGACTATTACATAGGACTGACAGTAGTCCTATACCATTATATAATATAAATCCTGTATCATCCCAATATCTCAATGTAGACTATTACATAGGACTGCCAGCAACACTATACCATAATATAAATCCTGTATCATCCTGATATCGCAAGGTAGACTATTACATAGGACTGCTAGTAACCCTCTATACCATAATATCAATCCTGTATCATCCTGATACTACAATCTAGACTATTACATAGGACTGCTAGTAATCCTATACCATTATTTGATATAAATCCTGCATCATTCTGATATTACAATGTAGATTATTACATAGGACTGCTAGTGACTCTATACGATTAAATAATAAAAACCCTGCATCATCCTGAATTCCTGATATCACAATGTAGACTATTACATAGGACTGCTAGTAACCATATACAACAATATAATATAAATCGTGTATCATCCTTACATTACAGTGTAGACTATTACATAGGACTGCTAGTAACCGTATACCATTATATAATATAAATCATGTATCATCCTCATATTACAATGTAGACTATTACATAGGACTGCTAGTAACCCTACACCACTATATAAACCCAGAAAGTAATGCATAGTAATATGAAGGATGATTTACTCTCTGTAATTGGAAGCTAAAGTATAGCAGTATTAATAGATACACATATGTAGCAGAGCTGAGTTTGTGATGATGCAGTGTTAACTGTGCTTTTACATAGGACTGCAGGTAAACCCACTAACCTCACACCCCTGGCATGCTGCACAAAGAGGACACATATACATAATATCTGCTACTTACTTGACATGAGACAGCTTGGAAGTGAAGCAGGATGAAGTAGTGGCAGAGCTGGCATCCTCACCTTCAGCCTTCTTCAGGATCTTCTCACCAGGTCATCCATTCATGATGGCAGAAGCAGAGAGAACCACTCCACACAAGCTGCCTTGATGCTTGGAGAAGTGCCAGCTCTTTGTAGTTCTTTGATTTCCAGTCCATTGAGAAAAATGTGCAGAGGAGGAAGCAGCAAGGAGCTGACACTGAGTGTAAGAGTAATGGCTGGATTCAGGGAAGAGACCAACCTGCAATCTGTGGTGGCAGCTGGTGAGTAGGAGACAGGTAGAGAATCAGCAAACTCCACAGCACAAGCATGTGCATTCCTAGAGCACACAGAGGAGCAATACCACACACCGCCACAAGAGGGCATGTGTGCGCATTACATAACATTACTGCCTTGGTGCACAATTCCTAGAGAGCACACAGCCACTGGTGTGATTTATAGGAGCCGGCAGGTTGATAGGACATTTCATTACTATGGCAGCATCATTTGTGTTTCTAAAGATAATGGATCTAAGGCAGCTGGAAGACCAATTCCTCCCCCTCCCTCTAAAACAAAAAAAAAGAAGCTCCCATCAGGGTCCTTAATATATTTTGTTTGCTTGTATACAAAAGTACTGCATATAAAGCAGAAATGGCGACCTGCTGGGAAGCAGCAGGCAGGGGGGAGAGGATCTGTCATACTGTAGATCGGCAGTGTCTAAGTTATTTCATAGCAATTAGGCTACATGCACACGAACGTTGTTTGTTTCTGTGTCTGTTCCGTTTTTTTTTTTTGCAGATAGGATGCAGACCCATTCATTTCAATGTCCAGAACCGTATGTCCGTACCGTAGCCCCGCAAAAAGAATATAACATGTCCTATTCGTGTCCATTTTAGGCATTGTTACAATGGATCCGCAAAAAAAAGAAAAGATGGCATACGGATGTGATAAAAAAAAAATTGTGGATCCGCAATTTGCAGACCGCAAAACACATACGGTCGTGTGCATGTAGCCTAAAGCATATGGGGCAGGCTTTGCTCCACTCATATGTTAGGTTTTGCTCCCATAAAGATAGCTAAGGTGCCTCTGCAGTAACCAGGAGGAGGGGGTATCTGCAAATGGTTTGATCTTTAATGTATTGTTATGTCATCTGTTGTTAATGCCTCCCAGCATAGCTCTGGATGGTAGTGACTGCGTTAACTAACTGACACAGCCCTTTGCAAGAGGTTGCTAGGTGGTGGCTGGCTCCACCCTTAGCTCAACAGTCTTCTAGGATAGTCTGAAGAGGGAGATAGGAGAAAGAGGATGCACTGACCATGGTTTCCTCTCCTCGGGTCTCAGGATTCAGAGACTAACAGATCTCTGTGTAATGTTTGCAAGGTCTACAGAAAGAGAAGGAGAGTGAGAGGAGAAGGAGGCTGAGCGAGTCAGTCAGTAAGGTAACCGGCATTAAGTGCCATACAGACTTTACTGCTGTGGAGGGCTTACAGTTAAGACACCCTACACACTTAAGGAACGACCCAGATAGTGGTATCGTTGAGCCTGCATGCCTCCATGTGCATTACAGGCATAATAGCAAAAGTACAGTCACCTGCCATACATTCTACTGAGAGACTTTAGCAAAATCGAGAGAATATAGGGGCATAATTCCCACCCTTGCCTAAATCTATACATCACTATCTGGGAGAGAATTACACTGTTGGAACTGTGTTTTGCTATCATAAGCTGTACTGCTACTACTACTATCATTTTGCACTACAGTAAAAAGAGACATTTACTTTTCTACCTCTGGCCTGGTTTTCTGACTCCTACACCCTATGCTGGTCATTGCGATCTACATTCCCTGACTTGCACCCATGCGGACAGGTAACATCACAGGCACCCTCACTACCATCAGGACTTGCTCCGAGGGAAGAAAGGGTGCTCCATGCTTACACTGCATTGACTCTATGGAGCTACAGTGTGAGTACAGCCGCTCTGATAGTCTGTGTGATAACCAGAGCCTCTACCACTCCCATCCTCTGCTTTGGCTTCTCAAGGGCTCGCTGCATCTCCATTAACAGTGAAATCATAGTGACCCCATAAATAGCTAGTAAACTGACCATGACCAACAGAACAAGCAAACTGATCCACACATCTGAGACAGGAAGGATCAATAAACAATGCTAGATAAAGAGTGTCCCTCACAAGCAGTTCCAGCCTAGTCCCATAGGATTCAAAGTTGAATTTCTGCCTGCTTGCAGCTACCACTAGGGGGAGCTACTGCATAGATATTTATATAGCTCCTATGAAAACAAGTTAGCTCCCTCTAGTGGCAGCATCCTTTTTGCAGAATACTTGCAGACGTCAAGTAAACAAATCTTATTTGGGCAGACCCGAAAAATTAGAAAGCATCATTTCAATCAATGGAGGATGCCCGCGGCGAACCACAAGTACCACAATAGACATCCTACACAAGGTAACAAGTGCGGATGCGATAATTAATATAACAATATAACAAAACAATAACAAACATAGGTGCACTCTGCAGTCTCACTAATTCTCAAACTGATTTTAAAATTGAGAGATTAGTCAACATGTCCTACGGTGTAGAACATGTCTTAAGCCCGGACACCACGACAAGGTTTCTCAAGTAGCCCGGGACCCTACACTCTCCTACCTGAGCCATATGGGCGATACCAGGAGCCAGTGGGCAAATTACAGGAGCATAGGGCCGACTCGCAAACAACTCACCAGTTACCTCCAGCATGTAGCCATGCTTGCAATGGGAGGAGGGAGGAGTCTGCGAGTCCCACTCAAGACTTGCTGATATGTCCCAGGCCTCACAGGTGCAGGTCCTGCTGATGCCAACCTGTCTTCTTAGTTTGTATATATAGATTCCTGGAGGTGTATAAACTCCTATTTAAATGTGCCTGTTTTCCATCTACAGGTCACATTTAGGTGCACCTGTGAGGCCTGGGACATATCAGCAAGTCTTGAGTGGGACTCACAGACTCCTCCCTCCTCCCATTGCAAGCATGGCCACATGCTGGAGGTAACTGGTGAGTTGTTTGCGAGTCGGCCTTATGCTCCTGTAATTTGCCCACTGGCTCCTGGTATCGCCCATACGGCTCAGGTAGGAGAGTGTAGGGTCCCGGGCTACTTGAGAAACCTTGTCGTGGTGTCCGGGCTTAAGACATGTTCTACACCGTAGGACATGTTGACTAATCTCTCAATTTTAAAATCAGTTTGAGGATTTAGTATTACTGCAGAGTGCACCTATGTTTGTTATTGTTTTGTTATATTGTTATATTAATTATCACATCCGCACTTGTTACCTTGTGTAGGATGTCTATTGTGGTACTTGTGGTTCGCCGCGGGCATCCTCCATTGTATGCATTTTGCTGGGGATTGCCATTAGCAACGGGCCACAAGTGCAGGATCTGCTCCCCTATATATATGCACAACTGCATGTGGGTTTGAAGCACCTCCTGCTAATGCCAACCTGTCTTCTTAGTTTGTATATATAGATTTCTGGAGGTGTATAAACTCCTATTTAAATGTGCCTGTTTTCCATCTACAGGTCACATTTAGGTGCACCTGTGAAGCCTGGGCCATATCAGCCAGTCTTGAGTGGGACTCGCAGACTCCTCCCTCCTCCCATTGCAAGCATGGCCACATGCTGGAGGTAACTGGTGAGTTGTTTGCGAGTCGGCCCTATGCTCCTGTAATTTGCCCACTGGCTCCTGGTATCGCCCATATGGCTCAGGTAGGAGAGTGTAGGGTCCCGGGCTACTTGAGAAACCTTGTCGTGGTGTCCGGGCTTAAGACATGTTCTACACCGTAGGACATGTTGACTAATCTCTCAATTTTAAAATCAGTTTGAGAATTAGTGAGACTGCAGAGTGCACCTGTGTTTGTTATTGTTTTGTTATATCATTTCAATCAGCAGAGGTACCTCTAGGAATGCTAAGGGGCCTAAAAGAAAAAGGATTAACCCATACTACATTTATCCCTTTTGATATGTATGCCCCTTTATATACAAAGAGAATGGCCAAAATACCTTTATTTTCTGCATGGGACAGGAAAGTGTCGAAAGACAGCAAGAAGGTAGGCTCTAATACCTTTGGGATAGTCCAGATGTGACTTCAAGACGTGCTGAACGTAGAAGCACATGTAGGAGATAGTCATAGTCATAGTTTTGGATGGTAAAATAAAAGCAAAACGATCACTGACAAACTGAAAACTGCCAAGGATTTAATGACATTGAGTCATTGAACCTCTTTACAACCGAAAGTCCATGAAAAGCCTCATTGTATTGGACTTCAAATGTAACATTAGCAACACAGATATAGCAGAGCTCTGAACCCGAACATACCCACATTTTCACTCAGGCAGACCACTAATATGAGCGGAATTGCGCAGGGTGAAGGCTTTTTTAGGAGATCTGGGGACGTACCGGGCTCTCCATAGGGACTGCTAAGTGGAAACTGCTAGATGGAGGCTTCCGTCCACCAGCACTAATGGGCGGGCTTTAGAGCTGCCCTAGCCTGTAAAACGGCTAGGGCAGCCCTAAAGCCAGCCCATTAGAGCCGGTGATGTCACCGAATCACAGATCACGGAAGCCTGTTATACATGTACTGATGACAGTATATAGACTGGTGAAGCTGTTGTACATGTACTGATGACAGTATATAGACTGGTGAAGCTGTTATACATGTACTGATGACAGTATATAGGCCGGTACAAGTATAGACAGAGTACAAGCAATCTGATACATTGCCTGTGGTCAGGACAGGCAGCAAAGGGTCATTATCCAGGAAATGGGCAGATGTCAGTACATGGGCAGACAAAGGAATACAGCATACCTTTGTAGGAACTACCAAGCTAGGAAACCTATTGCTCAGGAACCCCCCCCCCCCCCAGGGTTGCTAGCTATTGGCTGGTAAAGATTACGGTGCTAAGAGCTGAAAGTGGTCATGATGATGTAATCTTTTCATAACCATCTGTGTCCTTGTACTGCCACATAGGATAGGAAGTCTAGGTGGGTGAATGGCTAGGGCCAGGAGCAGTCAACGACTGTTCCCTTCAACAGTATTCAACTGTATCGCAAACTATATCAGCCCACTGGAAATCATCTTGGTAGGATCTATGGCCAGTCTACCCTTGCCGGGTCCTCAGCCTCGCTCCCCTCTTTATTTTCACTCCCCTCACTGCTAGCCCTGATACCTCAGTAGTAGTCTGTAGACTCCCTTTGCAGCGATTCACTGCAGCACTCTTCAGCGTCACACTCCTCAGACAGCCTCCCAGATGTCTACTGCCAGTCTTTTGGTTCTGTTCACTTGTCAGTGATGATCTGACTCTTGGCACCTCGGCTGATCCGCTTTTTGAAAAGAAGGCCATGCTTGTGTGAGCGCAGCATTCTCTGCACTGTTTACCTGCTCACTGTTGACATCCCAGCAGCGAGCAGGTGAAATTACAGCTCCGTCCAAGTCATGTGAATGGAAAGGAGCAGTTGTAGTTATGCAGTGACCAGGAAAGGATACGCTGACGTCACTTATGCAGTGGGCCAGGATAGGGGTGGATAATAGTCTGTATTTGTTTGTGACGCCAATTGCAGCGTGCGCAGGGAACTATCCCAGGGCCCTTCCAAGGTGCTATAACGCACGTCCCAGATTAGGAATGCTAGAGTGGTGTAATGGCCTATAATGTCTCTGTAGAGTAGCGATAATTGTGTCAACTGTGTCTCTTACCTGAGTACAGCCGAACTCCTGGCTCACTTGCAATAAATTTGAGTGTAGTGATAGTAGGAGTAATAGAGGAATTTTGCAGCAGAAATGATGTCCAGACCTTTAGATGAAGTTCAATTGTTTCTTTACTAAAGATAACTTGTATCCAAGCAGTATACAGCTTGTATACTGCTTGTATCCAAGCAATGAATGCTTCTGCTCTTTAAATGTAGGGAGCTTGCAGGATAAGTCGTCTGCTTGGTAGCTCTGCAACTGTGGCAGGAATTAATCTTCTGCACTATTCTGTAACTTCTGCTGTATGGGGACAGACTAGCTGAGGAGGAATGGCTTCTCCTAGGTCTCTGGACTTACTCTCAGATAGATTCCCAGGATGCTTTCCTCCTGGGACTCTGAAGGTTGTCTGTAGTTTTCTGCTTCTTTATCCAGCTGAGGCTGAAGGAGCTCAGCTGGGTATGTGATCAGGTCTCAGCTGAGACAAGATCCTTGCTGTCTTCCCTATGCAGGGGATCTCCTACACACACACCCTACCCCAAGCAGGGGGGAGGCTACACAAACTCTAACTTCCTTCTCCTCCCATGCTGTAGGATGTGGGAACAGTCCACACCTCCACAGAGGGGGAGCTAAGCTGGAATAATCCATTCCAGCCTAGATTCACTAAACTGGAACTAGTACCTGGTCAATGTGTTGCTGCCACCTGCTGGTAAACCTGGAAAGTTACAGGAACAAGTGTGTTTAACATGGTTTTACATGCACATTTGTGAAGACATAATGTAAATTACATCAGATGACAATATAAAGGCTCTTAGAAGATAGTAGTGGGGTAAAGGCGTGTAATAACACAACTCTGGGGTGTTACAGTTACACTCCTGTTCTATTCAAGTGAATGTAACCGAGAAGCTGTAATTACACTGCCTGTCCAAAAAAAAAGTTGCCACCTTGATTCAACTAAGCAAATAGTTATGAGCCTTCTTTTGGATAATTACTTCATGGGTGATTATCTTTCAGCTGACAATAAGTTATTTAACCCTAACTGGTGCAATGAGTCGCTTCTCATTTCTTAAACAGCCATGTCGAAAGACACATCTCGTGGTCATGGAAAAGATGTTAGTCTGTTTGAGAAGGGTCAAATCATTGGCATGCATCAAGCAGAAAAAACATTTAAGGAGATTGCAGAAACTACTAAAATTGGGTTAAAAACTGTCCAACGCATTATTAAAAACTGGAAGGATAGTGGGGACCCATCGTATTGGAGGAAGAAATGTGGCCGGAAAAAAAAATCCTGAATGATCGTGATCGGCGATCACTCAGGGGCGTACCTAGAGCATTTGGCACCCGGGGCGAACCCTTTGTATGGCACCCCCCCCCCCCCCCCCCCCAAGAAAGTTAAGAAAACATGCAAAAACTTTTTTCAATGTTTTCAATAATATTTATAAATAAAAATAAAACCCCTTAATAAAATAAACCTCTGCACACCCCCTTAACGAAATAAACCCATTAACCCCCCTTAATAAAACCCATTAACCACCCCTTAATAGACCCCTTAACCCTTCCTTAATAAAATAAAAACCTGCACCCCCTTAAACCCCAGTATAATAAACATTAGTGGCGCAGTGCGCCCCCCCTCCCTAGTATAATAAACATATAAACATTGGTGTGGTGGTGCAGTGCGCCCCCCCCAACACCCTAGTATAATAAACATTGGTGGCGCAGTGTGCCCCCCCAACATAATAAACATTGGTGGCGCAGTGCGCCCCCCCTCCCTAGTATAATAAACATATAAACATTGGTGGTGCAGTGCGCCCCCCCCCCCAACACCCCAGTATAATAAACATTGGTGGCGCAGTGTGCCCCCCCAACATAATAAACATTGGTGGGCAGTGCGCCCCCCCCTCCCTAGCATAATAAACATATAAACATTGGTGGTGCAGTGCGCCCCCCCCCAACACCCCAGTATAATAAACATTGGTGGCACAGTGCGCCCCCCCCCCAACATAATAAACATTGGTGGGCAGTGCCAATGAGGGTTAAAAAAATAAATAAAAATTAACTCACCACCTCCAATTGATCGCGTAGCAGCCGGTCTCATGTACTTTTTCTTCAGGACGCAGGACCTGTGGTGATGTCACTGAGCTCATCACATGATACATCACATGATACATCACATGATCCATCACCATGGTAATGTACCATGTGATAGAGGCTGGAGCTCAGTGACGTCACCACAGGTCCTGAAGAAATTACAAGGAGACCGGCAGCAGCTACGCGATCAATTGGAGGAGGTGAGTTATTTTTTTATTTTTTAACCCTCATTGGCACTGCCCACTGCCCACCAATGTTTATTATACTGGGGGGGGGGGGGGGGGGCGCCGCACTCAATGTTTATTATACTGGGGGGGGGCGCAATCAATGTTTATTATACTGGGGGGGGGGCGCCGCAATCAATGTTTATTATACTGGGGGGGGGGCACTCTGAAGATAACTGAGCTGTTAATACAAATACAGGAGGCGGGTGCCGGAATCAAATAGCGGCACCCGACCTCTATGACAGGGAGCGGCACCTAAGTGGTTAACTGCAGCTGATCGCAGCTCCCTGTCATAGAGGTCGGGTGCCGGCTATTTGATTCCGGCACCCGCCTCCTGTATTTGTATTAACAGCTCAGTTATCTTCATTGGTGGCGCAGTGCGCCCCCCCCCCCCCCCGGCCCTGTCCCTCTTCTTATTTGCCGCGGCGGCAGCAGCACAGGGGGAGGGAGAGACCATCTGGAGCCCTGCCCCTATCACAGCGCCACGCCTGGCCCACTCGCCACATATTTTTATTTTTTTTTTATTTTTTTTTTATTTTTTTTTTATCCTCAGTCGCGGCTGGCACCCCCCTTGTGAGTGGCACCCGGGGCGGGCCGCCCCCCCCTTGGTACGCCACTGCGATCACTTAAACGTTTGGTGAAATCAAATCGAAGAAAAACAACAGTAGAACTCAGGGCTATGTTTAATAGTGAAAGTAAGAGCATTTCCACACGCACAATGCGAAGGGAACTCAAGGGATTGGGACTGAACAGCTGTGTAGCCGTAAGAAAACCACTAATCAGTGAGGCAAACCAGAAAAAGAGACTTCAATTTGCTAGGGAGCATAAAGATTGGACTCTGGAGCAATGGAAGAAGGTGATGTGGTCTGATGAGTCCAGATTTTCCATGTTCCAGAGGGATGGGCGCATCAGGGTAAGAAGAGAGGCAGATGAAGTGATGCACCCATCATGCCTAGTGCCTCTTGGACAAGCCTGTGGGGGCAGTGCTATGATCTGGGGTTGCTGCAGTTGGTCAGGTCTAGGTTCAGCAACAGTATGTGCTCCAAGAATGAGGTCAGCCGACTACCTGAACATACTGAAGGACCAGTTTATTTCAGCAATGGATTAGTTCTTCCCTGATGGCACAGGCATATTCCAGGATGACAATGCCAGGATTCATCGGGCTCAAATTGTGAAAGAGTGGTTCAGGAAGCATGAGACATCATTTTCACACAAGGATTGGCCACCACAGAGTCCAGACCTTAAGCCCATTGAGAATCTTTGGGATGTGCTGGAGAAGGCTTTGCGCAGCGGTCAGACTCTACCATCATCAATGCAAGATCTTGGTGAAAAATTTATGCAACACTGGATGGAAATAAATCTTGTGACATTGCAGAAGCCTTTCGAAACAATGCCTCAACGAATGCGTGCCGCAATCAAAACTAAAGGCTTTTTTTTGGTGGCGACTTTTTTTTGGACAGGCAGTGTATATTGTATGCCGCTGTGATACCGATGGCGAGCAGGTAGACTGACGATAATGTAGCTCTCACACCAGCGCTCCGTTCTCTTCAACAATCTGGTATGATGATCTATCCTGAGGATAGGTCATCAATATAGAAAACCAGACAACCTCTTTAATTGTATAGCTGCATTACTTCGACATTGTATAGAAGTGTTATTAGATTATTTTATGTATGGAGCAGGTATTGGTGATATAATGCATGATTTTGGGGAAATTGCATCCCTAGCTAAGTATTTGGAATACAATGCAATCCCAAAGGAATTAACTATCACCAAAATATATGAAAATATGATGAAAAAATCCAGCTCTTAAACAACAGGAGACACTTTATTGATGCAGTAAAAACTTTCTAATCCTCATAAGCAAGAATACAGTCTACGCGTTTCGGACCTTCATATTTCAGTCCTTAATCATGACATGAGTAACACATACTAAGCAGCTATTAATATACTCCTCCCACACCGATCCGTGGGGGTTTGGGTGTCACATTATTATTAACTCCTTAGTAGGATCAGAACATAGATTATACTTAAAAAACGTATTCACACTGTGCACATTTAATAGGGAGTCTAACAAAGTCAAGAGGAGATTAGAGCATAGACTGTATCCCCCAAAGATGCTGTCAGGTCAGAGGGACATGGCGCTGTCACTGGACAGAAAAGCTCAGATTTTTCCTGACCGCACACATCGACTCAAACGAGATGGTAGTGGTCTGTCCGGTGGCAACACCATTATGTTCTCCACGGTCTATTGTGAGGAGTATAGGGACATCTGCCATATTATTAAAAAGCACCTTCCCGTTTTGAGTTATGATAAGGAATGGTGCAAGTTCACAAAAGACGGTATCAAATGTGTGGCGCCAACACTGGGAAATTTACTTAGCCCAAGTCTTTATGTGGATGGTCCCAGGACACAACCAACTTGGCTATCTAACAAGGGAAGTTTTCAATGCGGACATGCCAGATGTATTTGTTGCAGCCATATGAAGAGGAACAGTACTTTTGCATCTACGGCTAATGGCAGGCAATTTGCAATTAGGGCTTACCTGAATTGCAACACATAATTTGCTATATATTTAATCACATGTGAAGTCTGCTCACTCCAATATGTAGGCTGTACAACAAATGCTATAAAAACCAGGATAAGAAAACACATTTCTGACATACCGCATTTTAAAACAAGAAACGTTTCTGCTGCCAGTCTGCATTTTGCCCTAGAACATGGAGGCGATTTTTCAGCCTTGAGTGTGCCAGGCATAGAAAAAGTTACAGCTCCCTTACGAGGTGGAGATTATCGAAGAAAGCTTAATAGAGAGGCTTTCTGGATGTTCCAACTCAGCACTTGCATCCCAACAGATTTAACCCCTTAAGGACTCAGCCCTATTTCACCTTAAGGACTTGGCCATTTTTTGCAAATCTGACCAGTGTCACTTTAAGTGCTGATAACTTTAAAACGCTTTGACTTATCCAGGCCGTTCTGAGATAGTTTTTTCGTCACATATTGTACTTCATGACACTGCTAAAATTGGGTCAAAAAAGTAAAAATTTTTGCATAAAAAAATACCATATTTACCAAAAAATTAAAAAAATTAGCAAATTTCAAAGTTTCAGTTTCTCTACTTCTGTAATACATAGTAATACCCCCAAAAATTGTGATGACTTTACATTCCCCATATGTCTACTTCATGTTTGTAGCATTTTGGGAATATTTTATTTTTTGGGGATGTTGCAAGGCTTAGAAATTTAGAAGCAAATCTTGAAATTTTTCAGAAATTTACAAAAACCCAATTTTTAGGGACCACTA
This sequence comes from Bufo bufo, assembly GCF_905171765.1. Classification (NCBI taxonomy): domain Eukaryota; kingdom Metazoa; phylum Chordata; class Amphibia; order Anura; family Bufonidae; genus Bufo; species Bufo bufo. The sequence goes on along the minus strand of NC_053390.1, from coordinate 795,485,887 downwards.
CAGGTCTGAAGTCACTTTGCGAGGCTTAAATAATAGAAACCGCCCAAAAATGACCCCATTCTATAAACTACACCCCTCAAGGTATTCAAAACTGATTTTACAAACTTCGTTAACCCTTTAGGTGTTGCACAAGAGTTATTGGCAAATGGGGATGAAATTTGAGAATTTCATTTTTTTGCCTAATTTTCCATTTTAACCCATTTTTTCTACTAACAAAGCAAGGGTTAACAGCCAAACAAGACTGTATCTTTATTGCCCTGACTCTTCCATTTACAGAAACACCCCATATGTGGCCGTAAACTACTGTACGGGCACACAGTAGGGCATAGAGGGAAAGGTGCGCCGTATGGTTTTTGGAAGCCAGATTTTGCTGGACTGTTTTTTTGACACCATGTCCCATTTAAAGCCCCCCTGATGCACCCCTAGAGTAGAAACTCCATAAAAGTGACCCCATCTAAGAAACTACACCTCTCAAGGTATTCAAAACTGATTTTACAAACTTTGTTAACCCTTTAGGTGTTGCACAAGATTTAATGGAAAATAGAGATACAATTTCAAAATTTCACTTTTTTGGCAGATTTTCCATTTTAATATTTTTTTTCCAGTTACAAAGCAAGGGTTAACAGCCAAACAAAACTCAATATTTATGGCCCTGATTCTGTAGTTTACAGAAACACCCCATATGTGGTCGTAAACCACTGTACGGGCACACGGCAGGGCGCAGAAGGAAAGGAATGCCATACGATTTTTGGAAGGCAGATTTTGCTGGACTGTTTTTTTTGACACCATGTCCCATTTGAAGCCCCCCTGATGCACCCCTAGAGTAGAAACTCCAGAAAAGTGACCCCATCTAAGAAACTACACCCCTTAAGGTATTCAAAACTGTTTTTAAAAACTTTGTTAACCCTTTAGGTGTTGCACAAGATTTAATGGAAAATAGAGATACAATTTCAAAATTTCACTTTTTTGGCAGATTTTCCATTTTAATATTTTTTTTCCAGTTACAAAGCAAGGGTTAACAGCCAAACAAAACTCATTATTTATGGCCCTGAATCTGTAGTTTACAGAAACACCCCATATGTGATCGTAAAATGCTGTACGGTGACACGGCAGGGTGCAGAAGGAAAGGAATGCCATACGGTTTTTGGATGGCAGGTTTTGCTGGACAGTTTTTTTTGACACCATGTCCCATTTGAAGCCCCCCTGATGCACCCCTAGAGTAGAAACTCCAGAAAAGTGACCCCATTTTAGAAACTACGGGATAGGGTGGCAGTTTTGTTGGTACTAGTTTAGGGTACATATGATTTTTGGTTGCTCTATATTACACTTTTTGTGCGGCAAGGTAACAAGAAATAGCTTTTTTGGCACAGTTTTTTTTTTTGTTATTTACAACATTCATCTGACAGGTTAGATCATGTGGTAATTTCATAGAGCAGTTTGTCACGGACACGGTGATACCTAATATGTATACAATTCTTTTAATTTATGTAAGTTTTACCCAATGATTTCATTTTTAAAACAAAAAAAAAGTTTTAGTGTCTCTATAGTCTAAGAGCCATAATTTTTTTCAGTTTTTGGGAGATTATCTTAAGTAGGGTCTCATTTTTTGCGGGATGAGATGATGGTTTGATTTGCACTATTTTGGGGTGCATATGACTTTTTGATCACTTGCTATTACAGTTTTTGTGATGTAAGATGACAAAAAATGGCTTTTTTTACACCGTTTTTATTTTTATTTTTTTACGGTGGTTACCTGAGGGGTTAGGTCATGTGATATTTTTATAGAGTCGGTCGATACGGACGCGGCGATACCTAATATGTATACTTTTTTTTAATTTATGTAAGTTCTACATAATGATTTCATTTTTGAAACAAAAAAAAATGTTTTAGTGTTTCCATAGTCTAAGAGCCATAGTTTTTTCAGTTTTTGGGCGATTATCTTAAGTAGGGTCTAATTTTTTGCGGGATGAGATGACGGTTTAATTGTTACAATTTTGGCGTACATGCGACTTTTTTGATCACTTTTATTACCTTTTTTTGGGAAGTAAGGTGGGCAAAATTTAAATTTCATCATAGTTTTTTATTTTTTATTTTTAGGGCGTTCACCGTTTGGGTAAAGTAACATGACCGTTTTATAGATCAGGTCGTTACGGACGCGGCGATACCAAACATGTGTAGGGAATTTTATTTTTTTCATTTTTAATCAGTGATAAATGTGTTTTTAGATTTTTACTTTTTTTCACTTTTTTTCACTTTTTTTTTTTACCCAGACCCACTTGGTTCTTGAAGATCCAGTGGGTCTGATGTCTGTATAATATAGTACAGTACTCTATATAGGGTACTGCACTGTATTTTACTTACACTGAACAGATCTATGCCTTCAGCACAGATCTGTTCAGCACCATGGACAGCAGGATGCCTGAGAAGGCGTCCTGTTGCCATGGGAACCTTCCCCGTCTGCCACAACTTCGCAGACGGGGAAGGGTGAGGAGGGGGCTGGTGGGGGGCTGTCTGGGAGCTCTCTCCCTCTCCATCGGGGGGCTGCAAAGGCACAGCAGCCCCCCGATCGGAGAGGGAGGGAGCTCCCTGAGCTGTTAACCTTTTCCATACAGCGGTCCGTATCGCATCACCGATGTCAGCCGTTTATACCAGGGTGTCAGCAATGTGCTGGCACCCTGGTATACCCACTGTACACCAACGATTATTCAATGGGAGGCGCAACCGCCCGCAACCTCCCCCTGCACCTCCCACCGGGCTAAAATCATTCAGAGGTGCAGGGGGGTGATAAATATATATTTTTGCCACACTAAAGTTTCTGATCGCCGCGGTCAGGGACCGCGGGCATCAGAAACTGCAGAAATCACAACAAACCGCAGGTCTGAATTGACCTGCGGTTTGTTGCAATCGCGGACATGGGGGGGTCACGGGACCCCCCCGCGCATTTAGCCGAGGTGCCTGCTCAATGATTTGAGCAGGCACCGTGTTCCGATCACAGCCGGCCGGGCGGCAGTGATCGGAGCAACACATGACGTACCGCTACGTCATGGGTCCTTAAGGACTCAGGAAACATGCCGTACCGGTACGTTATGCGTCCCTAAGGGGTTAAATAAAAGACAGGTCTTGATCCTACAATACAATTAAGTATCTGCTTACTACATTGCAACGTAAAGGAGTTCTTTTGTTTCTGATTTTATTAGTGTGTGAATACGTTTTTTAAGTATAATCTACAGTATGTTCTGATCCTACTAAGGAGTTAATGATCATGTGACACCCAAACCCCCACGGATTGGTGTGGGAGGGGTATATTAGTAACTGCTTAGTATGTGTTACTCATGTCATGATTAAGGACTGAAATATGAAGGTCCGAAACGCGTAGACTGTATTCCTGCTTATGAGGATTGGAAAGTTTTTACCGCATCAATAAAGTGTCTCTTGTTGTTTAACCACCTCCCGTCCGCCCATAGGATATAAACGTCCTATGGGTGGACCTCTATTTCTGAAAGCACGTTTTAAAACGTCCGTTCAGAAATTGCAGCTGCACGCTAATCGTGCAGCTGCTGATCGGGTTGCCCGCTGTCAGTGACAGCAGGGCAACCCAGAGAGGAGGCAGGGACAGTGCCCAGGTGTCCCTGCCTTCAGGATCGCTACAGACACAGCGCTCACCGAGCGCTGTGTATGCAGAGCAGGAAGCTCTATGCGCTTCCTGTTCCGGCCCGGCGGTCATGTGACCGCCGGGACCGGAGAGTGCAGGAGATGTGTGAGGTCTCTCAGAGACCTCGATCAGCCCTGCTCTGAGGCTGTACAGCGCTGGATTGCTGCTGTACAGCCTCTCTAGGGGTGCATTTCTTCTGTAACTGGGGCTACTATGTCAGCCCCTGTTACAGGAGAAATCAACAGTGAAAAAAAAAAGAAAAAGTGAAGCAAATGTCCCCCAGAGGTCTTGTATGACCTTATGGGGGACGAAAAGTGTAAAATAAAAATAAATAAATAAAGGGTTGAAAAAAAAAAAAAAAAAAAGGTTCACATGTAAAAAAAAAAAAAAGTTCCCAAGTAAGGAATAATCTTTTTTTTTTTAAAATAGAAAAAATAAAATAAAATAGACATATTTGGTATTGCCGCGTTCGTAAAAACCAGCTCTATAAAAATATATTATGACCTAACCCCTCGGGTGAACACCGTAAAAAAAAAAAAAAAAACTGTCAAAACAAGAAATTTTTGTCACCTTGCATCACAAAAGGTGCAACACGAAGTAATCAAAAATGCGTATGTCCCACAAAATGGTACCAATAAAACAGTCACCTCATCCCGCAAAAAATGAGCCCCTACATAAGAAAATCTCTCAAAAAATAAAAAAACTATAGCTCTTAGAACATGGAGACACTAAAACATCATTTTTTTTGTTTCAAAAATGCTATTATTGTGTTAAAGTGAAACAAATAAAAAAAAGTATACATATTAGGTATTGCCGCGTCCGTAAAAACAAGCTCTATAAAAATACCACATGAGCTAACCCCTCAGATGAACACCGTAAAAAAAAAAAAAAAAAAAACGGTGTCAAAACAAGCAATTTTTGTCACCTTGCATCACAAAAGGTGCAACACCAAATGATCAAAAATGCGTATGTCCCACAAAATGGTACCAATAAAACAGTCACCTCATCCCGCAAAAAATGAGCCCCTACATAAGAAAATCTCTCAAAAAATAAAAAAACTATAGCTCTTAGAACATGGAGACACTAAAACATCATTTTTTTTGTTTCAAAAATGCTATTATTGTGTTAAAGTGAAACAAATAAAAAAAAGTATACATATTAGGTATTGCCGCGTCCGTAAAAACAAGCTCTATAAAAATATCACATGAGCTAACCCCTCAGATGAACACCGTAAAAAAAAAAAAAAAAAAAACTGTGTCAAAACAAGCAATTTTTGTCACCTTGCATCACAAAAGGTGCAACACCAAATGATCAAAAATGCGTATGTCCCACAAAATGGTACAAATAAAACCGTCACCTCATCCCGCAAAAAATGAGCCCCTACATAAGAAAATCTCTCAAAAAATAAAAAAACTATAGCTCTTAGAACATGGAGACACTAAAACATAATTTTTTTGTTTCAAAAATGCTATTATTGTGTAAAACTTTAATAAATGAGAAAAAGTATACATATTAGGTATTGCCACGTCCATAACAATCTGCTCTATAAAAATGTCACTTGACTGAACCCCTCAGGTGAAAGCTGTAAAAATAAATAAATAGAAACTGTGCTAAAACAACCAATTTTTTGGTCACCTTGCCCCATAAAGTGTTATAATGAATGATCAAAAAATCATATGTACCCAAAAATAGTACTAATAAAACTGGCACCTTTTCCCCTAGTTTCCAAAATGGGGTCACTTCTTGGGAGTTTCTACTGTAAGGGTGCATCAGGGGGCTTCAAATGGGACATGGCATCTAAAAACCATGTGGAGTTCCTTTTCTTCTGCGCCCTGCCGTGTGCCCATACAGCAGTTTATGACCACATGTGGGGTGTTTCTGTAAACCGCAGAATCTGGGTAATAAATATTGAGTTTTGTTTGGCTGTTAACTATCGATGTGTTAAAGAAAAAATTGGATTAAAATGGAAAATCTGCCAAAAAAGTGAAATTTAAAAATTTGATCTCCATTTTCCTTTAATTCTTGTGGAACGCATAAAGGGTTAACAAAGTTTGTAAAATCGGTTTTGAATACCTTGAGGGGTGTTGTTTCTACAATGGGGTCATTTATGGGGGTATCCATTATGTAGGCCCCACAAAGTGACTTCAGACCTGAACTGGTCCTTATAAAGTGGGTTTTGGCAATTTTCTTAAAAATTTGAAGAATTGCTTCTAAACTTCTAAGCCTTCTAACGTCCTAAAAAAATAAAATGACATTTCCAAAATGATGCCAACATAAAGTAGACATATGGGGAATGTTAAGTAATAAATATTTTATGAGGTATCACTTTCTGTTTTAAAAGCAGAGAAAGTGAAATTTAGAAAATTGGGAACTTTTCACATTTTTGGGTAAATTTGGGATTTTTTCATAAATAAAGGTGAAATATTTTGACTCAAATTTATGACTAACATGAAGTACAATGTGTCACGAGAAAACAATCTCTGAATGACTTGGATAAATAAAGGCGTTCCAAAGTTATTACCACATAAAGTGAGATATGTCAGTTTTGCAAAATTAGGCCTGGTCAGGAAGGGGGCAAATGGCCCAGATGGCAAGTAGTTAACCACTTCCCGCCACGCTAACGCCGAAAGGCGTCATTGCTGCGGCGCTCCCAGGCTACACTAACGCCGATTGGCGTCTTCTTGCGTGAGCCGAGATTTCCTGTGAACGCGCGCACACAGGCGTGCGCGCTCACAGGATCGGAAAGTAAGCGAGTGGATCTTCAGCCTGCCAGCGTCGATCGTTCGCTGGCAGGCTGTAGATGCGATTTTTTTAACCCCTAACAGGTATATTAGACGCTGTTTTGATAACAGCGTCTAATAAACCTGCTACCTGGTCCTCTGGTGGTCCCTTTTGCTTGGATCGACCACCAGAGGACACAGGCAGCTCAGTAATAAGTAGCACCAAACACCACTACACTACATCCCCCCGTCACTTATTAACCCCTGATCACCCCATATAGACTCCCTGATCACCCCCCTGTCATTGATCACCCCCCTGTCATTGATCACCCCCCTGTAAGGCTCCATTCAGACGTCCGTATGATTTTTACGGATCCACGGATACATGGATCGGATCCGCAAAACACATACGGACGTCTGAATGGAGCCTTACAGGGGGGTGATCAATGACGGGGTGATCACCCCATATAGACTCCCTGATCACCCCCCTGTCATTGATCACCCCCCTGTAAGGCTCCATTCAGACGTCCGTATGATTTTTACGGATCCACTGATACATGGATCGGATCCGCAAAACACATACGGACATCTGAATGGAGCCTTACAGGGGGGTGATCAATAACAGGGGGTGATCACCCCATATAGACTCCCTGATCACCCCCCTGTCATTGATCACCCCCCTGTCATTGATCTACCCCCTGTAAGGCTCCATTCAGATGTCCGTATGTGCTTTGCGGATCCGATCCATGTATCCGTGGATCCGTAAAAAACATACGGACGTCTGAATGGAGCCTTACAGGGGGGTGATCAATGACAGGGGGGGTGATCACCCCATATAGACTCCCTGATCACCCCCCTGTCATTGATCACCCCCCTGTCATTGATCACCCCCCTGTAAGGCTCCATTCAGATGTCCGTATGTGTTTTGCGGATCTGATCCATGTATCCGTGGATCCGTAAAAAACATACGGATGTCTGAATGGAGCCTTACAGGGGGGTGATCAATTACAGGGGGGTGATCACCCCATATAGACTCCCTGATCACCCCCCTGTCATTGATCACCCCCCTGTCATTGATCACCCCCCTGTAAGGCTCCATTCAGATGTCCGTATGTGTTTTGCGGATCCAATCCATGTATCCGTGGATCCGTAAAAAACATACGGACGTCTAAATGGAGCCTTTCAGGGGGGGTGATCAATAACAGGGGGGTGATCACCCCATATAGACTCCCTGATCACCCCCCTGTCATTGATCACCCCCCTGTCATTGATCATCCCCCTGTCATTGATCACCCCCCTGTAAGGCTCCATTCAGATGTCCGTATGTGTTTTGCGGATCCGATCCATGTATCCGTGGATCCGTAAAAAACATACGGACGTCTGAATGGAGCCTTACAGGGGGGTGATCAATGACAGAGGTGTGATCACCCCATATAGACTCCCTGATCACCCCCCTGTCATTGATCACCCCCCTGTAAGGCTCCATTCAGACATTTTTTTGGCCCAAGTTAGCCATATTCCACTAACTTGTGTCAAAAAATAAAATCTCACATGAACTCACCATACCCCTTAACGGAATCCAAATGTGTAAATTTTTTTTAGACATTTATATTCCAGACTTCTTCTCACGCTTTAGGGCCCCTAAAATGCCAGGGCAGTATAAATACCCTACATGTGACACCATTTCGGAAAGTAAACACTCCAAGGTATTCGCTGAGGGGCATATTGAGTCCATGAAAGATTGAAATTTTTGTCCCAAGTTAGCGGAAATGGAGACTTTGTGAGAAAAAACAAAAAAAGATCAATTTCCGCTAACTTGTGGCAAAAAAAAAAAATTCTATGAACTCGCCATGCCACTCATTGAATACCTTGGGGTGTCTTCTTTCCAAAATGGGGTCACATGTGGGGTATTTATACTGCCCTGGAATTTTAGGGGCCCTAAAGCGTGAGAAGAAGTCTGGGATCCAAATGTCTAAAAATGCCCTCCTAAAAGTAATGTGGGCTGCAAAAAAGTGTCACACATCTGGTATTGCCGTACTCAGGAGAAGTTGGGGAATGTGTTTTGGCGTGTCATTTTACATATACCCATGCTGGGTGAGAGAAATATCTCGGTCAAATGCCAACTTTGTATAAAAAAATGGGAAAAGTTGTCTTTTGCCGAGATATTTATCTCACCCAGCATGGGTATATGTAAAATGACACCCCAAAACACATTGCCCAACTTCTCCTGAGTACGGCAATAGCACATGTGTGACACTTTTTTGCAGCCTAGGTGGGCAAAGGGGCCCACATTCCAAAGAGCACCTTTCGGATTTCACCGGCCATTTTTTACAGATTTTGATTTCAAACTACTTCTCACGCATTCGGGCCCCTAAAATGCCAGGGCAGTATAACTACCCCATAAGTGACCCCATTTTGGAAAGAAGACACCCCCAGGTATTTCGTGATGGGCATAGTGAGTTCATGGAAGTTTTTATTTTTTGTCACAAGTTAGTGGAATATGAGACTTTGTAAGAAAAAAAATAAAAATAAAAAAATCATCATTTTCCGCTAACTTGTGACAAAAAATAAAAAATTCTAGGAACTCGCCATGTCCCTCACGGAATACCTTGGGGTGTCTTCTTTCCAAAATGGGGTGACTTGTGGGGTAGTTATACTGCCCTGGCATTCTAGGGGCCCTAATGTGTGGCAAGTAGTTTGGAATCAAAATGTGTAAAAAATGACCTGTGAAATCCTAAAGGTGCTCTTTGGAATGTGGGCCCCTTTGCCCACCTAGGCTGCAAAAAAGTGTCACACTTGTATTGCCGTACTCAGGAGAAGTTGGGCAATATTTTTTGGGGTGTCATTTTACATATACCCATGCTGGGTGAGATAAATATCTTGGTCAAATGCCAACTTTGTATAAAAAAAGATATTTCTCTCACCCAGCATGGGTATATGTAAAATGACACCCCAAAAAACATTGCCCAACTTCTCCTGAGTTTGGCAATACCACATGTATGACACTTTTTTGCAGCCTAGGTGGGCAAAGGGGCCCACATTCCAAAGAGCACCTTTCGGATTTCACCGACCATTTTTTACAGATTTTGATTTCAAACTACTTCGCACGCATTTTGGCCCCTAAAATGCCAGGGCAGTATAACTAGCCCACAAGTGACCCCATTTTGGAAAGAAGGCACCCCAAGGTATTTCGTGATGGGCATAGTAAGTTCATGGAAGTTTTTATTTTTTGTCACAAGTTAGTGGAATATGAGACTTTGTAAGAAAAAAAATAAAAAATAAAAATCATCATTTTCCGCTAACTTGTGACAAAAAATAAAAAGTTCTATGAACTCACTATGCCCAATACCTTAGGGTGTCTACTTTCCGAAATGGGGTCATTTGTGGGGTGTTTGTACTGTCTGGCAATTGTAGAACCTCAGGAAACATGACAGGTGCTCAGAAAGTCAGAGCTGCTTCAAAAAGCGGAAATTCCCATTTTTGTACCATAGTTTGTAAACGCTATAACTTTTACCCAAACCATTTTTTTTTTACCCAAACATTTTTTTTTATCAAAGACATGTAGAACAATAAATTTAGAGAAAAATTTATATATGGATGTCGTTTTTTTTTTGCAAAATTTTACAACTGAAAGTGAAAAATGTCATTTTTTTGCAAAAAAATCTGTAAATTTTGATTAATAACAAAAAAAGTAAAAATGTCAGCAGCAATGAAATATCACCAAATGAAAGCTCTATTAGTGAGAAGAAAAGGAGGTAAAATTCATTTGGGTAGTAAGTTGCATGACCGAGCAATAAACCGCTAAAGTTGTGGAGTGCCGATTTGTAAAAAAGGGCCTGGTCACTAGGGGGGTATAAACCTGTGGTCCTTAACCCTAAGTTCACACCTGAGCGTTTTACAGCGCGTTCAAACGCGCTGTAAAACGCTCAACACATGAAAACCAATGCTTCCCTATGGGAATGGTTCTCACCTGGGCGTTTTACAGCGCGTACGATCGCGCTGTAAAACGCCCGACGCATAATCAAGTTCTTGAGCTTCTTTGGGGCGTTTTGACGCGCGTTTGTGGCCATAGGACACTTCAGTCAATCACACAAACGCGCGTCAAACGCGCGTTTACTATTGCAAAAAACGTGCATAAAAACGCGCGACAAAAACGCTCAGGTGTGGAAGCAGGGTAAGTGGTTAAGAGCTGGATTTTTTCATCATATATTCATTGATTTGCAACAGCCGTGTCCAGGCTGGTGTCCGTGCTCACAACAGGTGCAACAGGTGAGAGCTGCTATTTTTTCTAATTTTATTTATCACCAAAATATAGGTTCAGACCTAAAAGAGTCATTCTATCAAAAGACAGCATTTTTTAGGAAGTTTTGGTTCAAGCTATACAAATTATAAAAAAAGTGCAAAAATAATGTAATTGGTATAATTAAGAGATCGTGTGGCTCCTATAAGGGAATGGAGAAGGCTGACAGGTTGTCATGTAGCATTCAGGGACAAATAAAAGCATTGGAGGAGAAGACTGCGAATAAAAAGAGAAGCCTTTTTTTCAAAGACCCAGTTGAAAGCTAAAATGATGATTATACAATTGAAGATGACAGTAAAAACCATGCATCAAATAGCTTTCATGCAATGGATGAGCCATTAATTCCGTAATAAGTGAAATTCCATCCCTGTTTTCTACGTATCTAGAATCGATTGAATATGAACAGGAGAGAAAAGTCCAGCTAGCACCCAAAATAGAAATGAAGAAAAATACGTAATATAGTGAAGAGGTCAGCAGCACACACATCCCTACATGTAATGGATTTACAATTTTACAGGAACATACTACCCCAAATGAAAGAGAGGAATCATAGTCTGAGGGATAGTCATGACTACAGCAAGACAAACAGATAATGTAGTCAGAAAGCAAGTAGGAAAATTGCACACAGAAAATGAAAATAACTAAAAATCTAATAACAGACAGGGAGAATTATAAGCATAAAAATTATAATAATAACAAGCATAAAAGTAAAAATAGCAAAAGAAAATCTCAGCAGGGACCAAAAAGAATCATCACAAAATGGAATTTTGACACAAACACAAAAAATAAGAAAAGGACAAGGAGGGAATGTAGAGGAAGAAAGTGTCCTAATAAAAAAAAAGAACCGTTCCGTAAGAAAGGTAAAACTTTTAGGCAAGGAACATTATAAATTAGCCAATACAAGCATATCAATTTAAAAAAAAATTGGGTTTTTAACCCTCTGTGGGAGTATACAGAAAATTTCTATACATCTTAGAACTTGTTAGGGACCTGTGGAAAAATAACGCTAAAAAGAAGCCATCTATGCGTCATAACTAGAGTTGATTGCATCAAAGTCTACAAAGTGGACTTCCATCCGAATTTCACGATAAATTCAATTCCTTGTGCTTCGTAGTAGCGAATTGATTTAACTTGAAATAGTGTAAAAAAATTTTTTTTCAAAATCATACTTACCTTATTCATTTGCTCACGACAGACCAGCCGCCGCCATCTTGCTTGAAGATCTCACACGAAATCCCGTGTGCGGCGACCACGCCGGCCGGTGTGATGATGTCATAGTGGGGAGCGTGAGATTTGGTGCCAGAACTTCAAGCAAGATGGCAGCGGCCGGCCAGTCGCGATCAAATGGATAGGGGTACAATGATGGGGAGCAGAGTAATCGCGGCTCCCTGTCATTGCACCCACTACTTACAAAGAAATGTGCTTTGTGATGAAGTAATTCATCACAAAACAAATTTTTGGGTAAAATTCGGAGAAGCAGCTGAATCGAATTTTTTATAAATTTACTCATCTCTAGTCATAACGTTAGTGTCAGCCCTATGACTGCTTTAATAGGAGCACTAAAAGTGATGATTATCTTGCAATGTATCATTACGGTGTGCCGTGGTTTCTACTTCACTACTCATCGTGGAGAACCTCATACCAGAGTGATGACCATTATTGATATAAGACAACCCCATAGTCTCCTTGTTACCTTTCATCCAAAATGTTATACATTAGGCAATGCAATCACACCTACAATAAAAGAAAAAACAGGGAAACTAGTGTGTAAAACATTTCCTTAGACAGGGGCTTTAGATATTGCAGGAGATATAGGATGTGTTGGTCTTTTAAATGCAAATCCAATGGACCAAAGAAACATTTAGAGATTCAAGATAATGAGAGTCATTTCAACATAAAACGCTCCACTGCATGGTGTAGTGTATGTAATACAATGTATGTGCAAAAAAAAAAAAGTACAAAAGGGCCGGTGTCTAAAAGATCTAAGAAACATCTTTGAAATATTGTAAATGGCTTTGAAAGACAACCTTTATCTATTTTGGGGGTGTTATCTTTCCTTGCAAAGAACGCCTTAAGTGGCATGAGGAGATTTATAGGCCATACATGCTCCTCTGGAATTCTGGGAAAAATATATGCAAATGAGCTCTCTGCCTCTAATGCCACCAGATGGAAAGCAGCTATCCTCTAAGTCAATGTTTGACCCTTTAAATATGCCTTGAGACATGACTTGGAGAATAAATAAAGAATTCACTGAAGACACCACTAAAACTTAACTTTTAATAGAGATAAGATTCCTGGTAAAATCAATGTTCACTTGGCTACATTCCGTTTTTAGGTAGCGTCTAAATAGATATAGGGTGAGAGATAGGGAATAGTTGTTCTTTTTTCCTTTTTGACACTTTCTTTGATGTACCCAGCTCTATATAAATAGCCAAGTGAATATTGATTTTATCAGGGATCTTATCTGTATCAAAAGTTAAGTTTTAGTGGTGTCTTCAGGGAATTCTACTCTTTATTCTCCACTTCTTTCACCATCTGACCATCTGACGGTTGACTAGTCAGAACAGTTTATTCTTTGAATAATCAATAAGCCAGCATCTCATCTGCAGACATCTGTTTCGGGGTAATTACCCCGAAACAGCTGTCTGCAGATAAGATGCTGGCTTATTTATTCTCCGAGTCATGTCTCAAGGCCTATTTAAAGGGATTCTGTCACCAGGTTTTACCCCTGTCAGCTAAACATATGCTGATGTTCAGGGCCTCATCAGGATTCCTAATGTGGGCTTCTAAATGTGATCCGTAGCCTTATTTTGCTAAAAAACTGGTTTTACTAACCTGTCACTCAAAGAAATAAGGTGCCCAAGGGGATGTCAAGGGATGCAAGGTGCCGGCCGCACCCACCGCCGTTCGTGCCCAGCGCCGCCTTTCCAGACTTCTGCACCGCCTCCTAATCCTCTGTGCCGCCTCTCGCTCTCCTCCCTCCCCCTCCTCCTGCTGTAAGATATCGCGCGTGCGCACAGGGCTCTGAGAGGCTGGTGCCAGAGTGCAGGTCATACCTGGGTTGAGCGAAGTGGCGGCGCATGCGTACTTCGCTTTAAGAAGCCAAATCGAGAAGTCCGCAAGCGCGCATCAGGCAGAGCCCTGTGCGCACGCGCGAGATCTTACAGCAGGAGGAGGGAGGAGGGGGAATGGAGGGAGAGCGAGAGGCGGCACAGAGGATTAAGAAGCGGTGCAGAAGTCAGGAAAGGCGGCGCTGGGCACGAAAGGCGGTGGGTGCGGCCGGCACCTTGCATCCCTTGACATCCCCTTGGGCACCTTATTTCTTTGAGTGACAGGTTAGTAAAACCTGTTTTTTAGCAAAATAAGGCTACGGATCACATTTAGAAGCCCACATTAGGAATCCTGATGAGGCCCTGAACATCAGCATATGTTTAGCTGACAGAGGTGAAACCTGGTGACAGAATCCCTTTAAAGGGTTGAACGTTGACTTATAGGATAGCTGCCTTACATCTGGTGGAATTAGATGCCGAGCTTGTTAAGAGCTCATTTGCTTCCATTCTAACCATTATCTAGACACTATGGGGAGAAACATTGTATTAAATTAGATGTAACGGTATTTTTAGAATAGAAGAAAACCATCCCAAGTTATTAAAAGGGGGACTCTAGAAAGAAAATCTACCAATGATCTAGATACCCTTAAATAGTAAGGTAGAACTATTAGGAATCTGAAGTAGTAGCAGGTATCAATGCAGTCTATTTGTTCCTTACATTGGATCTGTACAATATATATTTTATATATTAGTTGTTTTATTGTAAACAGTTTGGTATTGTCATGTAATGTATATGGCCGTTTGTTTCGTTAAGGCCTCTTGCACACAAAAGTTTTTTTTTTTTCGTTTACGTTCCGTATACAGAACCATTCATTTCAATGGATCCGCAAAAAAACGGAAGGTACTCCATATGCCTTCTGTTTCCGTATTTCTGTTTTTTCGTTCCGTTCACAGATAGAACATGTCCTATTATTGTCCGCATAACAGACAAGGATAGTACTGTTCTATCAGGGGACAGCTGTTCCGCAAAAAAGTGAATGCACACGGATGTCATCCGTATTTTTTGCGGATCCGTTTTTTGCAGACTGCAAAATACTGAAAAAGCCATACGGTCGTGTGCAAGAGGCCTAAGGAATATGGATAACAAATGGTTGGCAGAACATGGCTAACCACCCTGTTCCTAACCCCTTGGTAACAGTGGGCTTCCTTCCAGAAGGGGGAGTTCAAGAGCAGCTACAGACCGGAGAGGAAGCACACTGCAGAGCAACTGCAACTTGTACAGATTCTTCCGAGAGACCTACTTAATCCTGCATCAAGAAATTCCTTGAAAGACTTGAGAAAACAGACAACAGAGTGAACAGCTGAAAACTGCATTCCAGATACTGCTGTAAGGTGAGGGACTACAGCTCAGACACCCATCATCCAAGACTACTACTAGGCTAGTTAAAGCTAAAATCTAGACTGTATAGTGGACATCTACTCTCACAAGTGCTAAGTTTCAGCAATCCAACCTGCCTTCATACCTCCTTAGCTGGTGCCAGAAACTGCACTTTGTGTTTGCTGTTATTGGATATACGAGAAGCTAGACTTGGTAAAAAGAAACTGTTATATGTTCATTTCAGGCCTCATTCTTAAAACTACATCTCGACTGAACCAATCCCCAGGGAGCATCGACTTGAGAGAGTACACTGTGACACAACACATCATCAGGGCCACTACCACTCACATCTTCTATACCGGCTCCTAAGGGGCTCGCTACAACTGTTTTGGGAACCTTACTTTACAGCACTCATAATAGTGCATCTTATTGTTATTTTTTAAATGATATACGGAGATGCCAAAAGAACATATCACAGGGCACTTTACAAGGTCAGACTCGGCCTGACTACAACTCCAAACATGCTCCGATAGCCTGGGACTTTGGGTCTTGCTCTACCCCTCTAGGTTTAGTTTTCCTTCATTCTGGCTGCCCCTGTCTCCCATTCGTCTTTAGCCCTCGTTCTTCTCTTCGACTTTATGTCCTTCCATGTGTAATTCTCACTTCGTACTGAAAGTAAATAAAACTTGAAGGAGCCTTGTGATGAGGTTGGTGATGAAGATGAGGACACATATCATGTCTCTCTAACTGTGTTCATACTGTAAAGGTAAATTAGCCATTTTGTTACTTGATTGTTCCACATAGACCTGGCAATCAGTGTCATTCTATTACAGCCAGGCACTTCTGCCATGAGAAGACAGGAGGCATCGAGCATTCTCACCATTGAGACCTCTGCACTTTAACTGTGATGTCTGCTGAGATACACAAATCCCCAAGACTTAAGTGTCCTCCGCTTACAGAGGCACACAGCCTGAATTCTAATGTCCTTTGCTATTGTTCAGATGCTTTACTTTGTAATTCCTAGGAAATGTGCAGTAAATCCCAGGGTGAGGTGCTTACCTTCCCGCTCTCCTTGCTTACACACACAATTATCGCCTCTGGGTTTCTCAGAGTCTTTGCTTTTTATTCTGCAATATGACTTGATGAATTAGAGATATTTTGCCGCTGGTAATGACAAAAACTGCGACCTAATACAGCCTGGTTTAAAAAAAATTGTGTATAAGGGGGTTGCCTGGTTTACAGAAAGCCATATACCCTATTCTGAGTTACTGGAGGGGGTTGTCTCCCATTCAGGACCCTCATATAATAGCCACTACTTACAATGGAGGACCATGCACCCTTATGAATTAAATAGATTACTATCTAGCTTCTATAAGAGGCCATATAATTACTCATTTTCCCTGTGGAGGTGCTATAAGAGACTTGAACAGGAGCAGGGGAAGAATGAAAAGGGATTGTCAAAGTAAGGAAAAGTTCTTCAAGTTTCTGATATTCTATGTGTTTCAAAATCTTGCCAGATGTTTACTTGCTGTAATTGAATTAGAACATATTTGATTACACCCAAGAAGTCTGCATTGCTTTATACCTGGTGACCAAGAACCCAATAGTCACTCTGGCTGGTGCGTCAAAGATCCTGTGGTCAACCATCACTGTGGTCAACCATCACTCCATAATTCCTCCAATCTGGGCTATATGCAGAGTGGCCAGAAAGAAGCCTCCCCTTAGTAAAAGACACATGAAAGCCCATCTGGAGTTTGCAAAAAAAGCACCTAAAGGACTGATGAAACCAAGGTTGAACTTTTTGGCCTCAATTCTAAGCATCATGTCTGGAGGAAACAAGGCACTGCTCATCACCTGCTCAATACCATCCCTACAGTGAAGGATGGTGGTGGCAGTATCTTCCTGTGGGGGTGTTTTTCAGGAGCAGAGAGATGTCAGGACTGAGGGAAAGCTGAATGGAGCAAAATACAGAGGTATTCTTAATGAAAACCTGATCCATAGTGCACTGCAGTCTCCATTTGCCATCTTGCTATGCACCATGATAGTCTTTAACAGCTGTGGTGTGAGATCAATGAAACACCTGTAGCTGGAAGTTTGGCTCATAACCCAGTGTCGTAAAAACGTCTTCTGATTATTTGTGTAGACACTGTTTGGCGCCCTAGGCTTGGGATGTGACATCTAATTTCACTTGCAGTACAGAATGGATCACTTTACATCATTCTTCAGATGATCCATCCATGCAGAGGTTCACCTCTTGGCACCTTTTGCTGTCATTCCAGTTTGTTGTTGTTCTCCCAATCACAAGAAAACACCATGTTGACCAGTGCTGACATCTCGGCCTAGGCAGTAGCGGTCTGCTGGAGTGATAATCCAAGGCCTCTCAGTTCAAAGATTCTGCACCTCTCAGTTTGCGATATAGCTTGCAGCATTCTCAAAGTGCAGCATTTAAAAGTATATTCAGGAGACTAACTTAGACATTTCCACTGTAGCAGAACTTCAGCTGTGTTTTTGGTGGCTACTCAGACACTGTGCTTCAGAACAGCAGAACTTCAGATGTGTTTTTGGTGGCTACTCAGACACTGTGCTTCAGAACAGCAGAACTTCAGATGTGTTTTTGGTGGCTACTCAGACACTGTGCTTCAGAACAGGTAAGGAATTTGTTAGACAGGTTTTTGCTATTGTCTGATTGCAAATGAGCATAGGGTGATTAAGGTGTTAAATGTGTTGTTGGGGAGGAGCTTTTGTGTATATATAGCAACATAGTATTAGCTTGCCTAATTATAGATTGCAGCAACACTAAGTGCATCTGAGATATTCAGGAGATACTCAGGAGGCAATCTGAAGGTAGATACAATCTAAAAAAGTAAGATTTGTTTGTTTAAAATCTTTCCCCTCTTTAAAATGGCAGACCTGGTTCTGTGCAGGAGTTGTGCTTTTATTTCAGGTTCCACTCTTCGGAGGTTTGGATGCTGTCTGATCTGTAGACAGCTCTCCGTAATGCAGCAGGAAATAGCATTTTTTGAAATCTGAGATTTGTAAATTAACTGTTAAACAAGCTCAGGCTGGGTCGTTGCAATGCCACTGCCACAGAGGCCCCCTAGAAATGGAAGATAGGTTACTGCAGGTTCTGGTAGACTTAGAATTGTGGATAGAAGATATGTCCCACAGTCTCTGGCTGTCCATAATTCATTTGCAGCACTTTCAGAGCGCAAGAGCAACATGGAGGATGGCTCAGGCACAGTGGGGGAGGAACAATCACCTCCTATGCCTAAAGTATGCAAGACTGCAGCCAAAGACAAAAAGGATAAGGTGAGGACTGATAGTAAGCAGCTGTTGGTGGGCAATTCTATCATAAGAGGTGTGAAGTTTGAGGAAAATGGTTTTGTGAGATGTCTCCCTGGTGCTACTGCTAGCAGGGACAGACGGCGTATCCTTAATATTGTTAGGCAAGCAAAGCAGGAAAGGGAGGTGGATGTTATTGTCCATCTTGGGACAAATGATCTGGCTTGCAATGAGGTTTTAAAGGTGAAGGAAGCTTTTCACACACTTGGTAATGATATACGGGAGGTTGCATCAACTGTTTCATTCTCTGCAGTTTTGCCTGTGCATAACCTTCAGCATGACAGGCAGATGCGCATTAAGGAATTCAATGTATGGCTTGGTGAATGGTGTCTGAACCAAGGGTTTGGCTTTGTGTCTCATGTTAGCTCTCGTTGGAATGAAAAAGAACTGTACAAGAAAGATGGTTTGCATCTTTCTCTCAAGGGAACGAATGTCCTCAGTGAACAGTTCAAAGTATGAACTTGAGTCTATAATGGCATCTGAGAATATAGATTTAGTGGCTGTTACTGAGACATGGTTCAATGGGTGTAATGACTGGGATATATCAATACCAGGGTTCTCTCTATACAGGAAAGACAGAGAAGGCAAGAAGGGGGAGGGGTGGCCCTGTATGTGAAAGATAGCATAAAATCTAATTTAATACAAGTTAGCGAGACCAATTTAGAATCAGTTTGGGTTAAGTTGCAGCTTGATAATCATAAGATAACACGTGTAGGTGAGATATATAGACCACCTAGCCAAGTCAAATAATTAGATGATCTACTAGTTGAGGAAATAGCTAAAATGACATTGAAAGGGGAAGTTATCATTATGGGAGACTTTATTCTTCCTGATGTAAACTGGAAAACCAAAATAGCTAGTTCTGCCAGGAGTACAGATATTCTAAATTCCCTACTGGGATTATCTTTACAGCAAGTAGTTGAGGAGCCAACCCGGAAGGAGGCCATTTTAGATTTAGTATTCACAAATGGGAATTTGGTATCTGATATTACTGTAGGGGAAAGCTTGGGATCTAGTGATCACCAGTCAGTGTGGTTTACTATAAGTACAGTGACTGAGTCACACCGCACAAAAACATAAGTTTTAGATTTTAGAAAAACTGACTTTTCTAAAATTAGATTAGAGGTATACGAGTCCCTATCAGATTGGAACAGTTTCAATGGAGTCCAGGAGAAATGGGACTACCTAAAAGTGGCACTATTGAAGAATACAGATAATTGCATTAGGCTAGTCAGTAAAAGCAAAAAAAGGAAGAGACCACTGTGGTACTCAGCAGAAGTGGCCAAAATCATTAAAAACAAAAAGATAGCATTTAGTAATTATAAAAATAAAAAAAAAGAGGATGACAGGTAAATTTATAAGAATAGGCAGAGAGAGGCCAAGCAAGTTATAAGAGCTTCTAAAGAACAGGCAGAAGAGAAATTAGACCAGTCAGTGAAAAAAGGCGATAAGACATTCTTCAGATAAATAAATGAAAAAGGGAAACTAAAACAAGGAATTACCAAATTAAAAACAAAAGAAGGAAGGTATATGGAAGAAGATAAAGAACTAGCTGACTGCCTCAATTAATGCTTCTGTTCAGTTTTTACAAAGGAAAATTAAGGAAAAGGACCTCAGTTAGGGAGGAAGACTAATGAATCTTTTTATGCATGTGTCTTTACAGAGGAAGAGGTTCTAAGTCAGCTGTCTAAAATTAATACGAATAAGTCACAGGGGCCTGATGGGATACACCCAAAGCTATTAAAAGAGCTTAGCGGAGAACTAGCAAAACCATTAACAGATTTATTTAACCAATCACTGGTAACAGGAGTCATCCCAGAAGATTGGAAATTAGCAAATGTTGTGCCCATTCACAAGAAAGGTAGTAGGGAGGAATCGGGCAACTATAGGCCAGTAAGCCTGACATCAATAGTGGGGAAATTAATGGAAACCATACTTAAGGAGAGGATTGTGGAACATCTAAAATCCCATGGATTGAAAGATAAAAAACAGCATGGGTTTACTTCAGGGAGATCATGTCAAACTAATCTTATTGATTTTTTTGATTGGGTGACTAAAATAATAGATGGCGGAGGTGCAGTAGACATCGCTTATCTAGACTTTAGTAAGGTTTTTGACACTGTCCCACATAGAAGGCTTATCAATAAATTGCAGTCTTTGAGCTTGGACTCCCATATTGTTGAATGGATTAGACAGTGCCTGAGGGACAGACAACAGAGGGTTGTAGTCAATGGAGTATATTCAGACCATGGTCTTGTTACCAGTGGGGTACCTCAGGGAACTGTTCTGGGACCCATTTTGTTTAATATCTTTATCAGCGAAATTGCAGAAGGCCTCGATGGTAAGGTGTGTCTTTTTGCTGATGACATAAAGATTTGTAAAAAGGATTTAGGAAAACTAGAGGAATGGTCAAAAATCTGGCAACTAAAATTTAATGTTGATAAGTGCAAGATAATGCACCTGGGACGTAAAAACCCAAGAGCAGAATATAAAATCAGTGATATTATTTCAGAAGACTTAAATGTAGGTAGACAATGTCATAGAGCAGCAGGAAATGCTAGCAGAATGCTTGGGTGTATAGGGAGAGGCATTACTAGTAGAAAGAGGGAGGTGCTCATGCCGCTCTACAGAGCACTAGTGAGACCTCATGTGGAGTATTGTGCTCAGTACTGGAGGCCATATCTCCAGAAGGATATAGATACTCTAGAGAGAGTTCAGAGAAGAGCTACTAAACTAGTACATGGATTGCAGGATAAAACTTACCAGGAAAGGTTAAAGGACCTTAACATGTATAGCTTGGAAGAAAGACGAGAAGAGGGGATATGATAGAAACTTTTAAATACATAAAGGGAATCAACAAGGTAAAAGAGGAGAGAATATTTAAAAGAAGAAAAACTGCTACAAGAGGACACAGTTTTACATTAGAGGGGCAAAGGTTTAAAAGTAATATCAGGAGGTATTACTTTACTGAGAGAGTAGTGGATGCATGGAATAGCCTTCCTGCAGAAGTGGTAGCTGCAAATACAGTGAAGGAGTTTAAGCATGCATGGGATAGGCATAAGGCCATCCTTCATATAAGATAGGGCCAGGGGATATTCATAGTATTCAGTATATTGGGCAGACTAGATGGGCCAAATGGTTCTTATCTGCCGACACATTCTATGTTTTTATGTTTCTATGTTTAACTGGAATGGCGATGAACAGGAGACATCACACAATCATCCCACATGAAGTGATCTGATTTTTGAGGTTTCATGTGGCTAAAAAACTTTACTTTCAATCTGACTTTTATGCCCCTTCCACATGCCAAAGATTGGAGTAGGATCTTAGTGAACTTTCGGCTGCAGGTCTTTCCCTATCACAGCTCAGGGCGGTTGTCCTTTCTGCTGAAGCTCTCTCCCTGTAACTGTCACAACT
Source organism: Bufo bufo (assembly GCF_905171765.1). Taxonomy (NCBI): domain Eukaryota; kingdom Metazoa; phylum Chordata; class Amphibia; order Anura; family Bufonidae; genus Bufo; species Bufo bufo. The sequence continues at coordinate 795,464,028 of NC_053390.1, read as the reverse complement.
TCTAACAGTAGAAAGAGCTGGTGGCACTTGAAGGATGGAACTGAGCATGTATGACCACTTCAACAAGGTGGACAGAGAAATAAGGAAATGAATAACAGCAGGTGGCGCTATACAGATACAGTACATTTTATTGAATAATTTAATGACTCTACAGCATTTTAATTACATGCAATTACAAAAGTATTTAGATCATGTGACTATAATTCAATAATATTACTTATTTGCCTGATCTTGTGTGAGTTTTTTTTTACCATATATCAGAAGGTGAGACAAAGGGCTACTTCCTACCAGTCCCAGAAGTTAGTACACTAGTGGAGTCTCTCTACAGTCTCTTGTCATGCTCTTACCTGTCTGCGCTCCTGCGGCAAGTCCAGCCACAATATGGCAACGGCACTCTGTTGCTATGGTTACCAGCCCCGCCGACAGTGGAGCTGCTTGACCTATCAGAGAGCCAAGACGCCGGACCAATCAGGCTTTGTGGTGATGTCACATGCTTCTTCAGGCTGGCTTTTTAGCCTCTGACTTGACCTCCTAGTATTTGATCTCGCCTTTGCTAACTTTGTCTCCTGGTTTTACCTTGATATGTATTTGTATTTGATTTTGGATCCTGATCTGGTCCTGGTTTTGCCTGTCTGGTTTTGACCTTTTTCTTTCTAACTACTCTTTTCTCATTTTGGTTTAGGCCACTGCACTTAGCTAAGAAGGGACCGTCATCCAGTTTTGGGCCGTCACTTAGGACAGGTTGTGCAAATAGGTAGGGACAGTGGTTCAAGTGGAGCATAGGGCTGCACTGTTCCTAGTCCATGACATTTTTCTTCTCAGACGTCTCCCTACAGAGGCTAATATTAGAGACGATGACTCCTGAGGGATTCACAGATTACTCTGATCTTTGGGATCTATGGATTACTCAGATCTCTATAATTGTATTATACGGTTTATGTAGCAGGAAGAATACCATTATTATTCATCTCATGATGTATTTTATGATGTTTCATGTGCTGGTCTCTGAACAGAGTGAAGGAAGCCCTCAATGTTTTCCTCATGTATATTTATAAGGCTGTGAATCAGGCCAATCTGCATACAGTATAGAATGTGCTTTACCTCATTCTAGATGGAGGCGGCACATTGCATGTCATACATTTATAACAGGAAGCCAAAGGAGAGGTTGGTAAGTGTATTGGTACTGTAATCGCTCCATTTAAAGAAATGTAAAAATAAGGATCATGGCTGAACCGATAAATATGCACAGTGGCTCAGTGGATGGCACTAGGGTCCTGTGTTCAAATCTGACTAAGGGCAACATCTGCATGTGATTTGTATGTTCTGCTCATGTTTGTATGTATTTCCTCCCAAAGACATATGGCTAGGAAATCTGGATTGTGCTCTACATAAGCAAAATAAATGAATAGTATATATTTTGTGAGCATTTCTATAGTGCAACTCAAGAATAAATACTACGATTATAATAGTAACACTGTGTCTGGTAAAGTAGTGGAGTGAGGGGGGTATATTGCACCCAGTATACTCAGCTAGGAAAGCTGTAAAGTGTTGTTTGCTGAGGCATTCTTGTTTGAAATATTTCATAAGCCTGCATATTTATGGAAAGCTGGGTAGGTTAGTAGAGGTACTTACCATTCCCTCCCACTCCAGTAGAGCATTTTCCTAAGATGAACTCTGGTGTAGCTGCTAGGCTCATTGCTGTAGGAATAAAGACAGAGCTGAGAGCCTCATTCAGTGTCAGTGTGTCACGGCTGAGGATGGGGAAAATCCTCAGCCGTGCGATGCCAGAAGAGGTTTGGTCGCTGCTCGGCCAGGACAGGAATCAGGGAGCAGGTCACCTCTTATTACATCTCTAATTCTGACCCTGTCTCTTAGCCGTATGAGCCGACCCTGATGGTAGGAGGGCTCATACTCCGGAACATTGGGGTCCCTACTAGCCCTCAGGGTGGCCCTGAACTAGGAGCAGGGTAAGACGACCTGTTCCTCCTAGGTACGGACGAACAGGAGTCTCATTGCCAAGCTGCAAGGAGAAGGGGAACATAAACAGACATAAGGATATGACAGGTGAACCAAGCAGTTCCACACTAACCTGCCACAGCCTTGCTGACTGGAACCCGTGCTCAAATACGCTGTCCACACAAACACTAAGGAGACAGCAAACACATCAAGACACACAGGTAACCAGGACATCCATAGCTGCAATAAATATCAAAACAAAGAATAAAAACATCACCACAACATTCTTTATGACCGCAAGGGTGGCCCTCACTGGAGAGATGGCATAAGGCTACCAGGAGGATGACTCCAGCAACATGCCTGGAGTACCGCTCAGACCTCTGGCTTCCAGCAGGAACTAAATAGGCCAAGCGGCCACACCCACACACACACACACTAGGAAAGGGATTAACCCTTCCATCACCAAACAAGGTAAGTGTCACTTAAAGGGGAAGTGTACACACCACAAACTCCCTCATACCAAACATAGAAAGTGAACACTAAAACCACACATTGCCAGAGGCAACCGCATGCCGTGACAGCGAGCCCCTAGCAACCGATCAGGCCGCTCTACTGCCAACAACCTTATGTTGCCAACAACAAACACACGTGAGGCAAGATACAGAGCCCACACCTGTGGTTGAGAACATAAAACAAACCGCTGACAACAGCATGCGAACCAAGGAGTCACGACCACAACCATGGTCGTGACACAGTGCCTGGAAGCAGTATGACCTGTGGGCCTGACCCCCCTGTGTTTGGGTTTGAAGTACCCAAATAAAGTAATCTAATGTATAGTTAACGCCCAGACGGGCAAGGTAATTTATTTTGTGTATGTCACATACGTGCTGATGCCTTAAAGTAGTTAATGAACTTTAATACTGTAATACAATATACAGTCGTGGCCAAAAGTTTTGAGAATGACACAAATATTAGTTTTCACAAAGTTTGCCGCTAAACTGCTTTTAGACCTTTGTTTCAGTTGTTTCTGTGATGTAGTGAAATATAATTACACGCACTTCATACGTTTCAAAGGCTTTTATCGACAATTACATGACATTTATGCAAAGAGTCAGTATTTGCAGTGTTGGCACTTCTTTTTCAGGACCTCTGCAATTCGACTGGGCATGCTCTCAATCAACTTCTGGGCCAATTCCTGACTGATAGCAACCCATTCTTTCACAATCACTTCTTGGAGTTTGTCAGAATTAGTGGGTTTTTGTTTGTCCACCCGCCTCTGGAGGATTGACCACAAGTTCTCAATGAGATTAAGATCTGGGGAGTTTCCAGGCCATGGACCCAAAATGTCAACGTTTTGGTCCCCGAGCCACTTAGTTATCACTTTTGCCTTATGGCACGGTGCTCCATCGTGCTGGAAAATGCATTGTTCTTCACCAAACTGTTGTTGGATTGTTGGAAGAAGTTGCTGTTAGAGGGTGTTTTGGTACCATTCTTTATTCATGGCTGTGTTTTTGGGCAAAATTGTGAATGAGCCCACTCCCTTGGATGAGAAGCAACCCCACACATAAATGGTCTCAGGATGCTTTACTGTTGGCATGACACAGGACTGATGGTAGCGCTCACCTTTTCTTCTCCGGACAAGCCTTTTTCCAGATGCCCCAAACAATCGGAAAGAGGCTTCATCGGAGAATATGACTTTGCCCCAGTCCTCAGCAGTCCATTCACCATACTTTCTGCAGAAGATCAATCTGTCCCTGATGTTTTTCTTGGAGAGAAGTGGCTTCTTTGCTGCCCTTCTTGACACCAGGCCATCTTCCAAAAGTCTTCGCCTCACTGTGCGTGCAGATGCGCTCACACCTGCCTGCTGCCATTCCTGAGCAAGCTCTGCACTGGTGGCACTCCGATCCCGCAGCTGAATCTTCTTTAGGAGACGACACTGGCGCTTGCTGAACTTTCTTGGACGCCCTGAAGCCTTCTTAACAAGAATTGAACCTCTTTCCTTGAAGTTCTGGATGATCCTATAAATTGTTGATTGAGGTGCAATCTTAGTAGCCACAATATCCTTGCCTGTGAAGCCATTTTTATGCAACGCAATGATGGCTGCACTCGTTTCTTTGCAGGTCACCATGGTTAACAATGGAAGAACAATGATTTCAAGCATCACCCTCCTTTTAACATGTCAAGTCTGCCATTTTAACCCAATCAGCCTGACATAATGATCTCCAGCCTTGTGCTCGTCAACATTCTCACCTGAGTTAACAAGACAATTACTGAAATGATCTCAGCAGGTCCTTTAATGACAGCAATGAAATGCAGTGGAAAGGTTTTTTTGGGATTAAGTTAATTTTCATGGCAAAGAAGGACTATGCAATTCATCTGATCACTTTTCATAACATTCTGGAGTATATGCAAATTGCTATTATAAAAACTTAAGCAGCAACTTTTCCAATTTCCAATATTTATGTCATTCTCAAAACTTTTGGCCACGACTGTACATGAATACAATAATTTTTTAGTCAATTATAGGGTTATCATAATTTAATTTCTGTTTAACGTGTGTTTTCTTGTTGTTCTACTATACAGTAAAAGTGCAGGCTGTAAGTATAAACGTAGCCTAATCCCTCATGGAACCGCCATATTGCTGATTAGTGTTGTTCAGATCTATAATACAGCAATGCAACACCCATACAGCATCCTGCTATGTCCATCTATACATTACATACTGTGTGTATATATGTATATATATGTATATAGTAAATGCAGTGTATTCTACACTATATCCTGCAGATATATGAACATAGTAAGTGTCAGTTTCTCACCTAATGGAGACAAATTGCAAAGTAACCATAAATCTCTACATGACTTTGATACTGGTCCAGAGGATAACACTTCCCGGCACTAAACTGTGGCTATTTGTCATTTTATATAGAGATGACAAGATCTTTTATCACTTTTTCTTCATTTAAACCTTTAGTGACCACCCTTTTTTACGACAAAGCGATTTTTTTTCTTTTTTTTCTTTTTCATTTTCGTGTTCCAAGAGCTGCAACTTTTTTATTTTTCCATATAGCTGTATGAGGGCTTGTTTTTGCTGGACAAGTTGTAGTTTTTAATTATACAATTTTGGGGTACACATAACTTACTCTTATTAACTTTGATTAAGGCCTCCTGCACATGACTGTATGTATTTTGCAGTCCACAAAAAACGGATTCGCAAAAAATACAGATGACGTCAGTGTGCATTCCGTATTTTGCGGAAAGGAGCAGCCGGCACCTAATAGAACAGTACTATCCTTGTCCGTAACGCAGACAATAATAGGACATGTTCTATTTTTTTGCGGAACTGAAATGCAGACATATGGAAACGGAATGCACAAGGAGTAACTTCAGTTTTTTTGGAAGACCCATTGAAATAAATGGTTCCGTACACAGTCCGCAAAAAAAAAACGGACACAGAAAGAATAAACGTTAGTGTTCATGAGGCCTAACTCTTTCTAGGAGGGGAATTGGCAATAACAGCAATACTGACATTGAGTTTTCTTTGCGGCGTTCATTGTTCAGCATAAATAACATGATAGTTTTATGCTCTAGTTCAGTATGATTAGAGTATTATCAAATACATATTTTTTAAAATTTTACTGCTTTTGCACATAAAAACCCTTTAAAAAAAGTTTTTGCATTGCCCTATCCCATAACTTTTTTTCTTTTCTTTTTATGGAGCTATGTGAGGCCTTGATTTTTGCAGGATAACTTGTAGTTTTCAGTGGTATCATTTTAGGGTATATAACATTTTTTAAACAGCAATTCTGGCATTGGTACTTGATATTTGTGTGGATCACTATGGATGCAGTAATACCAAATATGTGGATTTTATTTTATAAAAAAATTTTTTTATCGCTTTTATAATACATTACACTAATAATGCAATTATATTTTGTCAGTGCTATACTGACATCCAGGGGCTCATGGGCCCTGGTGCAAGAGTTCAGCTTGGGCTCCCCTTTCCTCAGTGTTATGTGGCCAGGAGAAAGGGAGCACATAGCCTTCATGCTGCCTGAGGCAAACATTGAAACAGCACCCTCGCCATGCCAAATTCTTGACCTAATCCCTTCCCTACAGCCAGAGGTGTAACTTGAAATATCGTTCCGTTCAGTATTCAGCACAGGCGCGGTGAGGAAGCTGGCAGCCTGCGAGTGTCTGTCCCTCACCGCACCTGCGCTGAATGCTGAACGGCGCGAGATTTCACTAGAGCTCAGGGCTGGCAGACAGATGCGAGCGCTGCCTGGCCCTGTCAATCAGGACTTGGAGGGAGGCGACAAAGGTGGGAGAACGGAGCCTCTAGGAACAGGAACAAATCTCCCCCCCCCCGCTCCTAGAGGCTAATTAGCATATTATAAAAGTTAGATTTATGGCGTAACGGGGGCATAGAGAAAAGTAGGAACAAGGCTAGTTAGGTTTAGCTGACATTAGCACATCGCTAATGTCAGCTAGCTTAATATAGGGTTAAATCTGGTGACAGAAACCCCTTAATTCTATCTTGTCCCGAAGGGAAGATTTTCTCGCCATTCCTGGTAAATGTGATGGAGAAGACCAACAATGTCCAATCAGTCCTGATGTAATGCTTAGCTTATGGCTGCAAATGTGGTAGAGATTTATTTAAAAGGCACCACAAAGAACCAATTCACAGGGCACAATGTTTCTCGCAACCTCCTCTTCTTTCTTTCTTTTGAGTATTGGCCACCAGCTCATAGAGGAGGGATAATACTTAGAACACTCCCTACGATCTCCCTAAACTGTCGCTGCACTGTCCCTATCTAATATTCTACAATTAAAAGCTTTCCAACACAGTGTCCCTAGTGCTTGACACATCTCTCCTTATGCTCAGTTCACAATGAAATGGCAGAGACCTCACAGGATGAGGGTTTTATAGGGCTGTAACATAGGGGATGACTATCTGCTGATTGGCTGGATGCACTGCATTATGGGTCACATCATAGCTGGCAAATGATTTGTTACCACAAAATTGGAGGATCACATTTTTCCTGAAAATTCGGATCAAACTCAGTTTGTTTCACTTCGATTCGCTCAACACTAGCTATTATAATGAATGGCCAACCATGTAATACTTTATCAGAAACAGATGGAAGCCTCTCTTACGTAGCAGCCCTCCCCTCTAGCATATTGAGATTGTTTGATGTGGAAACCCCTTCCCTCTCAATGAGGTCCATATATCCTTATAAGTCATATGGAATATGGACAGGGACATCTTAAAATGGCATTCCCATCTGGAACATTGATGGAATATCGCTAGGATTTGCCATGAATATCAGGTGCGAGTCCCATGTCTGGGATGGGACCTTGAAGTTAGCATGACCACCTTCACTGCTATGAGAATTCTGGATCAAATCTTGCTCCCTTGTTTGTCCAGAGGAGAAGAACCACTGGTGAAGGAATAATGCACAATTATAGGTACCATACAGTATAATGTTAAAATAATGGTGCCATAGATCGGCCAAAGAATTCATCCACTTGGTTGCTTAAATTAGCGATGCTATATACTGCAAAATTAATATACTGTATGGTGACTAAGTAGCAGTATCACACATTGAAATACTGCCTAAAGTTCTGAGATAATATCAGCATGCAGCAACCACATATCATATCATATAACTTTTAATATATGCAAATGAGCGTCTAGGAGCAACGGAGGCGTTACCATTAGACCGAGAGGCTCTGCTCTCTGTAAAACTTCCGTGCCTTCTCCACTTTGATTGACAGTCACTCGAAACGTGCAGAGAGTTCAACAGTTGCAGAGAGTGCAGAGTTTCTAGGTGTAATGGCCACTTCCCCGTTGCTCCTAGAGGCTCATTTGCATATATTAAAACTTCATTTTTCTAAGCAATGTGGACACACATGAACATGGGACCAACACAGATGTCTTCAGCTGCCAAAAGCACAAGTAACAGGTCAGCCAGTGTCATAGGTACAAAACTGCTGCCAGATGCCCTTATATACATGTTTTCTTTAGGATCTATTTATACAAAAACTAAAAAAAATACCACACCCCTGTGCCAGAAAACACTCACCCACATTATTGCAGTATAATACCGTCATATTTATGCTGGTCTGTACAAAACCATTTTTTTTTGTTAAATAAAAATTAAAAAAGGGGCTTTTACCTTTCTGATGTAAAGTGGTTAAGACTTTTAACACGCCATAATAACATGAAAAATGAAGAGAAATCAGAATAATAGCACTCTCCGATATGTTGGGCACAGTGTGTCCTTAGCACTGCTCTAGCCTTGCCTCATCGGTTGCCTCCACAAATTACATAAATCTAAAGTACAGACTTTCTCATGAAATAATCAAGTTCTTAGTTATATGTCTCGACGAGTGCATTAGACAGAAGACAAAATAATTACTTTAGGCCACCAGTGCATTAAATCCTAATTTCTCGCAATTAGCTGAGCCCGGGTTTAGCTTGGAACATTATGAAGTTTATAGAATGTAACATACAAGTCCAGATCACACATGAGGACATTTGTTAAGAATGTTATTCCACCCACTGAGACAAAAAATGCATAAAATCATGCAGGAATAATGTTTGTAGAGTGGTTACAATTCAACCTCTCTGAAAGGCCGATGCTTTGATAAGACCTTCCTTACAGACAAGATTTTCCTTGACAGTTTTTCATTCCCTCATAAACTATCTATATTGACCATCGTGATTGAGAGGAACACATCTCTAGAAGACCATTTTAAATGACATTTTGGGTGGGTGTCTCAAACAGGTTTGGTATGTTTGAATGTAGAAGATGTCTACAACTTGTCCTTACTAAATGTCATATCAATAGATGTTTTGGGATTAAAGGTATTTTGTAAAGAAATACTTTTGTCATAATCACAATGATGGAAGTTCAGCAGCTGAGATCTTCAGTGATCCCAAGACCACGGTGATCCCTTGTATATCTTGATTTCTCTGGAAAATCAAATTTTTGCTCCCGACATGCATCAAAGCAGTTTTCCGAGGTTATTTAACTGATGACCTATGCTCTGGATAGGTCCTTTATATCTGATCGGTGGCGGTCCCATGTGTCAGATCCCCTCTGATCAGATATTAACGACCTATCCAGAGGATAGTTCATCAGTTAAATAATCTCAGCAAACCCCTTTAAATCATCTGTCAGACAACTCTTAAAATGAAATCCACTGTGGATCAACTTATCTCCATGGACCAGCTCTCAACACCCCATCTCAACTTTTGCCGGGAAAAGTTACCTCTGGCTGCTCATTTCCTGTGCAGTGACCACTACAGGGGAGAATGTAGTATTACATGTGTCTAGAGTAGCAAGTGCATGCTAGTGGCCTTCTGCCTTGGTGCACAGTGATAGGTCCTGAGTGACGGTTTCCTCTCTATGTCGACATGCCTTAATATCCATCATTAGGCACTCATGGTCCCACAGAGGTGAGAAAATATCCTACTGTTTCCATTTCTTAGATTAGACAAAATATTTGCGGCAAGCTAGCTGGACTGTACCTCCTGATCTGGCTTTTCTCATAATTTCACCAAAGCTCAAGAATCCAGAGACATACTGATTACTATGATGATGCCATCACACTGGCTGGGAGCGGTGATGATTTTGAGGAAAATTGATTCGTTACCACGAAGCGCGAGGAAATTCAGCTTCACGGCAAATCAAATTTTTTCTGAAATTTGTATCGAAGTCAATTCGTTTGACTTCGATTCGCTCAACACTAGTTATCGTTCAAAACCCAAAATGATGTACATTTCCCCAAAGCCTGTGCAATTTCTGACACCACCATAAAAGATGAATTAAACCACTTTAAATCACTCCAAATTCCTATCCTATCTATCAAATTAAATTCAGAAAAATTACCTTTCAGATTCCCACAATTGATCTACATAATGAAGCCCCCATAAAGAGCCATGTATTCCAGTCACGACCCTCATCTTCATCCAGACCTTTTGTTATAATTCACGAGTTGATAATCCTTTGCATATGGGGAGAAATGAATCACCCTGAGTCTAACTAATAAATATATATAAATGTCCTGCCCTATCATTCATATCAGTTAGCGCATTATTAAATGCTACTGGTCAGATAAGAAATACATCCCATAATTAGGTAGCTTAGTAGCCAATGTCCCTGCTAATTCTTCCTAATCTGTACAATCAGAGCCTCTGTCATAGATTCTGGAACAATATACGTTTCTATAGAATCATTATATACTGCTGTTAATGTATTATATCATCCCGATATTTATCATACCCCTCAGCAGGAATTTCATCCAATCCAGGAGATTTTCCCATAGCAGGCTCATTGATTGCAAATTTCAATTTCTCTAACGTAATGGGCATATCCAAATATTCACCCTTAGTTCTGGTTAATTTAAATAGGGAAATGCCATTAAAAAAAATTAAGGGGTTTATCCCATGATTGATTTAAAAAATTGTCATATAATTTTCATGGTGCTTCAAACTATGAAAAACATATTATGGAAAACGCTGTGAAATCGCATGAGAACTATTACATAATTATACACGCGTTTCATCATAACTGTTTCTTTTTCCCTTTATCATCACTAATTGTATTTTTAGTATCCTTGCGTGCCTTTTTTGTATTTTTATGTCCTCTTTATAAGATTTTTTATATATTTTTGTGTAAAATGTGATGTAACTAAGATCCATTTCAGGTTTTTTAAATTACCCATTCCCAATTTGCACTACTCCATGAATATCTATAAAGGAGATACCCAACAAATCACTGCTGACCACTGAGGAAGTGGAATATCCCCGAAACGCGTTCGGTGTAATAGCAGTGTTTTTGGAAGTAATAATACTAAAAGACTGTAGTTCAATCATTTTGCTGAGCCCCGCTTTCTTTTATGGCTTTAAGACAATTCCTCAATATTGTTTATTAGAATAAACTTGTCCATCTCCAAGCCCAGGACCTGCGATCTGGTGGCGGTATATCTCTCAAGACACGTGTGACGCAGAGAAGACTAAAAGGTAACCTGTACCTGGTGACACGTGGCACGCCGAGAGGGTAGCAGGCCGGCGAGCCCAGCAAGCGCCACGACCGGCGGCCGCACGATTACCAGGCGGGCTGTAAGGAGACGGGAACTAACAACCACGTGGGACGCAACGTACGCATAGAGGAGAAATCGGCCATACGAATCAGTGGGAAGTACAGTACGGCCACACCGAAACAATACAGCTGCAAGAGTGGTAACGTACTAACAAAGAAATATTATCACAAGTTTGAACTAATATCAACTATATTAACACATTGGACACAATAATAACTATATTAACATATTGGATACAACAAGTCTGATCCATCTGAACTAACAACTACTATATCGGATACTAATATCAGCATATATTTACAGTTGCAAGAAGAAGTATGTGAACCCTTTGAAATTATATAGATTTCTGCACAAATTGGTCATAAAATGTGATCTGATCTTCATCTAAGTCACAACAATAGACAATCACAGTCTGCTTAAACTAAGAACACACAAAGAATTAAATGTTACCATGTTTGTATTGAACACACCATGTAAACATTCACAGTGCTGGTGGAAAAAGTATGTGAACCCCTAGACTAATGACATCTCCAAGAGCTAATTGGAGTTAGGTGTCAGCCAACTGGAGTCCAATCAATGAGATGAGATTGGAGGTGTTGGTTACAGCTGCCATGCCCTATAAAATACACACACCAGTTCTGGATTTGCTTTTCACAAGAAGCATTGCCTGATGTGAATGATGCCTCACACAAAAGAGCTCTCAGAAGACCTACAATTAAGAATTGTTGACTTGCATAAAGCTGGAAAGGGTTAGAAAGGATCTCCAAAAGCCTTGCTGTTCATCAGTCCACGGTAAGACAAATTGTCTATAAATGGAGAAAGTTCAGCACTGCTGCTACTCTCCCTAGGAGTGACCGTTCTGTAAAGATGACTGCAAGAGCACAGCGCAGACTGCTCAATGAGGTGAAGAAGAATCCTAGAGTGTCAGCTAAAGACTTACAAAAGTCTCTGGCATATGCTAACATCCCTGTTAGCAAATCTACGATATGTAAAACACTAAACAAGAATGGATTTCATGGAAGGATACCACAGAGGAAGCCACTGCTGTAAAAAAACAACATTGCTGCACATTTACAGTTTGCACAAGAGCACCTGGATGTTCCACAGCAGTACTGGCAAAATATTCTGTGGACAGATGAAACCAAAGTTGAGTCGTTTGGAAGAAACGTACAACACTATGTGTGGAGAAAAAGAGGCACAACACACCAACATCAAAACCTTATCCCAATTGTGAAGTATGGTGGTGGGGGCATCATGGTTTGGGGCTGCCTTGTTGCGTCAGAGCCTGGACGGATTTCTATCATCGAAGGAAAAATGAATTCCCAAGTTTATCAAGACATTTTGCAGGAGAACTTAAGGCCATCTGTCCACCAGCTGAAGCTCAACAGAAGATGGGTGTTGCAAAAGGACAATGACCCAAAGCATAGAAGTAAATCAACAACAGAATGGCTTAAACAGAAGAAAATACGCCTTCTGGAGTGGCCCAGTCAGAGTCCTGACCTCAACCCGATTGAGATGCTGTGGTATGACCTCAAGAAACCGATTCACACCAGACATCCCAAGAATATTGCTGAACTGAAACAGTTCTGTAAAGAGGAATGGTCAAGAATTACTCCTGACCGTTGTGCACGTCTGATCTGCAACTACAGGAAACGTTTGGTTGAAGTTATTGCTGCCAAAAGAAGTTCAACCAGTTATTAAATCCAAGGGTTCACATACTTTTTCCACCTGCACTGTGAATGTTTACATGGTGTGTTCAATAAAAACATGGTAACATTAAATTATTTGTGTGTTATTAGTTTAAGCAGACTGTGATTGTCTATTGTTGTGACTTAGATGAAGATCAGATCACATTTTATGACCAATTTGTGCAGAAATCCATATCATTCCAAAGGGTTCACATAATTTTTCTTGCAGCTGTTTATGTGTTACTTCATTGTAATCAATAAATTTATATATTTATATACAATATTTGGGCAAATATTCTTGTCCAACTGGTTACAGATAGTAGAGTGCCCCCCTAATGTTTACTTATATTTCTTGAACACTGTCTCTAGCGCTTGTCATGTCTCTCTCTATGCTTAGCTTACAGTGAAATGGTGCAGACTGCGCGGGATGAGGCTTTTAAAGGGCTGCGACATCACAGGGGGTGGCTACCTGCTGATTGGTTGTCTGCACGGCATTATGGTCTCACATTCCCGGGCTTTTTACTTTCACTTTGTAACACATGTAGCCGCCATTTTATGAAAAAAAATCATTTGTTACTGAAAGGAATCCATGTTCTTTATTATGTCAAAATCAATTCTGCTTTTTGCTGAAGTTTTGTTTCTATGTTAGGTACTAACTCTGATTGCCGTGAAACTAATGTACTGTAAGGTTTCTATTCTCTGTAACCCTGAATCTTATCTCTTTGGCACTACTCCCGGACAATATTCCTAATATGGAAGTTCCGTTTTTGTTTCTATTTCTCTGACTGTAGAATGATACGTGTTAATATGATAGGTTAAATACATAACATACGATGATATGCTAATAAAGAGGGTAAAGCCCCCTCTATATAACCTGTGTGCATTAAAAATAAACCTCAGAGTGTTCATTCAGTACATCACTGTTGTGTCTTTTATTACCTACTGAGTGAAGCGCTCTCCTGACATCAGAAAGGGACTCAAACCAAGCCGATACTAGAAGTTTGGTGCCAGGGGTACCAAGTGGGACTCTGAGATTCCTATCAGTTACCATGAAAGGAAAGGAAAGGAAATTCAGATTAGTTGCGAATCAAATTTTTCTTAAACTTCTGATCAAATTCCACTTTGGATACTTCGATTCGTTCAACACTAACAGTGAAATACAAAATTGCATTTGTATTTTAAAAAAATAGGCCATTATTTCAGGGGCTAAAAAGATACATAATTTTTTTTTTGCAATTTTTGTTTTATATAAATATAATTTATGTAATTTATCTTGGAAATAATGAGGTTAAAGTCTTCCTCTTTCCAGCTGTTAAGAATTCTGTTAAGCCCAACCTAACAGAAGAGCAGTATCGAAGGATTTATGCAGGAATTTTCCTTCTTTTTGTCACATTGATTCATGAAGCTCACAGGTCCCAACCATTAACCCAAATGCTCATGATCGGTGACATTTTTTAATTGGGATAAGATATTGAAACATCCAAGGATAAGAACCTTTACCTTTTTCTAGGTCGGCTTTAGCTCTTATGGTAAAAGCAAAAAGAGTCATAAAAATTCATTATCTGTCAGCTATAAATGAAAAGAAATGAAAAAAGTGAATTCCCATAAAAGATACATGATTAGCAATACAGCCTGAGCACATGAGCAATGGGCAGAATACATTATCTCGCAGATAACAAGGGCTTTTCACTTGACTTTTGGAAACAATGTCTTAGCTCAGGCTCCAAAGTAGCTCAAGCTCCACGGTCTGCTTACTTCCCCTACATGTCATACGGATGACTTCAGCCACTGGTGTCAAACTGTTTTCCCTAAGGGCACAAGCTCTGACTGAATACATTACGTACATTGTGATGTCTACAGCCAGTATGGTCAAATGACTTTGGCCCTGGAAACACCATCCAGGGCCAATTTTCTTTATTTTATTTTCTCAAATTTTAGTTATTTATTTTTTATAAAAAAATATAAAAAATGTAACAACCCTCCTAACAGAGGCGCCTTAGGTGCTGTATAATGTATATGGGCGTCTACTAGAGATGGATAAATTTCCTAAAATTCATTTTGGTCCAATTATCCGAACTGGCCAAAAAATTTGGTCAGTTAGACCATAATCTAGTGTAAACACTGCGACCAGTCAGTCCATAGTCTAGTGTAAATGCTGCAGTTAGTCAGTCCATAGTTTGGTATAAAAGTTGTGGTCAGTCAGGCCATTGTCTAGTGTAAACACTGCTGTAGGTCAGTTGTTTTTTTTTTTCTGTTTTTTTTTTTCTTTATTAAATTTCCACAATATATCATATAATTTATAATTTAGTTCACTTAGTTTATTTGATAATGTAGACGTACTAATTCAAAATATGTTTACTGCCTATATAAAGTACGCTAAAAACAGTTTATTATTATTTATATTAAAAACTTCTCCAAAAAAATAAGCTTGATAGGGTGAATAGGAATGTCTCAGACTATATGATGCTGATCCCTAAAAAACACCCTTATCACTAAGACTCCTTCATTAAAGGAGTATAATTAGTTGGTATAATTCCTCTGCCAGTTAATAGGGGTATGATGAACATAACACATGATAGGGCTGTAGACCCTTAATGGCCATGTAATATCAGTATGCCTGGATAATCAAGTGTGTATATAATATATAACCTCCTTATTGCTGGGAGGATATACACTGGATATGGTGATCCAAGGAAGATCTCAGGTAACACTATGTATGATGGCCAAACCCTAAGCAAGTAGCTTACTACAGAGGAATAAACCAATAGGCTCTAGATGTAACGACGAGAGTCAGTCTGCATTTGTGAACTGCAGATATGCTTTGCTGCACGCGTTTCCCTATCCAACTGTTTGTTGGTGTCACGACCGCTATCCCAGCAGCAGTCGTGTCGCACCAGACGGAGGGGAAGGGGGACCCTTATCTACGGATGGGAAATAGAATGACCACCCCTGAGTAACCCTAAGCTGGCACCTGTCTGCCCTGATACCCTAGACGGGGTGTGAACCCGTGCGGCGAGCAGGATGCCTAAACCCTCAGTCGCCCTAACACTGGACTGGGGAAAGGCCGATGGGAGCGCTAGTCACCATCACTCATGTCTAGGAAAACAACAGGGGAAGACAACAACAAACAAACAACAGCAGAGATAGACTTATCCAGTCACGAGCAGAGAAGGCGATCCCAAACACGACAGTCCACGCCGGACAAGAGCTCCACAGCAACACCATCAAACGATCTCCTTCCAAGGTCAGAGTAGCACTGGAAGTAAGGACTATATCTGGCAATGACTGCAAGTGAAACTGAAACTAATATAGTAGCTGGGAGTGGCAGACAGGACTCACCTGAGAAGGATGCCTACAAACTCCCAGTCAGGACAAAAAGGTTCACAAGGCAAAACCCAGATGACATACCCTGAACCATGGAGCAAACTCACAAGCTATCGCGAGTAGCAAGTCGCTGCGACCTTCTCCTCCCAGACCTGTCTGGATCAGTCACAGTCATGACAGTACCCCCCTTTCTACGAGGGGCCCCTGGACCCTCAAGACCAGGCCTCTCCGGATGGGAGCTATGAAAAGCCCGAATGAGTCTTTCCGCTTTTATCTCTGATGCTGGAACCCACATTCTCTCTTTGGAACCATAACCTTTCCAGTGCACTAGGTACTGAAGAGAGCGGCGAACATATCGTGAATCAACAATCTTTTCTACCTGAAACTCAAGACTGCCATCAACAACCACCGGTGGAGGCGGTAGTGGCAATGGTTCAGGAGGTTCTACATATCTCTTAAGCAGAGATCTGTGGAAGACATTATGGATCCTTAGAGTCTGAGGTTGCTCCAGACGAAAAGCCACCGGGTTAATGATCTTAATTACCCCATAAGGACCAATAAATCTCGGACCCAATTTCCACGAGGGAACCTTCAACTTGATATTTCTGGTAGACAACCACACCAAGTCATTCACCCCAAGGTCCGGACCTTCAGAGCGCTTCCTATCAGCCGCACGTTTGTATCTACCACCAATTCTCTTCAAACTTTCTTGCACACTCTGCCACACTGAAGAAAGTGAAGACGCAAATCGTTCCTCCTCGGGAATCCCAGACGGCCCCCCCTCACTAAACGTACAAAACTGAGGATGGAAACCATACGCACCAAAAAATGGTGACTTATCGGTGGATTCTTGACGACGATTATTAATGGCAAACTCGGCTAACGGTAAATAAGATGACCATTCCTCCTGATTTTCGGAAACAAAGCATCTCAAATATGTCTCTAGGTTTTGATTGGTACGTTCAGTCTGACCGTTGGACTGTGGATGGAAAGATGAAGAAAACGACAGATGAACCCCTAAACGAGAACAAAAAGCTTTCCAAAATTTAGAAACGAATTGGGTACCACGATCCGAAACAATATCGGAAGGGACCCCGTGAAGCTTCACGATGTGGTCAATAAAAACCTGAGCCAGTGTGTTAGCATTAGGCAATGCGGCAAGAGCAATAAAGTGCACCATTTTACTGAATCTGTCAACAACTACCAGAATAACAGTCTTCCCCGCTGATACTGGTAGATCCGTAATGAAATCCATTGACAGGTGCGTCCAAGGCCTGTTGGGGATGGCCAGAGGTAAAAGACGCCCTGCCGGACGAGTATGATCTACCTTAGAACGAGCACAGGTAGCACATGCAGACACAAAATTCAACACCTCCTGGCGCCATTTAGGCCACCAGAACCGACGAGACACTAACTCAGAGGTTGCCCTACTACCTGGGTGTCCTGCCAGTGTGGAGTTATGGTGTTCTTTTAGTATCTCCAGTCGTAAATTTTCTGGCACAAACAGTTTACCCGAGGGGCAGGAGGCCGGGGCGTCCCCCTGAGCTTCCAACACCCTCCCCTCCAAACCTGAGTGTAATGCAGAGACCACCACCCCCTTTTGCAAAATGGGCTCTGGTACCTCAACATCACCCCCTCCAGGAAAACTTCGAGACAATGCATCCGCCTTAGTATTTTTTGCCCCCGGGCGATAGGTTATTACAAAATTAAACCTAGTAAAAAAAAAACGACCACCGAGCCTGTCTAGGGGTGAGACGTTTAGCAGACTCCAGATATAATAAGTTTTTGTGATCAGTAATCACCGTGACGGGATGAACCGCCCCCTCCAAAAAATGACGCCACTCCTCAAAGGCCAACTTAATAGCCAAAAGTTCCCTGTTGCCAATATCATAGTTCCTTTCTGCAGTAGACAATTTCTTTGAAAAGAAAGCACACGGACGCCATTCACCAGGGGACGGGCCCTGAGATAGTACCGCTCCCACCCCCACCTCTGATGCGTCAACCTCTACAATAAAAGGAAGCGAGACATCTGGCTGTACGAGAATAGGGGCCGAGGTGAACCTCTCCTTCAGAGATGCAAAGGCAGTTTTGGCTGCATGTGACCATTTGGAAAAATCGGATCCCTTTCGGGTCATGTCCGTCAGTGGTTTGACCACCAAGGAATAGTTCTTTATAAACTTTCTATAAAAATTGGCAAACCCCCGGAAGCGTTGCAATGCCTTCAGGTTCTCAGGCAGATCCCAGTCTATAATCGCCCGGACTTTCTCTGGATCCATGCGGAAACCTGAATCTGACAACACATACCCCAGAAATGGCAGTTCTTTTACGGCGAACACACATTTTTCTAACTTAGCAAACAATTTGTTGGCCCTTAATATCTGCAGCACTTGTCTCACATGGATCTTATGTGTATCCAGATCCGGGGAATAGACCAGGATGTCATCAAGATATATCACAACAAATCTCCCGATAAGGTGACTAAAAATATCGTTGACAAAATGTTGGAATACCGCAGGCGCATTAGTAAGACCAAATGGCATGACCAGATTTTCATAATGCCCTTCCGGAGTATTAAAAGCCGTCTTCCACTCATCCCCCTCTTTGATGCGAACCAGGTTATAGGCTCCTCTGAGATCCATTTTGGAGAACCATTTAGCACCAGCAACCTGATTAAAGAGGTCGGGAATGAGAGGAAGAGGATAGGGATCTCGGATAGTTATCCGGTTTAATTCCCAGAAATCCAGGCAAGGACGTAGGCCCCCATCTTTCTTTTTAAAGAAAAAGAACCGTGCAGCCACAGGTGAAGAAGAGGGTCTAATGTGTCCCTTGGCCAAACTCTCCGAAATATAATCTTTCATAACATTCCTCTCAGGGCCGGAAAGATTGTATAACCGGGTTTTAGGTAGTTTTGCCCCAGGTAATAGATTAATCGGGCAATCATATGGACGATGAGGTGGTAACCCCTGACAACCCTTCTCAGAGAACACATCCATAAAATGTGATGTTACAGAGAGTGTAGAGCACCTACTACTCAAGCAGTTGTCCTTACAACGTTCACTCCACTCCACAATCTCCCCGGCCTGCCAATCCACCACTGGATTGTGAGTCACCAGCCAGGGAAGCCCCAATACTATAGGAGCCGGAAGACCGTCCAGGACATAACAAGAGATATGCTCTTTATGGAGGTCCCCTACCTGCAGATGGATATTATGGATGATCTGAGTTAACTCTCTCTGAGTAAGAGGGGAGGAGTCGATGGCAAAAACAGGAATAGTTCTGCATACCGGTTCCGGAGTAAAACCCAGAGCCTGAGCAAACCGTGAATCCACCAAGTTGACCCCCGCCCCACTGTCCAAAAAGACGGAACAGATCTAAGTTTTATTGCCCGCCTCAACGGTAGCGGACAACAAAAACTGAGACATGCGTATGGAGGAAACGAATACGCCCAGACTGTTCTCCTCCTCACAATCTGGGGACTCTAGTTTTCCGGCGGCTCCTTTGTTTGTGGTCTCTTGGGTTCTGAGGGACAAACCTTTACAAAATGACCCCTCCCCCCACAACGAAAACAAACCTCTGACCTACGGCGGAATTTAGGAGGATTCACCCGTCTAGTGGCGCCCCCTATTTGCATTGGTTCGACTGGACCATAACAGACCGATCCCTGCCCTATAGAGGCCTCCGTAAAATGTAATAGTCTCTCCCTGAGTCGTCTGTCGATTCTTATGGACAGAGACATAACAGCCTCAAGAGACCCAGGGACCTCGTATACCACCAGCGCATCTTTTAATTTTTCAGACAACCCCTGGCAGAACTGACTCCTAAGGGCCGAGTCGTTCCATAACGTATCAGTAGCCCACCTACGGAATTCGGAACAATATAGTTCAGCAGACCGGTTCTCTTGCCGAAGTCTACGTAGCTTAGACTCAGCCAGTGAGACCCTGTCCGGGTCATCATATACGAGACACAGGGCTTCAAAAAACTCATCCACTGATCGTAAGGCCGGAGAGTCTGATGTTAGGGAGAAAGCCCAAGCCTGCGGATCTCCTTGCAGGAGAGAAATTACAATGCCCACCCGTTGTTCCTCACCGCCAGAGGATCTAGGGCGTAACCTGAAGAACAACTTGCAAGCTTCTCTGAAGGTTACAAATTGGTCTCTCCCTCCTGAGAACCTATCAGGTAAAGCCACTTTTGGCTCAGAAGTACCTTGGTTTCCCGTAGCAACGGTGGAACCCAAGGATTGCTGCTGCAGCACTGTTGCTTTTAATCCTGCCACTTCAAGGGATAACCCCTGTAATTGTTTCGCCAAAACCGAAACCGGATCCATAGTGGAACAGAAAAATACAAAGCAAAACAGCAAGCAAAAAAAAAAATAAAAAAAATGAAATGTCTTTTTTTTTTTTTTTTTTAAAAGGCCAGATATACTGTCACGACCGCTATCCCAGCAGCAGTCGTGTCGCACCAGACGGAGGGGAAGGGGGACCCTTATCTACGGATGGGAAATAGAATGGCCACCCCTGAGTAACCCTAAGCTGGCACCTGTCTGCCCTGATACCCTAGACGGGGTGTGAACCCGTGCGGCGAGCAGGATGCCTAAACCCTCAGTCGCCCTAACACTGGACTGGGGAAAGGCCGATGGGAGCGCTAGTCACCATCACTCATGTCTAGGAAAACAACAGGGGAAGACAACAACAAACAAACAACAGCATTGTCAGGAATATTACTGACTAGAAATATGCTGCACGCCACTGATGTCGTGCGTGCAGCAATGAGCTTCCGGCATATGTTGGCCGTGACGCGCGCGTAGTGCGAACTTGTTTAAATGGAGGACACTCCTCCCATCTGCATGACAGACCTCCAGTAAGCGTCCAATGGAAGGTAAACACGCCACCTGACTGCGCCCACTGTTCACGTCATCACCAGGTGACACGCGATCCATTACATCGTCAGACTCAAGGAAGAAACTGGCACCGCCCACCCGTTAACGTCACTTTTAAGTGGGAGGATGAAAAAATGACGTGTGCTCCGTCTGCCTACAGTGTATTGGTCAGTGCAGTAAGAGGGAGGAGTGATTGAAGGTCCGTGACGCACGCTTGAGTTCCTCAATAGGCGGGGACAAAAAAGGTAAACAGATACATTTAAACAATCAGATGTACCTAATAGCATCACAGGAGAACAAATCAGGTCCCCCATGATAAGTGACAAGGAATTTCAAGTGAAAAAGTAAAAGGGGCATGATATAAGAGGAGCACTACAATTCGTAGATAAACAGATAAAGGACCCATTAGGCACTACAAATTGGATATCAGAAAACTAGAGGGGAGCGATATTCCTATTCAATAGACGGTATATCATTCAAAAGCAAGGAGTAAAGCTTGTTATTAGATGTTCATTCGATAAAGCATGCATATGAAATCGCATCATTGAGGCCCTTGGGCTTGACAGTGTTAAGGGTGAAAATCCACTGTGCCTCTTTTCTTAGGAGCAGTGTGTCAATGTCACCTCCCCTGGGTGGTGGCCTGACATGTTCTATTCCTTGGAATTTGAAGCAATCCATAATGCCCGGGTGACAGATAACCACATGTTGTGCAATAGGGGTATCTCCAGAATTTTTAATTTTTAGGAGATGCTCACCTATGGGCCTCTTTAAATTTAATGCTTTTCCAAATTACTTTGCATGCTATGCAGTTACCACACTTGTGTGTGCCATTAGGTCTGAAATTTAAGAGCTCGGCCACAGGACATGAATATTCCATCAAATCCTTCGTCAACTGTAGGACAGTTGGGGTGGTATACCTAGCGACCTGTGTTTGTGGTTTACAATACATATGGAAAACGAAACGGGAATTTAGGAGGCGCATAGGTGGGCATCTCCTAAAAATAAAGAATTCTGGAGATACCCCTATTGCACAACATGTGGTTATCTGTCACCCGGGCATTATGGATTGCTTCAAATTCCAAGGAATAGAACATGTCAGGCCACCACCCAGGGGAGGTGACATTCACACACTGCTCCTAAGAAAAGAGGCACAGTGGATTTTCACCCTTAACACTGTCAAGCCCAAGGGCCTCAATGATGCGATTTCATATGCATGCTTTATCGAATGAACATCTAATAACAAGCTTTAATCCTTGCTTTTGAATGATCTACCGTCTATTGAATAGGAATATCGCTCCCCTCTAGTTTTCTGATATCCAATTTGTAGTGCCTAATGGGTCCTTTATCTGTTTATCTACGAATTGTAGTGCTCCTCTTATATTATGTCCCTTTTACTTTTTCACTTGAAATTCCTTGTCACTTATCATGGGGGACCTGATTTGTTCTCCTGTGATGTTATTAGGTACATCTGATTGTTTAAATGTATCTGTTTACCTTTTTTGTCCCCGCCTATTGAGGAACTCAAGCGTGCGTCACGGACCTTCAATCACTCCTCCCTCTTACTGCACTGACCAATACACTGTAGGCAGACAGAGCACACGTCATTTTTTCATCCTCCCACTTACAAGTGACGTTAACGGGTGGGCGGTGCCAGTTTCTTGTCAGCCTTGAGTCTGACTATGTAATGGATCGCGTGTCACCTGGTGATGACGTGAACAGTGGGCGCAGTCAGGTGGCGTGTTTACCTTCCATTGGACGCTTACTGGAGGTCTGTCATGCAGATGGGAGGAGTGTCCTCCATTTAAACAAGTTCGCGCTACGCACGCGTCACGGCCAACATATGCCGGAGGCTCATTGCTGCACGCACGACATCAGTGGCGTGCAGCATATTTCTAGTCAGTAATATTCCTAAGTTCTCTGCCGCTTATTGCACACCCAGCGTTAGGGGGGCAATATTTAGTGCTAGCAGTGGACTTAGAGATTTGCTCCTGATGAACTAACAAACAGTTGGATAGGGAAACGCGTCGAGCAAAGCATATCTGCAGTTCACATATGCAGACTGACTCTCGTCGTTACATCTAGAGCCTATTGGTTTATTCCTCTGTAGTAAGCTACTTGCTTAGGGTTTGGCCATCATACATAGTGTTACCTGAGATCTTCCTTGGATCACCATATCCAGTGTATATCCTCCCAGCAATAAGGAGGTTATATATTATATACACACTTGATCATCCAGGCATACTGATATTACATGGCCATTAAGGGTCTACAGCCCTATCATGTGTTATGTTCATCATACCCCTATTAACTGGCAGAGGAATTATACCAACTAATTATACTCCTTTAATGAAGGAGTCTTAGTGATAAGGGTGTTTTTTAGGGATCAGCATCATATAGTCTGAGACATTCCTATTAACCCTATCAAGCCTATTTTTTTGGAGAAGTTTTTAATATAAATAATAATAAACTGTTTTTAGCGTACTTTATATAGGCAGTAAACATAATTTATAATTTAACATAATTTTACAAATAACTACAGTATATACATGCATACTTATATTACCTAAATTTTCCCTATATTTCTTCCCTTTCCCTTCTTCTAACCTTGAATTATACCATATCAGGGAGTCTTCATGTAGCGTGTTTTCTTGCCATAGGGATTTTACCTCCTGTCAAGTTTGAACCATTAGTTTTATTTTGGGGGAGTTTAGGAAATGCTGCTTTAGATTTAAGCCTGCTTCTAATAAATGGCATATTTAGCAATTTATTAGTCTTTTATTTATAATTGCCATATTGGATCTATACATTCGGGAACCACTCCACATCAGTATATTCTTTATTTGGCCAGCTATAAAATAAAGTTTTAAATCTGGGACCGACAATTCTCCATCTTTCTCCGGGCATTGCAGTATTTGCATCCTAATTTTAGGTTTACGTCCCTCCATATTAGTTCACTCAATAAACTCTCTATTATCTGAAAGACTCTCCTTGGTATCTCTATTGGGGAGTTCCAAAGAACATAATTGATCATTGATAATAGACACATTTTGAATAAATAAATTCTTCTAGCCATAGAAAGTGGTATCCTTTTCCACACATTTATCTTACTTTTAACTTTATTTATCAGGGGAGTAACATTTAATTGTATATAATCCTGTAAACTAGATAAAATATATATGCCCAGGTATTTTATACTCCCCCCCCCACCCTCCTTTATCTCCAAAGATCCAGGAACAAAGCTACCCAATAGATCAAAAGGAATACACACAGATTTATTCCAGTTTATCTTAAGGCCTGCCACTCTTCCATATTTTTCGAACAATGTGAATATTTGCGTTAATGAGTCGTGTGATCCCACAAATAACATCAAATCATCTGCGTACATAGATATTTTTTCCTCATGGTTCCCGTATCTAAATACCATTATACTTTCATTTTGTCTTATTGCAGCCGCAAGAGGCTCTAGTGCTATCGCAAACAGTAATGGGGAGAGGGGACAGCCCTGCCTGACCCCTCTCCCCATCACTAATAAATCAGTTAACTCATCATTTACAATAGTTCTTGCTTTTATATCCGTATATAGAAGTTTGATCCAAGATATAAAATGGTTTCCAAAACCCAGTCTCCTTAATGTAGCTAACAAGAAGGGCCATTCTACAGTGTCAAACGCTTTTGACACGTCAATTGACACAATTAACCGCTCCCCCCTATTGTTCGGTCCAATCTGCATATTCATAAAACATCTCACAATATTCTCGGATGTTGTTTTCCCTGGCCTAAAACCAGTTTGATCTACATGTGTAAGCGTGTTGATAATGCCTTTTAATCTGTCTGCTAACACTTTTGCCAGGATTTTATTATCTGTATCTATCAGAGAAATTGGGCGATATGAATCCATCATCATTGGATCTTTCCAAGGCTTCAAAATAAGTATAATCAATGCTTCACGTAAGGTATCTGGTAAGATTTTACTAACTCTTGAGTCATTCCACATTTCTATTAATTTGGGGGTGTAGATCTCTTTATATTTCTGATATACTTCGAATGGTATACCATCCGATCCCGGGGATTTATTCTTCTTAACATTTTCTAATACCTTATTGTCTTCTATAATATTTATTTCTTTTTCCAGACTATCTTTCTGTTCTGATGTTAAGGAGTTCATATATATAGAGTATCCAGAAACTCTTCTATTTCTCTCGTATCAGCTTCTAGCCTACTTTTATACTTACAGTCAGGTCCATAAATATTGACACAATTCTAACATTTTTGGCGCTATACACCACGACAATGGATTTGAAATGAAACGAACAAGATGTGCTTTACCTGCAGACTGTCAGCTTTAATTTGAGGGTATTTACATCAAAATCAGGCGAACGGTGTAGGAATTACAACAGTTTGCATATGTGCCTCCCACTTGTTAAGAAACCAAAAGTAATAGGACAATTGGCTTCTCAGCTGTTCCATGGCCAGGTGTGCGTTATTCCCTCATTATCCCAATTACAATGAGAAGATAAAAGGTCCAGAGTTCATTTCAAGTGTGCTATTTGCATTTGGAATCTGTTGCTGTCAACTCTCAAGATAAGATCCACAGAGCTGTCACTATCAGTGAAGCAAGCCATTATAAAGCTGAAAAAACACAACAAACCCATCAGAGAGATAGCAAAAACATTAGGCGTGGCCAAAACAACAGTTTGGAACATTCCTAAAAAGAAGGAACGCACCGGTGAGCTCAGCAACACCAAAAGACCTGGAAGACCACGGAAAACAACTGTGGTGGATGACCGAAGAATTCTTTCCCTGGTGAAGAAAACACCCTTCACAACAGTTGGCCAGATCAAGAACACTCTCCAGGAGGTAGGTGTATGTCTGTCAAAGTCAATCAAGAGAAGACTTTACCAGAGTGAATACAGAGGGTTCAACACAAGATGTAAACCATTGGTGAGCCTCAAAAACAGGAAGGCCAGATTAGAGTTTGCCAAACGACATGGGAAGAGAAGAGTATGGAGAAGGAAAGGAACTGCTCATGATCCTAAGCATACCACTCATAAGTGAAGCATGGTGGCGGTAGTGTCATGGCGTGGGCATGTATGGCTGCCAATGGAACTGGTTCTCTTGTATTTATTGATGATGTGACTGCTGACAAAATCAGCTGGATGAATTCTGAAGTGTTTCGGGCAATATTATCTGCTCATATTCAGCCAAATGCTTCAGAACTCATTGGACGGCACTTCACAGTGCAGATGGACAATGACCCAAAGCATACTGCAAAAGCAAACAAAGAGTTTTTTAAGGGAAAGAAGTAGAATATTATGCAATGGCCAAGTCAATCACCTGACCTGAATCCGATTGAGCATGCATTTCACTTGCTGAAGACAAAACTGAAGGGAAAATGCCCCAAGCAGGAACTGAAGACAGTTGCAGTAGAGGCCTGGCAGAGCATCATCCAGGGATAAAACCCAGCGTCTGGTTATGTCTATGTGTTCCAGACTTCAGGCTGTAATTGACTGTAAAGGATTTGCAAACAAGTATTAAAAAGTGAAAGTTTGATATCTGATTACTATTATTATGTCCCATTACTTTTGGTCCCTAAACAAGTGGGAGGCACATATTCAAATTGTTGCAATTCCTACACCATTCACCTGATTTGGATGTAAATACCCTCAAATTAAATCTTACAGTCTGCAGGTAAAGCACATCTCGTTAGTTTCATTTCAAATCCATTGTGGTGGAGTATAGAGCCCAAAATGTTAGAATTGTGTTGATGTCCCAAAATTTATGGACCTGACTGTATCTTTAAAATAATCTCTAATTATCTCCTTTTTCTCAGATTGTTTTTCAACAATCTGCCCAGAATTATTTATCAAACTATGGATATAATTACATTCACGTTGTGCTGATATTATAGATGCCAGTTTCTTCCCTGGTGTATGCCCCTGGGTGTAATAATCCTTGATATAGTTAAGTCTTTGTTGCTCTGCTAACAAAAACAAGTCATCTCTGTATTTTGATTGTTTCTCATTCCATATCTGGTCATTTATCTCTGTTGGATTCTCAGTATATTCGGTTTCACTTTTACACACCTCCTGTTCTTGTTTTTGTAACAGGTTCCTTTTTTCCTTTTTACAGATTGCTATATGTTTTATGATATCCCCTTCATATAGGCCTTTCCGGCCTCCCATACGATCTTGATCTCTGCTGTTCCTTAACTTTTTTCGAAGTATTCTCTAATCTCATTTTGTATCTTATTGTGATTCCCATTTATATTTATCCAACCTAATTTAATTCTAACCCTAACTTCTCTCTTAACACACTCATCCCTTGTGTTTACTACCAGTGGGCTGTGATCTTATACTCCTCACTGTGTATACTTAACATTATTAATTTCATACAATGTGTTCTTATTTGTAAATGGCATATCTATACGTGATAAGCTTTTGTGTGTTTTGGAAAAACATGAAAAATTTTTCACCGTTGGATTGTGCAGTTGCCATATATCTACCCAATTCATTTCTTCTATAGTGTCTTTTAATCTAGATTTTTGACCCCTCCCAATCTTATTCCCAACTCTACACCTATCCATTGTTTCATTCATTACCATATTAAAATCTCCCACAATTAATAAATAAATAAAAAATAAATAAAAAAGGGGGGGTAGAGGGGGAAAAGGGGGCCCAACCCACCCCCCCATCATACCCCTTACAACTTGACCCAGGGGACGAATCCAGCCCCTGACTCTCTAACTAACATAACCTTCCTCTCAGGCACCTCCCCCGACGCACAACTGTTTTTGCTTTTATTTTTCCCTGATCCATTCTCTGACATCTTCCGGAGTTTAAAAAAAGCATGCTTTCCCATTCCATTCTATATGTAGCATTGCAGGGAACATCATAGAATACTTTATCCCTCTTGTACGAAGTTCTTTTTTAATCTCTAGATACCGGCTTTTTTCTTGTACTGTTTCCCGAGCATAATCTGGGAAGATCATCACTGTGGCCCCCACAAACTCTAGATTCCCCTTCTTCCTAGCCCTATGGAGGATCTCAGTCCTATCCTAAACTGACAATAATTTGACAATGATAGGTCTAGGTCTCGTGCTGGGGGGGGGGGGAGGAAGTTTATTTGGGATTCTGTGTGCAAGCTCTACAGGATCAGGGAACTTTGTTATATCATGCACTAAATGTTCTATCAGCCACTTTTGTATAAAGAGACCCACATCCTGGCCCTCTACACCCTCTGGAAATCCCAAGCATCTTAAATTTGCCCTTCTAGATCTATTTTCTATGTCAAGTAATTTATTTTTTATTTCTTTGTTTTCAAAAGTTGTTCTAGCCTGTTCCCTGGTTATTTTCTGTGTCAGAACTTCTACATCCGATACTCTTTTTTTCAGCTTCATCCAATCTATTTTTATATTTTAGCATATCTGCTTGGAGAAAGCCCACTGACTCTTTTACATTTCCCACCTGGAGAGAGAGATCAGTTATTGCTGAATTGCATTTTTTTATTTCTAGATATATATCTTGCAGACTGGGGGTTTGCGCACCCTCTGCTTCTTTGCCTTCTTCTGTCATTAATAATTTTTCCCTTTGATCTTCCCTTTGATTCCCCTACCTTTGATTTCCTCATTCCCTCTCCAACTACCTCAGGGGTCTCTTCTTCTTCACCTTGGATCTACCTTTCCACCTTATCTTGGTGTATTCTATCCTTTTTTATTTTGGGCGTTTTGGGGAGATATGGTATGTCTAGACATTGTAGTTATTAATTGTTGCCTCGAACGGTCATCCCTTCTACTCCCTGGAGAGATAGAGGTGTCCAGATTAATTTGTGGCTTTCCCCTCTTACCCACCGTTTTCTTGGCCATTATTCTTATTTTTTTAATTTATTCAGAATATGTATTCTGGGTTTTATATTCCCAGATGTAACAGCGGGGGGACTATTTCTGTCTTTACGCACTTTATTATCTCTGTATTCTCTTGGGGTTACGGGCATTAATGGCAACTCTAGAAAACAGTTCAGAGGTTTACTCTTGCTTGAGAGCCACCACCTTTTTCACTCCCCACCAAATGAGGGTCTTAACCAGGTGCCAGGTTTCTCAAATTATATACGTCAATGCCCATCAAACTATCATCCCTTCAATAAAGTCAGGCTTATTCGATTAAAATCGAGAATGTCAGTTAACAATATACACAAAAAGGAGAGGGCAGGCGTGTTCCCAATACTTTACATATTCTGGCGTTAAATTATATAACATATCACAGGCCTTGCATATCAGTTCCAGAGCATATCCTAACTAAAAGGGAAAAACTCTCCCTTTCTCCTTCCCAGCTGGTATACCACACCATCAAGCACCAATTTCCGTGATAAAGTGTCCACGAGCCAGACGCCCCTCGTTATATGTTGGAAAAAAGAGAGCAGCTGGTACTAATGAAGGCGCTGGTAGATAGTGCACACCCAAAAATGCGCAATAGTGTACAGTCCTCATTTCCCACAGCAAACATCACATCACCCCCAACAGCTCCGCCCGTTGACATCCGTCAGTCCGGATGGGGACAACCTACAGTCACCAAGAATACTTCATACTTCATCCAGTCCCCTCCCCCAGACACATTGCGCATTCAGGCGCCTATTCCTCAGTTAATTTCATATAGCGGTTAATCCTAAACAGTTTAGGTTAGGACACAATGCTATTAAATTGTTAGTATTAGTAGTAACGCTCACTAATCATAGCCAGGTCCTTATTCTGATGTATAAGTTAGCTGTAAATAACTGTGGCTTTAGCTGTACAGTTGCAAGAAAAAGTATGTGAACCCTTTGGAATGATATGGATTTCTGCACAAATTGATCATAAAATGTGATCTGATCTTCATCTAAGTCATAACAATAGACAATCACAGTCTGCTTAAACTAATAACACACAAAGAATTAAATGTTACCATGTTTTTTATTGAACACACCATGTAAACATTCACAGTGCAGGTGGAAAAAGTATGTGAACCCCTAGACTAATTACATCTCCAAGAGCTAATTGGAGTGAGGCGTCAGCCAACTGGAGTCCAATCAATGAGATGAGATTGGAGGTGTTGGTTACAGCTGCCCCCCCTATAAAAAACACACACCAGTTCTGGGTTTGCTTTTCACAAGAAGCATTGCCTGATGTGAATGATGCCTCGCACAAAAGAGCTCTCAGAAGCCCTACGATTAAGAATTGTTGACTTGCATAAAGCTGGAAAGGGGTTATAAAAGTATCTCCAAAAGCCTTGCTGTTCATCAGTCCACGGTAAGACAAATTGTCTATAAATGGAGAAAGTTCAGCACTGCTGCTACTCTCCCTAGGAGTGGCTGTCCTGTAAAGATAACTGCAAGAGCACAGTGCAGACTGCTCAATGAGGTGAAGAAGAATCCTACAGTGTCAGCTAAAGACTTACAAAAGTCTCTGGCATATTCTACATCCTTGTTAGCGAATCTACGATACGTAAAACACTAAACAAGAATGGATTTAATGGGAGGATACATCAGAGGAAGCCACTGCTGTCCAAAAAAAACATTGCTGTACGTTTACGGTTTGCACAAGAACACCTAGATGTTCCACAGCAGTACTGGCAAAATATTCTGTGGACAGATGAAACCAAAGTTGAGTTGTTTGGAAGAAACACACAAGACTATGTGTGGAGAAAACGAGGCACAGCACACCAACATCAAAACCTCATCCCAACTGTGAAGTATGGTGGTGGGGGCATCATGGTTTGGGGCTGCTTTGCTGCGTCAGGGCCTGGACAGATTGCTATCGTCAAAGGAAAAATGAATTCCCAAGTTTATCAAGACATTTTGCAGGAGAACTTAAGGCCATCTGTCCACCAGCTGAAGTTCAACAGAAGATGGGTGTTGCAACAGGTCAACGACCCAAAGCATAGAAGTAAATCAACAACAAAATGGCTTAAACAAAAGAAAATACGCCTTCTGGATTGGCCCAGTCAGAGTCCTGACCTCAACCCGATTGAGATGCTGTGGCATGACCTCAAGAAAGCGATTCACACCAGACATCCCAAGAATATTGCTGCACTGAAACAGTTCTGTAAAGAGGAATGGTCAAGAATTACTCCTGACCGTTGTGCACGTCTGATCTGCAACTACAGGAAACGTTTGGTTGAAGTTATTGCTGCCAAAGGAGGTTCAACCAGTTATTAAATCCAAGGGTTCAGATACTTTTTCCACCTGCACTGTGAATGTTTACATGATGTGTTCAATAAAAACATTTAATTTTTTGTGTGTAATTAGTTTAAGCAGACTGTGATTGTCTATTGTTGTGACTTAGATTAAGATCAGATCACATTTTATGACCAATTTGTACAGAAATCCATATCATTCCAAAGGGTTCACATACTTTTTCTTGCAACTGTATATGCCTTCAGTTATTTAAAAAAATTAGCTCCGATAGTGTTTTAGAAAATGAGATGTTAATAGTATTATATCCAGTAACATATTCATATCTCACATGGCCCTTTCACGGCTGTTCCCGGATGTCTAATACATTACTTGGTATTCTTCGGCTGTTACTCCAACACCCCAAATGGGAATCAACAGATCCCCTCATTACCGGGGCAGGGGGGGGTCCTCCTTCTCCCGACGTCTCTAGACGCACCTTTCACCTCCACAGTCCACTCCGCAGTTACCGTGAGTATAGCACCTCTGCTTTCCTCCGGGATCAATCCAATAATGGAGTCCCAGGGCTTTCCTCACGGAGGCCCCACATCATCCTGAGGCGCCCCTGATCATTCACAGCTCGCGCTGGCGGAGGTTTGTAGCCTGGGAAGAAGCGACGCACGCTACGTCAGCACGCATGCTCCGCAGTCTAGTTTAATCATTGTGGTTAGTCCATAGCCTAGTGCAGTGATGGTGAACCTCTTAGAGACCGAGTGCCCAAACTGCAACCCAAAACCCACTTATTTATCGCAAAGTGCCAACACGGCAATTTAACCTGAACACCAATATCATATATCTTCCATGTACTTTATCATGTAGCTATAATAACCTGCCTACATTCAATGCGCTGCCTGTGCTGTTCATAGCACGTCTGCGCTGATGAATGGCAGGAAAAGTCTAAGGCATATTGGTACACCATAGACTTTCTCCAGGGTGCGGGTGCCCACAGAGAGGGCTCTGAGTGCCGCCTCTGTCACCCGTGCCATAGGTTCGCCACCACTGGCCTAGTGTAAATGCCAGGTCAGTCAGGTTTATTTGTGGGTAGGGGGGAACAACATGGCAGGGCTCTATGGGGTTGTAGGGACAGGGGAACTACAAGTGGAACTTATAACAGGGCCAGTGCAGAGGGCAGACAATATTTGTCTGGGTGTCTGTGGCTGAGGGAGAGATATGATGCTGTGTGAGAGGTGTAGTGGGTCTGGTCTTTGGGGGGAGGGGACAAAAGGGACAGAAATGGGCACTGGGAAACATAGCCTGCCTGGGGCTCTATGGGGTGAGGGGGTAAAGGTAAGACACCACCGTGGGGGGAGTGAGAGGGTTACGTGGAGTAGGTTTTAGAGACTCTTGAGGGGCACATTAAAAAAACATAATTTCTGTTAAATCTACTGCCTAAACTTATCATAGACAGACAGCAGCTTCAGGGAAACCCTGACCTCCCTTTGTTACCCTGATCTCTCACACTCACTCACCAAATAAGAAGCCTGAGGGAGGTCCTCATGATGGCACTTCTTGTTATAGGGAGGGCTGAAGGGATGCTGCACACTTCCCTCCTCCTTGCATCTCTTCCTGTGATACTTCACTGTGCAGTGCTGCCTCCTACTAGCCACAGAAATTTTCTCTCTATAAGTGGAGAGATAATTACATTTCTCTGAGGTTGCCCTATGCCTCTCTTTTTTCAGAGGATCCTACATCCCTAGGAGTGAGTGGACTGCCAGTAGATCCAGTTTGATTCTTAGTTGTGCCTGTGACAACTAGATCTGCAGGTTATGATGCTTCTACTGGCAGATCTGGTAAAAGGCCCTACTTCCTATGTAGTGGTGGAGGCTCCGAGGTGCGAGCCCCTGGTGCCCTCACCTCCAGCAGGCCTGGAATATTTATCTTGTTTTACATCAGTGCTCTGATGTAAGTGAAGACAAAAATCTATGACAGCTCTGAGGTGCAGTCTAGCAATTTTCTGGGATTTTCATATTGATGGTCGATCATCAGGATAGGTTATCAATATGAGATCTAGGTGGAAGGGGTGTATGACTCCTGGCACAGCACTCACTGGAGCTACGATGAACACCACAACATCCTCACAGTTTACTAAGCACATGAGTCTGTGTCATAGCGGCTATGCTTGGTATCGTAGCTTAGCCCGCCTAACTAGGAGGGACTGAGCTGTGTCTCGGAAATGTGACCAATGAAAGTGATTTCACATGGCTTAGAAAGAGGCCGCAGCACTCTCAATGTACCTCCCAGTGTATAGTTTCAACATAGGCTTAAAATGAGGTGTAAGGAGAGACTAAGTCAGACCAGATCAGCCATATCCATTTCTCACATGCTTGTCTGTGGCTGTAAGGCAACTGGCTGCAGCAGGAGCCCTCTCCCACCGCTTTTTCTGTAACAGGAATACAGGAAGAATAAGCCCCACCTACAAATAAGGCACTGCTTCCTGAGATGTCTACCAACCAAAAATTCAACTGAACAGGAGGAAATGAATGGCTTGAGAAGACAAGAATGTATATAAAAGGAACAAGCTTAAGATGCGATTATTTTTGTTTATCTGTTTTCTTTTTTCATTCATTTCTGGGTTTGCTGGCGAAGATTTAGATGCTGCTTAGCGGGAACGGGTATGGGCACTAGCCAAGGAAACCCTAAGTCCTCTCATGTATTACCTGGACACCCCGTTCAGGGTCCTCTGTTGCCAATAGATCTGGTTCCTAAACATTGCACGCTAGCAGACGTTGCGTCCATGCTTCCATCAAGATGGTGGTCATTACATGATTTATTCATGAAACTACTGCCCTGGAAAACATTCAGCACATGGTCAGACACATTCAGCAGAAGCTGCTGTATCTCGCATATGCTGAATGCTTTCAATGCAAGCGCAGAAGAGGATATGTCCAGCGTAGCGGTCACTTGGGTAAATTATGTGGCTGCTTCAATCTTCATTGCCATGAATATGGACACTGGGCAACACTAAATCAGGGTGCTCAGACATGAGGGACCTTGGGGTTTCCTAGCAGGGGTGGACTGGCCATAGACCCTACAGGGAAATTTCCCGGTGGGCCGACGTCCAGAGGGCCACCTAAACCATCCTCTTAGCCAAAATCCAGGTACCAAAAGATCTGATACTCGCAGCCATAATTAAATTAGGCAGAATTTTGTGCTGCACTGTAGTATCTGGGGCCACTTTTAGTTTTTTTTTCCAGGGCTACTTTAAATTCCCAGTCCGCCCCTGTTTCCTAGGCTAGTGTCCACAAGGTAAGAAAGTAGGAAGTAGGTCATCCCTTTAATTAAAAAAACCAAAAAAAAACCGATTGTACAAATTATTTTTATTTCATGAAATAAAAATTGCTCCAAAGGAGGCCATAGCCGTTAAAAAAAAATTGATACAACAAAATCATTTAGAATTTTTCTTTTGTAATTTTGGTTTATGAGAGATAGCAAAATAAGAGTCCCCTATGCAGTCTGAACTACGCTAATGTATTGTGTCTAGAACTTAGTATGCCGGTAGGATGAGATTAAACCTCCATCTCCCTCTCTGTTTTCCCCAGATGTGACTTATTTGTCCATTCACCGAATGTTCCACCTAATGCGGTTATTATTCTCCTGTCTGAGTTTGAGAAAAGTTATTTTTGCTGCTGCCTTCTCTACGGACTCGTTACAATCCGTCATTTATGACAGGAGCTAGCTGAGGGATCCTCTGTTACACCGCAGCCAGGAGATTACACAGTTTTTAGGAACTTGTACAGACATTGGAGCCACTTTACACTAATTGAAAACTGAAATTTAATTTTCTTTTTAGCTAGATGGCTCCTCTTTTGTCACAATGTAAGAATATGGCAGAAGACATATGTACTTCACGGTAACATTTCTGTAAGTTTTTGACTACACACTGAAAATTAAGATGTGTACTCAGGTGTAGGAGTCAATGAGAGTCTGCTCCTTGTATAAACTAGTGTTGAGCGAATCAAAGCATTCGAAGCGGAATTTGGTTTGAAGTTTAGGAAAACTTCAATTCGACACAAATCCAAATTTCCTCGCGCTTCATAGTAACGAATCACTTTTTCTTAAAATGGCGGCTGCACGTGTTACAAAGTGAAAGTAAGAAGCCCGGGAACGCAAGATCACCCATAATGTCGTGCAGACAGCCAATTAGCAGATAGCCATCTCCTGTGATGTGACAACCCTATAAAAGCCTCATCCCGTGCAGTAGCCGCCATTGTCCTGTGAGCTGAGCATAGGGAGAGACGTGGCAAGTGCTCATGCGCTAGGCACAGTGTTGCTGCAATAATGCAGTGGCCATGTTTGATCCATCCACCCTGTCCGGCCACCTTTCTGCTGCAGCTCAGGGGACGTGTCCTTTCTTCAGCAGCTCTCTCCCTATTACAGCTCAGGAGGGAATTGAAGAATGAAATTGAGCACGTGCGGCCTTCTCATTGAGCCGGAAAAAGAAGTAAGAAAAAGCACAAACAGTAGGTGGCGCTATACAGATACATTTTATTGAATAGTGTTTATACAAAATTTTTAATTACATGCAATTACAAAAGTATTCAGATCCAGGGTCTGGTTTGAAAACTGTAGAATATTTTTCATGGGACAATACCCTTTAATTAATAAAAAGTTATATCACTATTATTCTATATGCCCCAAAATCTGCTTCTAGATTAGTGTTGATCACGAATATTTGAATTGCAAATTTTTATTGCGAATTTCGGTACTTCGAGAATTCGCGAATATTTAGAATATAGTGATATATATTCGTAATTTCGAATATTCGAGATTTTTTTTTAACCAGTACACATGATCCCTCCCTGCTTTTAGCTTGTGGGCCAATGAGAAGGCTGCAATATCTTTGACTGCAGGAGCAGTGTTGATTTTTGTAATGCGAATTTTCATAATGAGAATCAATGAGATTGTGAAAACTCAGATCCGATGGTATATTCTAACCGCCAGGCATTCCCATGGTGACGGGGACTCTTGTCGGGGAGGAGTATGCCAAAGTGGAGCAACTGTACAGATTTTTTTTAAAAAGACGACTATTCTAAAAAACGAATATATTGAATAAAGTGCTATATATTTGTTTTTTCAGATATTCGTAATATTCAAATACAAGAATATATAGCAATATAGCGAATATTTGAAAAAAAAACAAACGTAGAACAATTTAGCTAATATAGTGCTATAATCATTTTTTTTTTATAGTTGTAATTTTTTTCCAATCTGAACTTCAGATGAGAAAAAAATTACAACTATTAGATAAACAAGATTATAGCACTATATTAGCTAAATTGCTCTATATTTGTTTTTTTAGAATATTCGCAATATTGCTATATATTCTTGTATTTGAATATTACGAATATTCTAAAAAACGAATATATTCGTTTTCTAGAATATTCGTCTTTTTTAAAAAAAATCTGTACAGTTGTTCCACTTTGGCATACTCCTCCTCAACAAGCGTCCCCGTCACCATGGGAATCCCTGGGGGTTAGAATATACCATCAGATCTGAGTTTTCACGATCTCATTGACTTTCATTACAAAAAATTCGTATTACGAAAATTCGGAATCAACACTACTCCTTACGAATATTCGACAAATATTCTACAAAATATTCGCGAAATATTGCGAATTTAAGTATGACCCCTGCCGCTCGTCACTATTCTAGATATCAAGCATAGCTAATGGGCTATTCTTGGAATACAAAAAGGCTGCAGCACTTGCCTGAGCTTTGTGATCCCTTCAAACAGCTGCGGATTCTCAGAGTCCATCCCCTACCTATCAAATATTGATGGCCTTTCCTGAGGATAGGTCGTCAACATTGAACTCCTGATATACCCTTTTAAGATGTTTTGATGAAAATTTAGATAGATCTTTGATAAAAAGAGGTGGTTTTTTTTCTTGATATTTCCTTTATAAGTGAAGTCAACCATGTCTGTCTACGGTCTTTTTGAAGAATACATAATATACTTGCAAACAATTGGCTCATGAATCCTGAAAGAGAATAAGAAAAGGTCAGCCAATCGAGATTTCACCAAAGAAGACGACATTCCTAATTTGTAGAATCCAAATAATCCAGGAAGCAGTCACATTTTCAATTGCATATTGGGAATAAGATGCTCTCATGTCTTATATTTTTCTCCCACTGATGCTTTTCACAGATATAAGGCTTTTGATATTCTCTCTTCTATATTAGTCAATGTTAGATACTGTCACAGTGCGTTTGATATGTTTTCAACCCTGGCCATTTTGCCAGCCAAAAACCCAGGAGGGTCAATTTAACTGGGGATCATCAGCCTGGAAGAC
The DNA here is from genome assembly GCF_905171765.1 of Bufo bufo. Classification (NCBI taxonomy): domain Eukaryota; kingdom Metazoa; phylum Chordata; class Amphibia; order Anura; family Bufonidae; genus Bufo; species Bufo bufo. Next base: position 795,426,583 of record NC_053390.1, on the reverse strand, counting down.
TCCAAAGCAGCTGCTGATTTATCACTTTCAAAGAATATTGAACGAAATTCTGAGCGAGGTTTGATGTTTCCTTTGCTTGTCTTTCCAATGAGTAGCAGATTTTTTTTTAAATCCAATTCTCCTCTTTGCAGACTGCTTTTATTTATGGACCTCATTAAATTTGTCCTCTGCTGGTTCTGTAGGCTACATACAGGGACTGCTCTGAAAAACAAACCTCCCTCAGGGGCTTCATGTGTTTGGAGTTCAGTATTAAATAATATATACCAGTAAGGTTGTTTTATTGTGCATCAAGCAATGTATGTATGGGAAGTTTTTATGAAAAACAGCAAGAAGTTGGAAACAAAATACAATAACAGATCTGTAAAGCAAAATTGTCAAGGGCAACGTTCACATTTGCACACCTCTCATGTTCCATCGTTGGTCCTTTCCTGGCTTCAACGGTGACCACAATTCACATCACCATCTGCTGATCTCAGATCACCTCGAGGGGATGGGGGGGGGGAAGGTACAAGGTCAATTCAACTAATCATAGGCCATCAAAACGTGTCACTACTCAATACAATATGGGACCCGTGGCAGGGCATGTGTGGTCCATTGTTGTGACAGGGGTCATTTTTCACACCAATTGTTAACTTTAAAGTTTTTAATTTTGCCATGCTGAATGAGAAATATTACTCGACTGTCTACCCTACGTTTATAGCACTCATAACCGGGCTTACTACCAATTTTTGGTGCAATTTTGGCACACATTGGCACATCGTGAGCCATGCACTTACCAAGAAGCCACAGCCTTTTCCCACTAAGCCACCCTCCTTGGGCAAAGCACAAAAAAACATCCAATACACTAAGTAAACATGATACAAGGAATGTACGCAAGTTGTTTTAGAATTGTGACACCTTTTGATTAGTAAATCTCCACAATAAATGTGCTGGAGTCAGAAATGTCAAAATTATTTAGAAGAGCAGGACACTTATTAAATTTGGAGCATCGTCTTGGCAGTTCAAGCTAAAATCTGTGCCCTGGTGTACATTTTTTAAATAATTGATGCCAGTTTCTTGCATAAAATATAGTAAATCTGTTATCAGAAACACAGGGATACCAAATACTGTTTTTGTAATATTTAACAGTATGTTACAATTGCAATGTCTCTAGCTTCATTATTTTTATTGTAACATTAATGTTGCAGAAAAATTTAGCATTTACTCCTCAGCTTTTCTTTTTACCATAAAAAAAGGGTGAAAAACAAATGTTAAATTTTTCTGCAAATTTCAGGATAAATTCGATTTGCCGTGAAGCCGAATTTCCTTGTGCTTTGTGGTAGAGAATTAATTTAACCTGAAATAGTGTAAAAAACAAAAAATAAAATCATACCTACCATTTGCTCGCAACAGGCTGGCCGCCGTCATCTTGCTTGAAGATCTCACATGAAATCCTGTGCGCTGTGACATATGACGTCACCACGTCGGGCGTGATGAAGTCATCTCAGGCTGCTTGAGATTTCGCGCCAGATCTTCAAGCAAGATGGCGATGACCGGCCCGTTGTGAGCAAATGGATGAGATAAGTATGATCTAATTTTTTTATTTTTTTATTTCACACCCCGTTATTGCTATCAAATGCCACGATCATGTAATCAAGTAATTTGTCACAAAGCTAATTTTTTTGTAATATTCGGCGAATATTACTTTCTAATACTTCGTTCATCTCTAGCCATAACCTTTAATAAACAAAAATTTTTAGAGGTCTCGGTTGGGATTGAACCATAGATCTTCTGCGTGACATGCCGCAGGTTTACCACCACACTACAGAGGCACACTGTTATAAGGATAGGATTTTATGTGCTTGAAAAGCTGCAAAATAGTATTACTGCTTTCTTCACAGAAGGTCTGTGGTTCAATTCCAACAACGACCTCTAAAATAATTTGCTTAGTAAAGGTCAGGGCAGAAAAATTAAACTTTTACTTTCCTGATTTTCTTTAATGGTGAAAGAAAAGCTGGAAGGTAAAAAAAAAACTACTAATCAGTAATACTATGGGGGACATTTATCACACCAAAAACCTCAAGTCTTGGTGCACAGCTTATGCAACTTCTCCCCGCTTACAATACTTTTCCAAAGTGGCGAGAAAAGGAGGCATGGCGTGGGTGGGGAAGCGGGCAGGCCTGCAGGTGGAAAATGGCTTAAATCTACGCCACAAAGAGGGCTGGCATAGAGTTAAGTCTGTTGCACGGCCTGCGCCAATAGATAACTTTGCCAACTGCTCTGGCAGGGCAGAGGGACTTGAGACCGGTGTGGAAAACGCCGGACTTAATAAATGTCCCGCTATATATTATGCCTGTAAAGGAAACAGTAATATTATTCTGTAACCTTTTAGGAACAGAAAATCCCATCTTACAATAGTGAAGTTATACAGGTGAAACTCGAAAAATTTGAATATTGTGCAAAGTTAATTTACTTCATGCAACTTAAAAGGTGAAACTAATATATGAGATAGACCAATTACATGCAAAGCGAGATATTTCAAGCCTTTATTTGTTATAATTTGGATGATTATGGCTTACAGTTTATGAAACCCCAAAGTCACAATCTCAGGTCCCCTTTGCTCAGGGGGTATGGATTAATTAGCTGAGTCTGACACTTTGAGCCTAGAATATTGAACCTTTTCACAAAATTCTAATTTTAAGGTGCATTAATGCAATTCCTTTTAATTTGCATTACTGAAATAAATGGACTTTTGCACGATATTCTAATTTTTTGAGTTTCACCTGTATGTACAGGGTGGGCCATTTATATGGATACACCTTAATAAAATGGGAATGGTTGGTGATATTAACTTCCTGTTTGTGGCACATTAGTATATGTGAGGGGGGAAACTTTTCCAGATGGGTGGTGACCATGGCGGCCATTTTGAAGTTGGCCATTTTGAATCCAACTTTTGTTTTTTCAATAGGAAGAGCCAAAAACCCAGGAGGGTCAATTTAACTGGGGATCATCAGCCTGGAAGACTCCAAAGCAGCTGCTGATTTATCACTTCCAAAGAATATTGAACGAAATTCTGTGCGAGGTTTGATGTTTCCCTTGCTTGTCTTTCCAATGGGTAGCAGATTTTTAAAAAAAATCCAATTCTCCTCTTTGCAGACTGCTTTAATTTATGGACCTCATTAAATTTGTCCTCTGCTGGTTCTGTAGGCTACATACAGGGACTGCTCTGAAAAACAAAGCTCCCTCAGGGGCTTCATGTGTTTGGAGTTCAGTATTAAATAATATATACCAGTAAGGTTGTTTTATTGTGCATCAAGCAATGTATGTATGGGAAGTTTTTATGAAAAACAGCAAGAAGTTAGAAACAAAATACAATAACAGATCTGTAAAGCAAAATTGTCGAGGGCAACGTTCACATTTGCACACCTCACATGTTCCATGGTTGGTCCTTTCCTGGCTTCAACGGTGACCACAATTCAAATCACCATCTGCTGATCTCAGATCACCTCGAGGGGATGGGAGGGGGGGGGTACAAAGTCAATATAACTAATCATAGGCCATCAAAACGTGTCACTGCTCAATACAATATGGGACCCGTGGCAGGGCATGTGTGGTCCATTGTTGTGACAGGGGTCATTTTTCACACCAATTGTTAACTTTAAAGTTTTTAATTTTGCCATGCTGAATGAGAAATATTGCTCGACTGTCTACCCTACGTTTATACCACTCAGAACCGGGCTTACTACCAATTTTTGGTGCAATTTTGGCACACATTGGCACATCGTAAGCCATGCACTTACCAAGAAGCCACACCCTTTTCCCACTAAGCCACCCTCCTTGGGCAAAGCACAAAAAAAGCATCCAATACACTAAGTAAACATGATACAAGGAATGTACGCAAGTTGTTTTAGAATTGTGACACCTTTTGATTAGTAAATCTCCACAGTAAATGTGCTGGAGTCAGAAATGTCAAAATTATTTAGAAGAGCAGGACACTTATTAAATTTGGAGCATCGTCTTGGCAGTTCAAGCTAAAATCTGTGCCCTGGTGTACATTTTTTAAATAATTGATGCCAGTTTCTTGCATAAAATATAGTAAATCTGTCAGTCTGCATCAGGGCTGCCGTCAGGAATTTCAAGGCAAACAATGTGGGCCCTGAAATTTCACTGCCCCCCCCTTCCCCTTCCCCGTGTGGAAAACGCCGGTCTTAATAAATGTCCCCCTATATATTATGCTTGGAAAGAAAACAGTAATATTATTCTGTAACCTTTTAGGAACAGAAAATCCCATCTTACAATAGTGAAGTTATACAGGTAAAACTCGAAAAATTTGAATATTGTGGAAAGTTAATTTACTTCAGTAATGCAACTTAAAAGGTGAAACTAACATATGAGATAGACTCATTACATGCAAAGCGAGATATTTCAAGCTTTTATTTAGTATAATTTGGATGATTATGGCTTACAGCTTATGAAAACCCAAAGTCACAATCTCAGGTCCCCTTTGCTCAGGGGGTATGGATTAATTAGCTGACTAGAGTGTGACACTTTGAGCCTAGAATATTGAACCTTTTCACAAAATTCTAATTTTAAGCTGCATTAATGCAATTCCTTTTAATTTGCATTAATGAAATAAATGGACTTTTGCACGATATTCTAATTTTTGGAGTTTCACCTGTATGTACTATAGAGTAGTGCTAAACCTTCTAGTTTCCGTACAGAAGGTATGGGGCTCCACTCCACTCTAGTAAACTTTATGGCAGAAAATGGAAAAGCTGAAAAGTAAAAGTGCCTAAAAATCTACTAAACAGTGATACTATTTTTTTACATTACTTTTTAGGCACAGAAAATCCTGTCCTTCTATAGTTTTGTAGCATAGGGGTAAACTTGCTACTTGCCTTGTAGAAAGTCTAGGGCTTAATTTCCCAGAAGAGACCCTTACTGCAGACTGCTAGCAATTCATTCATAACTTCTAGTAGAAATAATAAAGGATTGGTACAACATAGAGCCATAAGAATAGATGCTCCAGAATTGTTATTCCATGGGGAATGCATGGAGCTATTAAAACAGGCATGTCATGAGAGGTCCTCTTTAATACACATTTATAGATGAGCTGCCTAATGAGGGATTGTGATAGGAAAGAGCTGGAGAAAGAGGCGCTACAAAGTCACTTATATTTGCTTGAACTTTTGATTCTTTAATAAAAGATTATTGTCCATTCAAGCTCAAAGTGGCTCTGAATGATATTATGCTATTTTAATTGCACTTCTGCCACAGACAGAGCGGCAGAATTACGAATCTCAATGAGCCAGAACTCATGCACATTCCATGTGCCTTAGTTATCATGTTTTTTTTATCTATTAGGAAGGATTAGTAAATGTGCCACCTGTGTTTTCCTTCAACCTCCTCCTTCCCTCCATGCTTATGGGAACGCCAGAGAAAACAAAATAGGAATAAAACACTGGAGCTGGCGAGACATCGATTTTAAAAGTGTAATTATACAGTGATTGCCAAGCATGTCCTTCAGCGCTCGTTCCTGAGAGCGTACTTGAAAATATAATTATTAGATATTTTGGCTGAGATAAAAATACAATTACCTTGCGGCTGAAACGTTACGGAAGTGAGAAATCTAGAGATACTTCTCAGATTGGAATGAATTGCTCATATCGTGGAGGAGTGAGGCGAATCAAGTTCGCAGAATTCTTAAAATGTAGTCATAGTTTTTGGGGTTCTTAAAGGGATCGTCCTGGTTCAGAGCTGAACCCAAATATAACCCCTTCTTCACCCAGGCAGCCCTTCATGCTCCGATGCTCTTCCTTGCCCTGTACTGAATCGCGTAGAGTAAGGGCTTTTTCAGCAGATCCGGTGACGTGCCAGGTCTCTGCTAGGCGGAGGCTTCCGCCTAGCAGTGTTCCCGGTGATGTCACTGGCACCAATGAGCTGGCTTTAGCGCTGTCCTAACCTGTAAAAGGCTAGGGCAGCGCTAAAGCCCGCCCATTAGTGCCGGCGACATCACCGGGAACACTGCTAGGCGGAAGCCTCGGCCTAGCAGTGTAAAAATGAAAAACAAAAAAGCCCTTGCCCTGCGCGATACAGCGCATGGCAACGAAGAGCATCGGAGCATGGAATGCTGCTCCGCTGCTCATCTCAGAGGGGCTGCCTGGGTGAAGAAGGGGGGATATGTCCGGGTTCAACTCTGAACAACCCCTTTAACGCAACACTGGTACAGGCAGGAGCAGCAATGCTCTGGCCTGTACAGTGCACAGTGAGACCAGAGGGGAGTCTGACCTTACTTACACAGCATTGTACAAGAGTATAGATTATAAAGTATAACAGGAATGTGATCTTCAGGTGCATTTTTTGCTAGGAAAAGTAAAAAAAAAAAATAAATTAGATTACAGAAATCATTTCCATCGCCATCATTAAGTCTCAGTTCTCAGCATGCATGGACTGGCAGTTCTAACAGAATGGGGGGCATTTATCAATGTCTTTACGCCACAATAGTCGTGTACAAAAGTCACAAATTATGGCATATTTTATTTTCAAGAGTGGCAAGAAAAGGAGTGGGGCTTGGTGGCAGGGGCAGGCTTCACACTCAAGTTCAGTTTCTGACGCACGGACTGCCAGGGATGCAACTAATTTATTATGAGTCGCCAAAAAATGAACCATAATCTTCACAAAGTGAAAATCGAAAAGCTTTATTGATGATATATAATAAATACATACATGATAATAAAAGGCAGCACAAAGGTGGAACACAAAGATGAGGAACAGGACCCAAGGAGGGGCCGAGAGGTCAGCACACCAGAAAAACGGGGAAAAGAATGTAAGATGAAAAGCACCAAGGCACCTCTAGACAATAAGCCCCAAACAGACTGCAATGGAGGCAAATGTGAGGATAACGAGACTTGGTGAATAAACAGAATAAGCATACCCTGTCGATCTCTCAGCCACCTCCTGACCCAACGCCGTTTACCCAGTAACCTGGCTTCTTCCGGGGATGTAGAACAGACGTCAAAGACACACAGGCCATTAATTGGCTATTCCTTCCCGGCATGGGCGTTGGCTATGATGTGTCTCTGACGTTGCGGTCACGTGCCTTGTCACGAGTTATGGCCGGACTGAAGGGCGTAGCCTTAGGGGAGGGCATCATGACAGGGGTTTGGTTTAGGGAGACCCCTGGTAGTGGGTTGGGTGGGGTTTAGGGGAGATGGGTGGATGAAGCTGGGTAAAGGGGGATTGGGTGGTTTGAGTGTAGGGGTGGGGTCAAGGGGTTAAATAGGGGAGCAGTGAGGAAGACAGGGGCCATTTTGTGGAGATCTAAAGCGAACTCCCGCCCACCCTCCCCTTTTTTATGTTGTTATAGGTTTAGGGGAATGAGTTTTAGTGTGTTGAAGGCAGGCAGGGTTGTGTAAGTGTCACGGTGGCTGTGGCGGGGGGAGGTCCTTGAAGTTGGTCATATTCACAGAGGAGGATGCTGGGAGGGCTCCATGGTGAGGGCTGGACTCCCAGTGGTGACGGATTTTAAAGGGGCCATTCAGTGGTGCTTCTGAGCTGGAGGGCAACGGCTGGAAGCAAGATGGCTCATTCAGTGGAGTTTCTTGCAGTTATTTGGGGGCTTCAAGGACCTCCCCTCGGGGGGGAATTGTTATTTATAAATTGTTATGTTTATTTGTTAATAAAAGACGGCTGCTGTGGCCGATTTATTCCAAGATCGGTGTCTGTGTGTCATTTTGGGGTCAGGTTGAGTCGAGTGATGGGTGGAGTTAGGTTCAGGATGTTGGTAAGTGAAAGGGAGTGTTGGGGGTCGAGCGGCGGATAACCAATACCCCTGTCATGACTGCCGCGTCAGCCCGGCCCCGCCTCCACCAGGCCTATGCGACACCGCTGATTGATCCACAACACTTGGAGCTCCAATACCATTGGTGCAGGTGCCATTTTGGTTTTTAATAAATTATTTCTCTATACACCTGTGTGGGCACTATAATAGGGGAGGCTTTTGCCTATTGTTCTACATCCCCAGAAGAAGCCAGGTTACTGGCGAAACGGCGTTGGGTCAGGAGGTGGCTGAGAGATCGACACACCACTCAGGGTATGCTTATTCTGTTTATTCACCAAGTCTCATTATCCTCATATTTGCCTCCATTGCAGTCTGTTTGGGGCTTATTGTCTAGAGGTGCCTTGGTGCTTTTCATCTTACATTCTTTTCCCCGTTTTTCTGGTGTGCTGACCTCTCGGCCCCTCCTTGGGTCCTGTTCCTCATCTTTGTGTTCCACCTTTGTGCTGCCTTTTATTATCATGTATGTATTTATTATATACCATCAATAAAGCTTTTTGATTTTCACTTTGTGAAGATTATGGTTGATTTTTTTGGCGACATTTATGGCTCCGTGTGGGTCGGTTTTTTTCGAGATTATTTCTGTCCGGTAATAATTGGGTGACTAATTTATTATGAGGCATCCACCTCTTAATAAATTAGGATCATCTTACTAAAGGGAACACTGATCTTGATAAATGGCCTTCAATGTGCAAATTCCACAGATCTCACTGGTTACACAGCTGCAGAAGTAGTTAACAGGCCCAGGTCTTGCCATGAAGTAACTTTACTCACACTGCACTTTTGTCTCAAGCCTAAGCATTTAGAAATGGGAGTGCATCACTTTTCACTATGCAACCATGGGTGGATCCCAGAGACAGACTAAGTTTTGTACCTTTTATACAGGCTGCTATAGTCACAATACATGTTCCCAAAATGTCTTTGGCAGAATGTTAATAATTTCCACAGTGAGCTTGTAAAGTATGTCCAGGTACTATAAGACTTAAATCTCCTGAACATTCTGCTATGGAGGCTCTCAGATTCTTGTTCAGACAGCTTTTCTCCACAGAGCATATACTCACACCTCCTCTCAACACTGACTTGCTGTCTCTTTTGCTCTTTCCTCTATATTTTTTCTTTTCTGGCTGGTTCACACTCCAGGGCTGTGTTCTAGCAGCCTCCTCCTCTCTCACTGCTCTGATCCAGCTCCTACTTACGAGGGGAGATGCACAGCCTCACCTAGCAACTGGATGTTATGGCCTGTTAACTCTGCAGTATGCCAGACCGACAGGGGAATTATATGTGAGGTCACGGTGTGAGCATTAGGTGGACCGAGGTAAATACAGTTCTGGTTACTCACGGTTATGTTGTCCCTGGGCAGGCCTGCACAAGTGATGGGGAGAACGGCACAGGAATTCTCTGGGGCACACTCTGGTGTAAGGGACATGGTGGTTCGAGGTGCCCTTGATGGTCTGTTTTAATGTGCCTATGGCAAGGTCCCTTGTAGTCGTGACACCAGTACCTTTTATGGTGGTACAACCATTTACTGTAGTGTTAACTGAGGAATTGGAGACTGAGACAAGGATGGTGCAATCCAGCTTATAACTTTTATTATGGTTGAACGTTACTCCTGATAACGGTTACATCCAAGTATAAAACAGTCTGTAGTGCATCCAGATTTGAAATACAGTCTCTCATGCATACGGGGGTAGGATATTGTAAGTCCTCAGATAAAACAGGCTCTTTGTCTTTTTTATATATGAAAGCTACTGCTTCAGACTAGGCTTTTGAAGTATAAAAGTCTTAGGCTGGTATTAACTCTCGCCTTATTCTAACCTGAATTAAAGGTGGTTTTCAGAATCCTTGAACCTCTATTTCCAGTGCTTTTCTGACAGTTGGCCTAACTGTCCTGAGGATTTAAACTGGAGGTGTGGATGCCGGAAGCTGTGTCCTACACCTAGTTGCAAAGGTGCCTGGGAAGCCTTTGAGTACGGCCATTTGCTATCCTTTGACTTGAATAAAATATACTGATCCCCTTGAATACTTGCTGTTTGAAGCTTATTACTGGTCACCCCGGAGGAGCGAGCTATAGAAGTAGATTTCTCACCTCTAGGCTGAATCTTGTAGGCTTTAACCCTGGACTGTGGAGCCAACAGGGAGAGAGCAGCAGGCAGCTACATCATGGCTGCTCACTGACTAAACTTCACTAGACACTGGCTAACTAGGTCTGAGCTAAGCTATATATACACCGTAACACTGCCCCATCTAGTGGAGAAACTAGTGTAGTGCACCCTAAATAGGCCTGTGTAAAGGATCTTACACGTAGAATCACATAGTGACATGGGAGAATATAACATGAGATGAAGTACAGCATACAGGCATAATATATGAGAATAAAACACAATAAAACTAGTTTGCGGTGCCCACGATCACGAGTGGGACACTGCAACTCCATACTGCCCTTTTACACAGGAAAATGCATAAATACATAAGAAAACACATGGTTAATCCTTTTTGCTGTGTACACTTTTGTATGGGAACACTGCCCTAACAGTGGGACACTGCATATATATAATGGGAAAAGGTTATTTAAATTTTTAGCATTTCTGTTTTTTAACATTTAAAAGCTTTTTATAGTCCCCTTAAAGGACTTGAACCTGTGATCTTTTGATCGGCTGTACTATGCACTGTAACACCCTATGTATTACATGCATACTCATTATGAAAGGCATTGTCACAGATCCTGTCTAAGGCATACTGTACAGTATTATCGGTCGGGACATGGTGGGCCTAGGCCCTTCAGAAGCACCCTGACTGAATTCATGAGGAGCAGATTAAAGGACAGAAGGAACTCCCTTCCTCTGTCTAACCTCACTGATGCTGTGTTTGCTATTCACTGTGGCATCCGAGGGTTTAAACTGCTCAGAACAGAGTTATCTCTGATCCTGACAGTGAGAACATGGTAAGAAAATACAGCTGACACCCACAAGCAATGTGGCAAATCCATCTCCTGAGCCCACTCCAATTGCCATGATGTGCTATTATAGCACGACACCCTGATTCCATGTCGTAATAATACATCCTGAAGCATTAAGGGTTTAAAGGGGTTATCCGAGGCTGGAAATGCCTCCCCTAGTGCCCGGGCTCCTCACACTGATGTTTTCATCCGCGCACGGGGAGAAGCAGCAGCGGCCGTGCGGGGACCAGGAGCAACGCGGGGAGCGGGGAGCCAGGTAAGTAGAATCTGTGTGAGGGTCCCTGGTAGTAGGGGGGGTATTTACAGCCTCGGATAACCCCTTTAAGGGGTATTTCATCATTAGACCTATATGACATATCATTAGAATTTTCCCTAAATGTGTGATAGTTGGTGACACAACTGCTGGGATTCCATCGATCAGGGTGCTGCAGATCTAAGTTACAAAGCTGATGTAATGATGTCATCCGTGTTCTGATGTAATGTGCCATCCCGGAGAACAATTACATGGGGGTAGTGATTAGCAAGGGACCCATGCCTTCCAATGAGGACAAAGTGGACTCCGCTACCAAATAGTAAGAGGTCACAAAGGTTGCAAATAGAGTTGAGAGGACACCTGGATGTTCGGGTTCAACGGGTTCGGCCGAACTTCGGAAAAAAGTTCGAGTTCGGGACCCGAACTTGACCCCGTACCCGAACCCTATTGAAGTCAATGGGGACCCAAACTTTTGAGCATTAAAATGGCTGTAAAAATGTCATGGAAAGGGTTACAGGGCTGCAAATGTCGTCAAAATGTGGTTAAGAGCATGGCAAGTGCTCTGCAAACAAATGTGGATAGGGAAATGACTTAAAATAACATAAAATACGTAAAAAAAAAAAATAATAATCTTGATCTAGGAAGACCAGGTCCATATGGAGTAGGAGGTTGAGGAGGCGGTGGATGTGGCGGTGTAGGTGAAAGTGGCGGTGGAGGAGGTAGCCTACACTGCTTTTTGTTTTATGCGTGCTGACAAAGCTTTTCCACATTTCGGCCATGCTAACCCTGCCTTCTTAGGTGCTGACGGTGCCCCAGCTGCGTTGGCGACCTCTTCCTCGTCCTCTGCCTTCGCCTTGTGCTTCCACTGTGACCCCGCTGTCAAGTAAGAATTACACCAGCAGCGCGTCTACCAGCGTGCGCTTGTACTCGCGCATCTTACGATCACGCTCCATTGACGGAATTAAGGAAGGTTTGTTGTCCTTGTAACGGGGATCCAGCAGCGTGGCCACCCAGTAATCAGCACAAGTTAGAATGTGGGCAACTCGGCGGTTGTTGCGGAAACACTGCAACATGTAATCGCTCATGTGTGCCAGGCTGCCCAGAGGCAACGAAAAGCTGTCCTCTGTGGGAGGTGTATCGTCTGTGTCCTCTGTATCCCCCCATCCACGCACCAGTGATGGCCATGAGCTGGTCTGGGTGCCACCCTGCTGTGAACATGGTTCCTCCTCCTCCATCTCCTCATCCTCCACCTCCTCATCCTCCAGAACTGTACCCTGGCTGGACAATTGTGAACCTTGGGTTTATAGGTGCAGGAACCCACCCTCGGAGCCAATTGGGAATGACTGTCCGGAAACCCTATGAAATGATCCCTCCTCCTCCTCCTCCTGTGCCACATCCTCTTCCATCATCGCCATGAGCGTTTTTTCAAGGAGGCATAGAAGCGGGATAGTAACGCTGAGAACGGCGTTATCGGCACTGGCCATGGTGGAGTACTCGAAACAGCGCAACAAGGAACACAGGTCTCGCATGGAGGCCCAGTCATTGGTGGTGAAATGGTGCTGTTCCGCCTAGCGACTCACCCGTGCGTGCTGCAGCTGAAACTTCACTATCGCCTGCTGCTGCTCACACAGTCTGGCCAGCATGTGCAAGGTGGAGTTCCACCTTGTGGGCACGTCGCATATGAGGCTGTGAGCGGGAAGGCCGAAGTTACGCTTCAGAGCTGACAGGCGAGCAGCAGCAGGGTGAGAACGCCGAAAGCGCGCACAGACGGCCCGCACTTTATGCAGCAGCTCTGACATATCGGGGTAATTTTTAAGGAATCTCTGCACCACCAAATTCAGCACATGCACCAGGCAAGGGATGTGCGTCAAACCGGCTAGTCCCAGAGGTGCTATGAGATTTCGCCCATTATCGCACACCACCAGGCCGGGCTTGAGGCTGACTGGCACAAACTACTCATTGGTCTGTTGTTCAAGGCCCGTCCACAGCTCCTGCACGGTGTGGAGTTTGTCCCCCAAACAGATAAGTTTTAAAACTGCCTGCTGTCGTTTACCCCTGGATGTGCTGAAGTTGGTGGTGAAGGTGTTACGCTGACCGGATGAGGAGCTGGTAGAGGATTAGGAAGCAGAGTAGGAGGAGGAAGCAACAGGAGGCACTGCCTCTTCCTCCGAACTACATAGGTCACTCGCATGACCTTGATTCCATGTGGGGTCGAGGACCTCATCATCCTACACATCATCTTCCACCCAGTCTTCACCCCTGCCTTCCTTGTCGGTCTGCACACTTTCGAAAGCCCCAGCAGTTGGCACCTGTGTTTCGTCATCATCCGAGACGTGCTGCGATGGTCCTCCCATGTACTCATCTTGAAAAATAAGTGGATGGGCATCGGTGCACTCAATCTTCCACTTCTGGGGTAGGGCTAGGTGGATGGCCCTGGGAAACCCTGCTAACAGAGTCATCAAAAAGCAGAAGAGACTGCTGCATGACTTGGGGCTCAGACTGCTTGGCTGATTTGCAAGGGGATGAGGTGAAAGACTGATGGACATCTGCTGCAGGTGCCAACTCTGATCTTTCAGCAGGAGACTGGGTGGGAGACAATGTGAAGGAACTGGATCCACTGTCAGCAACCCAATCTACTATCGCCTGTACTTGTTCAGGCCTCACCATTCTTATAGCCACATTAGGCCCGACCAAATACCGCTGCAGGCTCTGTCGCCTACTCGCACCTGAGGAAGGGGTTTTACTTGTGCGTGTAGCTGGCACAGATCGACCACGTCCTCTCCCTGCAACAGGAGCTCCACCTCTCCTCATATTTTTTGAATTTAGGATCTTGCCCTAAATGGGTGTTTAATTAATAGTAGAATAGAACGACAGTATGTAAAGGGTGTATCTCACACAGCCTGAACCAGACTAGGCCTCAATTAAAGATTTCTTTGCCCAAAATAGCTGTATTTCAAATGCCTGAATCAAACCCCTGTATGTAAAGGGTGTATCTCACACGGCCTGACCCACTGTAGGCCTGAATTAAACATTTCTTTGCCCAAAATAGCTGTATTTCAAATGCCTCAATCAAACCCCTGTATGTAGAGGGTGTATCTCACACGGCCTGAACCAGTGTAGGCCTGAATTCAATATTGGTGCACCAAATGGCGGTATTTCAAATCTCTGAATATAACCAAAATGTATTAAGGGTGTATCTCACAATGACATCTGCATCAAAGGCTGCCAACTAAATTTTTTGCGCCCAAATGAGTGTTTGTTTAACCACCTAGCTTAAACACCCTTAATGACCAGGCCACTTTTTACACTTCTGCACTACACTACTTTCACTGTTTATTGCTCGGTCATGCAACTTACCACCCAAATGAATTTTACCTCCTTTTCTTCTCACTAATAGAGCTTTCATTTGGTGGTATTTCATTGCTGCTGACATTTTTACTTTTTTTGTTATTAATCGAAATTTACAGATTTTTTTGCAAAAAAATGACATTTTTCACTTTTAGTGGTAAAATTTTTCCAAAAAAAACGACATCCATATATAAATTTTTCTCTAAATTTATTGTTCTACATGTCTTCGATTAAAAAAAAATGTTTGGGTAAAAAAAAAATGGTTTGGGTAAAAGCTATAGCGTTTACAAACTATAGTACAAAAATGTGAATTTCCGCTTTTTGAAGCAGCTCTGACTTTCTGAGCACCTGTCATGTTTCCTGAGGTTCTACAATGCCCAGACAGTATAAAAACCCCACAGATGACCCCATTTCGGAAAGTAGACACCCTAAGGTATTCGCTGATGGGCATAGTCAGTTAATAGAACTTTTTATTTTTTGTCACAAGTTAGCGGAAAATGATGATTTTTTCTTTTTTTTTCTTACAAAGTCTCATATTCCATTAACTTGTGACAAAAAATAAAAACTTCCATGAACTCACTATGCCCATCACGAAATACCTTGGGGTGTCTTCTTTCCAAAATGGGGTCACTTGTGGGGTAGTTATACTGCCCTGGCAATTTAGGGGCCCTAATGTGTGGAAAGTAGTTTGAAATCAAAATGTGTAAAAAATGACTTGTGAAATCCTAAAGGTGGCCTTTGGAATGTGGGCCCCTTTGCCCACCTAGGCTGCAAAAAAGTGTCACACATCTGGTATTGCCGTACTCAGAAGAAGTTGGGCAATGTGTTTTGGAGTGTCATTTTACATATACCCATGCTGGGTGAGATAAATATCTCGGTCAAATGCCAACTTTGTATAAAAAAATGGGAAAGGTATTCAATGAGGGGCATGGCGAGTTCATAGAATTATTATTTTTTTGCCACAAGTTAGCGGAAATTTTTTTTTTTCTCACAAAGTCTCCCTTTCCGCTAACTTGGGACAAAAATGTCAATCTTTCATGGACTGAATATGCCCCTCAAGGAATACCTTGGGGTGTCTTCTTTCCGAAATGGGGTCACATGTGGGGTATTTATACTGCCCTGGCATTTTAGGGGCCCTAAAGCGTGAGAAGAAGTCTGGAATATAAATGTCTAAAAAATTTTACGCATTTGGATTCCGTGAGGGGTATGGTGAGTTCATGTGAGATTTTATTTTTTGACACAAGTTAGTGGAATATGAGACTTTGTAAGAAAAACAAAAACAAAAAAAACAATTTCCGCTAACTTGGGCCAAAAAAATGTCTGAATGGAGCCTTACAGGGGGGTGATCAATGACAGGGGGGTGATCAATGACAGGGGGGTGATAAGGGAGTGTATATGGGGTGATCACCACCCTGTCATTGATCACCCCCCTGTCATTGATCACCCCCCTAAAAGGCTCCATTCAGACGTCCATATGTTTTTTACGGATCCACGGATCCATGGATCGGATCCGCAAAACACATACGGACGTCTGAATGGAGCCTTACAGGGGGGTGATCAATGACAGGTGGGTGATCACCCCATATAGACTCCATGATCACCCCCCTGTCATTGATCACCCCCGTGTAAGGCTCCATTCAGACGTCCGTATGTGTTTTGCGGATCCGATCCATGGATTCGTGGATCCGCAAAACACATACGGACCTCTGAATGGAGCCAGCCTTACAAGGGGGTGATCAATAACATGGGGGGTGATCAGGGAGTCTATATGGGGTGATCACCCCCCTGTCATTGATCACACCCCTGTAAGGCTCCATTCAGACGTCCGTATGTGTTTTGCGGATCCGATCCATGTATCCGTGGATCCGTAAAAAACATATGGACGTCTGAATGGAGCCTTACAGGGGGGTGATCAATGACAGGGGGGTGATCAATGACAGGGGGGTGATCAGGGAGTCTATATGGGGTGATCACCCCCCTGTCATTGATCACCCCCCTGTAAGGCTCCATTCAGACGTCCGTATGTGTTTTGCGGATCCGATCCATGGATCCGTGGATCCGCAAAACACATACGGACCTCTGAATGGAGCCAGCCTTACAAGGGGGTGATCAATGACAGGGGGGTGATCAGGGAGTCTATATATGGGGTGATCACCCCCCTGTAAGGCTCCATTCAGATGTCCGTATGTGTTTTGCGGATCCGATCCATGTATCCGTGGATACGTAAAAAACATATGGACGTCTGAATGGAGCCTTACAGGGTGTGATCAATGACAGGGGGGTGATCAGGGAGTCTATATGGGGTGATAACCCCCTGTCATTGATCACCCCCCTGTAAGGCTCCATTCAGCCTTACACGGGGGAGTCTGTATGTGTTTTGCGGATCCGATCCATGGATCCGTGGATCCGCAAAACACATACGGACCTCTGAATGGAGCCAGCCTTACAAGGGGGTGATCAATGACAGGGGGTGATCAGGGAGTCTATATGGGGTGATCACCCCCCTGTCATTGATCACCCCCCTGTAAGGCTCCATTCAGACGTCCGTATGTGTTTTGCGGATCTGATCCATGGATCCGTGGATCCGCAAAACACATACGGACCTCTGAATGGAGCCAGCCTTACAAGGGGGTGATCAATGACAGGGGGGTGATCAGGGAGTCTATATGGGGTGATCACCCTCCTGTAAGGCTCCATTCAGATGTCCGTAAAAAAGGCTCCATTCAGATACGTAAAAAACATATGGATGTCTAAATGGAGCCTTACATAGGGGTGATCAATGACAGGGGGGTGATCAATGACAGGGGGGTGATCAGGGAGTCTATATGGGGTGATCACCCCCCTGTAAGGCTCCATTCAGACGTCCGTATGTGTTTTGCGGATCCGATCCATGTATCCGTGAATCCGTAAAAAACATACGGACGTCTGAATGAAGCCTTACAGGGGGGTGATCAATGACAGGGGGGTGATCAATGACAGGGGGGTGATCAGGGAGTCTATATGGGGTGATCACCCCCCTGTCATTGATCACCCCCATGTAAGGCTCCATTTAGACGTCCGTATGTGTTTTGCGGATCCGATCCATGGATCCGTGGATCCGCAAAACACATACGGACCTCTGAATGGAGCCAGCCTTACAAGGGGGTGATCAATGACAGGGGGGTGATCAGGGAGTCTATATGGGGTGATCACCCCCCTGTAAGGCTCCATTCAGATGTCCGTATGTGTTTTGCGGATCCGATCCATGTATCCGTGGATACGTAAAAAACATATGGAAGTCTGAATGGAGCCTTACAGGGGGGTGATCAATGACAGGGGGGTGATCAATGACAGGGGGGGTGATCAGGGAGTCTATATGGGGTGATCACCCCCTGTCAATGATCACCCCCTGTCATTGATCACCCCCCTGTAAGGCTCCATTCAGACGTCCGTATGTTTTTTACGGATCCACGGATACATGGATCGGATCCGCAAAACACATACGGACGTCTGAATGGAGCCTTACAGGCGGGTGATCAATGACAGGGGGGTGATCAATGACAGGGGGGTGATCAGGGAGTCTTTATGGGGTGATCACCCCCCTGTAAGGCTCCATTCAGACGTCCGTATGTGTTTTGTGGATCCGATCCATGTATCCGTGGATACGTAAAAAACATATGGCCGTCTGAATGGAGCCTTACAGGGGGGTGATCAATGACAGGGGGGTGATCAATGACAGGGGGGTGATCAGGGAGTCTATATGGGGTGATCACCCCCCTGTCATTGATCACCCCCCTGTCATTGATCACCCCCTTGTAAGGCTCCATTCAGACGTCCGTATGTTTTTTTATGGATCCACGGATACATGGATCGGATCCGCAAAACACATACGGACGTCTGAATGGAGCCTTACAGGCGGGTGATCAATGACAGGAGGGTGATCAATGACAGGGGGGTGATCAGGGAGTCTATATGGGGTGATCACCCCCCTGTAAGGCTCCATTCAGATGTCCATATGTGTTTTGCGGATCCGATCCATGTATCTGTGGATCCGTAAAAAACATACGGACGTCTGAATGGAGCCTTACAGGGGGGTGATCAATGACAGGGGGCTGATCAGGGAGTCTATATGGGGTGATCAGGGGTTAATAAAGGGTTAATAAGTGACGGGGGGGGGTGTAGTGTAGTGTGGTGTTTGGTGCTACTTATTACTGAGCTGCCTGTGTCCTCTGGTGGTCGATCCAAGCAAAAGGGACCACCAGAGGACCAGGTAGCAGGTATATTAGACGCTGTTATCAAAACAGCGTCTAATATACCTGTTAGGGGTTTAAAAAATCGCATCTACAGCCTGCCAGCGAACGATCGCCGCTGGCAGGCTGTAGATCCACTCGCTCACCTTCCGATCCTGTGAACGCGCGCACCTGTGTCTCGTGAGATGACGCGTATATGATCCGCAAAACACATACGGACCTCTGAATGGAGCCAGCCTTACAAGGGGGTGATCAATGACAGGGGGGTGATCAGGGAGTCTATATGGGGTGATCACCCCCCTGTAAGGCTCCATTCAGATGTCCGTATGTGTTTTGCGGATCCGATCCATGTATCCGTGGATACGTAAAAAACATATGGACGTCTAAATGGAGCCTTACATAGGGGTGATCAATGACAGGGGGGTGATCAATGACAGGGGGGTGATCAGGGAGTCTATATGGGGTGATCACCCCCCTGTAAGGCTCCATTCAGACGTCCGTATGTGTTTTGCGGATCCGATCCATGTATTCGTGAATCCGTAAAAAACATACGGACGTCTGAATGAAGCCTTACAGGGGGGTGATCAATGACAGGGGGGTGATCAATGACAGGGGGGTGATCAGGGAGTCTATATGGGGTGATCACCCCCCTGTCATTGATCACCCCCATGTAAGGCTCTATTTAGATGTCCGTATGTGTTTTGCGGATCCGATCCATGGATCCGTGGATCCGCAAAACACATACGGACCTCTGAATGGAGCCAGCCTTACAAGGGGGTGAAAAATGACAGGGGGGTGATCAGGGAGTCTATATGGGGTGATCACCCCCCTGTAAGGCTCCATTCAGATGTCTGTATGTGTTTTGCGGATCCGATCCATGTATCCGTGGATACGTAAAAAACATATGGAAGTCTTAATGGAGCCTTACAGGGGGGTGATCAATGACAGGGGGGTGATAAATGACAGGGGGGGGTGATCAGGGAGTCTATATGGGGTGATCACCCCCTGTCATTGATCACCCCCCTGTCATTGATCACCCCCCTGTAAGGCTCCATTCAGACGTCCGTATGTTTTTTACGGATCCACGGATACATGGATCGGATCCGCAAAACACATACGGACGTCTGAATGGAGCCTTACAGGCGGGTGATCAATGACAGGGGGGTGATCAGGGAGTCTATATGGGGTGATCACCCCCCTGTAAGGCTCCATTCAGACGTCCGTATGTGTTTTGTGGATCCGATCCATGTATCCGTGGATACGTAAAAAACATATGGTCGTCTGAATGGAGCCTTACAGGGGGGTGATCAATGACAGGGGGTGATCAGGGAGTCTATATGGGGTGATCACCCCCCTGTCATTGATCACCCCCCTGTCATTGATCACCCCCTTGTAAGGCTCCATTCAGAGGTCCGTATGTTTTTTATGGATCCACGGATACATGGATCGGATCCGCAAAACACATACGGATGTCTGAATGGAGCCTTACAGGCGGGTGATCAATGACAGGGGGGTGATCAATGACAGGGGGGTGATCAGGGAGTCTATATGGGGTGATCACCCCCCTGTAAGGCTCCATTCAGATGTCCGTATGTGTTTTGCGGATCCGATCCATGTATCCGTGGATCCGTAAAAAACATACGGACGTCTGAATGGAGCCTTACAGGGGGGTGATCAATGACAGGTGGGTGATCAATGACAGGGGGCTGATCAGGGAGTCTATATGGGGTGATCAGGGGTTAATAAAGGGTTAATAAGTGACGGGGGGGGGGTGTGGTGCTACTTATTACTGAGCTGCCTGTGTCCTCTGGTGGTCGATCCAAGCAAAAGGGAACCACCAGAGGACCAGGTAGCAGGTATATTAGACGCTGTTATCAAAACAGCGTCTAATATACCTGTTTGGGGTTTAAAAAATCGCATCTACAGCCTGCCAGCGAACGATCGCCGCTGGCAGGCTGTAGATCCACTCGCTCACCTTCCGATCCTGTGAACGCGCGCACCTGTGTCTCGTGAGATGACGCGTAGATGTGTGACTCTGCCTGCAGCTGCCGCCTCCGGAACGTGATCCTGCGTTAGGCGGTCCGGAGGCGGTTAACAACTGAATTTGACAGCAGTATACGCTTTTTTGACAAGCTTATGCTTGTAATTTTACACGTGCTGATGCTGCAAGGCCTGAAAATAGTGTTTTTTGTCAAAAAAGTGTGTTTTTCAAACCCCAGAAAATGATGGGTGTATTTCTAGCTTAAATTGCACACTGACTAATCCAGATGTCGTAGATTGCCAAAAAAGTATTTTATTGGTAACAGAATATGAATGCTGTATATATTAAACTTGAATTTAACACTGGCAGATCTGGAAAATACTGTTTTTTGAAAAAAAATTGTGTTTTTCAAACCCCATAAAATGATGGGTGTATTTCTACCTTAAATTGCACACTGACTAATCCAGATGTTGTAGTTTGCCCAAATAAATGGTGATTTGCAATGTCCCAAAAGCTCAGATGCAATGCTGGTGCACTGAGCTTGCATAAAATGGCCGCCACCGCCACCCACCTAACTAACAGAATTATAAAAGTAATTTTTTTTTTGTCAATGGCCTCAGGGCAGGGTGAAACGATTGTGCCCTGCACCCACACAACTATTTCTATGTAGATCACTGAGTTAGATTCTCTTCTATTCTCTCCCTGAAATCACAAGTCCAGCAGCATCCTCTCCCTACACTTGTAACAGCAGAGTGACGTGCAGCGCTATGTGACTCAAGCTTATATAGAGGCTGGGTCACATGCTGCTCTGGCCAATCACAGCCATGCCATTAGTAGGCATGGCTGTGATGGCTTCTAAGGTCAGACAGTTAACCGCTTGTTGATTGGCTGCTCTGCAGCCTTTCAAAAAGCGCCAAGAAAGCGCCAAACACCGAACCCCAACCCAAACTTTTACGGAAATGTTCGGGTTCGGGTCCGGGGTCCAAAAATCCTAAAGTTCGGTACGAACCCGAACTTTATAGTTCGGGTTCGCTCAACCCTAGTTTCAAAGCATATGGCTGTTGTATACTTATAGGAGAATGGTAAAGTGGATAATTCAAAGATGCATGGGAAGCTACGAGCTCTATGATGACATCATCACTCTACATTCATCTGAACCACGTCTGTAATACATTTGTGTGCCCACATACAGCTTCCCACATGGCTAATAGCTGTGGTTTATTGCAAAATAGTCTGCATTTACACTGCTGATCCCGGGAATGAAAATGAAGAAATATGCAACTGCAGTAGAAGAGCAATATAAAAACTAGGAATACTTTGTGAAAATCATATAAGAAATTATATGTCATCATTACTGACCAAGCTCCAAGGGCTTGTGCCATAATGAATGTATAAAATAAAAATGATAGTACATGACAATCTCCTTCTAACACAGCTAGAACCAGCCCTGTACCTCACATGGATCCAGAGATCTCCCCATTCACTGCTCCAGTTGCTCTGCTATATTCTCTTCAGGCTGACAGCTCAGGGGGTATGTCCTTTCTCAGGGGGTATGTCCTTTCTCAGGGGGTATGTCCTTTCTCAGGGGGAATGTCCTTTCCACCACAGCTCTCTTCCAGTAACTGTCACATCTTCTGATAGTAGATATGGCTGGTGGCAGTTGAAGGATGGAACTGATCATGTGTGGCCACCTCAGTAGGTGGACATGCACATTACTATACAGATTAAACACAAGGGGGTGCTATCAGTGTTGCACTGGGGTACATAGGGCCCACCAGTAAAATTTATTTTGGGGGCCCACCATACAGATACATCCAAATATAATAAATAATTTAACAAGTTTTTTATATGAATATAAGCGGGTTGAGGAGCTGTACATTGAATATATGTATGCAGTACAGTAAGTCTACTGTGTTATGTGCTACTTGTGCAGGGGGTGGGAGACTAGGGGCCCACCTAGCTCAGGGGCCCACCGGGGGATTTCCCTGTACCCCTGTGGGCCAGTCCGAGCCTGGGTGCTATTAATAACAGAGAAAACAGAATAAAAGCTGGAACAATTTTGTAGCAGAAAGTACATTACTTACAAAAGTAAGTAGTTTATCATACTGAAGTATGCAGTCGAGTCCCATTATTATGACCACTTCCTACTTTTGACATCGGCAGCATGTAACATATGAAGGACGTCTCGTGTGATTAGCTGGCTTGGTTGGTATATAAGGTGTGCGATAGGTGGTCTGCACACACATCCCTCATTGCTGCCATGGGTAAAAGGGGCGATTTATCAGAGTTTTAAAAAATAATGATTATTGGCTTTCGGGACAGAGGTTGCAGTATTTTAGAAACTTCGCAGTGTTCTTGTCTGCTGTGGTGAAAGTGTATTGTGAGTGGACAAATTGCACCATTTGGAATAGGTGACATGGAAACTGCAGAGTACCACTTGCCATTGGAATTGGACCTCTGCTGATTGGCAAAGGGTTGCCTTCTATGATGAGTCACATTTTCTGCTTCATCGAATGTATGGACTTTGGCATGTCAGGTCAGAAACATCAGAGAACAAGCAACCTGCAACCACTGCTGGAAGAACACAAGCTGGTAGTGGCAGGGTTATGGTCTGGGGAATGTTTTCCTGCCATTATTTTGGCTGACTAATCCATGTGGAAGGCACTGATTTGTGTATGAATCCATCCTTGCAGATCAGGTACACCCATATATGATGATGCTCTTCCCTGGGGTGGATGGGATGTTCTAGGAAGACAATGTGACATGTCACACAGCTAGAAGTGTACCACATTGGCTGGAAGAGCATGACCAAGACTTTCAAGTACTACCCAGGCCCCCAAATTTCCCAAACTTGAACCCAATTGAGAATCTGTGGACCCACCTTGATCATCATATTTGCTCTATGTATCCTCCAGCAGCTGTGGGGTGCAGTCAACATGGCTCCAGATACCGGTGACAACCTACCGGGACCTTATTGATTCACTCCGAGCCTGTCTAGCTGCTGCCCGTGCTGCACACGACACTTACTCTGGCGGTGATAATAATTTGACTCGACAGTGTATATTTAAATATCATGCAATGGTGGCACAATCACTTTAACTGCTTTTAACCCATTAAATCTCCATGAAA
Source organism: Bufo bufo (assembly GCF_905171765.1). NCBI lineage: Eukaryota > Metazoa > Chordata > Amphibia > Anura > Bufonidae > Bufo > Bufo bufo. Next base: position 795,402,871 of record NC_053390.1, on the reverse strand, counting down.
TACATTGATTGACAGCTGGGTTCTGCTTTAACCGCCTGGATCGGAAATGACTCAGATGCCTGCGGTTTCTCTCCTAGATAGTGTGGTCGATAACTGTTACAGTGAATGGAATAAAAAATTTAAAAACGGGCTAAAGACAACGGCAGGATTGGTTTTTTTCCCCCATTCCCTCAACAATGGGAAGCAATAAGAGCTACAGTATGTTCCCAATATAATCTAAGGCTCTTCAAGCAGAAAAGCTAAGCCCTCATATGGGTGCATTGATGCAAAAAATAAAAAAGAAATGATGGCTCTCGGAAAGCTGTAACATAAACTATATAATTTTATTTTTTTTGCATGATGTGCTGAAATTGTGCAAATAGTCAAGTGTAAAATTAGCCATATATTTGGTACTATATTACTGACCCAGAGAATTAAAGAAACATGACCTATTAATGTATGGCCTTTACACCACAAATAGATATTGTAATATGTATGGACTTATCAGGGATCCCCTGAATATTCAGCTGCAAGAAATGTTTAATTGGTTTTCTTTAGACTCTAAAAGGACTGTAATATTGCTTGTAAAAGCAGGCGTAAGACAGGAAGTAAAAATTAAGGGCACATTAACCCCTTAAGGACTCAGCCCTATTTCACCTTAAGGACCAGGTGTCACGGCTGAGGATCGGGAAAAGCCTCAGCCGTGCGATGCCACGAGATGTTAGTCGCTGCTCGGCCAGGACAACAGAATAAGGGAGCAGGTCACCTCCTAACGCATCCCTAATCTGACCCTGACTCCTAGCTGCATGAGCCGACCTTGAAGGTAGGAGGGCTCATGCTCAGGAACCTCGGATCCCTACTCACCCTCCGCCGATCCCTGAACTAGGAGCTGGGTAGACCACCTGTTCCTCCTGGATGCGGAGAAACAGGAGTCTAAACTGGCCGAGCTGCAAGGGGATATAAACATAAACAGACTATGGATATGGCAGGAGAGTGAAAGACTTCCACCCCTACCTGCCACAGACACACTGACTGGATCCCTGGACACAAGTGCTGAAGTCCACACACAGACATAAAAGGACACAGCACACATAAACACACAGGAAGCCAGAACCATAGCTGCAATAATAACAGACACCACATAAACATAAACTTAACATCACATAACAACATTTGCTATGACCACAAGGGTGGCCCTCAGTGGCAGATGGAATATAAACCAGGAGGAAGACTCCAGCTAACCATGGCTGAAGTACCCCTCAGACATCTGCTCTCAACTGAGGCTAAATAGCCCATGTAGCCACACCTGCACAGACACACCCAGTGCACACACACTAGGAAGGGAATTAACCCTTCTCACACCAGGGAAGGGAAGACAGCCACTTAAAGGAGACGTGCACACATAATTACACTGCAGCTGTTACCGCAGGCAACGACATGCGTGGCAACCGTGTCCTTGGAGTCAGCCAGAAGGCCGAGACACTGCAACCACATGTACACACTAACACGTTGCCTCGGGCAGCCACAAGTGAAGGGAAAATGTAAGTGCCCACACACAAACCTTGTGCACACCAAACCTATAAAAAGGCACACCTGCAAAGACAGGTTGCCAGGTGCAACCGCATGCAGATTGCATCAAGCTGACAAGCAACAGCTCAGGCTGCTATGCTGCCAAGTACATCAAGAACATAATGCCAACGGCAACCACAAATGAGGCAACATACAAGCGGCCCTCACCTGTGGTTGAAACAACCACACGAGATCGCAGGCAACAGCATGCGGTTTAGGAGTCACGACCATGACCATGGTCGTGACACCACGCCATTTTTTGCAAATCTGACCAGTGTCACTTTAAGTGCTGATAACTTTAAAACGCTTTGACTTATCCAGGCCATTCTGAGATTGTTTTTTCATCACATATTGTACTTCATGACACTGGTAAAATGAAGTAAAAAAAAAAACATTTTTATTTATAAAAAAAATACCAAATTTACCAAAAATGTTTAAAAAATTGCAAATTTCCAAGTTTCAATTTCTCTACTTCTATAATACATAGTAATACCTCCAAAAATAGTTATTACTTTACATTCCCCATATGTCTACTTCATGATTGGATTATTTTGAGAATGATATTTTATTTTTTGGGGATGTTACAAGGCTTAGAAGTTTAGAAGCAAATTTTCAAAAACCCATATTTTAGGGACCAGTTCAGGTCTGAAGTCACATACACATAATAGAAACCACCTAAAAATGACTCCATTCTATAAACTACACCCCTCAAGGTATTCAAAACTGATTTTACAAACTTTGTTAACCCTTTAGGTGTTCCATAAGAATTAATGGAAAATAGAGATACAATTTCAAAATCTCACTTTTTTGGCAGATTTTCCATTTTAATAATTTTTTTCCAGTTACAAAGCAAGGGTTAACAGCCAAACCAAACTCCATATTTATGGCCCTGATTCTTTAGTTTACAGAAACACCCCATATGTGGTCGTAAACCGCTGTACGGGCACACGGCATGGTGCAGAAGGAAAGGAATGCCATACAGTTTTTGGAAGGCAGGTTTTGCTCGACTGTTTTTTTTGACACCATGTATCATTTGAAGCCCCCTGATGCACCCCTAGAGTAGAAACTCCATAAAAGTGACCCCATCTAAGAAACTACACCCCTCAAGGTATTCAAAACTGATTTTACAAACGTCGTTAACCCTTTAGGTGTTCCACAAGAATTAATGGAAAATAGAGATACAATTTCAAAATTTCACTTTTTTGGCAGATTTTCCATTTTAATAATTATTTTCCTGTTACAAAGCAAGGGTTAACAGCCAAACCAAACTCAATATTTATGGCCCTGATTCTGTAGTTTACATAAACACCCCATATGTGGTCGTAAACCGCTGTACGGGGACACGGCAGGGCGCAGAAGGAAAGGAATGTCATATGGTTTTTGGAAGGCAGGTTTTGCTGGACAGGTTTTTTTTACACCATGTCCCATTTGAAGCCCCCCTGATGCAACCCTAGAGTAAAAACTCCATAAAAGTGACCCCATCTAAGAAACTACACCCCTCAAGGTATTCAAAACAGATTTTACAAACGTTGTTAACCCTTTAGGTGTTCCACAAGAGTTATTGGCAAATGGAGATAGAATTTCAGAATTAAAATTTTTGGGCAAATTTTCCATTTTAATACATTTTTCCCAGTAACAGCCAAACAAAACTCAATATTTATGGCCCTGATTCTGTAGTTTACAGAAACACCCCATATGTGGTCATAAACAGCTGTACGGGCACACGGCAGGGCGCAGAAGGAAAGGAATGCCATACGGTTTTTGGAAGGCAGATTTTGCTGGACTGGTTTTTTTGACACCATGTCCCATTTGAAGCCCCCTGATGCACCCCTAGAGTAGAAACTCCAAAAAAGTGGCCCCATTTTAGAAACTACGGGATAGGGTGGCAGTATTGTTGGTATTAGTTTAGGGTACATATGATTTTTGGTTGCTCTATATTACACTTTTTGTGAGGCAAGATAACAAGAAATAGCTGTTTGGGCACCGTTTTTATTTTTTGTTTTTTACAAAATTCTTCTGAAAGGTTAGATCATGTGATATTTTTATAGACCAGGTTGTCACGGATGCGGCGATACCTAATATGTATACTTTTTTTTATTTATGTAAGTTTTACACAATGATTTCATTTTTGAAGCAAAAAAAATCATGTTTTAGTGTTTCCATAGTCTGAGAGCCATAATTTTTTCTGTTTTTGAGCGATTACCTTGGGTAGGGTATGATTTTAGTGGGATGAGATGACGGTTTTATTGGCACTATTTTGGGGTGCGTGTGACTTTTTGATCGCTTGCTATTACACTTTTTGTGATGTAAGGTGACAAAAAATTGTTTATTTAGCACAGTTTTTATTTTTTATTTTTTACAGTGTTCATCTGAGAGGTTAGGTCATGTGGTATTTTTATAGAGCCGGTTGATACGAACGCGTCGATACCAAATATGTATACTTTTTTTTTATTTATGTAAGTTTTACACAATAACAGCTTTTTTCAAACAAAAAAAATGATGTTTTATTGTCTCCATATTCTGAGCCATAGTTTTTTAATTTTTTGAGCGATTGTCTCATGTAGGGGCTCATTTTTTGTGAGATGAGGTGACGGTTAGATTGGTACTATGAGGACTCCATTACTTGAAGGGACTCCGCCTCTGAGTGGTAATCTGGGGGCACGCGTGCACTAGCGGAAGCACGGATCCGACAGGCTGTTCACCCGCCGGAACAGCCTGCCGGAGTTTCTTGCCGCTCGTGTGAAACTAGCCTAACACAGAACTTATAATCATATTCATTTCATGACATTTGAATAGTTTCCACTTTACAGCACAGTAATTTCCATAATTGTTTTCCACTATGGTACCTGTCAGCAGGTAGCAAGCCTGAACTGGAAATCCCTCCTGCGCATTACTCTACACTGACTATGTCGCTTTCTGCATTACAGTAGGAACCTGCCAATGAATACCAATAAGGCAGTAAGAGCTGCCACACTCTGTGCACTGTAGATTTAGATGCATTTATTTAACCCTGAGTGTGTCGAGGCATGATGAGAGTTGCAGTTACAGGTGGGAGGACACTGCAATTGACATCTACTACATGAAGGTAGACTGGTAATTTGGCAAGCCTGACATATACAATATTTTACCACTGGCAGATCTATAGGAACTTTCTGTATTTCTATCAACTAGCAATTTTTGTCTGAAACCAGGAAATTACTTGTTTCAGAAGTGGAAAATACAAGACTTCCTGGACGTCCTACGCAGCACACAATGGGTTAACTCGATTGACCCCCTACTCAAAGCAGAAGACATGTAAGGCTACTTTCACACTTGCGTTCAGGGTTCCGCTTGTGAGCTCCGTTTGAAGACTCTCACAAGCGGCCCCGAACTGATCCCTACTGCCCCAATGCATTCTGAGTGGATGCAGATCCACTCAGAATGCATCAGTTTGGCACCGTTTGGCCTCCGTTCCGCTCAGCAGGCGGACACCCGAACGCAGCTTGCACCTGGCCGTGCGGAGCCAAACGGATCCGTCCAGACTTACAATGCAAGTCAATGGGGACGGATCCGTTTGACGTTGACACAATATGGTGCAATTGCAAACGGAGCCGTCCCCCATTGACTTTCAATGTAAAGTCAGGAGTCCCTATTAATATACCATCAGATCAGAGTTTTCTCCAATCCAATGGTATATTTTAACTTGAAGCGTCCCCATCACCATGGGAACGCCTCTATGTTAGAATATACCATCGGATTTGAGTTAGATCGTGAAACTCAGATCCGACCAGTATATTCTAACACAGAGGCGTTCCCATAGTGATGGGGACGCTTCAAGTTAGAATATACTAAAAGAACTGTGTACATGACTGCCCCCTGCTGACTGGCAGGTGCTGCCAGGCAGCAGAGGGCAGACCCCCCCTATATTTAACTCATTGGTGGCCAGTGCGGCTGGCTCCACCCCCTGTTTTTAACTCATTTGTTGCCAGTGCGGCCCTCCTCCCTCCCCCCCCTGTTTTTAACTCATTGGTGGCCAGTGCGGACCCCCCTCCCTCCCTCCCCTGTTTTTAACTCATTGGTGGCCAGTGCGGCCGGCCCCCCCTCCCTCTCCCCTGTTTTTAACTTATTGGTGGCCAGTGCGGCCGGCCCTCCCTCCCCCCCTGTTTTTAACTCATTGGTGGCCAGTGCGGCCGGCCCCCCCTCCCCCCTAATTAAAATGACCGACCCCCCATCATTGGTGGCAGCGGAGAGTTCCGATCGGAGTCCCAGTTTAATCGCTGGGACTCCGATCGGTAACCATGGCAACCAGGAAGCTGGCCACCAATGAGTTAAAAACAGGGGGGGGGGTGGCGGCCGCACTGGCCACCAATGAGTTAAAAACAGGGGGAGGGAGGGAGGGGGGGGCCAGACGCACTAGCCACCAATGAGTTAAAAACAGGGGGGGGAGGGGGGGCCGGCCGTACTGGTCACCAATGAGTTAAAAACAGGGGGGGGAGGGGGGGCCGGCCGCACTGGCCACCAATGAGTTAAATATAGGGGGAGGTCTGCCCCCTGCTGCCTGGCAGCACCTGCCAGGCAGCAGGGGGCAGTCATGTACACAGTTCTTTTAGTATATTCTAACTTGAAGCGTCCCCATCACCATGGGAACGCCTCTGTGTTAGAATATACTGTCGGATCTGAGTTTTCACGAAGTGAAAAATCAGATCTGGTTATGCAGACGGATCCGTTCTGAACGGATGCAAGCGTTTGCATTATAGGAGCGGATCCGTCTGTACAGACACCAGACGGATCCGCTCCTAACGCAAGTGTGAAAGTAGCCTTAATCAGCAATATTAATTAAATATGCAAACAATTAACCACTTTGGCCCATCCTCTTTTGGTGCCTTTAAAGGGTTGCACACAAGACAAGACCATGTTTTTGTTTTTTTTCTTCTCCTCAAGCAGTGACATGGATTTAGGTGGCCTGTATACTAGCGGTGTCGCTAGTCCCTCATGGCATGGCAAAACTTTATATAAAGAGTGCTGGTTTACAAGAGGTGCTCTTGTCCATCAGCCAAAACTTGTCCTGATAGCATATGCCTGAGACAAGCAGTGTGTTTGTTTCTCAGGTGAAACCTCTGGTCTCCTACCCTGCCTTCTGTGAGCTGGTGCTTCGGGTTGCAAGGTTTCAGTGGGTGATGAAGAGGACTGGTAAGTTACTCTAGTGCACCCGCTCACTCTGTGTTCTGTGTAGTAGAGCGAGACCAGCCACGCTAACGCCTTGGCTCTCGTGAGATTCCATGCATAAATCTTTTAGATTTCGGCGTCCGCTCTGCCGGGCAGCAGATTCCTCTAGTGCAAGAGGTATTGTTGCAGGGGGACATCTGGCTAGAGGTTAGAAGGTTAACTTAACTAATTCTGTTTCTGTCTGTGTGAGATGGGAAAACAGCTCTCATTGCTTGAACACTGTTTGTGTGGATTAAATTAAATGTTCTGGACTGACATTCTGCCACTAGATGCCGCTGTTTCCTAACACAGCTACAGACTGCATATATATCTCCATATTCATGAGAGAGGAGGAGTTACAGTCCGCCACGTGACACGCCGGACTACACGTGATACGCTGAACACAGGCAGTTCGCAGACCGCTATACAGTGAGCCAGGAGCCTCTATAGGGGAGTGAGTTACGAGCGCTCCAGTTGGAGCTCTCCTCCCCTGGAAGCCATCAATACGGTAAAACCCAACCAAATTTAACTAACCGAGATTGAGAGGTATATTATGGTCCAATAATCATATGCAAAGACTGAAAGAGATATAACTTGAACCAATCATGAATAGTGAATAACAATGATTAAATATATATATACATGATCATGGACAAAAATTCATAATTCACAATTAATTAATTGAGATCAATTAATGATCTATAGATTTATGAATTGAGAAAAATCACGGAATTTACAGAATTATTATACAATCTATACAATCGTGAACAGAATTTAAAACGATATGATATCCAAATGAATTGATATTTTGATGAATTGACATTTGGATACAGAATCATTTTTTGGAACAGGTGGATGGAACTATAAGAGACACAACGAAGCGCAGGACATTTTTTACTTCGGCAGACCAGTATTGAAAGATATACTGACATATTCCTTTTGTGCTTATATCTTTATACTCCATTCTCTACATTTATCCTTTGTATTTTATATGCGAATCTGTCCTCAATTTGCAGTTATACCATATAGGGAAATAAGCAATATGTGATCAATGTCTATATGAGAATCTATTTTATTTTATTCTAGATTTTTATTCGTTTTTTTATTTTTATTAATATTTTTACTCTTATTTCTATTTTTGTTGAATTGCTGTATTTGCTTAATAAATTATACTAAGTACTACTCAAGATGATAAAGTGCCTATTAATAACTACTTACATAATTAACCACTTAAGGACCACAGGTTTATACCCCCCTAAAGACCAGGCCACTTTTTACACTTCTGACCTACACTACTTTCACCGTTTATTGCTCGGTCATGCAACTTACCACCCAAATGAATTTTACCTCCTTTTCTTCTCACTAATAGAGCTTTCATTTGGTGGTATTTCATTGCTGCTGACATTTTTACTTTTTTTGTTATTAATCGAAATTTAACGATTTTTTTGCAAAAAAATGACATTTTTCACTTTCAGTTGTAAAATTTTGCAAAAAAAACGAGATCCATATAGAAATTTTGCTCTAAATTTATAGTTCTACATGTCTTTGATAAAAAAAAAATGTTTGGGTAAAAAAAAAATGGTTTGGGTAAAAGTTATAGCGTTTACAAACTATGGTACAAAAATGTGAATTTCCGCTTTTTGAAGCAGCTCTGACTTTCTGAGCACCTGTCATGTTTCCTGAGGTTCTACAATGCCCAGACAGTACAAACACCCCACAAATGACCCCATTTCGGAAAGTACACACCCTAAGGTATTCGCTGATGGGCATAGTGAGTTCATAGAACTTTTTATTTTTTGTCACAAGTTAGCGGAAAATGATGATTTTTTTGTATTTTTTTTTTTTTCCTACAAAGTCTCATATTCCACTAACTTGTGACAAAAAATAAAAACTTCTATGAACTCACTATGCCCATCACGAAATACCTTGGGGTCTCTTCTTTCCAAAATGGGGTCACTTGTGGGGTAGTTATACTGCCCTGGCATTCTAGGGGCCCAAATGTGTGGTAAGGAGTTTGAAATCTAATTCTGTAAAAAATGACCAGTGAAATCCGAAAGGTGCTCTTTGGAATGTGGGCCCCTTTGCCCACCTAGGCTGCAAAAAAGTGTCACACATCTGGTATCTACGCACTCAGGAGAAGTTGAGGAATGTGTTTTGGGGTGTCATTTTACATATACCCATGCTGGGTGAGATAAATATCTTGGTCAAATGCCAACTTTGTATAAAAAAATGGGAAAAGTTGTCTTTTGCCAAGATATTTCTCTCACCCAGCATGGGTATATGTAAAATGACACCCCAAAACACATTCCCCACCTTCTCCTGAGTACGGCAATACCAGATGTGTGACACTTTTTTGCAGCCTAGGTGGGCAAAGGGGCCCATATTCCAAAGAGCACCTTTCGGATTTCACAGGTCATTTTTTACAGAATTTGATTTCAAACTCCTTACCACACATTCGGGCCCCTAGAATGCCAGGGCAGTATAACTACCCCACAAGTGACCCCATTTTGGAAAGAATACACCCCAAGGTATTCCGTGAGGGGCATGGCAAGTTCCTAGAATTTTTTATTTTTTGTCACAAGTTAGTGGAAAATGATGATTTTTTTTTTTTTTTTTTCATACAAAGTCTCATATTCCACTAACTTGTGACAAAAAATAAAAACTTCCATGAACTCACTATGCCCATCAGCGAATACCTTGGGGTCTCTTCTTTCCAAAATGGGGTCACTTGTGGGGTAGTTATACTGCCCTGGCATTCTAGGGGCCCGAATGTGTGGTAAGGAGTTTGAAATCAAATTCTGTAAAAAATGACCTGTGAAATCCGAAAGGTGCTCTTTGGAATATGGGCCCCTTTGCCCACCTAGGCTGCAAAAAAGTGTCACACATCTGGTATCTCTGTATTCAGGAGAAGTTGAGGAATGTGTTTTGGGGTGTCTTTTTACATATACCCATGCTGGGTGAGATAAATATCTTGGTCAAATGCCAACTTTGTATAAAAAAATGGGAAAAGTTGTCTTTTGCCAAGATATTTCTCTCACCCAGCAGGGGTATATGTAAAATAACACCCCAAAACACATTCCCCACCTTCTCCTGAGTACGGGGATACCAGATGTGTGACACTTTTTTGCAGCCTAGGTGGGCAAAGGGGCCCATATTCCAAAGAGCACCTTTCGGATTTCACAGGTCATTTTTTACAGAATTTGATTTCAAACTCCTTACCACACATTTGGGCCCCTAGAATGCCAGGGCAGTATAACTACCCCACAAGTGACCCCATTTTGGAAAGAAGAGACCCCAAGGTATTCGCTGATGGGCATAGTGAGTTCATGGAAGTTTTTATTTTTTGTCACAAGTTAGTGGAATATGAGACTTTGTATGAAAAAAAATAAAAAATCTGCATTTTCCACTAACTTGTGACAAAAAATAAAAGATTCTAGGAACTTGCCATGCCCCTCACGGAATACCTTGGGGTGTCTTCTTTCCAAAATGGGGTCACTTGTGGGGTAGTTATACTGCCCTGGCATTTTCCAGGGGCCCTAATGTGTGGTAAGTAGGTAAATTACCTGTGAAATCCTAAAGGTGCTCTTTGGAATATGGGCCCCTTTGCCCACCTAGGCTGCAAAAAAGTGTCACACATGTGGTATCGCCGTATTCAGGAGAAGTTGGGGAATGTGTTTTGGGGTGTCATTTTACATATACCCTTGCTGGGTGAGAGAAATATCTTGGCAAAAGACAACTTTTCCCATTTTTTTATACAAAGTTGGCATTTGATCAAGATATTTCTCTCACCCAGCATGGGTATATGTAAAATGACACCCCAAAACACATTCCCCAACTTCTCCTGAGTACGGCGATACCAGATGTGTGACACTTTATTGCAGCCTAGATGCGCAAAGGTGCCCAAATTCCTTTTAGGAGGGCATTTTTAGACATTTGGATACCAGACTTCTTCTCACGCTTTGGGGCCCCTAGAATGCCAGGGCAGTATAAATACCCCACATGTGACCCCATTTTGGAAAGAAGACACCCCAAGGTATTCAATGAGGGGCATGGCGAGTTCATAGAAATTTTTTTTTTTGGCACAAGTTAGCGGAAATTGATATTTTTAATTTTTTTCTCACAAAGTCTCCCGTTCCGCTAACTTGGGACAAAAATTTCAATCTTTCATGGACTCAATATGCCCCTCACGGAATACCTGGGGGTGTCTTCTTTCCGAAATGGGGTCACATGTGGGGTATTTATACTGCCCTGGCATTCTAGGGGCCCTAAAGCGTGAGAAGAAGTCTGGAATATAAATGTCTAAAAATTTTTACGCATTTGGTTTCCGTGAGGGGTATGGTGAGTTCATGTGAGATTTTATTTTTTGACACAAGTTAGTGGAATATGAGACTTTGTAAGAAAAAAAAATAATAATTCCGCTAACTTGGGCCAAAAAAATGTCTGAATGGAGCCTTACAGAGGGGTGATCAATGACAGGGGGGGTGATCAATGACAGGGGGGTGATCAGGGAGTCTATATGGGGTGATAACCACAGTCATTGATCACGCCCGTGTAAGGCTTCATTCAGACGTCCGTATGCGTTTTGCGGATCCGATCCATCTATCAGTGCATCCGTAAAAATCATGCGGACATCTGAATGGAGCTTTACAGGGGGGTAATCAATGACAGGGGGGTGATCAGGGAGTCTATATGGGGTGATCACCACAGTCATTGATCATGCCCCTGTAAGGCTTCATTCAGACGTCCGGATGCGTTTTGCGGATCCGATCCATCTATCAGTGGATCCGTAAAAATCATGCGGACGTCTGAATGGAGCTTTACAGGGGGGTAATCAATGACAGGAGGGTAATCAATGACAGGGGGGTGATCAGGGAGTCTATATGGGGTGATCACCACAGTCATTGATCACGCCCCTGTAAGGCTTCATTCAGACGTCCGGATGCGTTTTGCGGATCCGATCCATCTATCAGTGGATCCGTAAAAATCATGCGGACATCTGAATGGAGCTTTACAGGGGGGTGATCAATGACAGGGGTGTAATCAATGACAGGGGGGTGATCAGGGAGTCTATATGGGGTGATAACCACAGTCATTGATCACGCCCCTGTAAGGCTTCATTCAGACGTCCGGATGCGTTTTGCGGATCCGATCCATCTATCAGTGCATCCGTAAAAATCATGCGGACATCTGAATGGAGCTTTACAGGGGGGTAATCAATGACAGGGGGGTGATCACCACAGTCATTGATCATGCCCCTGTAAGGCTTCATTCAGACGTCCGGATGCGTTTTGCGGATCCGATCCATCTATCAGTGCATCCGTAAAAATCATGCGGACATCTGAATGGAGCTTTACAGGGGGGTAATCAATGACAGGGGGGTGATCACCACAGTCATTGATCATGCCCCTGTAAGGCTTCATTCAGACGTCCGTATGCGTTTTGCGGATCCGATCCATCTATCAGTGCATCCGTAAAAATCATGCGGACATCTGAATGGAGCTTTACAGGGGGGTGATCAATGACAGGGGTGTAATCAATGACAGGGGGGTGATCAGGGAGTCTATATGGGGTGATCACCACAATCATTGATCATGCCCCTGTAAGGCTTCATTCAGACGTCCGGATGCGTTTTGCGGATCCGATCCATCTATCAGTGCATCCGTAAAAATCATGCGGACGTCTGAATGGAGCTTTACAGGGGGGTAATCAATGACAGGGGGGTAATCAATGACAGGGGGGTGATCAGGGAGTCTATATGGGGTGATCACCACAGTCATTGATCATGCCCCTGTAAGGCTTCATTCAGACGTCCGGATGCGTTTTGCGGATCCGATCCATCTATCAGTGGATCCGTAAAAATCATGCGGACGTCTGAATGGAGCTTTACAGGGGGGTGATCAATGACAGGGGGGTGATCAATGACAGGGGGGTGATCAGGGAGTCTATATGGGGTGATCAGGGATGATCAGGGGCTAATAAGGGGTTAATAAGTGACGGGGGGGGGGGTGTAGTGTAGTGTAGTGGTGCTTGGTGCTACTTTACTGAGCTACCTGTGTCCTCTGGTGGTCGATCCAAACAAAGGGGACCACCAGAGGACCAGGTAGCAGGTATATTAGACGCTGTTATCAAAACAGCGTCTAATATACCTGTTAGGGGTTAAAAAAAAACACATCTCCAGCCTGCCAGCGAACGATCGCCGCTGGCAGGCTGGAGATCAACTCTCTTACCTTCCGTTCCTGTGAGCGCGCGCGCCTGTGTGCGCGCGTTCACAGGAAATCTCGGCTCACGCGAGATGACGCCTATTGGCGTTAGCGTAGCCTGGGGGAGCCGCCGCAATGACGCCTTTCGGCGTTACAGTTGCGGGAAGTGGTTAAGTAAAATTCTGTTTTGGCAAAAGCTCGTGTTGAGGTTGTTTTCCTCGTTCGGGACTTTTCTGTATCCTGGGGAGCCCACCCCCGGTACATGGATTACATCTTGGCGTGGTCGGCAGGATACAGCGACGGTTATGGACGGGAACACGGCGGGAGATCTTCCCCCGGCGCCAATGGGTACACCAGTGCAAGACCAACATGCCCCAATACCACTGATACAGCTTGCCCCCACCATGCCCGTACCAGTAGGGTACATCCCCGTGGGGGCGCTGTTGCATCATCTGCCAAAATTTGATGGTAAAATTATGACGTTGCAGGACTGGACTGAAAGGGTGCGAAGTGTGGTTAGAATGTGTAACCTGACCCCCCAGCTGCGGGCAGAGGTTGCATTGTGGGCTCTAGAGGGTAACATCAGATGGACAGTAATGGTAAGGCCCGAATCTGAGAGAGACACCTTAGAGAAAATATTCTCCCTGCTGGAGAGAGCCCATGGGGTGGGGGGGGGGGGGGGCTAAATTAGTGCAGCTGCAGACCTTGATGCAGTACTCTACCCCGCTACTATCTGTTAAGAGCCTTTACATTGTCATCTGATATGATTTTGCTCATGTCTTCACAATTGTGCATTTAAAAGTATGTTAAATGTAAATTTCCTTGTAATTTTCCATGTTCACCAGCAGGTGGCAGCAATGGATTGGTAAGGAACTAGTTACAGTTTAGTATATCTAGGCTGGAATGGTTCATTCCAGCTTAGCTCCCCCTCTGTGGAGCTCTGGACTGTTCCCACATCCTGCACTTGGGTCGAGAAGAAAGTTAGGTCAGTGTGCCAGCCACCCCTGTTGGGGAAGGCTGTGTGATAGCGTTCAGGAGTCCCCCGTGCATAGGAAAGAAAGCCAGGATCTTGTCTCGGCTGAGACATTGATCACCTCCCCAGCCTGAGAACCCTCAGCCTTGGCTGGATGAAGAAAGCAGACAATCTCCAGAGTTCCAGGACGAAAGCATTCCCTGTGAGCCTATCTGTCATGGTCTTACCTTCTTGCTGTTCTCCTTCGTTTGACATGTGCTGGCGGCCATCTTGGTTTCTGGGTTTCTTGTAGCCTTCCACCCTGCGGCTCCTCCTTCCCACTGGGAGGAGCTGGATGCCTAGCTCATATATATAGGAGGTCTGTGGCTTCAGTTCCTTGCTTGGTCCTCTTGTGTTCACATGCTTCTAAGACTGCTGCTGCTTCTGGTTCCTGATCCTGGCTTCGTCTGACTACCCTGCTGGTTCCTGATCCTGGCTTCGTCTGACTACCCTGCTGGTTCCTGATCCTGGCTTCGTCTGACTACCCTGCTGGTTCCTGATCCTGGCTTCGTCTGACTACCCTTCTGGTTCCTGACCTCTGGCTTCGCTAAGACTCTGCTCGGTTTCACCATCCGTTTGGACTTTTGCTTTACAGCTTTATTTTCAATAAAGCCTTCTTATTTTCTCTTATCTCTTGTTGTACGTCTGGTTCATGGTTCCGTGACATTAGGACCAAGCCATGAATTCTGACGGTACAGGGCCATCCTCGCTACCCACGCTGGTTGCCAGACTTGATCAGCAGGATCACCTGTTGGGTCGGTTCGCTGTGGCGTTGCAAACCCTGCTTGAACGCACGGCTCATTTCGCTCCCGTTGCCGATGGGTCGGTTGTCGCTCCTGGGCTCGCTCCTACTGCCGCTCCGGTTGTTGCGCCAGAGTCTACCCCGACACCTGTTGTTGCGCCTGCGGTGTTTCGGGGTATGACCGGTTCTGCCCCTCTTCCACAGCGCTTTGGGGGAGAGCCAACTCAGTGCCGAGGTTTCCTTAACCAGGTGGGCATTTATTTCGAGTTGCTGCCACATGCCTTTCCCACTGAGAGATCAAAGGTGGGCTTCTTGATCTCGCTGCTCTCGGACAAGGCCTTGGCCTGGGCCAGCCCTTTATGGGAGAACAACAATCCGGTGGTTGCCGAGTTTTCCGGTTTTGTTGCTTCTCTTCGGAAGGTATTCGATGTGCCGGCTCGTGCTGCCTCTGCTGCGAAGCTCCTTATGTCCATCAGACAGGGTTCACGATCCGTAGCTGAATACGCCATTGAGTTTCGTACCCTGGCAGCAGAGGTGGGCTGGAATAATGAGGCTCTGGTCGCTGCTTTCTGTCATGGTCTCTCGGATGCCTTGAAGGATGAGGTTGCAGCTAAGGACCTACCAGTTGAGCTCGAGTCTCTTATTTCTTTCCTGATTTTGATTGACACCAGACTCAGGGAGAGACCTTCCTTTAAGGAGAACCTGCGGAGGTCTTCTAACAGATTGGTGCCTACGTTTGCTGTCCCACCCGTGCCTCCCTCTCCTCCCACGCCTCCTGGGGATGACTTGTCTGGGGGTGAACCCATGCAGCTGGGGTTTGCTCGCCTGTCCGAGGGGGAGAGGGCACTCCGGAGACGCGAGGGCCGATGCATGTACTGTGGTCTCGGTGGGCATTTTCGGTTGGCATGTCCGAACCGTCCGGGAAAACGCTCGTACCTGAGATCCTGTCGGGGGCAGATCTTGGGTGGAGTCTCCTCGTCCCCGGTTTCCCGTGTTGACAAACCACTGATCACTGTTGTCCTCTCCTGGGTCGGGGGCTCGGTGATGACCCAGGCGTTGGTGGACTCTGGTTTTGGTGGTTTGTTCATTGATAGTGTGTTCGCTGCCGCCAATTCCATTCCTCTGCAGGCTCGAGGTTCCCCACTGGCTCTTGAGGCGATAGACGGCAGACCCCTTCTGCCGCCACACGTGACTCATGAGACCCTTCCAGTGGGGATAGCCATTGGGGCCGTTCACAGAGAGTCGGTCTGCCTCCAGGTTATTTCGTCTCCACACTACTCGGTGGTCTTGGGGTACCCCTGGCTCCAGAAGCATAATCCGACTTTCGATTGGAGATCGGTCGAGATCCTCTCGTGGTCATCGCAGTGTGGGGCTAGTTGCATCCATGGGTCTGTCAAGTTGCTGTGTACTTCCTCGGACTCTCTGTTGCCTCCTGAATACGAGGAGTACCGGGATGTATTCGATAAGGTGCGCGCAGTTGCCCTACCTCCGCACCGCCCATACGATTGTGCCATAGAGTTACAATCTGGTGCCGTTCCTCCTCGTGGCAAAGTCTATCCACTGTCGGTAGCGGAGAATGAGGCCATGGAGGAGTACGTGAGGGAGGCGCTTTCACGCAGACACATTCGCAAATCTTCGTCCCCGGCAGGGGCTGGATTTTTCTTTGTGAAAAAGAAGGGCGGTGAGTTGAGGCCTTGCATCGATTACAGGGGTCTCAATCGCATCACGATCAAGAACGCTTACCCGATACCCTTGATTTCCGAGCTGTTCGATCGCCTTAAAGGGGCCACGGTCTTTACCAAACTCGACCTGAGGGCGGCATATAACCTGGTAAGGATCAAGGCGGGCGATGAGTGGAAGACCGCGTTTAACACCAGGACCGGTCATTATGAATCCTTGGTTATGCCCTTTGGGTTGTGCAATGCGCCCGCAGTCTTTCAGGAATTCATCAACGATGTTTTCCGTGACCTGTTGCAGCAGTGTGTGGTGGTCTATTTGGATGACATCTTGGTATATTCTGAATCCATGGAGGCCCACATTCTGGATGTCAGACGAGTGTTGCAACGGTTACGAGAGAACAAGCTGTTCGGTAAGCTTGAGAAATGCGAATTTCACCGATCCCAGGTAACCTTCTTAGGTTACATCATTTCCGCTGAGGGGTTCTCCATGGATCCTGAGAAGGTTTCGGCTGTCTTACAGTGGCCCCAGCCCAGTGGTCTTCGTTCCCTGCAGCGCTTTTTGGGCTTCGCCAATTATTATCGGAAGTTCATCAGGGACTTTTCCATGCTGGCCAAGCCTCTCACGGATCTGACCAGGAAGGGCAGTAATTCCCAGGTCTGGCCGCTCGAGGCCATCCGAGCTTTTGAGGCCCTAAAGTCCGCCTTTGTGTCGGCTCCGATTCTGTCGCATCCCAACCCTGGGTTGCCCTTTGTCCTCGAGGTGGACGCGTCTGAGACGGGAGTAGGCGCCCTTCTGTCTCAGCGTAGAACACCAGAGGGTCCTCTGCTTCCTTGTGGGTTTTACTCCCGGAAACTGTCTTCCGCGGAGTGCAACTATCAGATTGGTGACAGGGAGTTATTGGCCATCGTGCAGGCCCTTAAAGAATGGAGGCACTTGCTCGAGGGTTCGGTGGTTCCGGTTCTCATCCTGACGGACCACAAGAATCTGACCTACCTTTCTGAGGCCAAGAGATTGACACCACGTCAGGCCAGATGGGCTCTGTTCTTGTCACGTTTTAATTACGTGGTCTCCTACCTACCCGGTTCCAAGAACATCAGGGCGGATGCCTTATCACGGCAGTACTCCGAGCTGTCCAGGGAGGAGTCGATTCCGACTTCGGTCATACCTCCGAATCAGATCCTGGCCGCCATTCGCACCAGCCTGACCTCCCCCCTGGGTGAGCAGATTTTGGCGGCTCAATCTGGTGCTCCCTCTGGGAGACCCAACGGCAGATGTTTTGTGCCTGAGGAGTTGCGCACTCGGTTGTTGCGAACCTACCATAACTCCAAGACCGCGGGGCATCCTGGAAAGAATCAGCTGTCCTGGGCTGTTTCACGTCTGTTCTGGTGGCCTTCCCTACGTTCCGACATCGCCGCATATGTAGCGGCATGCTCCGTTTGTGCCCAGAGTAAGTCCCCTCGGCACCTTCCGTTGGGCCTTCTGCAACCCATAGCCCCAGGGGAGCGCCCATGGTCACACCTGGGGATGGATTTCATTGTGGACCTCCCTGCATCCCGAGGCCATACGGTCATTCTCATGATTGTGGATCGGTTTTCCAAAATGTGCCACTGTGTTCCTCTCAAGAAGTTACCCTCTGCACAAGAGTTGGCCACGATTTTTGCCAGGGAGGTCTTCCGGTTGCACGTTTTGCCCAAGGAGATTGTGTCGGATCGGGGGAGTCAGTTTGTGTCCAGGTTCTGGCGCGCCTTTTGCTCCCAGTTGGGGATTCATCTCTCCTTCTCCTCGGCCTACCACCCTCAGTCCAATGGGGCCGCAGAACGATCCAATCAGGCCTTGGAGCAATTCCTTCGTTGCTATGTCTCCGATCACCAAGACAATTGGGTTGACCTCCTGCCTTGGGCTGAGTTTGCCAGGAACACGGCGGTGAACTCTTCCTCTGGGACGTCTCCCTTCATGGCCAATTATGGGTTCCAACCTGCCGTGTTACCGGAGGTATTCTCTCCCCAGGATATTCCGGCTGTGGAGGATCACCTTTCCGTCCTACGTGCTTCTTGGGTACAGATCCAGAAGTCCCTTGAGGTCTCTGCGCAGCGCCAGAGACTCCAGGCTGATCGCAGACGAGCGCCTGCTCCTTCCTACCAGGTCGGAGACCGTGTATGGTTGTCCACCCGCAACCTCAACCTTCGAGTGCCCACTCCCAAGCTGGCGCCTCGCTTTGTTGGTCCCTTCCGAGTGCTTCGCAGGGTAAACCCGGTAGCCTATGCCCTTGCGCTTCCTCCTGGCATGCGGATCTCCAACGTGTTTCATGTCTCCCTGTTGAAGCCACTGGTGTGTAATCGTTTCACTTCCTCGGTTCCTCGGCCTCGTCCGGTCCAAGTGGGCAATCGTGAGGAATATGAGGTGAGCAATATCCTGGACTCACGCCTGGTCCGCGGTCGGTTGCAGTTTTTGGTCCATTGGCGTGGTTATGGTCCTGAGGAGCGTTCCTGGGTTCCCTCCGCAGATGTCCATGCTCCTGCCTTGCTCCGAGCCTTCCACGCACGCTTCCCTCAGAAACCGTTTTGTGCTCCGCGGAGGAGGGGCCCTTGAGGGGGAGGTACTGTCATGGTCTTACCTTCTTGCTGTTCTCCTTCGTTTGACATGTGCTGGCGGCCATCTTGGTTTCTGGGTTTCTTGTAGCCTTCCACCCTGTGGCTCCTCCTTCCCACTGGGAGGAGCTGGATGCCTAGCTCATATATATAGGAGGTCTGTGGCTTCAGTTCCTTGCTTGGTCCTCTTGTGTTCACATGCTTCTAAGACTGCTGCTGCTTCTGGTTCCTGATCCTGGCTTCGTCTGACTACCCTGCTGGTTCCTGATCCTGGCTTCGTCTGACTACCCTGCTGGTTCCTGATCCTGGCTTCGTCTGACTACCCTGCTGGTTCCTGATCCTGGCTTCGTCTGACTACCCTTCTGGTTCCTGACCTCTGGCTTCGCTAAGACTCTGCTCGGTTTCACCATCCGTTTGGACTTTTGCTTTACAGCTTTATTTTCAATAAAGCCTTCTTATTTTCTCTTATCTCTTGTTGTACGTCTGGTTCATGGTTCCGTGACACTATCTTTGAGTAAAGTCCAGAGACCTAGGAGAAGCCATATTCCTCCTCAGCTAGTCAGTCCCCATACAGCAGAAGATAAAGAGAAGTGCGGAAGCTAAATTCCTGCCACAGTTATAGAGCTAACAAGCAGACGTCTTTTCCTGCAAGCTCCAGATTTATAGTGCAGAAGATTTATTCCTGCCAACCATTGCCAAAACCTGCTGCGACCAAAGACCAAAGCTGTATTCTGTTTGGATTCAAGTTATCATCAGTAAAAAAAAGTTTGAACTTCATCTAAAGGTCTGGACATCATTTCTGCTGCAAAATTCCTCTATTACTCCTACTACCACTACACTAAATTTATTGCAAGTGAGCCAGGAGCCAGGAGTCCAGCCGTACCCAGGTAGGAGACACCTTTGACACAATTATCACCACCCATAGAGACATTATAGGCCATTACACCACGCTGGCATTCCTACCCTGGGACGTGCGTTATAACACCTTGGAAGGGCACTGTGATAGTACCCTGCGCACGCTGCAATTGGCGTCACGAACAAACTACAAACTATTATCTACACATATCCTGACCCACTGCATAAGTGGCGTCAGCGTACCCCATATCCTGCTCATTGCACATGGGAGCTTTCCGGGAGGTGGACCGGCTACTACGAGACCAGTTCAAAGTGGGGCTCTCCAACAAATTCTTACAGGACAAATTGCAAGAAATGACCCGGACGACGCGTGACATGACATTCTACAGCGTCTACCTAGCTACCGTGGAGAGAGAGGAAGAGTACATGCCTGTGGCGGTGAGAATAGTGAGTAGTACCCATGCTACAGGAGGTCGGTCTGCATCTGAAGACTCAGAGTCCTTAAAGGATGTGGTCCAGGCCCTGTGGACAGAATTGAGAGAACTTCGGCTGGAAGTGTACCAGATGAAGGCAGAATCTCCCCTGTCTCTGTAAATGACCATAGCACCCTGCACCACTCCACCCAGGATAACTCAGGCGCGGGGGCATGTCAAAAGAGGGCCCCTCTGTTGGGCTTGTCAACAATACAGTCATATGGACAGAGAGTGCCCAGAACAGATGAAGTCCGAGCCGATGTTAAACTTCCGACTGTCGCAGTAGCTGGGCATCCTGCGGCGGTACACCAGAAGCTAAGCACTATGCGTGAGGAACACAACCTGTGTGCCAGCAGCGCCGTTATGAAAGCCGAGTTGGAAGGCCAGACGGTACACTGCCTAGTTGATGGAGGGTCAGAGTGCACCCTTATGCCTCTGGAGTTCTTCGAAAGACACTTTGGACATATGATGGAGCCGGAAGACAGGAGCATCATCAGGCTGATGGCTGCCAATAACAGAGAGATGGTTGTCCGAGGGATAGTCTGGATGCGGGTCCAGCTGTTTGAACAAGACGTCGGAAAAAAGGGGGTCATGCTGGCGGACCATTCGTTCCGGAGAGGGATGGACGTGACGCTAGGTATGAACGTGCTGAGAAACCTAGACCATCAACTATATGCCAAAGAAGGGCTGAACTATTGGCAGCGGGCCACCACATACCAGCCAACCCAGAAGGTTCTACAGTAGATGGTGAGGAGCTGTAGTCTGCGAAAAGGCAACATGACCGGTCTGCCCATTGCACACGTGAGGGTGCTGTGGTGGACCGCGATCAAGATCCCACCTTGACAAGAACAAATATTGATGCTGCCAGAGGGGGCTGGATGACAACTGAATGGACTGGAGGTCTTGATTGAGCCTGCTTACCAAGAGGAAATGCCGACTCGCCCACTGGTAGCCCGGGGCCTCACTATTGTGAAAGATGGATGTGTGCCTGTACACTGCCTCAATGTTGAAGACTGCGAGTTAACCATTCCTGGGAATACCTTGCTGGCCAAAGTTTATGTGTCCAAAGGGGATATTCCTTGACAAAGGAGCTTTACGCTACAGCCAGATAGGAGATCATCCTGGACCTATGCTGTAAAGGTCCATCAAAGAGAGAACAGAAACAGCGGAGTGGAGCGGTCGAGTGATCATGGCCTGGATGTGGGTGGACTGCAAGACCCTGACTCCAGGACAACAGAAGTTGCTGGAGGACACCCTTTGGGAATTTCAGGAGGCATTCTCGAGACATGATGAGGACTTCGGGTGTGCTTCCACCATTGAACACGAAATCCCCACCGGTGATGCTGCACCGATCAGGGAATGTTACCGGCAAATCCCGCCTAAAATGTGCCAGGAGGTGAAGGATATGGTGGCCAGCATGTTGGAAAACCAGGTGATCCAGGAGAGTCAAAGTCCTTGGGCTGCTCCAGTAGTCTTGGTGCGGAAGAAAGATGTGAGTGTCACGGATGTAGTAGGGGAGAACACCAAAAGACACTAGGCCTCACCGCTAGGGGAGAAAAAGGGTCATTACCTATAAAACCCTGCTCCTGGCCCTAACTCCTATCCATATGGGCATCTCTCAATGGTAGAGATGTCCATACACAGGGACCTAGAAAACTCTTAGGGCCCTCGGATGCCCTAAAGGTAATGACAGGGCAGAGACAACCCGCTACTTCCCTGGTGAAGGAACCAGCGTCTCGCTGAGGCCTAGTAAACAACAAAGGGGGGGAATACAAAACACAACAAGCGGAACACTTAACTTCTGAGGATGATGGATGAACAGGACTTCAACAAGAACCACACTCCAGCTCTTCCAAAACCAAATGAAGCTATCCAGAGCAAGGAGTGATGGGTAAAGTCAGACTAAATAGGGATAGGTAAAGGTCACATGATCCACACCTGAACAGGAGGTGTGGACATACCAGCAACACAGGGCGGGTGCAAGGATTTTTGCCGCCCTAGGCAAGATAAAAATTGCCGCCCCCCCCCCCCTTATCAGACATCACATATGTTCCATTCTGATTAGTGCGCTCTGTCTGTCCGTTCGACTGAGGATGAAAAGCCGAAGAGAAGGACAATTTTACACCCAGACGAATACAGAACGCTTTCCAGAATCTGGAAACAAACTGAGTCCCTCTATCAGACACCACATCAGAGGGAATGCCATGCAGTTTCATGATGTTGTCGACAAACACCTGTGCAAGAGTTTTAGCATTGGGTAGACTAGGTAATGTAATAAAGTGTGCCATTTTACTACAACGATCGACAACCACCAGAATCACGTTTTTTCCCGAAGAATTCGGTAAATCCGTGATAAAATCCATGGACAAATGGGTCCAAGGTCTGGACGGGTTGGGCAATGGAAGCAGAGATCCGGAAGTCCGAGTAAGTGCACTGGTACCATAGGCTGACACATAGTCCTCAACACACTTACACAATCCCGGCCACCAGAATCTGCGAGAGATGAGATCGACAGTCGATCTGCTCCCAGGGTGCCCAGCAAGCACCGTATAGTGATGTTCCTCGAACACCTTGTGACGTAATTCGGTGGGAACAAACAATTTCCCCTGAGGACAAGAGTCCGGAGCATCCTCCTGTGCCTCCAACACCCTGGCCTCAAGATCAGGATAAAGAGCGGATATGACTACCCCTTTAGATAAAATGGGACTAGGGTCATTAGACTCACCCCCCCCCCAGGTAAACTACGTGACAAAGCATCCACCTTGACGTTCTTAACCCCATGGCGGTAAGTGACGATGAAGTTAAATCTGGTGAAAAACAATGACCACCTGGCCTGCCTTGGGTTCAGTCGCTCAGCCGACTCCAGGTAGGCCAGATTCTTGTGATCCGTAATTACCGTAATAGAATGAATTGCTCCTTCCAACCAATGCCGCCATTCCTCGAACGCCAACTTAATGGCCAGCAATTCCCTATTCCCCATATCATAATTATTTTCAGCAGTCGAGAGTTTTTAGAGAAAAATGCACATGGGCGCCATTTACGGGGTGAAGGACCCTACAACAAGATTGCTCCTACCCCTACCTCAGACGCGTCAACCTCAACAATAAATGTCTGAGACACGTCCGGTCTCACCAGAATAGGGGCCGAAGCAAAACATTCTTTCATAGCAGAAAAGGCCTGTAATGCCGCATCAGACCAGATAGAAATATCAGCACTCTTCCTAGTCATGTCTGTTAAAGGTTTAACCACCGATGAATAGTTCAAGATAAATTTACGGTAGTAATTGGTAAACCCCAAAAAACGCATAAGCGCTTTCAGATTTTTGGGTCGATGCCAGTCCAACACAGCACGGACCTTCTCGGGATCCATATGAAAACCTGAGGATGAGAGCAGGTAACTCAGAAATTGCACTTCCTGTGCAGCAAATACACACTTTTCCATCTTAGCATATAACTTATTCTCTCTTAGGATCTGTAACACCTGTCTCACATGATCCTGATGAGTCTCCATATTAGGCGAATAAATTAGTATGTCATCAAGGTATACAAAGACAAACATCTCCACCTGATGATGAAAGATGTCATTGACAAAGTGTTGAAAAACCGCAGGAGCATTGGTTAACCCAAAGTGCATGACCAGGTTTTCAAAATGACCCTCAGGGGTATTAAATGCGGTCTTCCACTCATCCCCCTCCTTGATCCTTAACAGATTATATGCCCCCCTCAGATCCAATTTAGAGAACACCTCGGCACCGACAATCTGACTAAACAAATCCGGAATCAAAGGAAGAGGGTAAGGATCACGGACGGTAATACGATTGAACTCACGTAAGTCCAGACATGGTCTCAGGGTACCATCCTTTTTCTTTACAAAGAAAAATCCAGCAGCCACTGGGCACTTGTATGGTCTAATATGTTCCTTTGCCAAACTCTCGGTGATATACTCTCGCCTTTCTTTCGGGTTCCGAAAGATTATACAACCAAAATTTGGGCAATTTAGCTCCGGGAATAAGATTGACAGGACAGTCATACTCCCGGTGTGGAGGCAACTCCTGATTACCACTCTCAGAAAACACATCAGAAAATTCTGAAATGAACGAGGGTACAGTTTTAGTGGTATCCATATAGAACGATGCATTAAGACAGTTGTCCATGCAAAAATCACTCCAATCGAGAATCTGTCTAGCTTGCTAATCGATGTTAGGGTTATGTTTGCTCAACCATGGTAATCCCAACACCAACAGAGCAGGAAGACCCTCCAACACATAACAGGAGATAGATTCCTGATGCAAGTCACCCACTATTAAATGAATGTCATTCACTACCTGCGACAGGCATTTTTGGGCGAGAGGTGCTGAGTCAATTGCATAGACAGAAATACTTTTCTCTAATGCATTAGTAGTCAACCCGTGAATGCGTACAAACTGTCCATCAATCAAATTAACTCCTGCCCCACCTGTCGATAAATGCTTTTATTTTCACAGTTTTGGACTCTATCGCCACCTCGGCAGACAGGAGAAAACAGGTACTACCAGTAAAAGACAAAAGTAGGTTTTCTTGCTCCCCTTCCACACTACCAATAGTAATTTGGGGGTTAAAAGTTTTTTTCCTTTTTGTTTACATCTTGATGCTGCAAGTACGGACAAATATTCACAAAATGTCCCTTCTTGCCACAACAAAAGCAGACTCCTTTTACATGAGCCAAACTTTTTCCAGAAGTTCCAGGAGTGGTTCCTACTAACTGCATAGGCTCCTCACAAGGCACAACCACCCGTGTCTCTCCACCATAAGTGTCAAAGGAAGCAGTACCCTTATTGGACAGTACGTCCTGAAGGTGAGGACCCCTAGATCTCTCCCTCAGGCGTCTATCAAGACGTACAGCAAGGGACATAGCTGCTTCCAATGCATTTCATAGAGACCCTGACAGAATTGGCTACGGAGAGCAGGATCGTTCCACTCTGTATCGGTAGCCCATCTCCTAAATTCAGAGCAATAGGTCTCCGCAGAACGTTCTCCCTGCCGCAAACCCCGTAACTTGGTCTCGGCCTGAGAGATCTGATCCGGGTCATCGTAGATAAGACCCAAGGCTCTAACTAATTCATCTACCGACCGGAGGGACCGTGATCCGGTCGGCAGAGAAAAAGCACAAGATTGGGCGTCCTCTTTAAGCAATGAAATAATCATACCCACACGTTGACACTCATCCCCAGAAGAGTATGGACGCAGCCTAAAGTATAATTTACATGACTCCCTGAACCGGATGAAATTGTCACTACCCCCGGAAAACCTGTCCAGGAGAGCCACCTTCGGTTCAGGGGGCAGGCCTGGGACCAACCACCAGAACCAGCAGCCTGTGGACTCTGAATCTGCAAAACCGTCGCACAGAGGTCTGCTACCTCCAAAGTCTAATTCTGCAGCTGTTCGACCAGTGCAGACATAGCATCCATAGCTGCACAGATCAGAACAAAAATGGCGGTATTTGGCTCTGGATAATGTCACGGATGTAGTAGGGGAGAACACCAAAAGACAACAAGGAGGAAGGGAAAAGACACTAGGCCTCACCGCTAGGGGGGAAAAAGGGTCACACCTATAAAACCCTGCTACTGGCCCTAACTCCTATCCATATGGGCACCTCTCAATGGTAGAGATGCCCATACACAGGAAACTAGAAAACCCTGGTGGCCCTCAGATGCCCTAAAGGTAATGACAGGGCAGAGACAACCTGCTCCTTCCCTGGTGAAGGAACCAGCATCTCGCTGAGGCCTAGTAAACAACAAAGGGGGGGAAATACAAAACACAACAAGCGAAACACTTAACTTCTGGCTGCAGTCTGGCTCTGGGGACTCCCTTGTCACTCCCTCCCTTGTCACTCTCATTCTACCCCTCCTCCCTTGTCACTCTCATTCCCCCCCCCTTGTCACTCTCATCCCCCCCCCCCCCTTGTCACTCTCATTTCCTCCCCCCTTGTCACTCTCATTTCCATCCCCCCTTGTCACTCTCATTTCCTCCCCCCCTTGTCACTCTCATTTCCTCCCCCCCTTGTCACTCTCATTTCCATTCCCCCCCTTGTCACTCTCATTTCCTCCCCCCCTTGTCACTCTCATTTCCTCCTCCCTTGTCACTCTCATTTCCTCCCCTCCTTGTCACTCTCATTTCCTCCCCCCTTGTCACTCTTATTTCCTCCCCCCCCTTGTCACTCTCATTTCCACCCCCCCTTGTCACTCTCATTTCCTACCCCCCTTGTCACTCTCATTTCCTCCCCCCCTTGTCACTCTCATTTCCATTCCCCCCCCTTGTCACTCTCATTTCCTCCCCCCTTGTCACTCTCATTTCCTCCCCCCTTGTCGCTCTCATTTCCTCCCCCCTTCTCACTCTTATTTCCCCCCCCTTGTCACTCTCATTTCCATTCCCCCCCTTGTCACTCTCATTTCCATTCCCCCCCCTTTAACACTCTAATTTCCATTCCCCCCTTGAAACTCATTTCCTCCCCCCCTTGTCACTCTCATTTCCATCCCCCCCCTTGTCACTCTCATTTCCCCCCCTCCCTTGTCACTCTCATTTCCTCCCCCCCTTGTCACTCTCATTTCCTCCCCCCCTTGTCACTCTCATTTCCTCCCCCCCTTGTCACTCTCATTTCCATCCCCCCCCCTTGTCACTCTCATTTCCATTCCCCCCCCCCTTGTCACTCTCATTTCCATTCCCCCCCTTGTCACCTCTAGTGTAGCGTGGCCGAGCTCTGTTCAGTCCGCGGTACAGGAGCATTTGTTTCCTGTACCCGCCCGGACTGAAAGGAAGTGCACACTAAGTGAGCACTTCCTGTCAGTCCGGCCGGGTACAGGAAACAAAAGCTCCTGTACCGCGGACCGAACAGAGCTCGGCCACGCTACATTAACAACAGCACAGAGCAGAGACAGCAGGCGCAGGCAGGCTGCGCAGCACTGAGCCGGCGGCCTGAGATTCTTTAGAGCGGCAAGCGCTCAGCCGCTCAGGAGGCGCAGCATGAGGGGCGCCGCCGGCCGGCCGAACTTATAACCAACTTTTTTTTTTTTTTTTTTTTTTACACCACACTGCAACGGGCGCCCCCTGATAAATGGCGCCCTAGGCGACTGCCTAAGTCACCTTACTGGTGGCGCCGGCCCTGCAGCAACACACAGACAAAGTGAAACCAAAAGAGGCTGTCAGATCACTAATGTGCAGATAATCTTTCAGACCTTCTAAAACCTGTCACCGGTGTGACAGGGAGTCTCCGGCTCTGCATGGATTATCGAAAGCTGAATGCTCAGATCATCTGAGATGCCTACCCTCTTCTGCGGATTGAGGAGTCATTGTCCACCCTGAGTCAAGCGAAGTTCTTCTTGACAACTTGACCTGGACAGTGGGTATTGGCATGTACCGGTGGCCAAGAAGGACAAAGCAAAGACGGCCTTCATCCTAACTATGGGACTCTATGAGTTCAACCGGATGCCATTCTGCCTTTCCAATGCCCCGGGAACATTCCAGCGGTTGATGGAGATCTCAACTTCGAGTCGGTATTGATATACCTGGACGACATAGTAGTGTTTGGGGTCTCCTTTGAGGATCACCTCCAGAAGCTGCCACAGGTCCTAGGACGGCTGCGAGGCAATGGGCTCAATATTAAACCCAAGAAGTGCCAACTGTTTCAACAGCAGAGTATTTGGGACATTTGGTCACCCAGGAGGGGGTAAAGCCGGACCCCAGCAAGGTAGAGGCCATCCAGAAGTGGCCCCAACTGAGTACACTACGAGAGGTGCAAGCGTTCGTGGGACTGACAGGCTACTACGGGATATTTATACCCAAATTTGCTCATTTTATGGACCCGTTAAACGAGTTATTAAGGGACACTGCGGGGGGCTCGAAGAATCGTCCCATTGAGTGGGGACCCCGGCAACAAGAGGCCTTTGAAGCAGTGAAGGAGGCGCTGACCAGTGCCCCGATTCTGGCTTATGCGCGGTTCGACACCCCATTCCTGCTGTACACTGACGGAAATCTACATGGTCTGGGGGCCGTGTTGTGCCAAGTCTAGGATGGACGTGAGAGAATTGCCTATGGCAGCCGGTCTCTGAGGGAGTCAGAGCGCAACCCTGACAACTATAGATCCTTTAAATTGGAACTACTGGCACTGGTGTGGGCCATGACTGAAAGGTTAGCATAGTACCTGACAGTTGCAGAGGTGAATGTGATGACGGACAACAACCCGTTAGCACATCTGGAGAATGGCAAGCTCCATGCGCTTGAGCAGAGGTGGTTGGCTCACCTTTCTAAGTACCAATACCGCATCAAGCTCTGGTCCGGTAGGGAGAACGGCAACGCCGACGCACCCTCCCCACTCACTGTGGGGTTGTCAGGCTCACAGTGCCGATGAGGAGCTAGAGGACACTGAAACTCCTGACCTTGGTCGATTACCCATGTTCCAGGATGTGGCACATTCAAGTGGGGTGGTGTCTGGGATGCCAATGGTGCTGGGAAATACGTTGGCTGATTGGGAGAGGGTCCAGAATGGCTGCCCGGACCTGTGGAAAGTGAAAGAATGGTTCCGGATCTAGAACTTGCCTCGGCCAGAAGAGCGGGCTCATCTGACTTTAGAGGGCCAAAAGTTGTTGAGGCAGTGGGATAAGCTGACTTTTACCCAGGGCATCCTGTGTCGGACCATATATTTACAGTCAGAGCTGCAGTACCGGCAACAGAATGTCATCCCTATGTCAGGAAGCCCATGAGAGGGGCGCCCATTTTGGGAGCGACAAAACGTTCAAGTGGCTCCAACGGCTGGTATACTGTCCAGATCTGGCAGACATGGTGGCAGAGGCATGTCTTAAGTGTAGGCCCTGCGAGCTGAGTAAGAGTACTAAACAGCGGGCTCCTGTCCAGGCCATCCAGATCTCAGCGCCCCTAGAGCTCCTTATGATCAATTACATACAGATTCGGTACTCTATCTCGGACACCCATACTCTTTAGTCAGGACAGATCATTTCACAAAGTATGCGGTGGCTGTGCCCACCAGAGATCAGACGGCAGAGTCGGCCGCTAAAGCGATCTGCAAACACTTTATACAGTTGTTCGGGTGTCCACGGAGGATACATTCGGACCAGGGGGCATGTTTTCAGGGTACTCTAATGAATGAGTTGGACCAACTGTATGGAATCAAACGTTCCCGCATACCCCGTATCACCCCCATGGAATCGGGGTATGCGAGCGATTCAACCGCACCTTGCTCCACATGCTGCAGACTCTGGAGGACAGCCAAAAGGCTTGATGGCCTGAGTACCTACCTGAACTGATGTGGGCCTATAACAACAGGGTACACAGTACCACCGGATACTCCCCACATATGCTCATGTTTGGGAGAGACGGATGGGAGATTGAAAATCTCCACATGCCCGATCCGATGGAGCCACCACCGAGAAATACCACCGCATAGGTGCAAGAGCACCACCGCCGGCTGAGAGCGATCCACAAGGTTGTGGGGGAGCGTCTGGGACAAGTGGTACACCCTAACCCAAGACCAGTGCAGAGGGATGGGTATGCCCCAGGTATTCAGGTGATGGTCAAAGCCAAGCAGCCGTGTGGGAAGTTGGATGGGTGGTGGGAGGCGGTCCCATACACTGTGAAAAGGAGAGTAGACCCTGCCATCCCGGTCTATGAGGTAGAGCCAATAGGGACTGAGGGGCCCTCACGAAACTTGCACCATAACATGTTGAGGCGTTGTAATTTTGATGAGCCAGTGTTCATGGAGGAGATGCCTCCTTCTGCTCAGAGTACAGAGGAAATCCTCTTAGAGGAGGAGGAGGAATGGTGGGTTGTCCCTGCCCCGGTACCAACAGAGGCTCTAGCAGTGGCAAGTTTGCCACCCAGGGAAAGGGTTGAGTGGTCAGCAGCTCCTCTGCCATTAAATGTGCCTGATGTCCCTGTCACGGCGGACGTGCACAGTTAAACAGATAACACACCAACCAGGCTCTGGACGGGAGACAGGGGAAGGGTCACCTCCTAATTTATCCCTGACCTCTTTCCCTACAATGCTCAGCCCACAGACAAATCTTGATGGTAGATTTGCTGTGTCCATTAGCCTATACTAACAGAACCCTGAACTCCCTGAGATGGTGAAGTGGGGAGAAAGGAGCGGCCAGCTCGTACAGAACCTGGACGGGTAAGATGACATAAACAACCAAACCAGAAAAGACACTTATCTGCTGAGAGCAGGAACAAACAGCCAACCTTCCTTCCTAGCTTCCAAGACCACAATGATGAGTATAATCCGACTTACCCGTGGACTCCTGCCTACGGTTATTCAATGCAAATTCTGCTAAGGGCAAGAATGAGGACCAGTCCTCCTGATTCTCAGCCACAAAGCACCTCAAGTAGGTCTCAAGGTTTTGATTGGTACGCTCCGTCTGACCATTCGACTGTGGATGAAAAGCCGACGAGAAAGAAAGTTGAATGCCAAGTCGAGAGCAGAACGCCCTCCAAAACCTGGAGACAAACTGCGTGCCCCTATCAGAGACAATATCCGAAGAAATACTGTGCAATTTAACAATATTATCCACAAAAATCTGCGCAAGAGTCTTAGCGTTAGGCAGACTTGTTAGTGGTATAAAGTGAGCCATTTTACTGAAACGATCGACTACCACCAAAATCACTGTTCTCCCGGAGGAACTCGGTAGGTCCGTAATAAAGTCCATGGACAAATGTGTCCAAGGACGAGATTGAATAGACAATGGAAGAAGTGAACCAGGCGGTCGAGTATGAGCAACCTTAGACCGAGCGCAGGTTTCACAAGCTGCCACGTAATTCTCAATACACTTACGCAAACCTGGCCACCAGAACCTCCGGGACACCAGATCACAGGTGGACTTACCACCAGGATGTCCAGCGAGAACAGTATTGTGATGTTCCTTGAACACCTTGTATCGTAGGCCCTCAGGAACAAACAACCTCCCTGGGGGACACGAACCAGGAGCCCCCTCCTGAGCTCCCAACACCTCCATCTCCAATTCAGGGTACAGAGCGGAGACCACCACTCCATCCGCCAAAATCGGCGCTGGATCTTCTGAATCACCTCCCCCAGGGAAGCTGCACTTGCCTTGACGTTCTTGACCCCTGGTCGAAAGGTAACCACGAAATTTAACCTGGTAAAAAACAATGACCATCTGGCCTGTCTAGGGTTCAGACGCTTGGCAGATTGCAGGTAAGCCAAATTCTTATGGTCTGTATACACAGTAACGGGGTGAAAAGCCCCCTCTAACCAGTGACGCCATTCTTCAAAGGCCAACTTGATCGCCAAATAACTCCCTATCTCCAACATCATAATTCCTCTCAGCGACCGAGAGCTTCCTGGAGAAGAAGGCACACAGGACCCACTTGCCAGGAGAAGGACCCTGCAAAAGCACCGCCCCAACCCCCACCTCTGATGCATCGACCTCGACCACGAATGGCCGAGATACATCCGGCTGCACCAGAATGGGAGCAGACGCAAAACGCTCCTTAATAGCCGAAAAGGCCTGCAATGCCTCATCCGACCAGACAGAGACATCAGCGCCCTTCTTGGTCATATCAGTAAGAGGTTTGACTAGCGTGGAATAATTCAAAATACATTTTCTATAATAATTTGTAAACCCCAAAAATCGCATCAAAGCTTTCTGATTCTCCGGTCGGTCCCACTCCAGAACCGCCCGGACCTTTTCGGGGTCCATACGAAAACCAGAATCAGAAAGCATGTATCCCAAAAATGGAAGCTCTTGCACCGCAAACAAACATTTCTCCAATTTGCCGTATAACTTATTCTCCCGCAGGATCGTCAAAACCTGTCTCACATGATCCTGATGGGTCTTCAGATCAGGAGAATAAATTAAAAAGTCATCAAGGTAGACTACTACGAACCTCCCCACCAAATGATGAAAAATATCATTGACGAATCGCTGAAATACCGCTGGCGCATTCGTCAACCCAAAAGGCATTACCAGGTTCTCAAAATGACCCTCGTGCATATTGAAGGTCGTTTTCCACTCATCCCCCTCCTTGATCCTGATCAGATTGTATGCTCCTCTCAAATCCAACTTGGAGAACACCTTGGCTCCAACAATCTGATCAAAAAGATCAGAGATCAAAGGCAGGGGATATGGATCCCGGACTGTAATACGATTCAGCTCCCGGAAATCCAAACACGGTCTCAGTGATCCATCTTTCTTCTTCACGAAGAACAAACCTACAGCCACTGGAGACTTAGATGGTCTAATATGACCCTTTGCCAAACTCTCGGCGACATACTTTCGAATGACCTCTCTCTCGGGTTGAGAGAGGTTGTAGAGCCGAGACTTAGGCAACTTAGCCCCCGGAATGAGATTCACAGGACAATCATAGTCACGATGAGGGGGCAATTCCTGAGCCCCACCCTCCGCAAACACGTCTGAAAAATCTGAGAGATACTGAGGCAAGGCCGTAACGGACACTTCAGAAATAGATGTGACAAGACAATTATCCGAAAAAAACTTGCTCCAACCAATGATTTGTCTCGCCTGCCAGTCTATAGTTGGGTTATGTTTAGACAACCATGGCAACCCCAAAACTATTGGAGCTGGCAAATCCTTCATGACGAAACAGGAAATAATCTCAGCATGTGAATCACCCACCCTTAAATGAATATCATGAACAACGTGAGTAAGGCTCCCTTGAGAAAGAGGGGAAGAATCAATGGCAAAAACACGAATCTCGTTCTCTAACGTGCAAATACTTAGTCCCAAACGCTCAAGAAACAGAAAGTCAATTAAATTTACCCCAGCACCACAATCAAGAAAAACATCAACAAACACATTTCGAGACTCTAGCGCCACCATAGCTGAAAGGAGAAAACGGGAACTGCAGGGAACTTGCATACCAGTCTGCTCTACCACACCATTCATACTACCAAGTGTGAGGGAGGTTTTTTTTCTTTTTCTTTTTTCTTTATTACTCTCCCCTGTGGTTCAACATACGGACAAGAAAAAACAAAATGACCCCTCTTTCCACAAAAGAAACATAAATTGTGCGCTTTACGAAAGTCTCTACTATCCGAATGGAAAGATATCTGACCTAACTGCATGGGTTCCTCTCCTAGGCCAGAATAACAAGCAATATCTCCCTGGGCAGCTGGTGGAACAAAACTACATGCGGGAGGAATCCCCTGCACAGAGGGACCCTTACCCCTCTCCCTGATACGTCTATCCAAACGTATCGCCAAAGACATTGCATTTTCCAAAGTATCAGGGTATTCATAAAAAGCCAGAGCATCCTTCAACCTTTCAGATAACCCCTGACAAAACTGGCTACGTAACGCGGGGTCGTTCCACCCCGACTCAGTAGCCCACCTCCTAAACTCTGCGCAGTAAACCTCAGCAGTATGTTTACCCTGTAGTAAGTTACGTAATTTAGACTCTGCCATTGAAACTCGATCTGGGTCATCGTAAATCAATCCCAGGGCTTTAAAAAATTCCTCCACCGACCGGAGAGCCAGAGAACCGGGCGGCAGGGAAAAAGCCCAGGATTGCGCGTCCCCTTTCAGCAAAGACATGACGATACCCACCCTCTGATCCTCATTACCTGATGAAAATGGGCACAAACGAAAGTACAACTTACATGATTCCTTGAAACTGAAAAAATCATCAGTACCCCCTGCAAATTTCTCCGGAAGAGCGACTTTAGGCTCCCCAACAATTTGACCTGTACCTGAAGCCAACACCCTCTGACACTGTGTGACCGTACTACGTAGATCCGCAACCTCCAGGGACAAACCCTGCATGCGGTCAACCAGTGCATCAATTGACGCCATCACATAAACGCTGAGCAATGGCAGTCACAGTATGGCGGATTATAATGTCACGGCGGACGTGCACAGTTAAACAGATAACACACCAACCAGGTTCTGGATGGGAGACAGGGGAAGGGCCACCTCCTAATTTATCCCTGACCTCTTTCCCTACAATGCTCAGCCCACAGACAAATCTCGATGGTAGATTTGCTGTGTCCACCAGCCTATACTAACAGAACCCTGAACTCCCTGAGATGGTGAAGTGGGGAGAAAGGAGCTGCCAGCTCGTACAGAACCTGGACGGGTAAGATGACATAAACCACCAAACCAGAAAAGACACTTATTTGCTGAGAGCAGGAACAAACAGCCAACCTTCCTTCCTAGCTTCCAAGACCACAATGATGAGTATAATCCGCTCAGAGCACTTTAGCTGGAGACTATTTAAAATAATGACTCCACCCAGTGCACCTGATGCGAGGCGGATCCAGCACAGCATCAAAACAAATACTAGACTCGTGCTGCAATCCTGGCTGACCTCCGCACATCGTCAGAGTGGGGCATGACAGTCCCCAGTGCTTCAGAGCCTGTCACTCTACGAAGGTCAACAAGGCACAATGCTGGTGTGGCCCCACAGCGTTATGCCCAGGATGAGTTTGCATGGGGAGGGTTGCCGAGGACGACAACCTCTAGTGGGGCGGTATGTGAGATGGGAAAACAGCTCTCATTGTTTGAACACTGTTTGTGTGGATTAAATTAAATGTTCTGGACCTACATTCTGCTGTTTGTCCACAAGATGCCTCTGTTTCCCAACACAGCTACATAGTAACATAGTAACATAGTACATAAGGCCGAAAAAAGACATTTGTCCATCCAGTTCGGCCTGTTATCCTGCAAGTTGATCCAGAGGAAGGCAAAAAAAACCTGTGAGGTAGAAGCCAATTTCCTCACTTTAGGGGATTAAAAATTCCTTCCCGACTCCAATCAGGCAATCATAATAACTCCCTGGATCAACGACCCCTCTCTAGTAGCTATAGCCTGTAATATTATTACGCTCCAGAAACACATCCAGGCCCCTCTTGAATTCCTTTATTGTACTCACCATCACCACCTCCTCAGGCAGAGAGTTCCATAGTCTCACTGCTCTTACCGTAAAGAATCCTTTTGTATGTTTGTGTACAAACCTTCTTTTCTCCAGACGCAGAGGATGTCCCCTCGTCACAGTTACAGTCCTGGGGATAAATAGATGATGGGATAGATCTCTGTACTGACCCCTGATATATTTATACATAGTAATTAGATCTCCCCTCAGTCTTCTTTTTTCTAACGTGAATAACCCTAATTTTGATAATCTTTCAGGGTACTGTAGTTGCCCCATTCCAGTTATTACTTTAGTTGCCCTCCTCTGGACCCTCTCCAGCTCTGCTATGTCTGCCTTGTTTACAGGAGCCCAGAACTGTACACAGTACTCCATGTGTGGTCTGACTAATGATTTGTAAAGTAGTAGGAATATGTTCTCATCACGGGCATCTATGCCCCTTCTGATGCAACCCATTATCTTATTGGCCTTGGCAGCAGCTGCCTGACACTGTTTTTTGCAGCTTAGTTTGGTGTTTATTAAAATTCCTAGATCCTTTTCCATGTCAGTGTTACCGAGTGTTTTACCATTTAGTATGTACGGGTGACTTGCATTATTTCTTCCCATGTGCATAACCTTACATTTGTCAGTGTTAAACCTCATCTGCCACTTATCTGCCCAAGCATCCAATCTATCAAGATCCCTCTGTAGTAGTATACTGTCCTCCTCAGTGTTAATTACTTTACACAGTTTAGTGTCATCTGCGAAAATTGATATTTTACTGTGCAAGCCTTCTACAAGATCATTAATAAATATATTGAAGAGAATAGGGCCCAATACTGACCCCTGAGGTACTCCACTAGTGACAGTGACCCAATCTGAGTATGTACCGTTAATAACCACCCTCTGTTTTCTATCACTGAGCCAGTTACTTACCCACTTACAGACGTTTTCTCCCAGTCCGAGCATTCTCATTTTATATACTAACCTTTTATGTGGTACAGTGTCAAATGCTTTGGAGAAGTCCAGATACACGACATCCATTGATTCGCCGCTGTCAAGTCTAGAACTTACCTCCTCATAGAAACTGATTAAATTAGTTTGACATGACGGATCCCTCACGAAGCCATGCTGATATGGCGTTATTTGCTTATTTCCGTTAAGATGCTCTAAGATAGCATCTCTCAGAAAACCTTCAAACAGTTTACCCACAACAGATGTTAAACTTACCGGCCTATAGTTTCCAGGCTCTGTTTTTGGACCCTTTTTGAATATTGGCACCACATTTGCCATGCGCCAATCCTGTGGAACATTCCCTGTCAGTATAGAGTCGGCAAATATCAGAAATAAGGGTCTGGCTATGACATTACTTAATTCCCTTAGGATACGGGGGTGTATGCCATCCGGTCCTGGCGATTTGTCTATTTTGATCTTTTTAAGTCGCTGATGTACTTCTTCCTGGGTCAGACAGGGCACTTTTAATGGGGAATTTATTTCAACATTCAGCATTTTATCAGACAGTTTATATTCCTCAGTGAATACACTGGAGAAAAAAATATTTAACAGCTTTGTTTTCTCCTCGTCGCTCTCTGCGAATCCCCCCTCATTACTCTTTAAAGGGCCGACACCTTCAGATTTATACTTTTTAACATTTATATAATTGAAGAACATTTTAGGGTTAGTTTTACTCTCTTTGGCAATTAATATCTCGGTCTCTAGTTTGGCCGCTTTTATTTGTTTTTTACATGTTCTGTTTTTTTCCTTATAGTTTTTCAGTGCTTCCGTGCCACCCTCCTGTTTTAGTGATTTATATGCTTTCTTTTTGTCATTTATTGCTTTCTTTACAGTTCTGTTTATCCACATTGGTTTCTTTTTGTTCCTTAACCTTTTATTCCCATACGGTATGTACCTCTCACAATGAGATTTTAGGATGTTTTTAAAGATATCCCATTTTGTGGCTGTATTTTTATTTTTGAGGACTTTGTCCCAGTTAGTTAGGCCTATGGCCTCTCTTAGTTGGCTAAATTTAGCTTTTTTGAAGTTTGGTATTTTTGTTCCTCCCTGTAGAAACGCTCTTTTGAATGATAATTGGAAGGTTATTACTTTATGGTCACTATTTCCCAGGTGTCCCCCAACCTGCATGTCTGTTGTTCTGTCAGGTCTATTGGTTAATACTAAGTCCAGTATGGCCATCCCTCTAGTCGGGTCCTGAACCAGTTGGGAGAGATAATTGTCTTTGGTTATTGCCAAGAATCTGTTTCCTTTATGAGATATACAAGTTTCAGTTTCCCAGTCTATATCTGGGTAGTTGAAGTCCCCCATAATAAGCACCTCATTATGATTTGCCGCCTTGTCTATCTCATTTAGTAGTAGAATTTCTGTGGACTCTGGTATATTAGGTGGTTTATAGTAAACTCCTATTAGTAATTTATTGTTGTTTTTAGCTCCATGTATCTCTACCCACAGTGACTCCACATGTTCATGTCCCTCACTTAAATCTTCACGGAATGTGGGCTTTAGACAGGACTTTACATAAAGACAAACCCCTCCCCCTCTCCTGTTTTGACGATCCTTTCTAAACAGACTGTAACCTTGTACATTAACCGCCCAGTCATAGCTATCATCCAGCCATGTCTCAGTTATTCCCACTATGTCATAGTCCTCCTCACACATCACTAATTCCAGTTCACCAGTTTTATTAGTCAGGCTTCTGGCATTAGTATACATACATTTGAGAGGTTTATGTATATTTTTTACCCTACACCTTTCCTTCTGAACTGTTCTAGTCCCTCCTTCCATTCCTCCCCAAGTCCCACTACCTTGCCCCCGGTCTCTATCTGCACTATCTTCCCCTTCTATAGTGTAATTACCCTCCCCCCCAGTCCCTAGTTTAAACACTCCTCCAACCTTCTAGCCATCTTCTTCCCCAACACAGCTGCCCCTTCCCCATTGAGGTGCAGCCCGTCCCTACGATAGAGCCTGCAGCCGACAGAGAAGTTGGCCCAGTACTCCAGGAACCCAAACCCCTCCATCCTACACCAGTTCTTGAGCCACTTGTTAATTTCCCTAATCTCCCGCTGCCTTTCTTGTGTGGCCCGTTGTACAGGTAGTATTTCGGAAAATACTACCTTTGAGGTCCTTGCCCTAAGCTTTTGACCTAAATCCCTGAAATCATTTTTAAGGACTCTCCACCTACCCCTAACTTTGTCATTGGTTCCGATATGGACCATGACCGCTGGATCTTCTCCAGCCCCTCCCAGTAATCTGTCAACCCGATCCGCGATGTGTCGAACTCTAGCGCCAGGAAGACAGCACACTGTTCGGCGATCACGGTCTTTGTGACAGATTTTCCTATCTGTTCCCCTAATAATTGAGTCCCCCACTACCAGCACCTGTCTGGCCTGCCCTGCTCTCCTGGTCCCCTGCTTACCGCAGCTGACATTCCCCTGACTGGCAGAGGAAGTGTCCGGCTGCGGCAGTGCCATTCCTGGACTGATATGCCCCTCATCTGCCAAACGTGCAAACTTGTTGGGGTGTGTCAGATCAGGGCTAGCCTCCCTGGCACTCTTCCCTCTACCCCGCTTTCTAACTGTTACCCAGCTAGCTACCTCACTTTCCTGAGCCTCCTCTCTGTCACCCTCCCCCTCATCTACCCCAAAGAGTGCTTGCTCGGTGAGAAGCTACAGACTGCATATATTTCCATATTCATGAGAGAAGAGGAGTTACAAGTCTGGAGAGGAAGGCAGCAGCCATCTTAGAGTGAGGCTGTGAGAGACACTGAGGAACTGTGTGAGCAGAGAGTCTGACAGCATCCAGGTGTGAGAGCATCCCTCAGTGACCAGAGCTGCAGCCAAGTAAAGCTGATCGTGTCCAAGACCCTGATCCTGTCCACAGGAAGGAGGATTGTTGCCAGGAATGCTGATGAGAGCAGAGGAACAAAGCAACATACACTGCGGTACCGCATGCTTGTTAAAGAGATATTTATTCTGTTCAGAGTCACCAGCGGATGCAAACCAGACCTGGGTAGTAAGATCGTGCACGCACCTCATCACATTGTTGGTGCCTAGAGACTGAGACCAAGGCTGTAGTTAGTTAGTTAGGGTCTCTGTTTGGGTCAGGCCACAAGTGTTACTACTGTTCATTGCAAGGACTCCCTAACTTAAAGTGACATTTCTAATTGGAGAGCTGATAAAATTCCCACAAAAATCAAGCCAGGCTGGTGTTTTGCTCAGAAGGAATACTCAGGCACGTGCTACAGGACCAGTTATGGGAGAGGGAATACTGTAGATCTGTGTA
Organism: Bufo bufo; assembly: GCF_905171765.1. Taxonomy (NCBI): domain Eukaryota; kingdom Metazoa; phylum Chordata; class Amphibia; order Anura; family Bufonidae; genus Bufo; species Bufo bufo. The sequence goes on along the minus strand of NC_053390.1, from coordinate 795,363,424 downwards.
AGATTGTAAGCTGTTGTGCTGCGCCGCAGGCTAGCCCGTACCACACACCCATACAGTGATTCTTGTTCTTTTAGGGTAATAACAGGTAAGGTGTAGCAGTTTAGTTGTACCCGCCAGTAGGTAAATTACTGCTATTTCCTCCTGCATCCATCGGAGGGCTCCATGCTGTGCAGCACAAGGGTCTCAGCCTTCGGGCTGGGTATATGTAAATTTATTGTATGTTCCCAGCATTTGTGGTTGTGTTTATTGCCCCAGTTAAATAAAATTCTGTTTTGGCAAAAGCTGGTGTTGGTATTGCTTTCCTCGTTAGTGACTTCGCTGTATCCTGGGGAGCCCACCCCGGAACACGGCTTACATCTGCAGAATGAATTCCCATAAGAGGAAACACAAGTCCAGACACAGAGTGTGTTCAACCTGCCTGCAGTCCCTACCTGATGATACCGAAGGGAGCATATGTCTGAACTGCCAACCAGGTAATATATCTTCAGCTTTTCAAACCCAGGCCTCTTCATTTATGGACTGATTCAAGTCTCAGATTACAGAGACATTTCAGAATCTGCTTCCAGTGCACGCGGCTAGGAAAGCTAAAAGAATGCACAGAAATACTACACCAAAATTTGTACAGACTGCCTCTGATTCTGACAGCGCTGAGGAAGGTATATCTTCACACGATTCATTTATAATGTCCTCTGAGGATCTGTACCTGTTCCATAGTGATAGAGTCTCTTCTCTCATAAAAGCGGTTAATGGATCGTGGAATCGGAAAAGAACACAGAAAATAAATCTAAAAAAGAGCAACTCTTTCATTTCCCTGCAACTAAGGGCAAATACTTCCCTTCTCATCCTGTGCTCAAAGAGTGCCTGAAGAGGGAGTGGCCAAAACCAGATAAAAAAGCGGATCAAGGCTCAAGGTTTAAAGCAGTTTACAGACTAGACCCAAAAGAAATCTCCAGTTGGAAAGCATCGCCTAAGGTATATTTGGCAGTTGCCAGGCTCTTTAAAAGATCGGTGTTCCCTTCTCAGGATTCCTCTCTGCTTAAAGAGCCTTTAGACAGAAAGGCTGACTACTTTTTAAAGAGAGATTATGTGGCCTCATCTGCGCACATTGCCTTGTCCTAAGCTCCAGTAGCAAGAGCCCTAAGGATCTGGCTTAGTCAACTGACGAATGACCTACAAGAAGGAGTTCCTAGAGAAGAAATGCTGGAGAATCTTCCTATCATGAAATCTGCAGCAGATTTTCTGTGCAATTCTCAAGTGGATCTACTGAAGTTCTCCTCCAGATCGATGGTTCTGTCAACAGCAGTCCGAAGAGCTTGTGGATCAAGCAATGGTCCAGAGATGTACCATCGAAGTATCACTTCTCTGCTTTGCCCTTTCAGCCAGCTTCACTGTTTGGTCAACAGCTGGAAGACATACTGAAGAACCTAAGTGAAGGCAAGGGTATCTCATTTCCACAGCCTAAGAGACCAACAACTAAGCTTTTTCGTGCCCAAAACAAAAGATCTTCGAAGTTTAGAGGAAGATTTACTGGAAGGAACCAGTTCAGACAGAAACCAAGCTCAGACAATAAAAAGAATATTATTAGTCAGAAGTCCTCTGATTTATGATGCCAGATCATCAATCCCTCCAGTTGGTGGCAGATTATCAGCATTTGCTGCTGTTTGGTCTTCAATGTCATCAGACTCTTAGGTGTACTCGTTAATAAAGAGAGGTTATTCTTTGGAACTGACAAAAGTACCAAAAGACCATTTTTTTGTCAACAGAGGACGGAATCCAATTCTTCTGCAACTAGTGGAAGAATTCATAGCCAAAAACGCTCTAAAACACGTTCCTCCTGCAGAAAAAGAAAGGGGCGTCTACTCTTATATTTTTGCAGTCCCGAAAACAGGAGGAAAATGCCGCTTAGTGATAAATCTTACTTATTGTAACAGATATTTAATCAAGAAAAAGTTCAGAATAGAGAACATCAATTCCGTTACAGCATTCTTGCAAGAAGACGATTTTATGTCAACAATAGACTTGAGATACGCCTATCTCCATATACCAATCCTTCCAGCCCACAGGAAGTTTCTAAGAACAGCAATACAGATGCCCTCTCATGTTCTTCCCCTTCAGTTTACCTTCCCTTTGGAATCTCAGTAGCCCCAGGTGTTCATCAAGGTGATTGTGGTTCTTACACTCAGATTACAGATTACAGGGGATATTCGTGGTTCCATACTTGGATGACTGGTTAGTCAAAGCCTCCTCAGAACAACAATTAAAGCTTCACCTACAGGTGACTATTGAGATGCTTGCCATGCACGGTTTTATGATCAACTTGGAGAAATCGAGTCTCAATCCATCCAATCATCTTCAGTTTCTGGGATTCACCAGACGAATGACGATCACTCTATCAGACGACAGAATTCTGAAGATTGTCCAAGAGTACACCATCTGGTGAAGAACTCACAGGTCTCCATCAGGACAGCAATGAAGGTACGAGAGAGAGAGCTCATTTTCGTAATCTACAAGCAAATATTTTGGACTTCTGGGACAGGAATCCTCTCTCATTAGACAGATTCCTCAGAAATTATCCTTCCACAAAAGTAGATCTAAAATGGTGGCTGAATATTCCTCGGCTGGAAAAGGGGAGATCTCTGACAGCTCAATCAACAGTGGTTCTCATGTCGGATGCATTGGGGCAAAGTGGGGCTGTGGTGCCCATGTAGGAGGGGAATGGTCTCAAGGCAAGTGGTCCTGGGAAGAAAGAACTCTCTCCTCCAACATGAAAGAGTTGAGAGCCATCAAGTTGACATTGTGTCATTTCCAGTCTACCCTCCTTCAGAAATATTTACTAGTTCAGTCGGACAACTTGTCAGTTGTGTATTATATCAACAAGCAGGGAGGGACCAGAAGTCTGTCTCTGTCCAGAGAATGTCGCCCAAATTTTGTAGGGCAGAAAACTATCTCCACAGCCTAACAGCAGTCCACATTTGGGGAACAGAGAACATTGTAGCAGATTGGCTGAGCCGAAATGCAGTACATCCTGCTGAGTGGAGTCTCAGCAAGAAGATATTTTTCTAGATCACTCAGAAGATGGGTATTCCAGTTATAGATGTTAATGCGACCAGGAAAAAAAAATGCCAAGATGACCAAATTCTGCTGCCTCTACAAACAGGATCGTCCCTGGGCTCTAGATTTCATGGAACATTAGGTTACTCTAGGTTTCAAGAACATGCTGATCTATGCTTTTCCCCCCATTCCTCTCATCATGAGGACTTTGAAGAAGATCATCGTCTAGGAGTGTTCTGTCTTCATACACGTTCACACAGTGTGCAGTCTGACATTCAGCAAAAACCATTTCTGTCTTCCAAATAAGAGGACTGTGCTTTGTAGACTAACTTGTTTATGGGTAAAACAGGATTGTTGATTGGTTAAACTACAAGAATACAAATAGCATGTATAAGTATAAAGTATAGATAGCATGTACTATAACATTTGCATAAACACTGAAGCACATGGTAAAATGTCTGACTGTACATAAGATTACATATCTAGCTAACAATAGTAACAACTCCCTGAGTAACAATTACAACTAGTTGAACAGCTCTGCATAACACAATATCCCTGAAACAAAGGTAGATCTGTCACCAGATATGCTTTGGCAAGGATGGTGAAGTTTAAGAAGGAGAAATGCAAAAGGACAGCTCTGCTGATGTGTCCTGGAGACTGAAGGCTTCTCTATCCCAGGATGCTTATTACTCCCACAATGCCATGCACCACCCACAATGCAGTAGTCTTTGTAACATAAAAACAAGTGTAATACAACTTAACACCGCTAGATTATGCTATAACCACACTAACCACTTTATGAATACCATGACTCTAGCAGAATGAACTAGAATCATTTTCTAACCCTGCTGCGCAGAACAAGGAGGCAGAAGCAATTGTGGTGATACCGTTTTGGCCCAAGAAGGCCTGGTATCTGCTCACGTTGTCGATTTCTAGAGGCAGAAATTGGAAACTTCCACTGTGCCAGGATCTTCTATCCCAAGCTCATCTGTACAATCCAGATTTGTCCAGTCTCCATTTAACGGCATGGAGAATGAGCAGACAGAACTCGCAAGCCAGGGCCTCTCCAATGCGGTCATAGATACAATCATGTCCTCCAGGAGACCATCTACAATGAAAACCTATTCAAGGGTTTGGATAATTTATTTGAAGTGGTGTTCCAATCATAATGCAGAACATGACACTCTAGCGGAACTTCTTCAGTTTTTACAGGATGGCTTTGACAAGGGTCTGAAGTATAATGTTAACACATTAAAGGTTCACTTCACAGCCATTAATGCTCACCTAAGTGAAAAATTGACCAAACAAAATGTGGTACATAGGTTTTTTAAAGCAATTAAGAACCTAAGATCAGTATTTCATCCTCCAGTTCCCACATGGGACTTAGCAATCGTTCTTAAGCAACTTACCTTGCCACCCTTCAAACCTCTGGAAATGGCCTCTATAAAATATATATATCCTTTAAAGCTCTCTTTCTTGTTGCTATTGCATCTCCAAAAATAGAAGGAGAACTGCAAGCCCTGTCCTCCAGAGAGCCTTATCTCAGAGATCTCTTTAACCGCCTAATTCTTAGATTCCTCCCAGGTTTTCTACCTAAAGTTAATTCTGCAATTAATCTGAATCAAGAAATAGTACTACCAGTATTAAGAGATAATCCTGAAGACTCTCAAGAACAGTCTCTACATTTACTGGACGTAAGAAGAGCGTCAACCTCATGGGCAAAATTGGCACAAATTCCGCTGGATCTAATTTGTAAAGCTGCCTCATGGTCCTCAGCTTCTATGTTTGTAAAACACTACAGTCTGAACGTCTCAGCACTAGAGGTGTCAGTCTTTGGCAAAGTGAATGAGGAAGCAGTTGGTGTATAACCCTTCCTTGATTTTTTTATTATTGCTACAGAACTCCCATTGTGTGCTGCCGTAGGACGTCTAGGAAGTAATAGAATTTACTCACCAAAATTTTCTTTTCCTGTAGTCCGTAGGCAGCACAACTTCCCTCCCTTAATAAATATATGTGTTTGCTGCAGATAATACATGGTCTTGTCTTGTGTGCAACTCTTTATAGGCACCAAAAGGGGATGGGCTGAAGTGGTTGATTGTTTGCATATTTAATTAATAATGTTGATAAACATGTCTTCTTCTTTTATATAGGGGTCAATCGAGTTAACCCATTGTGTGCTGCCTACGGACTCCAGGAAATGAAAATTTTGATGAATAAATTTTATTACGTAGACGCTACTTCCACCAAGATTCAGCTGTTGTTCTGCCACAACTAAGAATGAGACATAAATAACTCAATAACACTTAGACTTTTTCTCCATTGAGAAGAGAGTCCTATAAGAGCCCCTGAGGGAGACATTGATGGACATTATAAAAGAGACTGATGAACGGCTCCATCGATTTCTAGGAAAAGGCAGATTTAATGATGTTATAATTGAAATGTTTCCGGATAAGTGTTTACCTCCAAGCCATTGTCTCTGGGCGGCAATTACCAGGTTTTGATGAAATGAATAAACTACCACTTAGAATGGGAAATTTTTTAATAGAATATGAGGGCACGGCACATCCCGCAATTTTATAACCATCTGCTACACAGTTTCATTCCATCCTATGCACACTGCAGCTATAGGAAATCAAAAGCTTGTACTTAAACCTCTAGCCCAATTTTGACCTTAAAGAGGACCTTTCACCGATTATGACAATGTGAACTAAGTATACAGACATGGAGAGCGACGCCCGGAAATCTCACTGCACTTACTATTATCCCTGGGTGCCGCTCCGTTCTCCCTTTGTGCCCTCCGGTATCTCCGCTCACTAAGTTATAGTAGGCAGAGATTTCAGTCACTAAGTTATGGTAGGCGGAGTCTGCCCTTGTTCTGCTGTAGCGCTGGCCAATCGCAGCGCAGAGCTCACAGCCTGTGGGGTTATTTTCTCCCAGGCTGTGAGCTCTGCAATGCGATTGGCCAGCGCTACAGCAGAACAAGGGCAGACTCCGCCTACCATAACTTTGTGACCGAAAATACCGGAGGGCATAGCAGGAGAACGGAGCGGCGCCCAGGGATAATAGTAAGTGCAGTGAGATCCCCGGGTGCCGCTCTCCATGTCTGTATACTTAGTTCACATTGTCATAATCGGTGAAAGGTCCTCTTTAAGGACCAGATTTTTTTTTTATCATTTCTCTTTGTACTCCAGCAGTCATTACTATTTTTTTGATTCATTTATTTTTTTTATGTAGATTCGTGAGGTTTTGTTTATTGTGAAAAGAATTGTACTTTAGGTAGGTACCATTTTCAATGTATGAACATTACCATTAGTGATGAGTAGAGATTCGATTCGCACTGAATCCGAATTTCCTCACGCTTCGTGGTAACGAATCACATTTCTTCCTAAAATGGCTGCTGCACGTGTGAGGACATGGAGCAAGGAACTCTGGGAACGAGGGATCACCCACAATGCCATGCATGCAGCCAATCAGCAGTCCGCCAGCCCTGTGATGTCACAGCCCTATAAATAGCCTCAGCCATCTTGGATTCAGCCATCTTCCTATGTACTTAGTGCAGGGAGAGACGTCAGCAGGCGCTAGGGACAGTGCTAGGAAAGACGTCATTGTGCTGAAAAAACGATTTACAAGTTCAGGGAAAGATTATTCAAGGTGTAGGGAAAGGAAAGGGAGGGATTATTCCACAGTAGTGAAGCAGAACAGGGTTCAGTAGGGGAGGTTACAGCCTGGGTAATAGGAACAATCCTATTACACCTTGCTGCACTGACTGCGGATTCAAATTGCCATTATACAGCTCTGTAATTCCAGCAAACCGTTCTTGTTATTGGGGTGCAAGTGCTGTGTGATACAGACATTAACAGGGTTTATTACAAGGAAATATTTCTACGTCTTATTTGTCCTTGTGCAGTTATATGTTCTATAGCATTTTTTGGCTTGTATTAGTGGGGAAAAGGGCTTATTACCCGTTGTGTGGTGAAGTGCGAAAATGACAGCCCTTTTTGGCGTGTATTGGCGCAGTGGTGCAGTTATATGTTCTAAAGCCATTTTTGGCATGTATTAGTGGCACAAAAAAGTATTTGCCCTTGTGCGGTGAAGTGAGAAAATTACAGCCCTTTTTGGGGTGTATTAGTGGCAACAATATATATATTTGCCGTTCAGCAGTGCAGTTATATGTTCTAAAGCCTTCTTTGGTGTGTATTAGTGGGAAAAAAGAGGCTTATTAGCCGTTGTGTGGTAAAGTGAGAAAATTACAGACTTTTTGGGGTGTTTTTATTTCCTTTTTATTTATTTATTTGATCTAACAGTATGTCAGACAGAGAAGTGCCAGGCCCTGCACAGGGGAGTGGCAGAGGCCTAAATGTTTCTGGCAAAGGCCGAGGTCCCAGCAGAGTAAGGGGCCGTGGCAGCAGGAGTCGCAGCGAGAGGCCTGAGCTCCTGGTGTCAACTAGCGGTCGTGTCTTGACCAGCAACCCAGCGGTTCTTGAAGGGTTAACTCGTCATCCACTTCATCCCAAGTGACATCAGACACCCCCAGCCAAGAGTCGATGGGTTCGTCAGACACAATATAGATAGAACAAAGTCCAGCTCTCAAGTGGTAAAGGTGCTCCAACCTGCTCTGCACAGATCCGGGCTGTGTTCACACCCAACGTAGATGCAGCAAAAAACTCCAAATAGATCTAGCGAGTAAAATCAATGATTCTTTATTTCTTCATTTTAAAAAAATGTATAAACAAGTAATCCTCCTGCAGAAAATCAACACGTTTTAACCACCTCCGGACCGCTGTACGCAGATTCGCGTTCCGGAGGTGGCAGCCCTGCGCTCAGCGACGCATATACGCGTCATCTCGCGTGAGCCGGGATTTCCTGTGAACGCGCGCACACAGGCGCGCGCGCTCACAGGAACGGAAGGTAAGAGAGTTGATCTCCAGCCTGCCAGCGGCGATCGTTCGCTGGCAGGCTGGAGATGTGTTTTTTTTAACCCCTAACAGGTATATTAGACGCTGTTTTGATAACAGCGTCTAATATACCTGCTACCTGGTCCTCTGGTGGTCCCCTTTGTTTGGATCGACCACCAGAGGACACAGGTAGCTCAGTAAAGTCCCACCAAGCACCACTACACTACACTACACCCCCCCCCCCGTCACTTATTAACCCCTTATTAGCCCCTGATCACCCCATATAGACTCCCTGATCACCCCCCTGTCATTGATTACACCCCTGTCATTGATCACCCCCCTGTAAAGCTCCATTCAGATGTCCGCATGATTTTTACGGATGCACTGATAGATGGATCGGATCCGCAAAACGCATCCGGACGTCTGAATGAAGCCTTACAGGGGCATGATCAATGACTGTGGTGATCACCCCATATAGACTCCCTGATCACCCCCCTGTCATTGATCACCCCCCCTGTCATTGATTACCCCCCTGTAAAGCTCCATTCAGATGTCCGCATGATTTTTACGGATGCACTGATAGATGGATCGGATCCGCAAAACGCATCCGGACGTCTGAATGAAGCCTTACAGGGGCGTGATCAATGACTGTGGTGATCACACCATATAGACTCCCTGATCACCCCACTGTCATTGATCAACCCCCTGTAAAGCTCCATTCAGATGTCCGCATGATTTTTACGGATGCACTGATAGATGGATCGGATCCGCAAAACGCATACGGACGTCTGAATGGAGCCTTACAGGGGCATGATCAATGACTGTGGTTATCACCCCATATAGACTCCCTGATCACCCCCCTGTCATTGATCACCCCCCCTGTCATTGATTACCCCCCTGTAAAGCTCCATTCAGATGTCCGCATGATTTTTACGGATGCACTGATAGATGGATCGGATCCGCAAAACGCATACGGACGTCTGAATGAAGCCTTACACGGGCGTGATCAATGACTGTGGTTATCACCCCATATAAACTCCCTGATCACCCCCCTGTCATTGATCACCCCCCCTGTCATTGATCACCCCCCCTGTCATTGATCACCCCTCTCTCATTGATCACCCCTCTGTAAGGCTCCATTCAGACATTTTTTTGGCCCAAGTTAGCGGAATTATTTTTTTTTTTTCTTACAAAGTCTCATATTCCACTAACTTGTGTCAAAAAATAAAATCTCACATGAACTCACCATACCCCTCACGGAATCCAAATGCGTAAAATTTTTTAGACATTTATATTCCAGACTTCTTCTCACGCTTTAGGGCCCCTAGAATGCCAGGGCAGTATAAATACCCCACATGTGACCCCATTTCGGAAAGAAGACACCCCCAGGTATTCCGTGAGGGGCATATTGAGTCCATGAAAGATTGAAATTTTTGTCCCAAGTTAGCGGAACGGGAGACTTTGTGAGAAAAAAAATAAAAAATATCAATTTCTGCTAACTTGTGCCCAAAAAAAAAAATTTCTATGAACTCGCCATGCCCCTCATTGAATACCTTGGGGTGTCTTCTTTCCAAAATGGGGTCACATGTGGGGTATTTATACTGCCCTGGCATTCTAGGGGCCCCAAAGCGTGAGAAGAAGTCTGGTATCCAAATGTCTAAAAATGCCCTCCTAAAATGAATTTGGGCCCCTTTGCGCATCTAGGCTGCAAAAAAGTGTCACACATGTGGTATCGCCGTACTCAGGAGAAGTTGAGGAATGTGTTTTGGGGTGTCATTTTACATATACCCATGCTGGATGAGATAAATATCTTGGTCAAATGCCAACTTTGTATAAAAAAATGGGAAAAGTTGTCTTTTGCCAAGATATTTCTCTCACCCAGCATGGGTATATGTAAAATGACACCCCAAAACACATTCCCCAACGTCTCCTGAATACGGCGATACCACATGTGTGACACTTTTTTGCAGCCTAGGTGGGCAAAGGGGCCCACATTCCAAAGAGCACCTTTAGGATTTCACAGGTCATTTACCTACTTACCACACATTAGGGCCCCTGGAAAATGCCAGGGCAGTATAACTACCCCACAAGTGACCCCATTTTGGAAAGAAGACACCCCAAGGTATTCCGTGAGGGGCATGGCGAGTTCCTAGAATTTTTTATTTTTTGTCACAAGTTAGTGGAAAATGATGATTTTTTTTTTATTTTATTTTTCATACAAAGTCTCATATTCCACTAACTTGTGACAAAAAATAAAAACTTCCATGAACTCACTATGCCCATCAGCGAATACCTTGGGGTCTCTTCTTTCCAAAATGGGGTCACTTATGGGGTAGTTATACTGCCCTGGCATTCTAGGGGCCCAAATGTGTGGTAAGGAGTTTGAAATCAAATTCTGTAAAAAATGACGAGTGAAATCCGAAAGGTGCTCTTTGGAATATGGGCCCCTTTGCCCACCTAGGCTGCAAAAAAGTGTCACACATCTGGTATCTCCGTATTCAGTAGAAGTTGGGGAATGTGTTTTGGGGTGTCATTTTACATATACCCATGCTGGGTGAGAGAAATATCTTGGCAAAAGACAACTTTTCCCATTTTTTTATACAAAGTTGGCATTTGACCAAGATATTTATCTCACCCAGCATGGGTATATGTAAAATGACACCTCAAAACACATTCCCCAACTTCTCCCGAGTACGGAGATACCAGATGTGTGACACTTTTTTGCAGCCTAGGTGGGCAAAGGGGCCCATATTCCAAAGAGCACCTTTCGGATTTCACTCGTCATTTTTTACAGAATTTGATTTCAAACTCCTTACCACACATTTGGGCCCCTAGAATGCCAGGGCAGTATAACTACCCCACAAGTGACCCCATTTTGGAAAGAAGAGACCCCAAGGTATTCGCTGATGGGCATAGTGAGTTCATGGAAGTTTTTATTTTTTGTCACAAGTTAGTGGAATATGAGACTTTGTATGAAAAAAAAAAAAAAAAAATCATCATTTTCCACTAACTTGTGACAAAAAATAAAAAATTCTAGGAACTCGCCATGCCCCTCACGGAATACCTTGGGGTGTCTTCTTTCCAAAATGGGGTCACTTGTGGGGTAGTTATACTGCCCTGGCATTCTAGGGGCCCAAATGTGTGGTAAGGAGTTTGAAATCAAATTCTGTAAAAAATGACCTGTGAAATCCGAAAGGTGCTCTTTGGAATGTGGGCCCCTTTGCCCACCTAGGCTGCAAAAAAGTGTCACACATCTGGTATCTCCGTACTCAGGAGAAGGTGGGGAATGTGTTTTGGGGTGTCTTTTTACATATACCCATGCTGGGTGAGATAAATATCTTGGTCAAATGCCAACTTTGTATAAAAAAATGGGAAAAGTTGTCTTTTGCCAAGATATTTCTCTCACCCAGCATGGGTATATGTAAAATGACACCCCAAAACACATTCCCCACCTTCTCCTGAGTACGGAGATACCAGATGTGTGACACTTTTTTGCAGCCTAGGTGGGCAAAGGGGCCCATATTCCAAAGAGCACCTTTCGGATTTCACAGGTCATTTTTTTACAGAATTTGATTTCAAACTCCTTACCACACATTTGGGCCCCTAGAATGCCAGGGCAGTATAACTACCCCACAAGTGACCCCATTTTGGAAAGAAGAGACCCCAAGGTATTCGCTGATGGGCATATTGAGTTCATAGAAGTTTTTATTTTTTGTCACAAGTTAGTGGAATATGAGACTTTGTAAGAAAAAAAAATAAAAAATCATCATTTTCCGCTAACTTGTGACAAAAAATAAAAAGTTCGATGAACTCACTATGCCCATCAGCGAATACCTTAGGGTGTGTACTTTCCGAAATGGGGTCATTTGTGGGGTGTTTGTACTGTCTGGGCATTGTAGAACCTCAGGAAACATGACAGGTGCTCAGAAAGTCAGAGCTGCTTCAAAAAGCGGAAATTCACATTTTTGTACCATAGTTTGTAAACGCTATAACTTTTACCCAAACCATTTTTTTTTTACCCAAACATTTTTTTTTAATCAAAGACATGTAGAACAATAAATTTAGAGCAAAATTTATATATGGATGTCGTTTTTTTTGCAAAATTTTACAACTGAAAGTGAAAAATGTCATTTTTTTGCAAAAAAATCGTTAAATTTCGATTAATAACAAAAAAAGTAAAAATGTCAGCAGCAATGAAATACCACCAAATGAAAGCTCTATTAGTGAGAAGTAAAGGAGGTAAAATTCATTTGGGTGGTAAGTTGCATGACCGAGCAATAAATGGTGAAAGTAGTGTAGGTCAGAAGTGTAAAAAGTGGCCTGGTCTTTCAGGGTGTTTAAGCACTGGGGGCTGAAGTGGTTAAGACAGGTCTTCTTCATGGATTCATAGTATAAAGTATTCAGATAGAGGCATGTAACTGCTTTTTAAGCAAAAAAGGGGGAATTAAATCAATTGAAAATGTTAAGGAACGCCCTCAGTGCAGGTATAGGGAAAAATGTAGATAACATTAACTCTTGATGTACATGCCTGTGGCTGAAGACTGACTTGTACTAAAAAAATATATAAGAGTAAATAATTTAATGACACAATGTACAATAATGCAGGAATGAGAAACAATCATATATTAATAATGTAATAAAATATCTGTATGATAATTCATTCCATAAGGGTGAACTGTGTTTAAGGTAAAAATCCAGAAAGCTTCTCTCTCCAATAATATATAGCAGGTCATCGATGGATCTGCCGTACACCCTAATATTATTATTATTTATTATTAAAGCGCCATTCATTCCATAGCGCTGTACATATGAGAAGAGGTATACATACATAATACAGACGATTGCACTAATCATTAGTGTTAATCACGAATATTCAAATTGCGAATTTTAATCGCGAATATCGGCACTTCGAGAATTCGCGAATACTTAGAATATCGCAAAATATATTCGTAATCGAGAATATTAGTTTTTTTTTAAATACCAGTCCATGCGAATTTTGTATGCAAATATTTTTGGCGAATTTTAGGCGAATTTTTCGCAATCAAGAAAATAATGCCTGGAGATCATGAATTCGCGAATTCTCGAATATATGGCGAATATTCGCTCAAATATTCGCGAAATATTGCGAATTCGAATATTGCGCCTGCCGCTCATCACTACTAATCATAAACAAAATGAGTTACAAACTGGTACAGAAGGAGAGAGGGCCCTGCCCATGAGGACTTACAATCTACATGGTATGGGAGAAGGACACAGTAGGTGCGGGTGAAGTTGGTCATGGTGGTATAGAGGCAGCAGGGTCACTGGTTGTAGGCTTGTCTGAAGAGGTGGGTTTTCAGGTTTCTTTTGAAGGATTCCACTGTAGGTGAGAGTCTGATATGTTGGGGTAGTGAGTTCCAGAGTGTGGGGGATGCGCGGGAGAAATCTTGGAGGCGATTGTGGGAAGAGGTGATAAGAGGAGAGGAGAGAAGAAGGTCTTGTGAGGATTGGAAAGTGTGTGTGGGGATGTATCGGGGGGGGGGGTAGCTCAGAGATGTAGGGAGGGGACAGGTTATGGACGGCCTTGTATGTATTTGTTAGTACTTTGAAGTGAATTCGCTGGGCAATGGAGAGCCAGTGAAGGGAGAGGCAGAGGAGTAATAGGGTGAGAGGTGAATTAGTCGGGCAGCAGAGTTGAGGATAGATTGGAGGGGTGCGAGAGTGCTAGATGGAAGGCCACAGAGGAGAATGTTGCAGTAATCTAGGCGGGAGATGAGGAGGGCATGTACAAGCATTTTCGCAGATTCAAAGTTAAGGAAAGCACGGATGCGGGAGATGATTTTGAGTTGGAGGCGGCAGGTGGTGGAAAAGGCTTGGATGTGCTGTCGGAAGGAAAGGGAAAAATCCAAGGTCACTCCAAGGCAGCAGACTTGGTTGATTGGGGATAGTGTGCAGCCATTGATCGTGATAGATAGGTCTGTTGGGGGGGTTAAGCAAGATGTGGAAAAGATGATGAATTCTGTTTTATCCATGTTAAGTTTTAGAAAGCGAAAGGTGAAGAAGGATGATATAGAAGATAGACATTGTGGGATTCTTGATAGTAAGGTGGTGATGTCTAGACCAGAGAGGTAGATTTGTGTGTCATCAGCATAAGAGTGATACTGAAAGCCATGGGACTCTATGAGCTGTCCCAGGCCAAAAGTGTAGATAGAGAAGAGCAGGGGTCCTAGGACAGAGCCTTGTGGGACACCAACAGAGAGGGAATGAGACGAGGAGGTGGTGCGGGAGTGGGAGATGCATAATGTCCGTTCTGTGAGGTATGAAGTAATTCAGGAGAGGGCCAGGTCAGTGATGCCAAGAGATGAGAGAGTTTGCAACAGAAGGGAGTGGTCAACAATGTCAAAGGCAGAGGACAGGTCAAGGAGAAGGAGGACAGAGTATTGTTTCTTGGTTTTGGCTGTTAGTAGGTCATTGGTGACTTTGGTAAGGGCAGTCTCAGTCGAGTGGTGGGGTCGGAAGCCAGACTGTAGGCAGTCAAAGAGGGAGCAGGAGGAGAGGTGAGAGGATAGTTCTGAATGGACATGTTGTTCAAGTAGCTTTGAGGCATATGGAAGAAGTGATATGGGGCGATAACTGGACAAAGAAGATGTGTCAAGTGAAGGCTTTTTGAGGATAGGTGTAATGGTAGCATGTTTAAAAGCAGAGGGGGAGATACCAGAGGTTAGTGATAGGTTGAAGAGATGAGTTAGGGCTGGGATAAACACTGTGGTGAGGTTAGGGATGAGGTGGGATGGGTTTGGGTAAAGTGCACAGGTGGTCAGATGAGATCTGGAGAGTAGAGTGGAGAGTTTTTCTTCTGTAATGGTGGAGACCGAGCATTTGTGTAGAGGGTCCGTGGGGACTGTGTACTGAAGCTTTCTCTGATGTTGACTATCTTTTGTTTGAAGTATTTGGCAAAGTCCTCAGCTGAGATGGAGAAGGGAGTTAAAAGTGTTAAAAAGTTGTTTAGGGCTGTGGGCCAGGGTAGATATGAGAGATGAGAAGTAGGCCTGTTTTGCATCAGCGAGTGAGGATTTGAATATGAGGAGGGATTGCTTGTATGCGGTGAAATGATCTTTAGAATGGAATTTCTTCCATCACCGCTCGACAGCCCTGGAAGCTTGTCTGAGTTTTTTGGTCATGTTGGTGTGCCAGGGTTGTCTGTTCATTTTTCGGGTTTTGTTGTGTGTGAGGGTCGGGTTTTGTTGTGTAATATTATCCAAAAAAGGGAAAGAGAGTATTTCGCACCCATAGGGACACCAGTTTTTTGTAGAAAAAACTTTTTGTCAAACTGAAAAAAAATTGTTTTTAATTAGATAAACAGTAATTTCTAAAATAAAGTGTATGAGATCCAACGAGTGTTCACTATACAGTCGTGGCCAAAAGTTTTGAGAATTACATAAATATTGGAAATTGGAAAAGTTGCTGCTTAAGTTTTTATAATAGCAATTTGCATATACTCCAGAATGTTATGAAGAGTGATCGGATGAATTGCATAGTCCTTCTTTGCCATGAAAATTAACTTAATCCCAAAAAAACCTTTCCACTGCATTTCATTGCTGTCATTAAAGGACCTGCTGAGATAATTTCAGTAATCGTCTTGTTAACTCAGGTGAGAATGTTGACGAGCACAAGGCTGGAGATCATTATGTCAGGCTCATTGGGTTAAAATGGCAGACTTGACATGTTAAAAGGAGGGTGATGCTTGAAATCATTGTTCTTCCATTGTTAACCATGGTGACCTGCAAAGAAACGCGTGCAGCCATCATTGCGTTGCATAAAAATGGCTTCACAGGCAAGGATATTGTGGCTACTAAGATTGCACCTCAATCAACAATTTATAGGATCATGAAGAACTTCAAGGAAAGAGGTTCAATTCTTGTTAAGAAGGCTTCAGGGCGTCCAAGAAAGTCCAGCAAGCGCCAGGATCGTCTCCTAAAGAGGATTCAGCTGCGGGATCGGAGTGCCACCAGTGCAGAGCTTGCTCAGGAATGGCATCAGGCAGGTGTGAGCTCATCTGTACGCACAGTGAGGCGAAGACTTTTGGAAGATGGCCTGGTGTCAAGAAGGGCAGCAAAGAAGCCACTTCTCTCCAAAAAAAACATCAGGGACACATTGATCTTCTGCAGAAAGTATGGTGAATGGACTGCTGAGGACTGGGGCAAAGTTATATTCTCTGATGAAGCCTCTTTCCGATTGTTTGGGGCATCTGGAAAAAGGCTTGTCCGGAGAAGAAAAGGTGAGCGCTACCATCAGTCCTGTGTCATGCCAACAGTAAAGCATCCTGAGACCATTCATGTGTGGGGTTGCTTCTCATCCAAGGGAGTGGGCTCACTCACAATTTTGCCCAAAAACACAGCCATGAATAAAGAATGGTACCAAAACACCCTCCAACAGCAACTTCTTCCAACAATCCAACAACAGTTTGGTGAAGAACAATGCATTTTCCAGCACGATGGAGCACCCTGCCATAAGGCAAAAGTGATAACTAAGTGGCTCGGGTACTAAAACGTTGACATTTTGTGTCCATGGCCTGGAAACTCCCCAGATCTTAATCCCATTGAGAACTTGTGGTCAATCCTCAAGAGGCGGGTGGACAAACAAAAACCCACTAATTCTGACAAACTCCAAGAAGTGATTATGAAAGAATGGGTTGCTATCAGTCAAGAATTGGCCCAGAAGTTGATTGAGAGCATGCCCAGTCGAATTGCAGAGGTCCTGAAAAAGAAGGGCCAACACTGCAAATACTGACTCTTTGCATAAATGTCATGTAATTGTCGATAAAAGCTTTTGAAACGTATGAAGTGCGTATAATTATATTTCACTACATCACAGAAACAACTGAAACAAAGATCTAAAAGCAGTTTAGCAGCAAACTTTGTGAAAATGAATATTTGTGTCATTCTCAAAACTTTTGGCCACGACTGTAAGCTCTCAAATGAAATTCCAGAGCTTCCATTATAAACCCATGTGGTAATAACGGATATAGAGCTGTTGCATCACAGCTAAGCCACCAGTTAACAAGACATGAGCTTTCAACAAAAGAACATAATGAAAACAGGAACAAAAATAAAAGCAAGTTTACACCAACACTTACTTTACAATATAATCCTCTTTTTTTATCAAGTACGCTCTTTAATTTACAAATATATACCAATACTTTATATAGATAAAAAATTATACCACATATAATCAGAAGGATTTAGAGTGTCTTACAGGAAAGCTCAAACAAAACCTAAGATAATCACCCAAAAACTGAAAAAACTGGCTCTCAGACTATAGAGACACTAAAACATGATTTTTTTTGTTTCAAAAATGAAATCATAGTGTAAAACTTACATAAATAAAAATAAAGTAAAAGTAAAAAAAAAAAAAAAACGGTGTAAAAAAAGCCATTTTTTGTCACCTTACATCACAAAAAGTGTAATAGCAAGCGATCAAAAAGTCATACGCACCCCAAAATAGTGCCAATTAAACCATCATCTCATCCCGCAAAAATCATAACTCACCCAAGATAATCGCCCAAAAACTGAAAAAACTATGGCTCTCAGACTATGGAGACACTAAAACATGATTTCTTTTTGTTTCAAAAATAAAACCATTGTGTAAAAAAAGACATATTAGGTATCGCCGCGTCCATAATAACCTTCTCTATAAAAATATCACATGACCTAACCCCTGACGATCATGACGATCAAAAAGTCATGCACATCCCAAAATAGTGCCAATCAAACCGTCATCTCATCCCGAAAAAAATGAGCCCCTACACAAGACAGTCGGCTAAAAAATAAATAAAACTATGGCTTTCAGAATGTGGAGACACTAAAGAATCATATATTTTTTTTAAATGCTTTGTTATGTAAAACTGAAACAAATAACCCAAAAAAGTAGTCCTATTTGGTATTGTCGCGTCCGTGACAACCTTCTCTATAAAAATAGCACATGATCTAACCTTTCAGATAAATGTTGTAAATAACAAAAAATAAAAACTGTGCCAAAACAGCAATAAAAGTATAGAAATTTGCCAAATTTTGGGTAAATTTGGTATTTTTTTTATAAATAAAAATGAATTTTTTGGACTCCATTTTACCATTGTCATAAAGTACAATATGTGACGAAAAAACTATCTCAGAATGGCCTGGATAAGTAAAAGTGTTTTAAAGTTATTCACACATATTATTATAGTATTAAGAGATAATCCTGAAGACTCTCAAGAACAGTCTCTCCATTTACTGGACGTAAGAAGAGCGGTCCTCTTTTATGTTGAAGCATCACAAAAATTCAAAAGGGACGAAACCCTCTTCCTCCAGTTTGCAGGCCTTAAAAGCTTCACTGTCCAGGTGGATTAAAAATGTCATCTCAAACGCATATCAACTGGATGGTCGAGATGCTCCTTTTCCTCTAAAAGCGCACTCTACGCACTCCACGTCAACCTCATGGGCAAAATTGGCACAAATTCAGCTGGATCTAATTTGTAAAGCTGCCTCATGGTCCTAAGCTTCTATGTTTGTAAAACACTACAGACTTAACGTCTCAGCACTAGAGGGGTTAGTCTTTGGCAAAAGAGTGAACGAGGAAGCAGTTGCTACAGAACTCCCATTGTGTGCTGCCGTAGGACGCCTAGGAAGTAATAAAATGTACTCACCGAAATTTTCTTTTCCTGGAGTCCGTAGGCAGCACAACTTCCCTCCCTTAATAAATATATGTTATTGCTGCAGATAATACATGGTCTTGTCTTGTGTGCAACCCTTTATAGGCACCAAAAGGGGATGGGCCAAAGTGGTTGATTGTTTGCATATTTAATTAATAATGCTGATTAACATGTCTTCTGCTTTGAGTAGGGGGTCAATCGAATTTAACCCATTGTGTGCTGCCTACGGACTCCAGGAAATGAAAATTTCGATGAGTAAATTTTATTACGTAAACGCTACTTCCACCAAGATTCAGCTGTTGTTCTGCCACAACTAAGAATGAGACATAAATAACTCAATAACACTTAGACTTTGTCTCCATTGAGAAGAGATTTCTGTAAGAGCCCCTGAGGGAGACATTGATGGACATTATAAAAGAGGCTGATGAACGGCTCCATCGATTTCTAGGAAAATGCAGATTTAATGATGTTATAATTTAAATGTTTCCGGATAAGTGTTTACCTCCAAGCCATTGTCTCTGGGCGGCAATTGCAAGGTGTTGATGAAATGAATAAACTACCACTTAGAATGGGACATTTTTTTTATAGAATATGAGGGCACGGCACAATCCTGTTGATCAATTTTATAACCATCTGCTACACAGTTTCATTCCATCCTATGCACACTGCAGCTATAGGAAATCAAAAGCTTGTTCTTAAACCTCTAGCCCAATTTTGAACTTAAGGACCAGAATTTTTTTTTATCAGTTCTCTTTGTACTCCAGCAGTCATTACTATTTTTTTGATTAGTTTATTTTTTTATGTTGATTCGTGAGGTTTTGTTTATTGTGAAAAGAGTTGTACTTTAGGTAGGTACCATTTTCGATATATGAACATTACCATTAGTGATGAGTAGAGATGAGCTAATAAAAGTTAACGAACTGGAATTCGATCCAAATTTCAGGAAAAATTTGATTTGAAATAAATATATATGAGGAAAATACGCTAAAACAAAATAACAAAGCTTTATTATAATGTTCGAATAAAATATAGGGGTGTCTACCCACACTGCAATAAGCAGCTGAATGAAACGTCACTAATTTGTGGGACCAACCATCCTCATAACACCACTAGTAAAGATGGAAATGTATATAAGCAGTATGATCAGTGTGTCCCACAAACTAAACCCACCAACACTGGGGGGCATACCACCACAAGGTTCTAAGTCTGGACCTGGGTGGGGTACTGTACAACTGGATACCTAGTATCAGGTGTAGCGCCAGATATCGCCTTATTAACAGTGGATGTCAGAGCGCATAACATCCACTGCACTGAAACAATTCAGGTGCAGGACTGAGACAAAATTAATGGGAGCCGCTGAGTTTGACTGGTGTGTCAAAAGCACCAACTCATCTGGCACAGTCCTATGTGGTCTATGCTCAACGCGTTTCCATGCACAAAGGTGCATTTCATCAGGAGCAACATGCACCGTCCACCTCTAGATTGAGGGGCAGCGTGCTGATGTGCAACAATTTGGCGCTGTAATGGCCGCGAAACGCCGAGATTAAAAGGGTGAAACCCTGCCGGACACCCCCCCCCCCCGTGCTGGCAGCCAATCCGGCCAGAAGGCACGGTTAAAAATCAACCATTGGCTGACAAGCGGGCGGAGCTACGTCAGAGCCGGGGAAAGCGCTATGCGCCGCAGTCAAAAGGGAACTTAACGGCGGCACTGTATGAACATGCCATCGGAGTATCAATACCTAAAGTATTATAAGTGGAATGGGATAAAGAAAAAGGAGAAGAACAAAGAACGAGTGTTAACACACCGCAAAACAAAACACAACGGCAGGGAGCCAATTAGAGTCAGAGGATGATAACACTTGATAATCATAAGCACAATAGATGTATATGAGGCCAAATACATATTCATATGAATGGCACAAAAGAAATGGCATCATTGAGGCCAGATGGTTTAATGGTGTTTAAAGAAAAAATCCATCGCGCCTCTTTCTGCAAGAGGATGCGATCACAATCACCGCCCCTTGATGACATTTTCACAGAATCAATCCCCTGAAACTTAACGGATGACACTCTGCCACTGTGACAGTCAGACACATGACGTGCAATAGGGGTGTCTTTCAAGTTCATAATGTCAGTAACGTGCTCCCCTCTGACTCTAATTGGCTCCCTGCCGTTGTGTTTTGTTTTGCGTTGTGTTACCACTCATTCTTTGTTCTTCTCCTTTTTCTTTATCCCATTCCACTTATAATACTTTAGGTATTGATACTCCGATGGCATGTTCATACAGTGCTGCCGTGAAGTTCCCTTTTGACTGCGGCGCATAGCGCTTTCCCCGGCTCTGACGTAGCTCCGCCCGCTTGTCAGCCAATGGTTGATTCTTAACCGTGCCTTCTGGCCGGATTGGCTGCCAGCACGGGGGGGGGGGGTGTCTGGCAGGGCGGGGTTTCACCCTTTTAATCTCGGCGTTTTGCGAGCCGCTTCGCGGCCATTACAGCACCGATTTGTTGCACACCAGCACGCTGCCCCTCAATCTAGAGATGGACGGCTTAGGCAGGGCTGTAGGTTCCAGTGATTACGCCGTGCCTCATACTAGAGGAATTCGGTCACAGGCAGGTCACCCTACCTCTGCCCTCTCATTGTAGTCTCAAGTGAACACCTACATCAGAGGCTGTGGGCTCCAGTCACGGTGCATGTTGCGCCTGATGAAGTGCACCTTTGTTCATGGAAACGCGTTGAGCATAGACCACATAGGACTGTGCCAGATGAGTCGGTGCTTTTGACACACCAAAACTCAGCGGCTCCCATTCATTTTGTCTCAGTCCTGCACCTGAATTGTTTCAGTGAAGTGGATGTTATGCGCGCTGACATCCACAGTTAATAAGGCGATATTTGGCGCTACACCTGATACCAGGTATCCAGTTCTACAGTACCCCACCCAGGTCCAGACTCAGGACCTTGTGGTGGTATGCCCCCCAGTGTTGGTGGGTTTAGTTTGTGGGACACACTGATCATACTGCTTATATACATTTCCATCTTTACTAGTGGTGTTATGAGGATGGTTGGTCCCACAAATTAGTGACGTTTCATTCAGCTGCTTATTGCAGTGTGGGTAGACACCCCAATATTTTATTTGAACATTATAATAAAGCTTTGTTATTTTGTTTTAGCGTCCTTTCCTTATATATATTTATTTAGTGTTTACAAGGACGCATACCCATTATACCCTAAAAATTTGATTCACACTGAATCCGAATTTCCTCACGCTTCGTGGTAACGAATCGCATTTTTTCCTAAAATGGCTGCTGCACATGTGAGGACATGGAGCAAGGAACTCTGGGAACGAGGGATCACCCACAATGCCATGCATGCAGCCAATCAGCAGCCAGCCAGCCCTGTGATGTCACAGCCCTATAAATAGCCTCAAAAATCTTGGATTCAGACATTTTCCAGTGTACTGAGTGCAGGGATAGATATCATCAGGTGCAAGGGTCAGTGGTAGAAAATACTTTAAAACTTTTATTTTGCTGTATAGAAGTTCAGGGAAAGGATAGAGAGGAATCATTCCACAGTATTGAAGCAGAACAGGGTTCAGTAGGGGAGGTTACAGCCTGAGTAATAGGAACAATCCTATTACACCTTGCTGCACTGACTGCGGATCCAAATTGCCATTATACAGCTCTGTAATTCCAGCAAACCGTTCTTGTTATTGGGGTGCAAGTGCTGTTTTATACAGACATTAACAGGGTTTATTACAAGGAAATATTTCTATGTCTTATTTGCCCTTGTGCAGTTATATGTTCTAAAGCATTTTTGGGATTGTATTAGTAGGAAAAAAGGACATATTAGCCATTGTGTGGTGAAGTGAGAAAATTACAGCCCTTTTTGGCGTGTATTGGCAAAAATATATATATTTGTCATTCAGCGGTGCAGTTATATGTTCTAAAGCCTTCTTTGGTGTGTATTAGTGGAAAAAAAAGGGGCTTATTAGCAGTTGAGAAACCTTGGCGCGGTGCTCGGGCTCAGACATGTCCTCCTAGTAGGACATGTTGGCTAATCTCTCAATTTTATCATCAGTTTGAGGGCTTAGTAAGTCTGCAAAGTGCACCTGTCTTTGCTATTATTATATTGTTATCTTGTGTAGGATGTCTATTGTGGTATTTGTGGTCCGCTGCAGGCATCCTCCACTGTATGCATTTTTGCTGGGGATCGCCATTAGCAACGGGCCACAAGTGCAGGATTTGCTCCCCTGTTTATATATGCACAACTGCATATGGGTTTGAGCATTTCCTGCCTGTTTAACACCACACCATTTTTTTTCATTTGTTTACATCGCAGCTAAGCCACCAGTTATAACAGTGCCAAAGTTACCACAACATGAGCTTTTAACAAAAGAACATAATGAAAACAGGAACAAAAATAAAAGCAAGTTTATACCAACACTTACTTTACAATATAATTCTCTTTTTTAACAAGTACGCTCTTTAATTTGCAAATATATACCAATACTTTATGAAGATTAAAAATTACACCACATATTATCAGAATATGCCCTGCATGGCACACGTGTTCAATCTGGTTGTCAAGCGGTTCCTAAAGTCTTCCACCCATCTGCAAGACATCCTAAAAATGGGCAGGAAACTTTGCATGCACTTCAGCTACTCGTACACCGCAAAGCACACCCTCTTTCAGCTGCAGCGGCAGGACGGCATCCCCCAACATAGGCTGATACGTTTCCACTCGTTGAAATTCCACCCTCCATATGTTGGACCGACTATACGAACAGAGAAAGGCCATAAACGATTTCTTGATGATCCAAGAGGATAGGAGTACTCCCCTGTGTAACTTCGATGTCAGCCAGTGGCAGCTCATGGATGACACCTGCTGTTTTCTCAGGCCCTTTGAGGAGGCCACGTTATTTGTCAGTTGCCAGGACTACGAGATGAACAATGTCATTCCACTGCTTCATGTCCTGGAACAGATGCTGGTAAACCTGGCTGGTCAGGGGACTGGAGACGTGGCGCCTAGATCTCACGGCCACATGAGCCCTGTGGGGGCTGAACTGGAGGAGGAGGACATTCGAGCACAAGCAATGTGTAGCGAAATGGGTGGTTTTTCTGCACAGGTGACAGGAGAGGAGGAGCAGGAGCAGCCAGAGGACCTACAGGGCAATGAAGAAGACGAGGCATAGGACCCAGACACACCGTGGCAGTATGTTGTGGATATGGAGGTGCAACGGCCTGGTGCCAGGGTCTGGAGGATCCATTGCCCCTTGGGAGGTATCTACGAAATATGTCCCTCTTATAGAGCAAGTAAACGTGACGCCAGTTGCAGTTAAGAAACGGGAACATGGAGTCTCCTTTGTAGATGGTATTGGTGGTACCCAGGGTAGCATTGCCAGAGTGGTGTAGAGTGGCCTAAAATGTCTTTGTGGATGTTGTATGCATGTGTCACCGTGCTCTTACCTGGATATCGGTGGATCCCGGACGTGGTGTAGTCCGAAGCAGTGCAAAAAGGGTAGTTGAACTTGGATGGTGTAGAAGGTGAAAGAAATGGAGTCCAGACTTGTAGTAACGTTGAACACAGCTTTACTTGGCATAAAGGATAATCCAAACAGTTTCCAAATGGTATCTTGGTCATTAGCAGGTATTGGCTTTACTTTGACAGGCAAACACTTCTGCAACAATCTCAGCTCTGCTATGCTAGGCTGGATTAATAGGAGCTTTCTCTTATGCTGGAATTTAGGTTATCTGTAGTATGTCTCTTACTTTATCCTAGGAACTTCTTGTCCTGGCTTTTAGTATCTCAAGCTTCGGCTCAGCTTGGATGGAGGCAATGCCAGCCCAGGAGGGAACAGGCAACCCTGTAGACTTCAGAGGCTAAGCCTCTGGGCCTAGCAGAGCAGGCAGTGCTCTGCGAGCCAACACACAACCTCTCCCTAAGGAGGGTGGACTAGAACTCCCTCCCTCTAACTAAACTCCTCCCTCTCTAGAAAGGGCTGGAAGGAACTAGAAGGTTCCCCTCCAGGAAACTATCTCTGCCATTGTTTGCTGCCACCTGCTGGTAGACCAGGCTCATGACATGTAATACAACAGTTATAGGAATAAATATGCATATTATTATAAGATGACATGAGGTACATTGGGTGAGATCCATTAGCACATAGGAAACAGTAGCAAGGTGTCAAAAAGAAGTGGTAATGGCACTTTGGGACATTACAGAGGCAGGGAGTCCCTCCGAGTCACTTGCACAAATCACCAGATGCATACTCACTTGCTTGTGCAGTGACAGCCGAATTCTCAGCATTCGGCAGAGGGATCTGGCACGCCACCTTGTTGGACCCTCACTACCGGTCCAAAATGGGGGCCTTTTTTACACTGGCTGAGAGGGAGGATAATCTGAACTACTATAGAGACATCATATGCAGTCAGTTGGCCGCTGCCTATCTGCGCCATCGTCTATCATCTTGCACGTCTGACTGGGGTGGGCCCTCTGCGCTCACATTCCTCTGCTGTGGCAGGGTGGGGGTGGGGTAGGAGCAGTTCCAGCTCCATCAGCAGCAACTTGAGTCTAGAGTCGCTGATGAGCAGCTTTCTTCACCCGCCTAGTGAAGAAACTACCCACCTGCAGCAGCAGCAGCTAGACCTGGAGCAGGACCTGAACCAGCAAATGGTGGCATACTTGGAAAGCACCCTGCAACCCCACATTCAAGATCCGCTGGACTACTGGGCAGCCAAACTGGATTTGTGGCCACAACTGGCAGAGTTTGCACTGGAAAAGCTGTCCTGCCCGGCTAGCAGTGTGGCATCAGATCGCGTGTTTACTAAGGCGGGGGCCATAGTTACCCCAAGAAGAACTCGCTTATCCAACCAAAATGTGGTGAGACTGACCTTTGTCCAAATGAATCAAGTGTGGATCAGCCAGGATTTCAACCCACCAATGCCTGATGCATCAGACTAGATCATCCATGGTGCCACACCAACACTTTGACAAAAGAGACCGGTTTCTTCTGGCTACCTGCCTCAGCTACTATTCTGATGCTGCCAACCGCCTGATGTCACACATCTGATGCCAAGTGCTCCTTCTTTCACCCACCATCTTCAGCTGGTACTGATATTGCCACCCACCTCCCCACTCTGTCAACGGGCCGCTCTGTGGTCGCCTGATGCTGCTGCCACCTCACCACTCAGGTCTCCTGATGCTGCCACCTCCACACTATCATTGTGCCACCCTGTGGCCTACTCCTGATGCTGCCGCCACCTCCACACTCTGACATTGTGCCACTCTGTGGCCTCCTCCTGATGCTGCTGCCACCTCCAGACTCTGTCATTGTGCCACTCTGTGGTCTCCTCCTGATGGTGCTGCTGCCACAACCTCCATACTCTGTCATTATGCCACTCTGTGGCCTCCTGATGCTGCTGCCGCCACCTACACACTCTGTCACTGTGCCACTCTGTGGCCTTTGATGCTGCTACTGCCACCTCCACACTGTCATTGTGCCACCCTGTGGCCTCCTCCTGATGCTGCTGCCACCTCCAGACTCTGTCATTGTGCCACTCTGTGGTCTCCTCCTGATGGTGCTGCTGCCACCACCTCCATACTCTGTCATTGTGCCACTCTGTGGCCTCCTGATGCTGCTGCCGCCACCTCCACACTCTGTCATTGTGCCACTCTATGGTCTCCTGATGCTGCTGCAACCTCACCACTCAGGTCTCCTGATGCTGCCACCTCCACACTATCATTGTGCCACCCTGTGGCCTACTCCTGATGCTGCTGCTGCCACCTCCAGACTCTGTCATTGTGCCACTCTGTGGTCTCCTCCTGATGGTGCTGCTGCCACCACCTCCACACTCTGTCATTCTGCCACTCTGTGGCCTCCTGATGCTGCTACTGCCACCTCCACAATGTCATTGTGCCACCCTGTGGCCTCCTCCTGATGCTGCTGCCGCCACCTCCACACTCTGTCATTGGGCCATGTGGTCTCCTCATGCTGCTTTCACCTCACCACTATGTCATAGGGCCACTCTGTGGACTTCTCATGCTGTTCCCACCCTCCCCACTTCATGCCTGGGCCACTATTTTACCTTTCAGCCTGGCTGACATCATCTTCTTCTGGTCTGTCAGAAGGAAGTAAAAATGAGAAGCACAAGGGATCCTGTCTATGTAACAACTGTAAGGCCTCCATGACATGGTCCCTATTTTGCATCAGAATTGGCTTATGATTTGGTAGCCAAAAGCAGAAGTGGGTTCAAAACACAGAAGACATGCAAATATTCCATTCACGTGTCATCTCTGTTTTGGATCCACTCCTGTTTTTTTTGGCTTTAGCAATACTGATGGATTAATGACCAAATGCTGACGAAGGCGGATTCTTCACAGACAGGATATGTTTTTTGGGGGTTATTTTTCCGATGGATCAGAGGAAGGGCAAAATAATCAGTGACGTCAACACAAACTTACTGCTGACATCCACTCCACTCTTTCGGGGGGGGGGCTCTACTTGTATAAGTGTTTTAGGCTACTTTCACACTTGCGGCAGAGTGATCCGGAAAGCAGTTCCATCGCCGGAACTGCCTGCCGCATCCGGCAAAACGTATGCCAACTGATGGCATTTGTAAGACTGATCAGGATCCTGATCAGTCAGAAAAATGCATTGAAATGCCAGATCCGTCTTTCTGGTGTCATCCGGCAAAACGGATCCGGCATTTATTGCGATCTTGATATCGCGAGACTGCCGACGCCATCATGTTATCTTGCGCGTGATCATGTGACTCGATCTTTACATCACGCGAGATGCCGCGTCATATTGACGAGGCTTGGTTCTTCTTTTAATGTGATTGTTATATGTGGAACCTTATGATTGGCCAAATGGGGTATTTAACATGTGCTCTCTGGTGATGACGCCACCCCCAGACGAAGGTTCGCCGAAACGCGCATCGGGGTTGGCGCCATCCTGGAGGAAGCACATAATAGGTAACTTATTTTGTGTTATATTTGTTTTATATATCCTTTAGCAGCAATATGCACTTGCACTTTATTGTTATTTATATGTGAATATTACAATGAATCACTGCCCTTGTGTCTTCCTCCTGTGGATGCTGCCTTTCCCTGCACCTATTATACAGGGAGTGCAGAATTATTAGGCAAGTTGTATTTTTGATGATTAATTTTATTATTGAACAACAACCATGTTCTCAATGAACCCAAAAAACTCATTAATATCAAAGCTGAATATTTTTGGAAGTAGTTTTTAGTTTGTTTTTAGTTTTAGCTATTTTAGGGGGATATCTGTGTGTGCAGGTGACTATTACTGTGCATAATTATTAGGCAACTTAACAAAAAACAAATATATACCCATTTCAATTATTTATTTTTACCAGTGAAACCAATATAACATCTCAACATTCACAAATATACATTTCTGACATTCAAAAACAAAACAAAAACAAATCAGTGACCAATATAGCCACCTTTCTTTGCAAGGACACTCAAAAGCCTGCCATCCATGGATTCTGTCAGTGTTTTGATCTGTTCACCATCAACATTGCATGCAGCAGCAACCACAGCCTCCCAGATACTGTTCAGAGAGGTGTACTGTTTTCCCTCCTTGTAAATCTCACATTTGATGATGGACCACAGGTTCTCAATGGGGTTCAGATCAGGTGAACAAGGAGGCCATGTCATTAGATTTTCTTCTTTTATACCCTTTCTTGCCAGCCACGCTGTGGAGTACTTGGACGCGTGTGATGGAGCATTGTCCTGCATGAAAATCATGTTTTTCTTGAAGGATGCAGACTTCTTCCTGTACCACTGCTTGAAGAAGGTGTCTTCCAGAAACTGGCAGTAGGACTGGGAGTTGAGCTTGACTCCATCCTCAACCCGAAAAGGCCCCACAAGCTCATCTTTGATGATACCAGCCCAAACCAGTACTCCACCTCCACCTTGCTGGCGTCTGAGTCGGACTGGAGCTCTCTGCCCTTTACCAATCCAGCCACGGGCCCATCCATCTGGCCCATCAAGACTCACTCTCATTTCATCAGTCCATAAAACCTTACAAAAATCAGTCTTGAGATATTTCTTGGCCCAGTCTTGACGTTTCAGCTTGTGTGTCTTGTTCAGTGGTGGTCGTCTTTCAGCCTTTCTTACCTTGGCCATGTCTCTGAGTATTGCACACCTTTTGGGCACTCCAGTGATGTTGCAGCTCTGAAATATGGCCAAACTGGTGGCAAGTGGCATCTTGGCAGCTGAACGCTTGACTTTTCTCAGTTCATGGGCAGTTATTTTGCGCCTTGGTTTTTCCACACGCTTCTTGCGACCCTGTTGACTATTTTGACTGAAACGCTTGATTGTTCGATGATCACGCTTCAGAAGCTTTGCAATTTTTAGAGTGCTGCATCCCTCTGCAAGATATCTCACTATTTTTGACTTTTCTGAGCCTGTCAAGTCCTTCTTTTGACCCATTTTGCCAAAGGAAAGGAAGTTGCCTAATAATTATGCACACCTGATATAGGGTGTTGATGTCATTAGACCACACCCCTTCTCATTACAGAGATGCACATCACCTAATATGCTTAATTGGTAGTAGGCTTTCGAGCCTATACAGCTTGGAGTAAGACAACATGCATAAAGAGGATGATGTGGTCAAAATACTCATTTGCCTAATAATTCTGCACGCAGTGTAGACTGTATATAGACTGTCTCTTATGTATTGTGTTAATAAAATTTATTTATATTATATGCGGTCTGGTATATATATTTTTTGATAGGTATTTGCAGTTAGGTATACCATAGGCATATGTGTGTCTGTGTATGTCAACATTGGCTAAAATTAGTGTTTTTTATTGGTTGACACTCATTTGGTAATATTTGATAGGGAACTTAGATTGTGAGCTCCATTGGGGACAGCTTGATGCTAATGTCTGGAAAGCGCTTTAAAATATATAAGTGCATAAAATAAATTTTTACAAATTTAATGTGCTCCGTGACAAATTAATTCAGAACAAAGCAAATTTTTTCAGGGAAGCGTCTGAATCAAATTTTTTCAAACTTTGCTCATCTCTAATTATGGTGCTCCAGAAGTGATGTCAAAGCAACCTATGGAATATGATGTGCTCTAATACCTCATTAACTGTATTCATGTCTGGTTTTTAACTATGCGGCAGGGTGGATTGACATTTCTTGTAAGTACAAGAACACAATGAATAACAAGACGCCGTGTGCAGTAGCCGCTCCTGATACCTGTTATTACTGACATCCAGTTGACCTTCACACCTTCTGTAATTGTACTTTGACATTTCCTCCATTTACCAGCACCCGGTGGACACTACTAAAAGGTCACTTTTGTTTATCGGGCCTGTAAATCTGTGTTTGCTCTGCTCCTGCATAAAGAGAGATTAGCACTAACTACTGTATCTGATGGCGGAGTCAGGATGACCAAAGATACTGAAGACAGCCGTGAAGATGCAGTGGCTTCACTTCATTTGTGCCCACGTCTTCTTAGGCTGGGTGCTGAGTAACACTAGGAAATGATGAACAAGTAATGTTTTCCCTGGGTATAGCCATGACAAGAAAGAAAGAAAGGAAAGAAGGGAGGGAGGGAGGAAGGAAGGAAAACACAGAACAGAGAAAAAGAAAGAAAATAAAGGTAGAACAGAGAGAGAGAAAGAAAGAAAGAAAGAAAGAAAGAAAGAAAGAAAGAAAGAAAGAAAGAAAGAAAGAAAGAAAGGAAAACAAAGGACAGAGAGAAAGAAAGAAAGAAAGAAAGAAAGAAAGAAAGAAAGAAAGAAAGAAAGAAAGAAAGAAAGAAAGGGAAGGAAAACAGAACAGAGAGAAAGAAAAGAAAGAAAGAAAAGGACGGAAAACAAAGAACAGAGAGAAAGAAAGAAAATAAAGTTAGAACAGAGAGAAAGAAAGAAAGAAAGAAGGAAGAGATAGGACAGAGAAAGAAAAAAGAAAGAAAGAAAAAAAAGAAAGAAAGAAAGAAAGAAAAAGAATAGAATAAAAAGAAAGAATCAAAACAAAAATTAAACCATAAAATAACCAATTGCATTCTGGATCACTATATTTTACAAGCAGCATCTGGATAATAGGAATATTCTGTAAATTGAGCAGGACTCATGTCCTGCGCCTCAGTGAGGGCACTAGAACCTAGACAAGCTGCTGTATCCATTGATATGCATCAGATTTGGGGATGAAGGACGGCTTTACAGCACCTTTAACACCCTTCCACCTACTTGGTTTTGCCACTTGAGCAATGATGCCTCCCTTGATATTCTGGCTTGATGCACACAGTCTAAGATTCAGGACCCAGAACGCTGATGATCATTCCCCTCCCCCCTCTGTACAGAAGATAATAGAACAGTTAAACATCTTTAGGCATTATTCTTAGAAGTATTTTTAGGTTTGAAGACCATTCAGATGTGGCAGATGGAAGGATGTCACCGTCTATTATAGTGAAAGACTCTTACAGCTGGTAAATATCTAAGAAACATACTTCTTCAGATGTGTAGTCCTGTCCCCACAGCACGTATCTCTGCCAGTCACCAAAAACCAAAACTTTTTGTCTGGCATCTACACTAGATCATGTCACTCAACACCCAGATACCATTCATGGGCTTGATGGTCTCACAATTCATGTGCATCTACAGCTCTCTTCATACTTTTCAATTAATTTCAAAACACATTATTCCATATATACAGATCAAGCCATCACTTCCATCTAGTGGAGCTCCAGTCATAGAAGAGGACCACCTTGTTGAGGTCTGTCCTGGGACATAAGAATCTGACACTTATTGGCCATCTTCCAATCTATCCTTACTTGTTCAAGGGGTTGTCCAGGAATTGAAAACCATGACTGCTTTCTTCCAAAACAGTGCCACACCTGTCCTTAGGTTACGTGTGGTATTGCCGCTCAGCTCCATCCACTTAAATAAAGCTGAACTGCAAAAACAAGTCCCATGGAAAGGCCATATTTTTTTTATCCTAGACAACCCCTTTAAGTAGTGTATAAGAAGTTACAGCCAGCTCACCTCTGTGTCCTGCATGGTGGTGCACGGGGCGGACTCAAGCTAGTCCTGGTTGAAGGTAGAAGAAATGAAAAAATGCTCCAGCACCGCAATGGATGAAGTGAAATCCCGGTCTTTATTGACACCAATATTCAGGCATGTACAGCAGTCATATAACTGGCACCCTCCGGTTCCCAAGATCCAAGATCTACGCGTTTCGAACAGTCGTGTTCTTATTCATGATACCCCTTTAAGTATTAATGCCTATAGAAACATAGAAACATAGAATGTGTCGGCAGATAAGAACCATTTGGCCCATCTAGTCTGCCCAATATACTGAATACTATGGATAGCCCCCGGCCCTATCTTATATGAAGGATGGCCTTATGCCTATCCCATGCATGCTTAAACCCCTTCACTGTATTTGCAGCTACCACTTCTGCAGGAAGGCTATTCCATGCATCCACTACTCTCTCAGTAAAGTAATACTTCCTGATATTACTTTGTCCCTCTAATTTAAAACTATGTCCTCTTGTAGCAGTTTTTCTTCTTTTAAATATTCTCTCCTCTTTTACCTTGTTGATTCCCTTTATGTATTTAAAAGTTTCTATCATATCCCCTCTGTCTCATCTTTCTTCCAAGCTATACATGTTAAGGTCCTTTAATCTTTCCTGGTAAGTTTTATCCTGCAATCCATGTACCAGTTTAGTAGCTCTTCTCTGAACTCTCTCCAAAGAATCAATATCCTTCTGGAGATATGGTCTCCAGTACTGCGCACAATACTCCAAATGAGGTCTCACTAGTGCTCTGTAGAGCGGCATGAGCACCTCCCTCTTTCTACTGGTAATGCCTCTCCCTATACACCCCAGCATTCTGCTAGCATTTCCTGCTGCTCTATGACATTGTCTGCCTACCTTTAAGTCTTCTGAAATAATGACCCCTAAATCCCTTTCCTCAGATACTGAGGTTAGGACTGTATCACAGATTTTATATTCTGCTCTTGGGTTTTTACGCCCCAGGTGCATTATCTTGCACTTATCAACATAAAATTTTAGTTGCCAGATTTTTGACCATTCCTCTAGTTTTCCTAAATCCTTTTCCATTTGGTGTATCCCTCCAGGAACATCAACCCTGTTACAAATCTTTGTGTCATCCGCAAAAAGACACCATCGAGGCCGTCTGCAATTTCGCTGATAAAGATATTAAACAATACGGGTCCCAGAACAGATCCTTGAGGTACCCCACTGGTAACAAGACCTTGGTCTGAATATACTCTGTTGACTACAACCCTCTGTTGCCTGTCCCTTAGCCACTGCCTAATCCATTCAACAATATGGGAGTCCAAGCCCAATGACTGCAATTTATTGATAAGCCTTCTATGTGGGACAGTATCAAAAGCCTTACTAAAGTCTAGATAAGCAATGTCTACTGCACCTCCTCCTATGAAGTGGTTTGAAGAGGTTCATACTGCTTGTTAGCAGACATGTAAACTCTATCACCAATTATTTATATTTTTTTGCCGTTTTTGTGGTTGGCATGGTTAGATGCTCCAAACACCCTGACTATCCTTCATACGGTCATAGAGTTAGACAATATTCCGGTCCAGTGGAGCTACCAGAATATGGCAGGCCTCTATGGTGGTTGTAGATTATGCCCTGCAGGAACAGGGTGGCGTTACACAATACTTTGATGGAACTTGAGATGTCGCCCACACCTCTGCCCTCTGTGTATTAACCCCTTATGGACTGGGCTCATTTTCACCTTAAGGACCAGGCCATTTTTTGCAAATCTGACCAGTGTCACTTTATGTGGTGATAACTTTAAAACTCTTTGACTTATCTAAGCCATTCTGAGATTGTTTTTTCATTACATATTGTACTTCATGACACTGGTAAAATGGAGTAAAAAAAAAATCATTTTTATTTATAGAAAAGATACCAAATTTGCCAAAAATTTAGAAAAATTAGCAAATTTCCAAGTTTCAATTTCTCTACTTCTATAATACATAGTAATACCTCCAAAAATAGTTATTACTTTACATTCCCCATATGTCTACTTCATGTTTGAATCATTTTGGGAATGACATTTTATTTTTTGGGGATATCACAAGGCTTAGAAGTTTAGAAGCAAATCTTGAAATTTCCACTTTTTAAGGACCAGTTCAGGTCTGAAGTAACTTTGTGAGGCTTACATAATTGAAACCACCCAAAAACTACACCCCTCAAGGTATTCAAAACTGATTTTACAAATGTCGTTAACCCTTTAGGTGTTCCACAAGAATTAATGGTAAATGGAGATAAAATTTCAGAATTTAAATTTTTTTGGGCAAATTTTCTATTTTAATCCATTTTTTCCAGTAACAACAGCAAAAAACTCAATATTTATTGCCCTGATTCTGTAGTTTGCAGAAACACCCCATATAAGGTCGTAAACTATTGTACGGGCACACAGTAGGGCGTAGAGGGAAAGGAGCACCATGTGGCTTTTGGAAGGCAGATTTTGCTGGACTGGTTTATTTACACCATGTCCCATTTGAAGCCCCCCTGATGCACCCCTACTGTAGAAACTCCATAAAAGTGACCCCATCTAAGAAACTACATCCTCAAGGTATTTAAAACTGATTTTACAAACTTTGTTAACCCTTTAGGTGTTCCACAAGAGTTATTGGCAAATGGAGATGAAATTTAAGAATTTCAATTTGTTGGCAAATTTTCAATTTTAATCAATTTTTTCCAGTAACAAAGCAAGGTTTAACAGCCAAACAAAACGTAATATTTATTGCCCTGATTCTGTAGTGTGCAGAAACACCCCATATGTGGTCGTAAACTACTGTACGGGCACATGGTAGGGCATGGAGGAGCGCCGTGTGGTTTTTGGAAGGCAGATTTTGCTGGACTGGTTTATTTACACCATGTCCCATTTAAAAAAAAACTGATGCACCCCTAGAGTAGAAACTCCATAAAAGTGACCCCATTTTGGAAACTACGGGATAAGGTGGCAGATTTGTTGGGACTATTTTTAGGGTACATATGATTTTTGTTTGCTCTATATTACATTTTTGTGAGGCAAGGTTACCAAAAATATAAATTCTGAAATTTCATCTCCATTTGCCATAAATTGTTGAGGAACACCTAAAGGGTTAATAAAGTTTGTAAAATCAGTTTTGAATACCTTAAGGGGTGTAGTTTCTTAGATGGGGTCACTTTTATGGAGTTTCTACTCTAGGGGTGCATCAGGGGTTCTTCGAATTGGACATTGTGCCAGAAAAAAGGCCATCAAAATCTGCCTTCCAGAAACCATACGGCGTTCCTCTCCTTCTACGCCCTGCCGTTTGGTCATACAGAAGTTTACGACGACATATGGGGTGTTTCTGTAAACTGTTGAATCAGGGTAATAAATAATACGTTTTGTTTGGCTGTTAACCCTTGCTTTGTTACTGGAAAAAAATGATTAAAATTGTCATTTTGCCA
Organism: Bufo bufo; assembly: GCF_905171765.1. Taxonomy (NCBI): domain Eukaryota; kingdom Metazoa; phylum Chordata; class Amphibia; order Anura; family Bufonidae; genus Bufo; species Bufo bufo. The sequence goes on along the minus strand of NC_053390.1, from coordinate 795,328,338 downwards.
AAAAATAGCTGCTTTGGCACCGTTTTTATTTTATTTTTATTATCATCTGAGGGGTTAGGTCATGAGGTATTTTTATAGAGCAGATTCTTAAGGTCGCGGCGATACCTAATATGTCTACTTTTTTTAAAATTTATTTAGGTTTTACACTATATTATCCTTTTTTAAACAAAAAAAACAACTATGTAGTATCTCCATAGTCTAAGAGTCAGTTTTTATTTAGTTTTTAGCCGATTATCTTAGCTAGGGGCTCATTTTTTGCGGAATGAGAGTACGGTTTTATTGGCACTATTTTGGGGGGCATTTGACTTTTTGATCGCTTGCTATTACACTTTTTGTGATGTAAGGTGACAAAAAAATAAAAAAATTTGCACCTTTTTTATTTAATTTTTTTAACCATGTTCATCTGAGGGGTTAGGTCATGGGGTATTTTTATAGAGCAGATTCTTACAGACACGGCAATACCTAATATGTCTACTTCTATTTATTTTAGTTTGACAAAATAATATTTTTGAAAAAAAAAATTTTTGTTTTAGTGTCTCAAGTCTGAGAACCATAGTTTTTTTTTCGATTGTCAGTGGCTAAATGGAATTAAAATTGGGGAAGGGGATATATAAATTTAGTACTCCATGGAAGCAACCAATAATGCAGAGGCCCGGATGATCGGGGCACGTGTCACACTGAGTAGTGGTGTCCTTTTCCGTATCCCCCTCCTGTGACACACTCTGCACTTTTTTTGGGACCGTCCCTTCTTTCCAGTATGGGGGACCAAATCTAGAAAGTGTTGGCCAGGGACGATCCGGGCGCCTCCAGTTCCCGAGGTACTCTGGCCTGCTTTTTCCCGGTCAGAAAAGATCAGGGCCTTGAGGACTGCCTCATAGAACTAAAGGAATTTCCCTGTGTTGCCAGTGCTGTGGGACAGCACAAAAGAGTTGTACAAGGCAACCTGTACCAAGTAGACCGCAACTTTTTTGTACCATTCCCGGGTTTTGCGCATGGCGTTATATGGCTTGAGGACTTGATCAGAGAGATCAACTACTCCCATATACCGATTGTAGTCGACGATACAATCGGGCTTGAGGACCGTTGCCGCGGTACCTCGCACAGGGACAGGGGTGATGCCGTTACCGTGAATTGTGGACAGTACAAGGACATCCCTCTTGTCTTTATATCTGACCAGCAACAGGTTTCCACTGGTAAGGGCACGGGTCTCACCCCTGGGGATAGGTACCTGGAGGGGGTGGGTAGGGAGGCCGCATTGATTTTTCCGCACGGTCCCACAAGCGACGTCGATCTGACGGCGAGGGACTTGAACAAGGGGATACTAGTATAAAATTTATCCACGTACAGGTGGTAACCCTTATCTAGCAGTGGGTGCATAAGGTCCCACACAAGTTTCCCGCTAACACCCAGAGTGGGGGGACATTCTGGGGGTTCAATACGGGAATCTCGCCCCTCGTACACACAAAACTTGTAAGTGTACCCTGAGGTACTCTCACAAAGTTTGTACAGCTTCACGCCATACCTCGCCCGCTTAGAGGGAACATACTGGCAAAAAATGAGTCTCCCCTTGAAAGCAATGAAAGACTCATCAACCACGACCTCCCTTCCAGGTACATAGGCCTTCAAAAATTTGGCTCCGAAGTGATCAATGACCGGCCTGATTTTGTACAGGCGGTCATAGGCAGGATCACCTCGGGGGGGGGACGGGGGGGGACGACATGCTGCATTATCTGCATAACGCAGGCATTTCCGAATGGCCTTAAACCGGGTACGTGTCATGGCCGTACTGTAAAGTGGGGTCTGGTAGAGGACGTCCCCACTCCAGTAATGCCTGACACTGGGTTTTTGGACTAGGCCCATGTGCAGCACGAGGCCCCAAAATGTCCTCATCTCGGCCCATATCCAGCCACCAGCCCTAGCCAAAAAGGAGCCCGGGTGTTGAGCAATGAACTGTTGGGCGTACAAGTTTGTTTGCTCCACCATCAGATTCACTAAGTGGTCACTGAAAAAAAGACTAAAATAGTCGTATTCAGTAAAGCCCACTGTGGGAATCTGGATTCCTGCTTGGCCAACAAAATCAGGAATCACAGGCTCAAAATTCCCTGGGGTACACCATGAAAGTTTACCTGTAGGGGGCTCAGGTGGACTTATCTGGTGGGCCTGAAAACTAGTACGAGCCCCAGAGCTGCTCGTACTAGTGTGGGCCACAGGGTCGCTGGCATGGCAGTCCCCTTTCTCTGCCTGGCGACGTCTCCGCCGCCTTGGGGGCTCATCATCATCGCTAGATGATGAGGATGATGCGGATGACAAGAGGAAAGTGGGGTCATCTTGTCCTCACTGGGGCTCTCGGATTCGGAGGCAAGCAGGGCGTATGCCTCCTCGGCCGAGAACGTCCAGCGGGCCATAGGGGAGTGTGTGTGTGTGCGTGGAAACTTTATTCAGTGTGCGTGTGTGTGGGGGACGGGTGTTCGCGTACTTTGCCCTACACCTAACAGAAAAAATTAAATATAAAATAACAAAAAAAATGTAAATTCCCAAAAAGTGTAAAAAAAATAAATAAATGATTCAATCGCGCTGATCAGCGGTGGGGTGGGTGATGCGCTAACAGTGGCCGAACGCTAAAAGTGCCGTCCACAGTCAGCACATGCAAAAAAACAACAACTTGCGCCTCAAAAAAAGTGTGTGGGGGGGGACAAGCTGCAGAACCCCTGGGGGGTCTAGGGTCACACAGCTGAGTGCTGTGGACCCTGGGTGCTACAACACTATAAAAAAACTTTTTTTTTTTACCCTAACTCTCCCTCACTATCCCTGCCTAATCTACCTCTCCCTACCTCACCCAAATATGCTGATTTGTGCCTGATGGCACAAAAAACGTACACAGTAGCCGGAGCTCCTCTCTCTCCCCGCTCCACGAACGTGTATGAGCGGAGAGAGGAGCTCCGGCAATTCAAATCTGACGCTGCGCCCTCCCACCTGCCCAGCCAATCAGAAGCGATCCTGAGAGATGGCGTGGCCGCCACCTCCCAGGATCGCAGGACGGTGATTGGTGGTGTATTATCACACCACCGATCACCGTCCTATTCCGGAACCGGAAATGCAGCAAACCGCAGGTCTGAATTGACCTGCGGTTTGCTGCGATCGCCGACACGGGGGGATCACAGCACCCCCTGGGCATTGTACCAAGGTGCCTGCTCAATGATTTGAGCAGGCACCTTGTTCCGATCACCGCCCGCCGCACAGCGGTGATCGGAACTACACAGGGCGTACCTGTACGCCCTGTGTCATTAAGTACCAGGACATCAGGGCGTACAGGTAAAATTGTTGTGTCATCAGCAAGTGTGACGTGTCTGGTACAAGAATATTCAACACTATTCGCAAATATGAATATATTCTAAATATTCGCAAATTCTCAAAGTGGCGATATTCGCGATTCGAATATTCACGCTCAACACTAGTCAGTGGTAAATGTGCACCACTTGTGCAGTGTGTATGTGGTGCATGAGCAACATTTGTTAGGCATAAGATACCATGTGAATCATATGTCCAGCATGAGTGGTGCATGTGTCTAGCATGCATTTGCATGTGTGGCGAGCGTGTTCTGAGTTTGAGAGATTGATGTGTAGCATGTATCCAGTGTGTAAATGGTGTATTTGTGGTACAGTGAGGAACAGAAGTATTTGAACACCCTGCGATTTTGCAAGTTCTCCCACTTAGAAATCATGGATGGTCTGAAATTCACATTGTAGGTGCATTCCCACTCTGAGAGACAGAATAAAAAAATAAATTCAGGAAACCACATTGTATGATTTTTATAGAATGTATTTGTCTTGCACTGATGAACATAAGTATTTGAACACCTAAGAAACAGCAAGAATTCTGGCACTCAAAGATCTGTTACTGTGCCTTTAAAAGTCCACCTTAACTCTACTCATTAATCTTAGTAGCACATGTCTGAGCTCTTTAACCACCTCAGCCCCCCTAGCTTAAACACCCTGAAAGACCAGGCCACTTTTTACACTTCTGACCTACACTACTTTCACCGTTTATTGCTCGGTCATGCAACTTACCACCCAAATGAATTTTACCTCCTTTTCTTCTCACTGATAGAGCTTTCATTTGGTGGTATTTCATTGCTGCTGACATTTTTACTTTTTTTGTTATTAATCGAAATTTAACGATTTTTTTGCAAAAAAATGACATTTTTCACTTTCAGTTGTAAAATTTTGCAAAAAAAACGACATCCATATAGAAATTTTGCTCTAAATTTATAGTTCTACATGTCTTTGATAAAAAAAAAATGTTTGGGTAAAAAAAAAATGGTTTGGGTAAAAGTTATAGCGTTTACAAACTATGGTACAAAAATGTGAATTTCCGCTTTTTGAAGCAGCTCTGACTTTCTGAGCACCTGTCATGTTTCCTGAGGTTCTACAATGCCCAGACAGTACAAACACCCCACAAATGACCCCATTTCTGAAAGTACACACCCTAAGGTATTCGCTGATGGGCATAGTGAGTTCATAGAACTTTTTATTTTTTGTCACAAGTTAGCGGAAAATGATGATTTTTTTTTTTTTTTTTTTTTCTTACAAAGTCTCATATTCCACTAACTTGTGACAAAAAATAAAAAGTTCTATGAACTCACTATGCCCATCAGCGAATACCTTGGGGTCTCTTCTTTCCAAAATGGGGTCACTTGTGGGGTAGTTATACTGCCCTGGCATTCTAGGGGCCCAAATGTGTGGTAAAGAGTTTGAAATCAAATTCAGTAAAAAATGACGAGTGAAATCCGAAAGGTGCTCTTTGGAATATGGGCCCCTTTGCCCACCTAGGCTGCAAAAAAGTGTCACACATCTGGTATCCCCGTACTCAGGAGAAGTTGAGGAATGTGTTTTGGGGTGTCTTTTTACATATACCCATGCTGGGTGAGATAAATATCTTGGTCAAATGACAACTTTGTATAAAAAAATGGGAAAAGTTGTCTTTTGCCAAGATATTTCTCTCACCCAGCATGGGTATATATAAAATGACACCCCAAAACACATTCCCCACCTTCTCCTGAGTACGGAGATACCAGATGTGTGACACTTTTTTGCAGCCTAGGTGGGCAAAGGGGCCCATATTCCAAAGAGCACCTTTCGGATTTCACTCATCATTTTTTACAGAATTTGATTTCTAACTCCTTACCACACATTTGGGCCCCTAGAATGCCAGGGCAGTATAACTACCCCACAAGTGACCCCATTTTGGAAAGAAGACACCCCAAGCTATTCCGTGAGGGGCATGGCGAGTTCCTAGAATTTTTTATTTTTTGTCACAAGTTAGTGGAAAATGATGATTTTTTTTTTTTTTTTTTTTTTTCATACAAAGTCTCATATTCCACTAACTTGTGACAAAAAATAAAAACTTCCATGAACTCACTATGAAACACAGAGAGGAAATGCACCAAACAGAAATGCTACTGACTATACTGGGAAGTCATACATGCAGGTATTAAAAGCTGAGACTTTCGCCAATATGTTCCAGTCAGGAAGATATCGGAGCCCATCAATGCACCACGTCACGGTCACTCAGCATGGCAAAGGGTCCTAGCCGCTACTCTAACTATGGTGTGAACATGGTCTGGGGGTGATATAATTCAGCACACAGCCAAGCCTCCACATTGTACTACCACAGTATTCATGCTGGGCCTTTGTGTGGAGGCTTGGCTGTGTGCTGAATTATATCACCCCCAGACCATGTTCACACCATAGTTAGAGTAGCGGCTAGGACCCTTTGCCATGCTGAGTGACCGTGACGTGGTGCATTGATGGGCTCCGATATCTTCCTGACTGGAACATATTGGCGAAAGTCTCAGCTTTTAATACCTGCATGTATGACTTCCCAGTATAGTCAGTAGCATTTCTGTTTGGTGCATTTCCTCTCTGTGTTTCATATGTTTATTTGCTACATTCTGTGTAGTTTGCTCTTGTGGTGCATGTGGACCGCGTCGACGTCCTCCATTGTATGCATATTTTGCTGGGGTTAGTCGATTATTGCGGTCCACATGCGGTGGGGCTGCTCCCTCAATAAAAGACACGCCACAGTGTCAGGGGCTGAGCAGCTCCTCCAGAATTGCCACTTCATTTCTGTGTTTTTGGCATGAACTCACTATGCCCATCAGCGAATACCTTGGGGTCTCTTCTTTCCAAAATGGGGTCACTTGTGGGGTAGTTATACTGCCCTGGCATTCTAGGGGCCCAAATGTGTGGTAAGGAGTTTGAAATCAAATTCTGTAAAAAATGACGAGTGAAATCCGAAAGGTGCTCTTTGGAATATGGGCCCCTTTGCCCACCTAGGCTGCAAAAAAGTGTCACACATCTGGTATCCCCGTACTCAGGAGAAGTTGAGGAATGTGTTTTGGGGTGTCTTTTTACATATACCCATGCTGGGTGAGATAAATATCTTGGTCAAATGACAACTTTGTATAAAAAAATGGGAAAAGTTGTCTTTTGCCAAGATATTTCTCTCACCCAGCATGGGTATATGTAAAATGACACCCCAAAACACATTCCCCACCTTCTCCTGAGTACGGAGATACCAGATGTGTGACACTTTTTTGCAGCCTAGGTGGGCAAAGGGGCCCATATTCCAAAGAGCACCTTTCGGATTTCACTCGTCATTTTTAACAGAATTTGATTTCAAACTCCTTACCACACATTTGGGCCCCTAGAATGCCAGGGCAGTATAACTACCCCACAAGTGACCCCATTTTGGAAAGAAGACACCCCAAGCTATTCCGTGAGGGGCATGGCGAGTTCCTAGAATTTTTTATTTTTTGTCACAAGTTAGTGGAAAATGATGATTTTTTTTTTTTTTTTTTTTTTCATACAAAGTCTCATATTCCACTAACTTGTGACAAAAAATAAAAACTTCCATGAACTCACTATGCCCATCAGCGAATACCTTGGGGTCTCTTCTTTCCAAAATGGGGTCACTTGTGGGGTAGTTATACTGCCCTGGCATTCTAGGGGCCCAAATGTGTGGTAAGGAGTTTGAAATCAAATTCAGTAAAAAATGACGAGTGAAATCCGAAAGGTGCTCTTTGGAATATGGGCCCCTTTGCCCACCTAGGCTGCAAAAAAGTGTCACACATGTGGTATTGCCGTACTCAGGAGAAGTTGAGGAATGTGTTTTGGGGTGTCTTTTTACATATACCCATGCTGGGTGAGATAAATATCTTGGTCAAATGACAACTTTGTATAAAAAAATGGGAAAAGTTGTCTTTTGCCAAGATATTTCTCTCACCCAGCATGGGTATATATAAAATGACACCCCAAAACACATTCCCCACCTTCTCCTGAGTACGGAGATACCAGATGTGTGACACTTTTTTGCAGCCTAGGTGGGCAAAGGGGCCCATATTCCAAAGAGCACCTTTTGGATTTCACAGGTCATTTTTTACTGAATTTGATTTCAAACTCCTTACCACACATTTGGGCCCCTAGAATGCCAGGGCAGTATAACTACCCCACAAGTGACCCCATTTTGGAAAGAAGAGACCCCAAGGTATTCGCTGATGGGCATAGTGAGTTCATGGAAATTTTTTTTTTTTGTCACAAGTTAGTGGAATAGGAGACTTTGTATGAAAAAAAAAAAAAAAAAAAAAAATCATCATTTTCCACTAACTTGTGACAAAAAATAAAAAATTCTAGGAACTTGCCATGCCCCTCACGGAATACCTTGGGGTGTCTTCTTTCCAAAATGGGGTCACTTGTGGGGCAGTTATACTGCCCTGGCATTTTCCAGGGGCCCTAATGTCTGGTAAGTAGGTAAATGACCTGTGAAATCTGAAAGGTGCTCTTTGGAATGTGGGCCCCTTTGCCCACCTAGGCTGCAAAAAAGTGTCACACATCTGGTATCTCCGTACTCAGGAGAAGGTAAGGAATGTGTTTTGGGGTGTCATTTTACATATACCCATGCTGGGTGAGAGAAATATCTTGGCAAAAGACAACTTTTCCCATTTTTTTTATACAAAGTTGGCATTTGACCAAGATATTTATCTCACCCAGCATGGGTATATGTAAAAAGACACCCCAAAACATATTCCCCAACTTCTGCTGAATACGGAGATACCACATGTGTGACACTTTTTTGCAGCCTAGGTGGGCAAAGGGGCCCAAATTCCTTTTAGGAGGGCATTTTTAGACATTTGGATACCAGACTTCTTCTCACGCTTTGGGGCCCCTAAAATGCCAGGGCAGTATAAATACCCCACATGTGACCCCATTTTGGAAAGAAGACACCCCAAGGTATTCAATGAGGGGCATGGCGAGTTCATTGAAAAAAAAAAATTTTGGCACAAGTTAGCGGAAATTGATTTTTTGGATTTTGTTCTCACAAAGTCTCCCTTTCCGCTAACTTGGGACAAAAATTTCAATCTTTCATGGACTCAATATGCCCCTCAGCAAATACCTTGGGGTGTCTTCTTTCCAAAATGGTGTTATTTGTGGGGTGTTTGTACTGCCCTGGCATTTGAGGGTCTCCGCAATCATTACATGTATGCCCAGCATTAGGAGTTTCTGCTATTCTCCTTATATTGAGCATACGGGTAATGAGATTTTTTTTTTTCCGTTCAGCCTCTGGGCTGAAAGAAAAAAATGAACGGCACAGATTTCTTCATTCGCATCGATCAATGTGGATGAAAAAATCTCTGCCAAAAAAAGAAAAAGGAGGGGAAAGGCGTCTGCCAGGACATAGGAGCTCCGCCCAACATCCATACCCACTTCAGCTCGTATGCCCTGGCAAACCAGATTTCTCCATTCACATCAATCGATGTGGATGAATAAATCATTGCCGGGATTTTTTTTTTTATATATACAAAGTGTTTGCCAAAGTATATGAACACCGCCACCTCCTCAGCTCATATGCCTCGGCAAACATATCTTTTACTGCAGAGGAGAAATCTCGTCTTGCAGCGCCGCATACACCGACTTGCGTGTAATCTGACAGCAGCACAATGCTTCTGTCCGAATGCACATCAGTGCTGCAGCTGGTCGATCGGTTTGTCCACCTGGAAGGTAAAAAAAACAAAACAAAAAAGAAAAAACCAGGCCGCAAAGCAATAACTTTATTAACTTTAGAACAGAACATATTAACTTTTTTAAACTTTTTTAACTTTTTTACTTACCGGTAATTTTTTTTTTGTTTAGTTTTTTTTACCTTTATAGAACAAACCTCTCCTTCCCCATGGGACAATGTGCAAAGCGCAAATCGCCCAAAGATGTGGCGAAGTACGTTATGCACTTTATCCCAGGTGAAAGGAGAGGTTTGCAGCAGCTGAGAGTAAAAGGGCCCTAATAGCCCTGTGTGCCTGTCCTGTGAGATGCAATCCCTATGCTAGGTGTACCTGTGTGTGGTACTTCCGGAAACACTCTCCATAGCATAGGGCAGGGTGGTCAGCACAGTCAGGACAGAAATAGCGGGTGTCACGCCTTATTCCACTCCTGCTACAGACACGACATCTTTTTCGGGGTGACGGTTGGGTTGAGGTACCAGGAACGACACTGGGGAAATGTCGCTCGTGTAGACGGCTAACTACACTGGGGGATGGGGCCACGGAACCTCCTGGGTAAAGGAGGTTCTCGATGATCTCTTCCTGGAATTTGAGGAAAGATCGTGTTCTCCCAGCCTTACTGTAGAGAACAAAACTATTGTACAGCGCCAATTGAATTAAATATACAGACACCTTCTTATACCAGCGTCTGGTTCTGCGGGAAACTAAATACGGAGACAACATCTGGTCATTGAAGTCCACCCCTCCCATGGGCGCATTATAGTCGTGGACACAGAGGGGCTTTTCAATGACACGGGTTGCTCGCTCAATTTGGATTGTCGTGTCTGCGTGAATGGAGGAGAGCATGTAAACGTCACGCTTGTCTCTCCATTTCACCGCGAGCAGTTCTTCGTTACACAAGGCAGCCCTCTGCCCCCTTGCAAGACGGGTGGTTACAAGCCGTTGGGGGAAGCCCACGCGACTAGTTCGCGCGGTGCCACAGGCGCAAATCCGTTCTAGAAACAAATGCCTAAAGAGGGCCACACTTGTGTAGAAATTGTCCACATAAAGATGGTACCCCTTGCCGAATAAGGGTGACACCAAGTCCCAGACTGTCTTCCCACTGCTCCCCAGGTAGTCAGGGCAACCGACCGGCTCCAGGGTCTGATCTTTTCCCTCATAGACACGAAATTTGTGGGTATAGCCTGTGGCCCTTTCACAGAGCTTATACAATTTGACCCCATACCGGGCACGCTTGCTTGGGATGTACTGTTTGAAGCCAAGGCGCCCGGTAAAATGTATTAGGGACTCGTCTACGCAGATGTTTTGCTCGGGGGTATACAAATCTGCAAATTTCTGGTTGAAATGGTCTATGAGGGGCCGAATTTTGTGGAGCCGGTCAAAAGCTGGGTGGCCTCTGGGACGGGAGGTGGTGTTGTCGCTAAAATGCAGGAAACGGAGGATGGCCTCAAATCGTGCCCTGGACATAGCAGCAGAGAACATGGGCATGTGATGAATCGGGTGCGTTGACCAATATGACCGCAATTCATGCTTTTTTGTCAGGCCCATGTTGAGGAGAAGGCCCAAAAAAATTTTAATTTCGGAAACTTGGACTGGTTTCCACCGGAAAGGCTGGGCATAAAAGCTTCCCGGGTTGGCGGATATAAATTGTGTGGCATACTGGTTGGTCTCTGCCACGACTAAGTCCAAGAGCTCCGCAGTCAAGAACAGCTCAAAAAATCCCAGGGCCGAACCGATTTGAGCCGTCTCAACCCGAACTCCAGACTGGGCGGTGAAAGGGGGAACTACAGGTGCGGCTGAAGTTGGTGACTGCCAATCAGGGTTTGCCAGCACCTCAGGGATTCTAGGGGCTCTACGGGCCTGTCTTTGCGGTGGCTGCGACGGGGTAACTAGTGCACGTGCCACCGTACCAGCTTCAACTGCCCTTCTGGTGCTCGCCACGTCACCATGTTGTACGGCAGTGCTGGTACTAGGTCCAGGGAGGGCTGCGCTGCTGGTGTATGCCTCACCACGTGATCCGGCAGCGACAGCCCCACTCTGCTGCTCTTGAAGCGGATCCTGCATAACCTGTGGTCTAGCGACATGGGGCCGGGTACGCCTGGTGCTGCCAGGGACCTCCACCTCCTCGTCCGAACTTTGGGTCAGAGAGCCACTGCTTTCCACAGGTTCATATTCTGACCCGCTAGATTCATCAGATGAGGGTTCCCACTCCTCATCCGACTGGGTCAGAATCCTGTAGGCCTCTTCAGAAGAATACCCCCTGTTTGACATTTTGGACTACTAAATTTAGGGGTATTCCCTGAGACTACCCAAGAAAAAAAGCAAACCTGTCTTACAAAGGGGAGGCTAGCGAAGTACCGGAGGCCGCTGCGGTTGATAAAAAATATCAAAACTGATTTTTTTATCGCCGCAGTGCGTGTAAAATGAATGTGCAGTGATCAAAAAATATATATTTTTTGTCACTGCGGTGGGGCGGGCGTGGGTGAACGCACGTGTGGGCGACCGATCAGGCCTGATCGGGCAAACACTGCGTTTTGGGTGGAGGGCGAACTAAAGTGACACTAATACTATTATAGATCTGACCGTGATCAGTTTTGATCACTTACAGATACTATAAAAGTACAAATGCTGATTAGCGATACGCTATTCAGCGAATAAAAGTGACTGCGGTGCGGTGGGGTGGGCGCTAACTGACGCTAACTACCTAACCAAGGGGCCTAAACTATCCCTAAAACCTAACAGCCAATACTAGTGAAAAAAAAAAAGTGACAGTTTACACTGATCACTTTTTTTCCTTTCACTGGTGATTGACAGGGGCGATCAAAGGGGTGATCAAAGGGTTAATTGGGGTGCAGGGGGGTGATCAGGGGCTACAGTGAAGTGTTGGTGCTACTCACAGTTCAGTCTGCTCCTGTGCTGGATCCAACCGACGAAAAGGACCAGCACAGGAGCAGAGAAGCCATATAACAGATCATATTTACTAATATGATCTGTTATATGGCTTGTGATTGGATTTTTTAAAAATCGCCAGCCTGCCAGCCAATGATCGTTGCTGGCAGGCTGGTGACTAACTTGTTCTTTAACTTTTGCCGGCCCGCGATGCGCATGCGCGGGCCGGCTTGGAGCGAAATCTCGCGTCTCGCGAGATGACGCGTATATGCGTGACTGTGCGCAGCGCTGCCACCTCCGGAACGCGAATCTGCGTTAGGCGGTCCGGAGGTGGTTAAGACACCTGTCCACCCCACAGTCAGTCAGACGCCAACTACTACCATGGGCAAAACCAAAGAGCTGTCAAAAGACACCAGAGACAAAATTGTGGACCTCCACAAGGCTGGAAAGGGCTACGGGACAATTGCCAAGCAGCTTTGTGAAAATAGAGCAACTGTTGGAGCAATTTTTAGAAAATAGAAGAGGCTAAAGATGACTGTCAGTCTCCCTCGGACTGGGGCTCCATGCAAGATCTCACCTCGTGGGGTATCACTGATGATAAGAAAGATGAGGAATCAATCCATAACTACAAGGGAGGATCTGGTCAATGACATGAAGAGAGCTGGGACCACAGTTTCAAAGTTCACTGTCGGTAGAGCATTACGCCGTTATGGTTTCAAATCATGCATTGCACGGAAGGTTCCCCTGCTCAAGTCATCACATATCCAGGCCCGTCTGAAGTTTGCCAATGACCATCTAGATGATCCAGAGGAGGCATGGGAGAAAGTCATGTGGTCAGATCAGACCAAAGTAGAACTTTTTGGTCTAAACTTCACTCATCGTGTTTGGAGGAAAAAGAAGGATGAGTTGCATCCCAAGAACACCATCCCTACTGTAAAGCATGGGGGTGGTAACATCATGCTTTGGGGGTGCTTTTCTGAGAAGGGGACAGGACGACTGCACTATATTAAGGAGAGGATGAATGGGGGCATTTATTGTAGGATTTTGAGCAACAACCTCCTTCCCTCAGTCAGAGCATTGAAGATGGGTCGTGGCTGGGTCTTCTAACATGACAACGACCTGAAGCACACAGCCAGGATAACTAAGGAGTGGTTCCGTAACAAGCATATGAAGGTTCTGGAGTGGCCTAGCCAGTCTCCAGACCTAAATCCAATAGAACATCTTTGGAGGGAGCTGAAACTCCATGTTGCTCAGCAACAGCCCCGAAACCTGACAGATCTAGAGGAGATCTGTGTGGAGGAGTGGGCCAAAATCCCTGTTGCAGTGTGTGCAAACCTGGTCAAGAACTACAGGAAACTTTTGACCTCTGTAATTGCAAACAAAGGCTTCTGTACCAAATATTAACACTGATTTTCTCAGGTGTTCAAATACCTATGTTCAGCAGTGCAAGATAAATAAATTCTTTAAAAATTATACAATGTGATTTCCTGAATTTTTATTTTATTCTATCTCTCAGAGTGGGAATGCACCTACAATTGCAGTAAGCCGGATTGGGACTGATGCACACTGGCGCAATATTAATAGTTTTTGTTCGTGACGCCAATTGCAATGTGCGCAGGTTATAGTCTCAGGGCCCTTTAAGATGTTACAGCTCACGTACCAGGTGAGGAATGCCAGAGTGGGGATAGTGTCTCTGTGTAATGTCAACGGTGTCTCCTACCTTGGTACAGCTGGACTCCTGGATCCTGGCTCACTTGCAATAAAATGAGTGTTGTCAGTAGGAGTAACTGAGGAACTTTGATAGTAAGACATGAGATCCAGACTGGTGATATAATCCAACTTGTCTTTACTTAATGCAGCTTGAATCCATACGAGTAACAGCATTAGCCTTGGGTCCCAGCAGGTATTGGCAATATGTGGCAGGAATCAATATATATTCTGCTTCTTATCATATGCCTAGTGAATCTGGCAGGTATCTATCTTCTGCTCTGTCTGTCTTCTGCTTGATATGGGCCTGACTAACTGAGGAGGGATTTGGCTTCTCCTTGTCTCTGGATAAACACTCACAGGACTGCTCGCAGGGTATGATTCTTCCTGGAGTTCTGTAGTTCCGGAGGTGCTGCTTTCTTTCTTCCAGCACTGAGGCTGATGGCTCAGTCTGGGAATGGAGATCTTTGGCCTCAGCCGAGGCTGGATCCTAGGTTGGGATCCCTATGTCTGGGAGCTCCTACCAACACAGCCTACCCCTAGCCGGAGTGGCTGGTACACTCACACTTAACTTCCTCTCCTCCCCATGAGGTAGGATGTGGGAACATTCCACTCCTCCTCAAAGACGGGGGAGCTAGACTGGAATGAACTATTCCAGTCTAGATATGCTAAACTGCCTATAGTCTGCTGAACTTATTGCTGCCACCTGCTGGTGTACATGGAAATTACAGCAAATACATTAGACAGGCCCGGAATACATAAAATGGAAAATGCAGATAGATTACACAGGATGACAATATACATACACTGCGTGCAGAATTATTAGGCAAATGAGTATTTTGACCACATCATCCTCTTTATGCATGTTGTCTTACTCCAAGCTGTATAGGCTCCAAAGCCTACTACCAATTAAGCATATTAGGTGATGTGCATCTCTGTAATGAGAAGGGGTGTGGTCTAATGACATCAACACCCTATATCAGGTGTGCATAATTATTAGGCAACTTCCTTTCCTTTGGCAAAATGGGTCAAAAGAAGGACTTGACAGGCTCAGAAAAGTCAAAAATAGTGAGATATCTTGCAGAGGGATGCAGCACTCTTAAAATTGCAAAGCTTCTGAAGCGTGATCATCGAACAATCAAGCATTTCATTCAAAATAGTCAACAGGGTCGCAAGAAGCGTGTGGAAAAACCAAGGCGCAAAATAACTGCCCATGAACTGAGAAAAGTCAAGATGCCACTTGCCACCAGCTGCAACATCACTGGAGTGCCCAAAAGCACAAGGTGTGCAATACTCAGAGACATGGCCAAGGTAAGAAAGGCTGAAAGACGACCACCACTGAACAAGACACACAAGCTGAAACGTCAAGACTGGGCCAAGAAATATCTCAAGACTGATTTTTCTAAGGTTTTATGGACTGATGAAATGAGAGCGAGTCTTGATGGGCCAGATGGATGGGCCCGTGGCTGGATTGGTGAAGGGCAGAGAGCTCCGGTCCGACTCAGACGCCAGCAAGGTGGAGGTGGAGTACTGGTTTGGGCTGGTATCATCAAAGATGAGCTTGTGGGGCCTTTTCGGGTTGAGGATGGAGTCAAGCTCAACTCCCAGTCCTACTGCCAGTTTCTGGAAGACACCTTTTTCAAGCAGTGGTACAGGAAGAAGTCTGCATCCTTCAAGAAAAACATGATTTTCATGCAGGACAATGCTCCATCACACGCGTCCAAGTACTCCACAGCGTGGCTGGCAAGAAAGGGTATAAAAGAAGAAAATCTAATGACATGGCCTCCTTGTTCACCTGATCTGAACCCCATTGAGAACCTGTGGTCCATCATCAAATGTGAGATTTACAAGGAGGGAAAACAGTACACCTCTCTGAACAGTGTCTGGGAGGCTGTGGTTGCTGCTGCACGCAATGTTGATGGTGAACAGATCAAAACACTGACAGAATCCATGGATGGCAGGCTTTTGAGTGTCCTTGCAAAGAAAGGTGGCTATATTGGTCACTGATTTGTTTTTGTTTTGTTTTTGAATGTCAGAAATGTATATTTGTGAATGTTGAGATGTTATATTGGTTTCACTGGTAAAAATAAATAATTGAAATGGGTATATATTTGTTTTTTGTTAAGTTGCCTAATAATTATGCACAGTAATAGTCACCTGCACACACAGATATCCCCCTAAAATAGCTAAAACTAAAAACAAACTAAAAACTACTTCCAAAAATATTCAGCTTTGATATTAATGAGTTTTTTGGGTTCATTGAGAACATGGTTGTTGTTCAATAATAAAATTAATCCTCAAAAATACAACTTGCCTAATAATTCTGCACTCCCTGTATACACCTGGCATGATGTAGCGGGGACAAAGAGTTTAGTGACATACTCTGGGATGTTACACAATGTGAATTTCAGACCCCTCCATGATTTCTAAGTGGGAGAACTTGCAAAATCGCAGGGTGTTCAAATACATCTGTTCCTCACTGTAAGTGCTGTATGTACCATGTGTCCTAAGTGGGATACCCCTCCGTGGCTTCATTCTATGACATATTTCTTATCCACGTTTACTCCTTGGAATGTGGAGGTATATACATGTCTGCCAAACTGTATTTGGAAAACGTATCTTAGCTTGTCACTGTGGGGTGATCAAGCTGGTAGACGATCATAAGGCGCATTACCACGACCCGGTACAGGATACAATAAAGTTTATTTTGAGACAACGCGTTTCGGGGTCTCGACAGCCCCTTTATCAAGTCTACATGGAACATAGATAATAGGAAAAGTACAGTAAAAAATTATAATAAATAAAAACATGTAGACTTGATAAAGGGGCCGTCGAGACCCCGAAACGCGTTGTCTCAAAATAAACTTTATTGTATCCTGTACCGGGTCGTGGTAATGCGCCTTATGATCGTCTACCAGCTTGATCACCCCACAGTGACAAGCTAAGATACGTTTTCCAATATATACCCGAGTGGCGACTTGGCCTTCGTCCCAAGGGGCTTCTTGACGCATCTGGCAGCACTGACCTGCACCTTTTATACTTCACTGCTCACCTACAATACGGTTGCACTTAACTTCGGTGCAACCATAACAGGTGAGTCTATCGCATCCACCAGCTCTCTGAAAGAAGCTGTTGCACCTCGACTTACTTACCCTATGAGCGCCTTTCTCACCCTTTGGCCGTTACCAAACTGTATTTGGAGGCTTCTCCTGAACTCGGGGGCCATAGAGTCAAATAAGTCCTTTGTAGACTGCTCACCTCTACAGGTCTTGCTCTACAACTCTGTTATCTGGTCTGCTTTAAAGATGTTATAGCTTTATCTTGGATAGACCCAAGTCCAGGATGAGCTAAAATGTTAGCCTCACATCTTTGTACTTCGTCTAACACTACTCTCTCCACTACACTGACTGAAGTGTAAAACCTGCTAAACTGGCTCTTAAATGTTCTGTCCTCTCTTTATATAGAGGGTGACATCAGCCCCATCTAGTGGCGGCTATGAGATATGGTCTATAATTATCATGTGCTCACAGGAATACAGAGTGAATGCATACATGACATAATGACAATATGCTTTTGCACTCTGCAGTACACGCCACTCTTGGAGCATGATGCTGCATGTCCAGCATGTCAGTGGTGAATGTGCAGCATTATCCAATCCAAAACATCTAATTGTGGGCAGGGTTTGTGTTAGCCACACCCATTTTTGGCTTGTGACAGTGCAAATTTCCCGGGACTGTCCATGAAGATCAGGGACAATCCTGGCAAATTCTGGACAGTTGGGAGCTACGGTTACGTGTGCAGCGTGTCAGTGGTGAATGTGCTACATGTGTGCTGTGTGAATGTGGTGCCTGAGCGGCATATGTCCCAGCATAGCCGTGTATGAGAATCATGTGTCCAGCATGAACGTTTGACGTGTGGTGAGTGTGAGAGGTTGATGTGCAGCATGTATCCAGTGTGTAAATGGTGTATTTGCGGCATGTATCCAGCATAAGTGCTACATGTACCATGTGTACTTAGTGTGACGGTACAGCCATTGTGTCAGAGGTGCATGTGCAGCATGTGCCTATTTTGTGGTTAGTGAGCGTGTACATGTCCAGTATATGGTATGGCCTGTGTGTAGGTGACGTACATACAGTCACTATCTTCCCCTGCGTATACTGTCAGTGTCTTCAACCTCTTGTTTCCTTGTCTTGTGCCCAAAATAGTAAAAATCACTTCAGAAACCCATATACTGCGCATATACACAGGCTCCATGATGAGATGCAAATACTAACACAGACGGGCAATTACTGTATATTCATTTACGGTTTTTTTTTCCATGAAGAGGACAATAAAGACTAATGTCCTTTTACAACCAGGAGACCAATCATTCCTGAGCTCTAATCAGGTATCATCTACATCATATGATTTTCAAAGAGGACAATTAAAAAAAACAATACCTGGGAGATTCAGGTAACCTGCCTGATGAGCAATTAAAGGAGAACGCCGCAATCAGATGCCATGAACATCGCGGAGAAGTGGAGATGATGCATAAACATTTTCTTTTTTTTATTTATGTAAATTTTACTAAGTTCAATATCTTTTCTAGGAGTGCTTGGAAGAAGGAAGGAGGAGGCATTATCATTCTTCATGGACCAGGTGACCCACATACTTCCCAAGAAAAGCTGTAGTGGTGGGAGGAGGACTCCATCTTGATTTCTTTTTCAGTTTGTACCACTGTATTTTGATGTGTAACCACTCCTCAATCTATCTCGAGGAGTGAAGTGTCAATAGAAAGTTCTTCTAGAAGTCGGACCACTTGATGACTCAAAGGTTGACCTCATAGAGTAAAGGACTATGGAGAGGTGGTGTTACTACACACTGAAGATACTTGGGATACCATAGGGCACTGGGAGACTGGGAAAATGCAAATTTGATTGATTGTGGTGATTATTGGGAATTTTGGGTCACTGGGCAGAGGATTGACTAGCTAACCACGTGAGGTGTAGCACCAGCACCAGATAAGCAATAAAAGTTGGAGAAGGTTCAAGTAGATCCCAAGAACTGAGCTACTTTTAGGGTGGGCTCTGTTGCCAGCAGATAGGTGGTGATGCAAAGATGAGGGACATCTATCAAAACTGGTATAAATGAAATCTGGCTTATTTGCCCATGACAGCCAATCAGATTCCATTTTTTAGATCTCCTCTGAAAAATGAGAGGTGGAATCTGATTGGTTGCCTTGGGCAACTAAGCCAGCTTTCCTTTACACCAGTTTTGATACATCCCTGGGATGTGAATTTATGAATGTTTTTCTATGCAGATCTATAAGGATAGGGGATAAGCAGCAGTTCTGTAGAGAAATAATGGAATGGACATGTCCTTGCTCGACCAACACACCATTTGTCCTGGAAATTAGGACCCCAATAGCCTAATTTTGGGAAGGAACGGACAAGGTATTCACAAGAACATCACAACGCCTCTATTGCCCTCACAGATATCCCAGTGGTCAGGCCCCAAATCATCAATTGATGAGTCCTTCTGAACTACTAAGTGCGCTCTGGTGTGACAACTAGGACTCTATGGTCACGTCACATCACATAGTCCACTGACTGCATTAGAGAGTTACATCACCATGGGCAAAACTTAATAAATACCAACACAACCTGCTGCCATGGGACAATGCAGCCACATGACATGTCACAGCAAAGCATCCATCAAATCAAAGCACCAGTGTTGGTGAGGCCTTAAAGGGGTTGACCCATGACAGTATTCACAGGAGCCCTTCACCAATCACAAAAACAGGGACCCCATGTTCCCCCGTTTAAATGGAGTGCCGATCATGCATGCACTCTGCCACTGCATTCAACTCTATTGGTCTACAGTAGAGATGAGCGAATCTTCCAAGATGTGGTTCGTTTTGGATTCGCCTAATTTATTAAAAAGTTTGGTTCGGGTCCGAATCTATTCGTTCTGAACTATAGTTGCTCCAATTGCCATGGAAATTGGTATGTAACCCCCTCTAGTCCTCTAAAACACAGAATATTTATGAAAAGCTCCTATCTCGTTTCGTTAATTATTTAAAAAAAAATCTGTTTCCTTCTCCTGTCCCCTTGGTCTGATACATCGGCAGGTGTAACTGTATCTACTTTTATCATTGCCACCGCAAACTGCAGTTATTGCTTGGCCGCAACTGACTCCACTTACCTCCTGCCTGGTGGTGACAGAGCACTATTGATTGCTTATTTTTTTTACAATACGTTTTACAAGATTCGTCCGAATCAAACCAGAAAAATTTCGGGTTCGATTCGGTGCCTAAAAAATTGGAGATTTGAAACGAATCTCTGAATCTTCAAATGGATTCGCTCATCTCTAGTCTACAGGAGACACCCGAGCTACAGTCCCATACAGTTGAAGAGACCATGAATGCTTGACCATCACACCATTCAAATGGGAGAATCCTGGTCACCTGTTCTCTTAAAAAGAGGGGAACCCAGTGGTCAGACCCTCACCAGCCAGGCACTTATCCCTTACCCTTTGGATGAGGGATGTGTTTAGAGAGGGTTTCAGGGTTTCAAAAATAAAAAGTAAACAACATTAATTACCCTCACCAATTCCCTGCCACAGTCATTCTGACACAGCTCCTGTGCCTGAAGCTCTCCACTTCATGTCCCAGACCGACACACTGGAAATGTTAGCAAAAGCTTCCTCCCAACCAAGCACTGACTTTAGCACTGACCCACCTAAACCTGTGATTAGCTTACAGAGCTGGGACAGGAAGTGGAGAGCAAGGTTAGAATAGGTGGGTGTGGGAAACCAGTGCAGGTAAGTAACGCTTCTTTTTTATTTGTTACCGTTTTTTACCTATTTTTTAAAAATGTATCTTTCTGGAAAAATCCCTTTAATACTCTGGGTCCTCAGGTAGTCCATTCATCCCTGCTAGAAAGTGTTTGCTTGTGAAAAGTCCAGGGGATTGAAAAATGCTGATATGTCTAAATTGGTTTCTCAGGGGCGGGGACTGTACCTCCTTAATGGCCCATTTGAAGACATTTTTTCTAAGACTTTTGCTTTATTATACTTCCCCTACAAAATGCCAGAGTACAAAATTGTCTTGCCAGGAATCTGGTTTGGGGTAGGGGATCAAGAATGACACTGGAATTTACTCATTGGTGTTCCCTTTGTGTGGCACCACCCCCACAGATCCTACATTGCAGAGTTGAGCCCACAGTAAAACATAAATGGAATCAAATGGTTACTAATTAAAGACTTCATTATTCCGTATCTGACATCTGTGGGGAGAAGTGAAGACTAATCCTTGTGCTCACTTTGAATTATCAGCAGCAGCTTGAAATAAACTTTTTGCTTTTCTACAGAGACTCAATTATAAGAATTAATTACTGAGAAGCATCTTGGAATGACAGGTATGACTGAGAGTAATGAATATTTACAATTAATCCGATAATGATAATTAGTTGTCGGCAGCAGGCAATGACCTGCCGCCAAAAAGACAATTATCATAATTTTTTTTTTTAAAAACATACTTTATTGGACTCCAGCATGAGTACCACATACTGGGAGACAACCACTAATGGCAATTAAAGTGCCTGTGTGATGTATACATCTGCATTGCTATACAGAGTTACCCCCTCATTTCTACCGCCTATGTTCTACAGTTTTGCCTCAGTGTCAGTCTACACTGATACTCTAGCATTCTGTTTATGAACCAGCAAGATCAGGATGAACAGTATTTTAGGTTCAAGGGGCTGCCTTATTTTTTCTTGTAGGAGCTTTAAAAAAACTGATTTTTGACAAAAGAGGATCGCTAAATAAAATTTTTTATGGAATTAGGTTAGCATCTATGCTTTTCTTCACTCTCAGTTCAATGCGTGTGCTCCCTTGTATTTAAATATCCTAGGCAGATTGACAAGATGGTGCTTTCCCTAGGCAGTTAACTTCCCCTGTCCCCTCCCAATATTATACCGTTCCACCTCTGTGTCAGTCTCCACTGGCAGTTTGACATTCTATTCATAAAAGAGGAGATTAGCATGAACAGTGTTATCGGTTTAAACAGATAACTGAATGAATAGCCAAAAATTTTTTAAAAAACAGAGGATTTTTTTGAGTAAAGGGGATACTCCTAAACCCCAGCGAAACCACTTGTTTTACTTAGTAGAAGGCTATGTCACTAGACCAGTACTGTTGAACGTTGATAAACCGAGTATAAGGGTGCATTCACACAACTGTATTTTTTTGGGGGTCTCAAAACGTGGATTAAAAAAAATACAGATAATATCCGTATTGAATCCGTTGTTTTTTTTGTGGACCAATTGTAATAATGCCTATTGTTGTCCGCAAAACCGACAAGAATAGGACATGTTCTATCTTTTTTGCTGGACTGCGGAACGGACATGCGTTTGGATATCACGTATAATTACCACTGTGGGTCCGGCCACGCTGAGCGGTATGTAGAAAAGGTCCACAAAGGTGAAGAACCTCTTTGAGCTCAGTGGCTATTATGGCTCCTTTACCCTTTCCATGAACTGAGATAATGCCGGACCCCATTGCTTTCTTACAATGTAGTTCCTTTGGAGAAGGGAGTCTTGCACAGGTTTTTGCCATCTAATAGCTATAGTGATTGAACTAACTGGCGCTAGACCCAGTGGTGTGCCTAGGGTGTTTGGCACCCGGGGCGGGTCCTTTCTATGTCACCCCCTCCCCAATACTTAAAAAAAATTGTACCTTCTCACAGTAGTATTGCCCTCACTGTACAACTTTCACAGGAGTTATGCGCTGATTGTTCCCCCTTCCAGTACTTATCCCTTCATTGTGCCCCCTTCACAGCAGTTATGCCCTCATTGTGCCCCCCTCACAGTAGTAATACCTTATCTGTGCCCCCTTTACAGTTGTAATGCCCTCTCTGTGCCCCTTCAGAGTAGTTATGCACTTACTGTGCCCCCATAACAGTAATAATGCCCTCTGTCCCCCTTCACAGTAATAATACACACTCAGTGCCTCATAACAGTTATGCCCACCCACTTCACAGGAGTAATGCTCTCTATGCCCCCTTCATAGTAATAATGCCCATTGTTCCTCCTTCATAATAGTAATGCCCATTGTGCTCCCTTTATAGTAGTAATGCTCATTGTGTCCTTCATAGTTATAATGTCCATTGTATCCCATTTTTAGTAGTAATGTCCATTGTGCCCCTTCTATAGTAGTAATGCCCATTGTGCCCCCTCCACAGTAGTAATGCCCATTGTGCCCCCTTTATAGTAGTAATGCCCATTGTGCCCCCTCCACAGCAGTAATGCCCATTGTACCCCCTCCATAGTAGTAATGCCCATTGTGCCCCCTCCACAGTAGTAATGGCCATTGTGCCCCTTCATAGTAGTAATGCCCATTGTGCCCCCCTAATAGTAAGAATGCCCTCTGTGCCCCTTTGTAGTAGTATTGCTCTCTGTGCCCCCTCCATGGTAGAAAAGCCATATGTGCCCCCTCCATGGTAGAAAAGCCATATGTGCCCCCTCCATGGTAGAAATGCCCTCTGTGCCCCCTCCATGGTAGAAATGCCCTCTTTGCCCCCTCCATGGTAGAAATGTCCTCTTTGCCCCCTCCTTGGTAGAAATGCCCTCTGTGCCCCCTCCATGGTATTAATGCCCTCTTTGCCCCCTCCATGGTAGAAACGCCCTCTGTTAAAAAAATAAAAATAAAACACACAGTAACTACTCACCTTGTCCCATTCCTGAAGCTCACAGTCCTCTCTTCCCTGTAGGCACCGATCACTCTGCAGCACTGTGTGGGCGGAGCTTGGCAGGTTCCCAGGCTTCAGGTGCCTCCGACACTGGCCGGCAGCGCGATCTCTGCCTGCAGGCTGAATGGTGGAGCAGGGAGAAGTTTCACTGCTTCACCACTCAGTGCGGGAGAGACGGAGCTGATGGAAGTGCTTATTACTTCTAGGCTCTTATAGGCTCTGGCACCTCCTGACAGCGGCACCCGGGGCGGACCGCCCCCCCACGGCCCCCCTTAGCACGCCACTGGCTAGACTGGCCTTTAGCTAAACTCATTTAATAATCTATATTCTACTAGTAATTTTTGTGAAAATAAAAAATTGTAATGTCCCCTTGTGCTTTCTAGCTGTACATTGGATTCACTGTCTATCACAGTATGGTTTCTACAATGTAGCAGTATGCGCCTGTCATTTTTATTACACATTTTGAGACGTATGGTAATTAGTAGGGCACGCCCTATGTTGGATGGTGCCCTGTGTGGTACATTCTGTTGGCATCCTTCCATACCATGTTCTGTCCTACTGCTTTAAGGGGTTATATTAAAGGGGTTGTCCCACAAAATATATTCTACATTTTGCAAACCAGCGCCTGGATCTGAATACTTTTGTAATTGCATGTAATTAAAAATTTAGTACAGCCATTAAGTTAAACAATAAAATGTATCTGTATAGCACCACCTGCTGTTGGGGCTTTGCCTTATTTAACAACCCGAATATCTTAAATATTTCAAACATAGCAAGGCACTTCATACAGAACCATGCTCGTCAGGTGTCATTTTTCCAGGCATTTGCCATAGAGCGAGTACTGGCCCCCAAAACGGGTGGGGATCATCGGAAAAAAATCCTTCTCCGCGAGGCCTACTGGATTTTTAGACTTGCTACTAGAATTCCAGCAGGCCTCAATTTGAAAAAATAATTAATATATATTTATCAGTGAGTTACTAAATAAATAGAATAGTTTTGAATATATGTTACTAGAAACTCAACATGATGGTATAATGTATACTTATCAAATTAATCTTCCCCAATATAGAAATATTGATGATAATTCGGGCTGTCCGATTTCTACACACATCTCTGTTCATCCGTACACAGGACCCTGGTCAGACAGGGCGGTTTTTCTCTTGTACTTTGGTTGTTTATAGAACTGTTTGATTTAGCGCATCCAGGGTTTATTGAAAGCTATGTATTCCATTGTGTTATATATATGTAGCTGTTGCTGCCTGTGATTAGCACAATAATTTTTCCAAATTTGCTTCCAGGAGTACAAGGTTACTCGCAGTTATCAACAACCAACAGTATTATAAATAAATTGTTTAACGTAATCTGCTACAACATAATGGATTCCAGCCAGCTGGAAAATAGAAGGTCATTTTTTTGTTGTTTGTTTTTGTATGTATATTATATATTTTTAATTGATGAAATGATGGCATGTTTACACTGTGCGGTTTTCTTGTCAGGGAATGAATACCTTGGAACTCCCGGGGTTAATATGCTCAGAGAAATGTCCACACAGTGTGTTACTAATTATAACAGTGATTGATGCAGCAAACGAAAAGGCGTGTCATTGATTGTGGCAGCCTATGGAGTTGGAGACTCCTTCCTCGTTGTTGGGGGAGGCGTACTCCAACTCCTTTAAATTGAGGGGCAACACTTGGCAAAGTGTTACGACTAAGGGTACCTACCCGAAACGCGTCAACGTCATGCCATGTAGGAGGTGGTTATGTCTGTTAACTTCATGTGATCAATAAAGAAGAGCTGACAGAGGAACTCTATTTGTCTCCGGGACCTTTCTTCCTTCACTTACCTGCAGCCTGCTATGGGAACACTTCCCTAGGGCCTCTGGAGCCGGGACTACACATTCCACCAGGGCGGTGAGCTGGATAAAGTATTTTATACTTTGCCTTATTTCTCTGTCCAGCCCGCCGAGGTGGTCCAGTGGCTGGTTTTGGGGTGGCCCCAACCCTACGCTGGGTCCCCCGGACACCATAGAGATGTCACCACGTGTTGCTGCTCTCCAGAAGGGATCGAAAGTCCTGGTGCACCCCAATTGGAAATAAGTCCAGAGAGTCAGGGTCTGCAATAAACCAGTGTGCTTCTTTACTGGAGGAATTCAGGTGCAAAACAATACATAGCGCTGGCTTCTCCAGTCTTCTCCCTGGAAGAAGAAGGGTTTGATTCTGAGGAAAGGCCTAAGTTACCTGTCTCTTTCTCTCTCTTTCAGAAGGCCGGTACCCTGGTCAAAGCTTAGAGGCCCAGAGTCTGTTGCAGAGTATTCCTGCCTCATCATGTTCTTCTGGTCACTCAAGTAGTCTGGCAGAGTCCCCCCCTCCAAGCACTGGTTCCTAACTGCAGAACACTAGGGGCTCTGACTGCTCTCCTTATATACAGTTTCTAGCTAGACTGGAACCTTCTAGTTGGAGCCGTGGAGTGGAGAAACTCAACCCAAACAAATACAATGTTACAACTCACATCTCTCATAGACTTACATTAGAGCTTCAATGCTCTTCTTTAACCCCTATGGTAACTGTGGAAAATTACTAGCTTCTCATTATTAGCTAGAAAGTCCCAAAAGTCTCTCAGTGTTCATTAACTCTTTCAACAGTGCCATGCAAACACAGTGCAAATGAGTAGGATATATATAACAACAAACATATAAAATGCAGTTACACAGTATTAAACATTAGAAGTCAATGCAAGTTAACCTTTTAACATGAAATAAAGTGAGGAGTTGGTGACTTTTCATAGGGGAAATAGGGGCAAATGTTCACAAATGTCCAGACATCAAAGAAAAGGGCACAACACATTAATTGTGAGATAACCCCTTTATGATTGTTAAAGTTGTTGTGGTCAGTACCACTAATGTCCATGGGCTGTGTCCACTGGTGTACATACAGGGGTCGCAGGGGTCGCAGTTGCGACTGGGCCCGGCACTCTAGGGGGCCCGGCCGCCTGTGGACCCCTGGCCCCGCCCTGCAGTAGTGCTGTAGTGCCCGCCACCCGCCCCTTTAATATACTTACCCTCCCCGGCCGGCGCTTCACTGTCCTGAGCGCGTACAGCGTCAGGACGTAGTGGGCGCACTATGACCTGACGCTGCATGCTGTCAGATGACAGTGCAGCGCCGGCTGGGAAGACAGAGGAGCGCGACTTCTGCCGGAGGCCCGAAGAGGAGAAGTAGCCGCGGCGCAGAACAGGTAAGGGGGGGGGGCCTGGGGATCACTCTGTGGGCTGCCGCCGCTGGTTGATCTGAGCCGATGGGGGCTGAGTGGGGGTCTCATAGGGGTCTTTGGGCTGATCTGAGGTCTGATGAGGTCTGATGGGGGCTGACTGGGGGTCTTTGGGCTGATCTGAGTTCTGATGGGGGCTAAGTGGGGGTCTGATGGTGATGGGGGTCTTTGGGCTGATCTGAGGTCTGATGGGGCTGAGTGGGGGTCTGATGGGGGTCTTTGGGCTGATCTGAGGTCTGATGGGGGCTGACTGGGGGTCTTTGGGCTGATCTGAGTTCTGATGGGGGCTGTGTGGGGGTCTGATGGTGATGGGGGTCTTTGGGCTGATCTGAGGTCTGATAGGGGCTGAGTGGAGGTCTGATGGGGGTCTTTGGGCTGATCTGATGTCTGATGGGGGCTGACTTGGGGTCTTTGGGCTGATCTGAGGTCTGGTGGGGGCTTAGTGAGGGTCTGATGGGGTCTTTGGGCTGATCTGAGGTCTGATGGGGACTGAGTGGGGGTCTTTGGGCTGATCTGAGTTCTGATGGGGGTTGAGTGGTGGTCTTTGGGTTGATCTGAGGTCTGATGGGGGCTGAGTGGGGGTCTCATGGGGTCTTTGGGGTGATCTGAGGTCTGATGGGGGATGAGTTGGCTGATATGAAGTCTCTCTGCAGTGGCAGAGAGACTCACTGAGGCCAGCAGCAGCCATTTTAGTCAGATTACAGCCGCTCTGCAGCTTTGGCTCTAATCTGACTGAAATGGCTGCTGCTGGACTCAGTCTCTCTGCCACTGCTGCTCTTAGGGTGGCCAGACGTCCGGCGCAAGGCCAGGACGATCGGCCAGAAGTCCCCCTTTTTTGTTGTTATGGATAATGGGACGGCGAGTCCGGCTCAGGCATGGTCACTTTAAGTACCAATGGCAGGGGGCAGGGCCTGGCAGCATGTCCGGATCACACTGCGCGCTTATGTGACGTCACAAAGTTATCAGCACTGCAGGTCCGGCAGGAAGTTGGAAACAGAGGAGCGCTGGAGCCACTGCTAGTCTGCCACTGCCCACTTGCCCAGTAGTCTGACTCTATACTACAGTCACTCACCCCACCTCGCATCGTTTTCTCTCTCTCTGCCAGACATTTCTGCCAGCCTCAGCCAGCCCAGGTAATAGTTACTATCTGGCCTTGGTATGTTCTGTATATTATTATATGTGAACTGACCTGGTATACGTTATACATCTTCTGGTATATTAAGATGTATAACTTATACCAGCTGTACATATATAATTATATACAGGAGATACCCAGGTTATACCAGCATGGTCCATATCACTATATACAAGAATATGTATAACTTATACCAGCTGTACATATATAATTATATACAGGAGATACCCAGGTTATACCAGCATGGTCCATATCACTATATACAAGAATATGTATAACTTATACCAGCTGTACATATATAATTATATACAGGAGATACCCAGGTTATACCAGCATGCTTCATATCACTATATACAGGAAGATGTATAACTTATACCAGCTGTACATATATAATTATATACCGGACATACCCAGGTTATACCAGCATGGTCCATATCACTATATACAAGAAGATGTATAACTTATACCAGCTGTACATATATAATTATATACAGGAGATCCCCAGGTTATACCAGCATGGTCCATATCACTATATACAAGAAGATGTATAACTTATACCAGCTGTACATATATAATCATATAAGGAGATACCCAGGTTATACCAGCATGGTCCATAACACTATATACAAGAAGATGTATAACTTATACCAGCTGTACATATATAATTATATACAGGAGATCCCCAGGTTATACCAGCATGCTCTATATCACTATATACAAGAAGATGTACAACTTATACCAGCTGTACATATATAATTATATACAGGAGATCCCCAGGTTATACCAGCATGGTCCATATCACTATATACAAGAAGATGTATAACTTATACCAGCTGTACATATATAATTATATACCGGACATACCCAGGTTATACCAGCATGGTCCATATCACTATATACAAGAATATGTATAACTTATACCAGCTGTACATATATAATTATATACAGGAGATGCCCAGGTTATACCAGCATGCTCCATATCACTATATACAAGAATATGTATAACCTATACCAGCTGTACATATATAATTATATACAGGAGATACCCAGGTTATACCAGCATGCTTCATATCACTGTATACAAGAAGATGTATAACTTATACCAGCTGTACATATATAATTATATACCGGACATACCCAGGTTATACCAGCATGGTCCATATCACTATATACAAGAATATGTATAACTTATACCAGCTGTGCATATATAATTATATACAGGAGATCCCCAGGTTATACCAGCATGCTCCATGTTCACTATATACAAGAAGATGTATAACTTATACCAGCTGTACATAAATAATTATATACAGGAGATACCCAGGTTATACCAGCATGGTCCATATCACTATATACAAGAAGATGTATAACTTATACCTGCTGTACATATATAATTATATACAGGAGATACCCAGGTTATACCAGCATGGTCTATATCACTATATACAAGAAGATGTATAACTTATACCAGCTGTACATATATAATTGTATACAGGAGATACCCAGGTTATACCAGCATGGTCCATATCACTATATACAAGAAGATGTATAACTTATACCAGCTGTACATATATAATTATATACAGGAGATCCCCAGGTTATACCAGCATGGTCCATATCACTATATACAAGAAGATGTATAACTTATACCAGCTGTACATAAATAATTATATACAGGAGATACCTAGGTTATACCAGCATGGTCCATATCACTATATACAAGAAGATGTATAACTTATACCAGCTGTACATATATAATTATATACAGGAGATACCTAGGTTATACCAGCATGGTCCATATCACTATATACAAGAAGATGTATAACTTATACCAGCTGTACATAAATAATTATATACAGGAGATACCTAGGTTATACCAGCATGGTACATATCACTATATACAAGAAGATGTATAACTTATACCAGCTGTACATAAATAATTATATACAGGAGATACCTAGGTTATACCAGCATGGTCCATATCACTATATACAAGAAGATGTATAACTTATACCAGCTGTACATATATAATTATATACAGGACATACCCAGGTTATACCAGCATGGTCCATATCACTATATACAAGAAGATGTATAACTTATACCAGCTGTACATATATAATTATATACAGGAGATCCCCAGGTTATACCAGCATGGTCCATATCACTATATACAAGAAGATGTATAACTTATACCAGCTGTACATAAATAATTATATACAGGAGATACCTAGGTTATACCAGCATGGTCCATATCACTATATACAAGAAGATGTATAACTTATACCAGCTGTACATATATAATTATATACAGGAGATACCTAGGTTATACCAGCATGGTCCATATCACTATATACAAGAAGATGTATAACTTATACCAGCTGTACATATATAATTATATACAGGAGATCCCCAGGTTATACCAGCATGCTCTATATCACTATATACAAGAAGATGAATAACTTATACCAGCTGTACATATATAATTATATACAGGAGATACCCAGGTTATACCAGCTGTACATATATAATTATATACAGGAGATGCCCAGGTTATACCAGCATGCTCCATATCACTGTATACAAGAAGATGTATAACTTATACCAGCTGTACATATATAATCATATAAGGAGATACCCAGGTTATACCAGCATGCTCCATATCACTATATACAAGAAGATGTATAACTTATACCAGCTGTACATAAATAATTATATACAGGAGATACCCAGGTTATACCAGCATGGTCCATATCACTATATACAAGAAGATGTATAACTTATACCTGCTGTACATATATAATTATATACAGGAGATACCCAGGTTATACCAGCATGGTCTATATCACTATATACAAGAAGATGTATAACTTATACCAGCTGTACATATATAATTGTATACAGGAGATACCCAGGTTATACCAGCATGGTCCATATCACTATATACAAGAAAATGTATAACTTATACCAGCTGTACATATATAATTATATACAGGAGATCCCCAGGTTATACCAGCATGGTCCATATCACTATATACAAGAAGATGTATAACTTATACCAGCTGTACATAAATAATTATATACAGGAGATACCCAGGTTATACCAGCATGCTCCATATCACTATATACAAGAAGATGTATAACTTATACCAGCTGTACATATATAATTATATACAGGAGATCCCCAGGTTATACCAGCATGGTCCATATCACTATATACAAGAAGATGTATAACTTATACCAGCTGTACATAAATAATTATATACAGGAGATACCCAGGTTATACCAGCATGCTCCATATCACTATATACAAGAAGATGTATAACTTATACCAGCTGTACATATATAATTATATACAGGAGATACCCAGGTTATACCAGCATGGTCCATATCACTATATACAAGAAGATGTATAACTTATACCAGCTGTACATAAATAATTATATACAGGAGATACCTAGGTTATACCAGCATGGTACATATCACTATATACAAGAAGATGTATAACTTATACCAGCTGTACATATATAATTATATACAGGAGATCCCCAGGTTATACCAGCATGCTCTATATCACTATATACAAGAAGATGTATAACTTATACCAGCTGTACATATATAATTATATACAGGAGATGCCCAGGTTATACCAGCTGTACATATATAATTATATACAGGAGATGCCCAGGTTATACCAGCATGCTCCATATCACTGTATACAAGAAGATGTATAACTTATACCAGCTGTACATATATAATCATATAAGGAGATACCCAGGTTATACCAGCATGCTCCATATCACTATATACAAGAAGATGTATAACTTATACCAGCTGTACATAAATAATTATATACAGGAGATACCCAGGTTATACCAGCATGCTCCATATCACTATATACAAGATGTATAACTTATACCAGCTGTACATACAGTACAGACCAAAAGTTTGGACACACCTTCTCATTCACAGAGTTTTCTTTATTTTCATGACTATAAAGGCATCAAAACTATGAATTAACACATGTGGAATTATATACATAACAAACAAGTGTGAAACAACTGAAAATATGTCATATTCTAGGTTCTTCAAAGTAGCCACCTTTTGCTTTGATTACTGCTTTGCACACTCTTGGCATTCTCTTGATGACCTTCAAGAGGTAGTCCCCTGAAATGGTCTTCCAACAGTCTTGAAGGAGCTCCCAGAGATGCTTAGCACTTGTTGGCCCTTTTGCCTTCACTCTGCGGTCCAGCTCACCCCAAACCATCTCGATTGGGTTCAGGTCCGGTGACTGTGGAGGCCAGGTCATCTGACGCAGCACCCCATCACTCTCCTTCATGGTCAAATAGCCCTTACTTTCAAAGTTTTCCCAATTTTTCGGCTGACTGACTGGCCTTCATTTCTTAAAGTAATGATGGCCACACGTTTTTCTTTACTTAGCTGCTTTTTTCTTGCCATAATACAAATTCTAACAGTCTATTCAGTAGGACTATCAGCTGTGTATCCACCTGACTTCTCCTCAACGCCACTGATGGTCCCAACCCCATTTATAAGGCAAGAAATCCCACTTATTAAACCTGACAGGGCACACCTGTGAAGTGAAAACCATTTCAGGGGACTCCCTGGCTGTGTCTGGTATATTAACCCATTCAGGTGCATTCTGCAGTTCCATACACCACCAACGGACAAGAATGATGCTTGAAAAATGTACCGATTTAAATCCCACTGAGTTCTGAGGCGGGGGCGCTGTTGCCTTGGTATTTATGGAAGTTCTTTTCTGACAGCTGTGGTAGAACAGTGTAACGCAGCTTATAGAAGTGACTCAATTTTCATTGATACTATTACCATTGTACTGTAGTGTGCAGCAGACTTTAGGAAACATCCATTTTCACGCAGGCTGGGGGATATCCTCTAAGCATCAGATTCTCAGACTGTTTTACGTCCAGCCACTTTCAAATAAACCATCCCTATTGATTTGCTGTGATAGAGTTTATTAAGTGGGAAGTGGAGACACAGGAGGCCTGACCTCGGTGTTTGTGACGGCCGTCTCAGAAGAATGGCTCCGTCATCTAGATAATCATTATAATCATTGCTAAGAGCTACTACTATACAACTCCCAGAACCAGAGTATTGGGGGAACGCAGGATAAAAGGCAGGGATTGAAAGAGTTTTCCGAAATGTCTTTACTGATGACCTATCCTCTAAATTCTGATCGGTGGGGGTCCGTCACCCAGGACCAGCAGTTTTGAGAAGGCACCGCCGCTTCTGTGAACACCACTGCCTTCTCACAGCTCACCGAGCACAGCGCCGTACATTGTATAGTGGCTGTGCTTGGTATTGCAGCTCAGCACCATTCACTTCTATGGGGCGGAGCTGCTCGTAGGCCACTTGGAGCCATCACTGGCTTAGGGAAAGCGCTACCGTTAGCACCGGCGCTTCTCAAACAGCTGATCAGCCGGAGTCCCGGGTGTCGGACCCCCACCGATCAGATACGGATGACCTTTTAGGAGGATAGGTCATCAGTAGGGATGAGCGAACCCGAACTGTATAGTTCGGGTTCGTACCGAATTTTGGGGTGTCCGTGACACGGACCCGAACCCGAACATTTTCGTAAAAGTCTGTGTTCGGGTTCGGTGTTCGGCGCTTTCTTGGCGCTTTTTGAAAGGCTGCAAAGCAGCCAATCAACAAGCGTCATACTACTTGCCCCAAGAGGCCATCACAGCCTTGCCTACTATTGGCATGGCTGTGATTGGCCAGTGCAGCATGTGACCCAGACTCTATATAAGCTTGGGTCACGTTGCGCTGCACGTCACTCTGCTGATTGAAGCATAGGGAGAGGTTGCAGCTGCGACGTTAGGGCGAGATTAGGCAGATTAACTCCTCCAAAAGACTTCATTCAGTGATCGATCTGCAGCTGTGGATCATTGAAGTGCTAATATCGACTTGCTCACTTTTTTGAGGCTGCCCAGAACGTTTTTAGATCACTTTTTTTCTGGGGTGATCGGCGGCCATTTTGTGACTTGTGGTGCGCCAGCACAAGCTATCACCAAGTGTATTTAACCATCAATAGTGTGGTTATTTTGTGCTATATCCTACATCAGCTGCAGGCTGAGCCTGTGTCACCGAAGTGCATTTAACCATCAACAGTCTGGTTATTTTTTGGCCATATACTACATCAGCTGCAGGCTGAGCCTGTGTCACCGAAGTGCATTTAACCATCAACAGTCTGATTATTTTTTGGCCATATACTACATCTGGTGCAGGCTGAGCCTGTGTCACCCAAGTGCATTTAACCATCAACAGTCTGGTTATTTTTTGGCCATATACTACATCAGAGGCAAGTTGAGCCTGTCACCCAGCACCTAAAAAATAGACCTGACATTTCTATTCAACCAAATCTGTACTGTTTTAGCTGGTCAAGTTATTTGTAGTGACCGTAAAAGCACTTTTTGTTCTGGGTTGAAAAACTATTCCCAAATTTGCCATTCTCAAAATAACTAGTTTCTGGTATATGAGGCCTACTTGAAATCTATCCCAAAAAGGATATCTTACATTGAAGGTGCTGATAGTGTCATTCAGAAAAACCTAAGACACACGCTACCGTGCAGATAGAAGTCTGATTCTGTGATTAAACCTATACCTGTCACACAGCGCAAAAAAAAACAGGCCTCACATCTCTATTCAACCAAATCTGTACTGTTTTAGCTGGTCAAGTTATTTGTAGTGACCGTAAAAGCACTTTTTTTTTTCTGGGTTGAAAAACTATTCCCAAATTTGCCATTCTCAAAATAACTAGTTTCTGGTATTTGAGGCCTACTTGAAATCTATCCCAAAAAGGATATCTTACATTGAAGGTATTGATAGTGTCATTCAGAAAAACCTAAGACACACGCTACCATGCAGATAGAAGTCTGATTCTGTGATTAAACCTATACCTGTCACACAGCGCAAAAAAAAAACAGGCCTCACATTCCTATACAACCAAATCTGTACTGTTTTAGCTGGTCAAGTTATTTCTAGTGACCGTAAAAGCACTTTTTTTTTCTGGGTTGAAAAACTATTCCCAAATTTGCCATTCTCAAAATAACTAGTTTCTGGTATTTGAGGCCTACTTGAAATCTATCCCAAAAAGGATATCTTACATTGAAGGTGCTGATAGTGTCATTCAGAAAAACCTAAGACACACGCTACCGTGCAGATAGAAGTCTGATTCTGTGATTAAACCTATACCTGTCACACAGCGCAAAAAAAAACAGGCCTCACATTTCTATTCAACCAAATCTGTACTGTTTTAGCTGGTCAAGTTATTTCTAGTGACCGTAAAAGCACATTTTTTTTTCTGGGTTGAAAAACTATTCCCAAATTTGCCATTCTCAAAATAACTAGTTTCTGGTATATGAGGCCTACTTGAAATCTATCCCAAAAAGGATATCTTACATTGAAGGTGCTGATAGTGTCATTCAGAAAAACCTAAGACACACGCTACCGTGCAGATAGAAGTCTGATTCTGTGATTAAACCTATACCTGTCACACAGCGCAAAAAAAAACAGGCCTCACATCTCTATTCAACCAAATCTGTACTGTTTTAGCTGGTCAAGTTATTTGTAGTGACCGTAAAAGCACATTTTTTTTTTCTGGGTTGAAAAACTATTCCCAAATTTGCCATTTTTTAAAAATAACTAGTTTCTGGTATTTGAGGCCTACTTGAAATCTATCCCAAAAAGGATATCTTACATTGAAGGTGCTGATAGTGTCATTCAGAAAAACCTAAGACACACGCTACCGTGCAGATAGAAGTCTGATTCTGTGATTAAACCTATACCTGTCACACAGCGCCAAAAAAAACAGGCCTCACATCTCTATTCAACCAAATCTGTACTGTTTTAGCTGGTCAAGTTATTTCTAGTGACCGTAAAAGGACATATTTTTTTCTGGGTTGAAAAACTATTCCCAAATTTGCCATTCTCAAAATAACTAGTTTCTGGTATTTGAGGCCTACTTGAAATCTATCCCAAAAAGGATATCTTACATTGAAGGTACTGATAGTGTCATTCAGAAAAACCTAAGACACACGCTACCGTGCAGATAGAAGTCTGATTCTGTGATTAAACCTATACCTGTCACACAGCGCAAAAAAAAACAGGCCTCACATTTCTATTCAACCAAATCTGTACTGTTTTAGCTGGTCAAGTTATTTGTAGTGACCGCAAAAGCACTTTTTTTTTCTGGGTTGAAAAACCATTCCCAAATTTGCCATTCTCAAAATAACTAGTTTCTGGTATTTGAGGCCTACTTGAAATCTATCCCAAAAAGGATATCTTACATTGAAGGTGCTGATAGTGTCATTCAGAAAAACCTAAGACACACGCTACAGTGCAGATAGAAGTCTGATTCTGTGATTAAACCTATACCTGTCACACAGCGCAAAAAAAAACAGGCCTCACATTTCTATTCAACCAAATCTGTACTGTTTTAGCTGGTCAAGTTATTTCTAGTGACCGTAAAAGCACTTTTTTTTTTCTGGGTTGAAAAACTATTCCTAAATTTGCCATTCTCAAAATAACTAGTTTCTGGTATTTGAGGCCTACTTGAAATCTATCCCAA
The DNA here is from genome assembly GCF_905171765.1 of Bufo bufo. Classification (NCBI taxonomy): domain Eukaryota; kingdom Metazoa; phylum Chordata; class Amphibia; order Anura; family Bufonidae; genus Bufo; species Bufo bufo. The sequence goes on along the minus strand of NC_053390.1, from coordinate 795,291,959 downwards.
AAAGGATATCTTACATTGAAGGTGCTGATAGTGTCATTCAGAAAAACCTAAGACACACGCTACCGTGCAGATAGAAGTCTGATTCTGTGATTAAACCTATACCTGTCACACAGCGCAAAAAAAAACAGGCCTCACATTTCTATTCAACCAAATCTGTACTGTTTTAGCTGGTCAAGTTATTTCTAGTGACCGTAAAAGCACTTTTTTTTTTCTGGGTTGAAAAACTATTCCCAAATTTGCCATTCTCAAAATAACTAGTTTCTGGTATATGAGGCCTACTTGAAATCTATCCCAAAAAGGATATCTTACATTGAAGGTGCTGATAGTGTCATTCAGAAAAACCTAAGACACACGCTACCGTGCAGATAGAAGTCTGATTCTGTGATTAAAGCTATAACTGTCACACAGCGCAAAAAAAAACAGGCCTCACATCTCTATTCAACCAAATCTGTACTGTTTTAGCTGGTCAAGTTATTTCTAGTGACCGTAAAAGCACTTTTTTTTTTCTGGGTTGAAAAACTATTCCCAAATTTGCCATTCTCAAAATAACTAGTTTCTGGTATTTGAGGCCTACTTGAAATCTATCCCAAAAAGGATATCTTACATTGAAGGTATTGATAGTGTCATTCAGAAAAACCTAAGACACACGCTACCGTGCAGATAGAAGTCTGATTCTGTGATTAAACCTATACCTGTCACACAGCGCAAAAAAAAAACAGGCCTCACATTTCTATACAACCAAATCTGTACTGTTTTAGCTGGTCAAGTTATTTCTAGTGACCGTAAAAGCACTTTTTTTTCTGGGTTGAAAAACTATTCCCAAATTTGCCATTCTCAAAATAACTAGTTTCTGGTATTTGAGGCCTACTTGAAATCTATCCCAAAAAGGATATCTTACATTGAAGGTGCTGATAGTGTCATTCAGAAAAACCTAAGACACACGCTACCGTGCAGATAGAAGTCTGATTCTGTGATTAAACCTATACCTGTCACACAGCGCAAAAAAAAACAGGCCTCACATTTCTATTCAACCAAATCTGTACTGTTTTAGCTGGTCAAGTTATTTCTAGTGACCGTAAAAGCACATTTTTTTTTCTGGGTTGAAAAACTATTCCCAAATTTGCCATTCTCAAAATAACTAGTTTCTGGTATTTGAGGCCTACTTGAAATCTATCCCAAAAAGGATATCTTACATTGAAGGTGCTGATAGTGTCATTCAGAAAAACCTAAGACACACGCTACCGTGCAGATAGAAGTCTGATTCTGTGATTAAACCTATACCTGTCACACAGCGCAAAAAAAAAACAGGCCTGACATTTCTTTTCAACCAAATCTGTCAAGTTATTTGTAGTCACCGTAAAAGCACACTTTTTGTTCTGAGTTGAAAAACTATTCCCAAATTTGCCATTCTCAAAATTGTGGTGAACGGGAACAATGAGGAAAACATCTAATAAGGGACGCGGACGTGGACATGGTCGTGGTGGTGTTAGTGGACCCTCTGGTGCTGGGAGAGGACGTGGCCGTTCTGCCACAGCCACACGTCCTAGTGAACCAACTACCTCAGTTCCCAGTAGCTAGCAGAATTTACAGCAATATTTTGTGGGGCCCAATGCCGTTCTAAGGATGGTAAGGCCTGAGCAGGTACAGGCATTAGTCAATTGGGTGGCTGACAGTGGATCCAGCACGTTCACATTATCTCCCACCCAGTCTTCTGCAGAAAGCGCACAGATGGCGCATGAAAACCAAGCCCATCGGTCTGTCACATCACCCCCATGCATATCTGGGAAACTGTCTGAGCCTCAAGTTATGCAGCAGTCTCTTATGCTGTTTGAAGACTCTGCTGGCAGGGTTTCCCAAGGGCATCCACCTAGCCCTTCCCCAGGGGTGGAAGAGATAGAATGCACTAACGCACAACCACTTATTTTTCCTGATGATGAGGACATGGGAATACCACCTCAGCACGTCTCTGATGATGACAAAACACAGGTGCCAACTGCTGCGTCTTTCTGCAGTGTGCAGACTGAACAGGAGGTCAGGGATCAAGACTGGGTGGAAGACGATGCAGGGGACGATGAGGTCCTAGACCCCACATGGAATGAAGGTCGTGCCACTGACTTTCACAGTTCGGAGGAAGAGGCAGTGGTGAGACCGAGCCAACAGCGTAGCAAAAGAGGGAGCAGTGGGCAAAATCAGAACACCCGCCGCCAAGAGAGTCCGCCTGCTACTGACCGCCGCCATCTGGGATCGAGCACCCCAAAGGCAGCTTCAAGGAGTTCCCTGGCATGGCACTTCTTCAAACAATGTGCTGACGACAAGACCCGAGTGGTTTGCACGCTGTGCCATCAGAGCCTGAAGCGAGGCATTAACGTTCTGAACCTTAGCACAACCTGCATGACCAGGCACCTGCATGCAAAGCATGAACTGCAGTGGAGTAAACACCTTAAAAACAAGGAAGTCACTCAGGCTCCCCCTGCTACCTCTTCTGCTGCCGCCGCCTCGGCCTCTTCTGCTGCTGCCGCCGCCTCGGCCTCTTCTGCTGCTGCTGCCGCCGCCTCGGCCTCTTCCTCTGCCTCTGGAGGAACGTTGGCACCTGCCGCCCAGCAAACATGGGATGTACCACCAACACCACCACCTGCGTCACCAAGCATCTCAACCATGTCACACGGCAGCGTTCAGCTCTCCATCTCACAAACATTTGAGAGAAAGCGTAAATTCCCACCTAGCCACCCTCGATCCCTGGCCCTGAATGCCAGCATTTCTAAACTACTGGCCTATGAAATGCTGTCATTTAGGCTGGTGGACACACACAGCTTCAAACAGCTCATGTCACTTGCTCTCCCACAGTATGTTGTTCCCAGCCGCCACTACTTCTCCAAGAGAGCCGTGCCTTCCCTGCACAAACAAGTGTCCGATAAAATCAAGTGTGCACTGCGCAACGCCATCTGTGGCAAGGTCCACCTAACCACAGATACGTAGACCAGTAAGCACGGCCAGGGACGCTATATCTCCCTAACTGCACACTGGGTAAATGTAGTGGCGGCTGGGCCCCAGGCGGAGAGCTGTTTGGCGCACGTCCTTCCGCCGCCAAGGATCGCAGGGCAACATTCTTTGACTCCTGTCTCCTCCTCCTCCTACTCAGCTTCCTCCTCCTCTTCTTCCACCTGCTCATCCAGTCAGCCACACACCTTCACCACCAACTTCAGCACAGCCCGGGGTAAACGTCAGCAGGCCATTCTGAAACTCATATGTTTGGGGGACAGGCCCCACACCGCACAGGAGTTGTGGCGGGGTATAGAACAACAGACCGACGAGTGGTTGCTGCCGGTGAGCCTCAAGCCCGGCCTGGTGGTGTGCGATAATGGGCGAAATCTCGTTGCAGCTCTGGGACCAGCCGGTTTGACGCACATCCCTTGCCTGGCGCATGTGCTGAATTTGGTGGTGCAGAAGTTCATTCGCAACTACCCCGACATGTCAGAGCTGCTGCATAAAGTGCGGGCCGTCTGTTCGCGCTTCCGGCGTTCACACCCTGCCGCTGCTCGCCTGTCTGCGCTACAGCGTAACTTCGGCCTTCCAGCTCACCGCCTCATATGCGACGTACCCACCAGGTGGAACTCCACCTTGCATATGCTGGACAGACTGTGCGAGCAGCAGCAGGCCATAGTGGAGTTTCAGCTGCAGCACGTACGGGTCAGTCGCACTGCGGATCAGACACACTTCACCACCAATGACTGGGCCTCCATGCGAGACCTGTGTGCCCTGTTGCGTTGTTTTGAGTACTCCACCAACATGGCCAGTGGCGATGACGCCGTTATCAGCGTTACAATACCACTTCTATGTCTCCTTGAGAAAACACTTAGGGCGATGATGGAAGAGGAGGTGGCACAGGAGGAAGAGGAGGAAGAGGGGTCATTTTTAGCACTTTCAGGCCAGTCTCTTCGAAGTGACTCAGAGGGAGGTTTTTTGCAACACCAGAGGCCAGGTACAAATGTGGCCAGACAGGGAACACTACTGGAGGACGAGGAGGACGAGGATGAGGAGGAGGTGGAGGAGGATGAGGATGAAGCATGTTCACAGCGGGGTGGCACCCAAAGCAGCTCGGGCCCATCACTGGTGCGTGGCTGGGGGGAAACACAGGACGATGACTATACGCCTCCCACAGAGCACAGCTTGTCCTTACCTCTGGGCAGCCTGGCACACATGAGCGACTACATGCTGCAGTGCCTGCGCAACGACAGCAGAGTTGCCCACATTTTAACGTGTGCGGACTACTGGGTTGCCACCCTGCTGGATCCCCGGTACAAAGACAATGTGCCCACCTTACTTCCTACACTGGAGCGTGATAGGAAGATGCGCGAGTACAAGCGCACGTTGGTAGACGCGCTACTGAGAGCATTCCCAAATGTCACAGGGGAACCAGTGGAAGCCCAAGGCGAAGGCAGAGGAGGAGCAAGAGGTCGCCAACGCAGCTGTGTCACGCCCAGCTCCTCAGAGGGCACCCTGCATGGCAGAGATGTGGAAAAGTTTTGTCAACACGCCACAGCTAACTGCACCACCACCTGATACGGAACGTGTTAGCAGGAGGCAACATTTCACTAACATGGTGGAACAGTACCTGTGCACACCCCTCCACGTACTGACTGATGGTTCGGCCCCATTCAACTTCTGGGTCTCCAAATTGTCCACGTGGCCATAGCTAGCCTTTTATGCCTTGGAGGTGCTGGCCTGCCCGGCGGCCAGCATTTTGTCTGAACGTGTATTCAGCATGGCAGGGGGGCGTCATTACAGACAAACGCAGCCGCCTGTCTACAGCCAATGTGGACAAGCTGACGTTCATAAAAATGAACCAGGCATGGATCCCACAGGACCTGTCGATCCCTTGTGCAGATTAGATATTAACTACCTCCCCTTAACAATATATTATTCTACTCCAGGGCACTTCCTCATTCAATACTATTTTTAATTTCATTTTACCATTATATTGCGGGGCAACCCAAAGTTGAATGAACCTCTCCTCTTTCTGGGTGCCGGGGCCTAAATGTGTGACAGTGGCCTGTTCCAGTGGTGGGTGACGTGAAGCCTGATTCTCTGCTATGACATGAAGACTTATTCTGTGCTGAGTGACATGAAGCCAGATTCTCTGTTACGCGACCTCTCTCCTCTGCCTGGGTGCCTGGGCCTAAATGTGTGACAGTGGCCTGTTCCAGTGGTGGGTGACGTGAAGCCTGATTCTCTGCTATAACATGAAGACAGATTCTGTGCTGACATAAGGCCAGATTCTCTGTTACGGGACCTCTCTCCTCTGCCTGGGTGCCTGGGCCTAAATATGTGACATTGGCCTGTTCCAGTGGTGGGTGACGTGAAGCCTGATTCTCTGCTATGACATGAAGACAGATTCTGTGCTGACATAAGGCCAGATTCTCTGTTACGGGACCTCTCTCCTCTGCCTGGGTGCCTGGGCCTAAATGTGTGACAGTGGCCTGTTCCAGTGGTGGGTGACATGAAGCCTGATTCTCTGCTATGACATAAAGACAGATTCTGCGCTGACATAAGGCCAGATTCTCTGTTACGGGACTGCTCTCCTCTGTCTGGGTGCCTGTGCCTAAATGTGTGACAGTGGCCTGTTCCAGTGGTGGGTGACGTGAAGCCTGATTCTCTGCTATGACATGAAGACAGATTCTGCGCTGACATAAGGCCAGATTCTCTGTTACGGGACCTCTCTCCTCTGCCTGGGTGCCTGGGCCTAAATGTGTGACAGTGGCCTGTTCCAGTGGTGGGTAGGGTGACCACATTTCCTAATTGCCATTCAGGGACACTTACTTTCATAAGTGCATTTTGTCAAACTTATACTTAAGACTGGCAAAAACATATCTGCCTGTGCATTTTTCAGTATTTCTGCACACATTAACTGGCTAAACAAAAAAACTGTCATGCTAGCATTTAATAACTAACTAAAACCCAATCACAGCAGGTCTCAACTAGCACACGCAAGTAAATGTACAAAAACCAAGTAACATATAAAACCAGATTCAAAGCATAGATGGCAAGGCGGATTACTGTATACTGTACAGTAAATGTATGGAGGTTACACCTAGGGTGACCACGTGTCCCGGATCGCCCGGGACAGTCCCGCATTTGGAGAGTCTGTCCCGGGTCCCGGTCACCCTCATTCCGGGACAATGCAGTGTCCCGGAATGACCTGAGCCGCCGTCGCACAGCAGGACGGCGATACAAATGTCTGTGCTGCGGCAGTCAGCAGGGGAGGGAGAGGTGTGTCCCCTCCCTGTTCCTCTGATAGGCTGCCAGCACTGAGCCAGCGAGGGACACAGGCCGGAAGAGGCCTGCATCGCATCCTGGAGGAGGCAAGTATACGTTGTTTTTTTTTAAATATATATATATATATATGTACAAATTACAATACTGGCACATAAGGGGGGCTACTGGCACAGACATAAGGGGGGTTACTGGCACATAAGGGAGGCTGCTGGCACATAAGGGGGGCTACTGGCACATGATAGGAGGCTACTGGCATATAAGGGGGGCTACTGGCACTTGATAGGGGGGCTACTGGCACTTGATAGGGGGGCTACTGGCACATGATAAGGGGGGCGACAGGCACATAAGGGGGGGCTACTGGAACATGGGGGGCTACTGGCACTTGATAGGGGGGCTACTGGCACTTGATAGGGGGGCAACAGGCACATAAGGGGGGGCTACTGGCACTTGATAGGGGGGCTACTGGCACATGATAGGGGGGTGACTGGCACATAAGGGGGCTACTGGCACATGATGGGGGGGCACTGTGACTACTGGCACATGATAGTGGGGGGGCTCTTATTACTGGCACATGATTGGGGGCATCTATGGGGGCACATCTTACTGGCACATGATTAGGGGGCATCTATGGGGGCACATCTTACTGGCACATGATTAGGGGGCATCTATAGGGGCATCTACTGAGGCTAAAAAGGTGTATTTTATATGGGGGGCTCTGTATAGGGGCATTTTATACTGGGACACATTATGGTGGGTACTATGGGGAAGGGGGGAGAGGAGCACTATGGGGTCATCTACGGGGGCACTAAGAAGGGGTATTTTATATTGGCACATTATAGGAACATTAGCTCAACTGGGGGCATTACAAGGGGGTATATTTTTGCACATTATAAGGAGAATTCTTTCTACTGGGGGGCATTATGGTGGGTTTTATTACTCCCCCATGGTATGACCCCCTAGTAGCAGCACCAGCCTCTCCCTGCTCTGCTATCCCTCTGCTCATTCTCCAAATCCTTATTATGAAATCTTTCTCATTAGGATAAAGCACAACATCAGCTCCACCGAGCCCCCCAGCCAAAGTGTTGAAGTGGTGTCCGAGATCCCCGAGGGCCAAGCCAAGTAATTGTAAGTTTTCATGTGGAGTATGTTTATGTTATACACATATAGCCTACACTGTGCCACACAATATACAGTATACCTCTACACTGTGTAGGGGTTATACTGTTTATTGTACAGCATGGCACAGAGGTTATATTGTCCGGCATGGTGTAACCTCCATACATTTACTGTACAGTATACAGTAATCCGCCTTGCCATCTATGCTTTGAATCTGGTTTTATATGTTACTTGGTTTTTGTACATTTACTTGCGTGTGCTAGTTGAGACCTGCTGTGATTGGGTTTTAGTTAGTTATTAAATGCTAACATGACAGTTTTTTTGTTTAGCCAGTTAATGTGTGCAGAAATACTGAAAAATGCACAGGCAGATATGTTTTTGCCAGTCTTAAGTATAAGTTTGACAAAATGCACTTATGAAAGTAAGTGTCCCTGAATGGCAATTAGGAAATGTGGTCACCCTAGTTACACCATGCCGGACAATATAACCTCTGTGCCATGCTGTACAATAAACAGTATAACCCCTACACAGTGTAGCAGTATACTGTATATTGTGTGGCACAGTGTATGCTATATGTGTATAACATAAACATATTCCACATGAAAACTTACAATTACTTGGCTTGGCCCTCGGGGATCTCGGACACCACTTCAACACTTTGGCTGGGGGGCTCGGTGGAGCTGATGTTGTGCTTTATCCTAATGAGAAAGATTTCATAATAAGGATTTGGAGAATGAGCAGAGGGATAGCAGAGCAGGGAGAGGCTGGTGCTGCTACTAGGGGGTCATACCATAGGGGAGTAATAAAGCCCACCATAATGCCCCCCAGTAGAAATAATTCTCCTTATAATGTGCAAAAATATACCCCCTTGTAATGCCCCCAGTTGAGCTAATGTTCCTATAATGTGCCAATATAAAATACCCCTTCTTAGTGCCCCCGTAGATGACCCCATAGTGCTCCTCTCCCCCCTTCCCCATAGTACCCACCATAATGTGTCCCAGTATAAAATGCCCCTATACAGAGCCCCCCATATAAAATACACCTTTTTAGCCTCAGTAGATGCCCCTATAGATGCCCCCTAATCATGTGCCAGTAAGATGTGCCCCCATAGATGCCCCCTAATCATGTGCCAGTAAGATGTGCCCCCATAGATGCCCCCAATCATGTGCCAGTAATAAGAGCCCCCCCACTATCATGTGCCAGTAGTCACAGTGCCCCCCCATCATGTGCCAGTAGCCCCCTTATGTGCCAGTCACCCCCCTATCATGTGCCAGTAGCCCCCCTATCAAGTGCCAGTAGCCCCCCATGTTCCAGTAGCCCCCCCTTATGTGCCTGTTGCCCCCCTATCAAGTGCCAGTAGCCCCCCTATCAAGTGCCAGTAGCCCCCCTTATATGCCAGTAGCCTCCTATCATGTGCCAGTAGCCCCCCTTATGTGCCAGCAGCCTCCCTTATGTGCCAGTAACCCCCTTTATGTCTGTGCCAGTAGCCCCCCTTATGTGCCAGTATTGTAATTTGTACATATATATATATATATATATATATATTTAAAAAAAAACAACGTATACTTGCCTCCTCCAGGATGCGATGCAGGCCTCTTCCGGCCTGTGTTCCTCGCTGGCTCAGTGCTGGCAGCCTATCAGAGGAACAGGGAGGGGACACACCTCTCCCTCCCCTGCTGACTGCCGCAGCACAGACATTTGTATCGCCGTCCTGCTGTGCGACGGCGGCTCAGGTCATTCCGGGACACTGCATTGTCCCGGAATGAGGGTGACCGGGACCCGGGACAGACTCTCCAAATGCGGGACTGTCCCGGGCGATCCGGGACACGTGGTCACCCTAGGTGGGTGACGTGAAGCCTGATTCTCTGCTATGACATGAAGACTGATTCTGTGCTGACATGAAGCCAGATTCTCTGCTATGGCATGAAGAGACTGATTCTGTGCTGACATGAAGCCAGATTCTTTGCTATGGCATGAAGAGACTGATTCTCTGCTGATGTGAAGCCAGATTCTCTGCTATGGGACCTCTGTCCAATTGATATTGGGTCATTTTTATTTTTTTAAATTTTATTTTAATTCATTTCCCTATCCACATTTGTTTGCAGGGGATTTACCTACATGTTGCTGCCTTTTGCAGCCCTCTAGCTCTTTCCTGGGCTGTTTTACAGCCTTTTTAGTGCCCAAAAGTTCGGGTCCCCATTGACTTCAATGGGGTTCGGGTTCGGGACGAAGTTCGGGTCGGGTTCGGATCCCGAACCCGAACATTTCCGGGAAGTTCGGCCGAACTTCTCGAACCCGAACATTCAGGTGTTCGCTCAACTCTAGTTATCAGTAAAAAAAAATCTGGAAAAGCCTTTAACTTGTTTTATCTTCATTGCCAAATAGTGTCTAATCTGCAGACAGTAGGTAATTTACTCATTTCAATTGGAGTTCATGCTGGGCTTAGTAGTCCAGTGGGCCATCCTATTCAGTGCATCAATTACTGATAGGACCGCCCACTGGACTCCTAAGAATGGAGGAGCAGATATTTAAATGAACAAAATGCAAGTTATACTGAGTAAAAATATACATCAATCTGCTCAGCTCCTCCTGCTCTATAACAGACTGCCTGCAGATTGCACTGCCCTGGTGACAGGTTCTCTTTAACTTGATGACTATGCAGAGGGTTTGGAGCTCTACATCCATGAATGTGCTGTATTTCCATGTGTGAGACTGTGTCTTCCTAGACAACCTTCACTAGGTCTCTTGTCACTCCACCACCCCTGGAGATGAGTTCTGCGGCTCTCTCCTGTTATGACTTGCCGTCTCCTTCACCGTATCCTCTTCTCACTCTAAGTCTATAAGAAACTATTTAGGTCGATTTGATGGATGGCTGGATTTGTTAGAAGGAACAGGAGTGTATATGTCAGTTGTATATACAATTTTCTTCTATTAAACACAATAATGAAGCTCAGAGCCACAGACTAGAAAGAGTATCTAATTTTTACCTGCAGGTACGATGGAAATATCCAGCTGACACATATAGGGGCCCTAACGTTATCTTATCTTATCTATATCTATCTATCTATCTATCTATCTATCTATCTATCTCATATCTATCTATCTATCTATCTATCTATCTATCTATCTCATATCTATCTAGAAAATCAAATCAAATAAGCTTTATTGGCAGGACTGAATACATTTTAGCATTGCCAAAGCAAGTGGGAAATAATTGTGTAGGGTTGGGGACAGTGGCGTAGCGTGGGTTCCCCCACAACCTGTGGCCACGCCCCTTTTTTTTTACAGATAATGTAGTAGATATCACTTGCAGTCCTACATAACACCACAGATAACACAGTGATAACTCTATGAATACAGATAATGTAGTAGATGGGTGTGAGCCCCCAGAATTCAGAAGCCAAATTCTATATCCACCCTCCCATCACTACAGAACATACAGGGTAATACAGCGCCACATACCTCTTACATCCAGTGACATCTCTTTGATGTAGATGTTCTCTTTCCTCATCTTCTCCTTTCAGACCTTCAGACCAGACCATCATTTTTCAGCCATTTCTCGTCTCTGCAGTTTGACAATAAAAATCTTAGTTTACTACTTTTCATTATCATCCTCCCATCTTCTGGACAGATCATCCTACCACCCCCAATACTCGCCCTGCTGTGCTCCCCAATATTATACTGCAAAAACAGATAAACCCCCTGATAATAGTAGTACCATGGGGATAGTGCCCTTCAATAATTATTGGCACACAGTGCCCAAATATAACTGCGCCCAGAAAATAGTGCCCCTGACACTAATAGTGTAAACATAACGTCCCCCAAAAATGATTGTGGTAAGCTGATACAGTGCCAAGGTGCCCCCACAGTAATAGTGCTCCCAAAAGTCCCACCAATAGGAATAATTCTCTGCTAGAGCACACATGGTAGTAATAGTGCTCCTACAATGCCCCCAACATGCCCCCACTGTGACCCAGAAGTAAAAATGCTCCCATAGTGCCCATACTATTAATCATGTTCCCCATAGACCCCCAGTAGTAATAAAACCCATCATTATGCCCCACAGTAGTAATAATTCTCCTTATAATGTGACAGTACAAAAAATGCCCCCTTATAATGTGTGCCAGGGCAAAAAATACCCCCTTTTAATTCCCCCAGTTGAAATAATGTCCCCATAGTGCCCCCATAATGTGCCCGTATAAAATAGTAGTTCCCCTAGTAAATGCCCCCATAGTGCTCCTCTCCCCCTTCCTCCTAGTGCCCCCCATAATGTATCAGTATATAATGCCCCATATATAGTGCCCCAGTAGATGCCCTCAGTGTCCCCCATAATTTTTAAGTATAAAATACCCTTTTTTAGTGCCCCCGTAGATGACCCCATAGTACTCCTCTCCCCCTTCCCCATAGTACCCACCATAATGTGTCCCAGTAAAAAATGCCCCTACACAGAGCCCCCCATATAAAATACCCCTTATTTGTGGCCTCAGTAGAAACCCCCATAGTGTTCCTCTCCCCCCTTCCCCCATAGTGCCCCCATATAAAATACCCCTTCTTTGTGGCCTCAGTAGATGCCCCCATAGTGCCCCCAATAATGTGGCAGTCAAAAGTGCCCCCATAGTGCCCCCCAATATTTTTCCAGTAAGATGTGCCCCCATAGATGCCCCCCAATATTATGCCAGTAAGAAATGCCCCCATAGATGCCCCCCAATCATGTGCCAGTAAGAAGTACCCCCATAGATGCCCCCCAATCATGTGCCAGTAAGAAGTGCCCCCCCTCTCCAATTATGTGCTAGTAACAAGTATTGTACCATATAAAAAAATAAACACTTATACTTACCTCCATCAGGCTGGCAGCAATGCGATGCAAGCCTCTTCCGTCCTGTTCCTGCGCTGTACGGCTCAGGCGGCGCGATTACGTCATCGTGCCGCCTTCAACGGCCTCTGATAGTCTGCAGGCCTAGTGCCTGCAGCCTATCAGAGAAACGGGGAAGGGAGACGCCTCTCCCCTGCCCCGCAGCATCCATCTGTATCGCTGTCCTGAGAACCCCCCCACTTGTCAGCAGGGCCGTGTCGCCTGGGGCGATCACCTCACTTTGGCTATTTGCTGGTGCGGCCCTGCTGGCGCCCCCTGAAATTTTGTGCTGCTATAGCTGCTGTGTTCTCCTCTTCCCCCAGCAGTATGGAGAGTCTCTCTTTCTCCTCCATGGAGGTGAAGTCTGGGCAGAGATCAGACAGTCTACTGAAGTGAGAGTCCCTCACTGCTGAGTATTTGGGGCACCGCAGCAGGAAATGAGCCTCATCCTCCACGGCCTCCTGGTTGCACTGCTGGCACAACCTCTGTCGGTGATGCCCAGATTCAATGAGTAGGCTGTGGGTGCTCAGTCTGTACCGGCTCAGGATCTGTCGGTCTCTGGGGTTGGGGCGATGGCGGTGTCAAGGGTTTTAAGCCAGACAGTCACTGGTGCCTTAAGATAATACAGACGCCTTCTGATGGCATAGGAGGTTTTGCTCGCCTTGTCTTTCACTGTTTCCATGGCTTTCTCAAAACTCCCTGATTGGCTGATTTCTATGCCCAGGTAGGTGTAGCTGTCAGTTTCTGTTGGTCCAGTTCTGTTGGTCCAGAGTCCCACTTTTCCAGGTCTGGGAATATGTCTGGGCCCCAGACTTCGCTGCCATACAGGAGTATTGGGGCAATGATGGTGTCAAGGATTTTAAGCCAGACGGTCACTGGTGCTTTAAGGTGATACAGACGCCTTCTGATGGCATAGAATAGTTTGCTCGCCTTGTCTTTCAGTGTTTCCATGGCTTTCTTAAAACTCCTTGATTGGCTGATTTCTAGGCCCAGGTAGGTGTAGCTGTCGGTTTCTGAAAGTGGACAGTTGTTTAGCAGGAAGGGAGGACGCCCGGCTGGTTTTCGGTTTCCTTTCTGGAACACCATGATGTTGGTTTTCTTTGGATTAATGGGCAGTGCCCACGTGTTACTGAACTTCTCCAGGATTTTCAGGTTATCTTGGAGACCTTTCTCAGTTGGCGATAGTAGCAGAAGATCATCTGCATAAAGGAGAAATTTCACCTCGGTGTCATGGAGGGTGAGACCAGGTGCTGTGGAGGACTCCAGAGACGCCGCCAGCTCATTGATATAGATGTTAAACAGGGTTGGACTGAGGCTGCAGCCCTGTCTGACTCCTCGGCTCTGCCGGAAATAAGCCATTCTCCTCCCATTTACCTTAACGCTGCATCTGTTCTCAGTGTAGGAACTTCTGATGACATCATATGTTTTTCCTCCTATTCCTCTTTCGAGAAGTTTCAGAAATAGGCCCAAGTGCCACACTGAGTCAAAGGCCTTCTTAAAGTCCACAAAGCAGGCATAGATCTTTCCATGCTTTGTATTGTGGACATGGCTCTTGATGAGGCCTGCAGGGTGTAGATGTGGTCCGTGGTGCGGTGGTTTGGCATGAAGCCTGCTTGGCTTCTGCTGAGGACATTGTGCTGGGTGAGGAAGCTGGGGATCCTCTTATTCAGGATACTGCTGAGGAGTTTCCCCAGGTTGCTGCTGACGCATATCCCTCTATAGTTGGCTGGGTCGTACCTGTCTCCGCTCTTGTGTATGGGGGTGATGATGCCCTGGTTCCAGCTCTGGGGGAAGTAGCCGGCACTCAGCACAACATTGTAAAGTTTTACTAATGCGGCCTGAATACCTGGCGGGCTGTATTTGATCATTTCTGGAAGGATCCCATCTGGGCCGCTGGCTTTTTTACTCTTTATCACTGAGATCCTCTCTGTTATCTCCTGCAGTGTGATCGGTTTGTCTAGAGGGTTTTGGAAATCTTAGATTTTTTCCTCCATATCCTTCAGCTTTTTCGTGATTTATTTTTGTTCTGGGCTTTGGTCCTCCCTCGAGATGTCTTTGTAAAGATCCTTGAAGTACTGGAGCCAGATGTTGCTGTTTTGGATGTGGAGGTTGGTGTTCTTGCTGGTTTTGTCCCTGTGCTTCCATAGTTCCCAGAAGGAGTTACAACGTGCCAGTCCACAGGGGTAGAACACGTGAGGTTCACGGTGGGCCGAAGTATACAAACAGTTCATCGGTTACTCACAGTTTAGCAGACGCCTCCCTGGGCCAGCAGTGCAGTGAAGGGGAGAACAGCACTGGATTCTCCGGGGCACACTCTATTACAGGGGACACCAGCCAGGTGGTGACTGAGGTGCCCTTGATGGTGCTTGGGTTTCTGAGTGCTTGTGCGGCTGGGCCCCTGACTTAAGTATTGTCGTGACTCCAGCACCTTGGTGGTGCAAAATGTTGAGAGTGGTAGTAGTATGAAGTTAGAAGAATGAGGCAGGTTTAAATCCAACTGGGAACTTTACTATAACCAGGTTCTTGATAACCTTTACATCCAGTAATAAAGCAGTCTCTGTTACACATGCAAGTTGGATGTGATGAATCCCAGTAACAGGCTGTGCTGGTAGTAATGTGTCAGGCTAGGGTAGTTAGTTATGTACTCATTGATATTTTTGCCTTTCTTCAGTCTCAGTTGAGGTAGTTCAAGTTTTAGTCTTCTATACACAAGTGATGCAACAGAAATCTTATCTGTCCTTAGAAATATCGGTGAGGCTGCCGGAAGCTAATAAGTCCTTCACCTAGGTACAAAGGCGCCTAGAGCCCAGAATAATAGCTTTGTCCTTCCTTTGTCTTTATCCAACAATAAACTTGATGAAATTTACTTGCTATTAAGAGTGAATGGTAGAATACAGACTTCACCTCTGCCTATCTTCCTGGCTTGATACTGAGATACACGATGGCTCCTCTGGGCAGTGGAGCCCAAGAGAGAGCTGAGAGGAGAGGGGACCTCTCCTTCCCCCTAGCTCCTCACTCCATCTCCTTCTTCCTCCACACTCTGAACTCAACTCCCTAACTAGGCCTGAACTACACTATACAGGTATATACTGTGGTGCTACCCCCATCTAGTTGTGGAATGTGTGTAGTGCACCTGACAGCCTGGTAAAAGGGATTTCACATAATAATACAATACAGCATGATATTACAGATGACAAAAATAAGCTTTTGCAGTGCCCACATACGCTAGTGGGACGCTGCAGAGTTGTCATGGAGAGCATCTTGGAGTTGGAGGAGCTTGGTTGAGATGTTGCCTTGCTTTTTCTTTCTGAGGATGTATTTGTATTTTGAAGGACAAAGAAAGCTTGATGGACAGGCACTCAAACAACTGGATATTAAAACTACTCAGATGTGGACAGACCCGGATATACAGTACAGACCAAAAGTTTGGACACACCTTCTCATTCAAAGAGTTTTCTTTATTTTCATGACTATGAAAGGTAGTCCCCTGAAATGGTTTTCACTTCACAGGTGTGCCCTGTCAGGTTTAATAAGTGGGATTTCTTGCCTTATAAATGGGGTTGGGACCATCAGTTGCGTTGAGGAGAAGTCAGGTGGATACACAGCTGATAGTCCTACTGAATAGACTGTTAGAATTTGTATTATGGCAAGAAAAAAGCAGCTAAGTAAAGAAAAACGAGTGACCATCATTACTTTAAGAAATGAAAAATTGGGAAAACTTTGAAAGTAAGGGCTATTTGACCATGAAGGAGAGTGATGGGGTGCTGCGCCAGATGACCTGGCCTCCACAGTCACCGGACCTGAACCCAATCCAGATGGTTTGGGGTGAGCTGGACCGCAGAGTGAAGGCAAAAGGGCCAACAAGTGCTAAGCATCTCTGGGAGCTCCTTCAAGACTGTTGGAAGACCATTTCAGGGGACTACCTCTTGAAGCTCATCAAGAGAATGCCAAGAGTGTGCAAAGCATTAATCAATGCAAAAGGTGGCTACTTTGAAGAACCTAGAATATGACACATTTTCAGTTGTTTCACACTTGTTTGTTATGTATATAATTCCACATGTGTTAATTCATAGTTTTGATGCCTTCATAGTCATGAAAATAAAGAAAACTCTTTGAATGAGAAGGTGTGTCCAAACCTTTGGTCTGTACTGTAGTTGAATGTGCAATGTGCACCTTTATTTAGTATAACTCATAATATATAGATAAAAAATAGATAAAATATATGCAAATTATGCAAAAAATAAAAACATTGAGAAAATTAAAAAATTAAAAATACAATCAGTCCCGAGGTAGTAAAAAAGAGTCTTTGGAGTAAAAGGAGCCAGAAAGATATCCAGACGTCAGTCTAAGTGATAGGTGAAATCTTCATAGGCTGTCCATCTTCACAACTATGAAAGTCTCTGATTGCCTGGGTGGGGGGGGGGGTTATGCCCGTTGATAGGGGGTATAGTGATGTAGTTAGGTCAGAAGAGGGGAGAATAAGCCCCTTCAGAATGATCAGCCCCTTGAAATATTTAGGAGAAAACACCCTCTATTTTAGGGTGACACGGACCTCTCCATTATGCTAGACATAACTTGAAACAGAGGTATTAAATGATGGGCATGTATTACCAACGTGTGGCATCCCACACTGAACCGGTGTAGTGCCCTAATACCCTTGATACCTTTGATTCCCCCGCCCAATCTCTGGCCCAATCTCTGGTGCTAATTGAATTGATCATTAAAATAAGACTGGAGATATTGGAAGAAGTTACAAAAGAGATTGATAACCTAAAAGACACTATAGATAAACTACCTAAAAATGAAGAATATAATACATGGCAGAATAGACTGTGTAAAAGTCTAGATAAATTAGAACATGAAATTATAGATAAGAAAACTAAGAAATTCAAGAACTACAACAATACAACACAGAACACCTATCAAATGAATCAGATAAAGAACACGCAAGACACCACAATAAGAAATAGATTAGAGGATAACGAACTTAACAGAAAAGGCCCCACAACCGCACCACCTAAATACACTATTCCCATCACCAATAGGTTCGAATCACTTACCAATGAACATTTTTTAGACAAAACACCCCCTCACCACAGGACAAGAATACGACGGTCCCACACAAAATCGCCAAACCGCACACATCACAATCCAACCACCTCTCACCAATACAACCTAAGATATCGACAGGACAATCAAGAATGGAACAGGCACAATCACTGGCACAAATCTCCAAAGATCAGAACACCACACCAACACCAGAGACACACACAAATGACTCCACCAAGATATCACCCCCACCAAACACGAAGAGAAGGAAGAAAAAGATACGAAGAGGACGGGGAAAATCGAAGGGAACACAACAGGGATTAACTTCAAATCAAGATGCTATAATTAATCTCAGTAAAGTAGAACTTACAAAAGCACAAATCAAACTTCTAAATAAAGGACTCAAATTCGCTCCCACTAACAAATTAAATAAACTCCAAACTTTCATTGGAATAGAGAAATTCATAAGAAAGCTCTGCTTAAAAAAATATTTCCTTAAAAATCCATTAGAGCAATCATTACATGTGGATTCTAGATTCAAACACACAGATTTAAAACAAAAATCCACATTTTTCCCTAGACAAGACATAGGCCAGGAAATTGCCACGTTTAGGAACTCAGTCACGGTTTAGTTGCCATGAGTAAACAATTAGAAAAAAGTGGCTCATTTCCGAAGGAACAAATTGATTTCCTGGTAGAGGGGGCAAGACATATTTTAACCCACAACTATTCTGCCTTTGAGGATGATTTTTCCTCCAGGTGAGGGGTACAGCGATGGACACCAGGTTCGCCCCCAGTTATGCTAATTTATTTATGTCCCAGTGGGAGGAGCAGCACATCGATCATAGACTGGGGACGGACCTGGTGCTCTGGTTACGCTAAGAAGACGAATTCATCTTTATTTGGAGAGGGAATGAGGAGAAACTTAATGAATTCTTTAGGGAAATCAATAACAATGCAGTAAATTTGAGTTTCACTTCTAACACAAGTAAATCCCATATAGAGTTTTTGGATTTACATATCAAAATCCAAGGCGAGAGATTAATTTGTAGTACATATCAGAAGCCCACAGCTAAGAACAGTTTCATACTTTACTCGAGTTGCCACCTACCCAGGTGGCTACTCAACATTCCAGGTAGTCAGTTCAGAAGACTTAAGAAAAACTGTACTGAGAAGGAGACCTTTGAACAGGAAGCAATAGAAATGACACAACAATTCATTGCAAAAAACTATCCAGTCCATCAAATCGAAAAATCATTAGAAATTACTAGAGATCTAGACAGGACGACTTTTTTAAATACAGGGCCTGAAGAAAAAAATAATAAGATGGAAACAAATGAAAATGATACAACCCCGAAAATCATACTTCCTTTTAATAAGAATTATAAGTCAATAGAAAAGATTATTAATACTCACTGGCACTTTTTACAGAAAGATAAAATAATTGGCTCTATCTTCACTACTAAACCACAAATTGTTTACACTAAAGCCCCCAATTTAAAATGTGAAGTTGCACCAACAGTAAAACCATGAACAAACTAAAAACTCCATTCCTTAGGAGGTTGGCTTAAATGCCCAAAAAGATGCGAAAGATGCCCAAACTGTAAGATCACCTCCTTCCCTAAAACCACAAAATCTATTACTTCTACTTCTGGTCACTATAAACACGAAATAAAACAAGCCTTAAACTGTAACAGCTTAAGTGTGATATATACGATCAAATGCCCATGTAACAAATATTACATAGGAAGAACCAAAAGGACATTAAGAATAAGAATGGCAGAACATATTAACAAAATCAAATCAGGTTTTGAAAAACATCCACTTTCGAGAAATTTCAAAAGACATCATAATCAAAACCCCACTGATCTCTCCTTTGCTGCTATTGAGAAGGTGGAAAGAGACTGGAGAGGAGGCGACCATATCAGAAATATGTCACGTATAGAATCTAAATATATCTTTAAATTTAACTCCATCATTCCAGTGGACCTGAATTCCGAATTGGAGATTTTTGGCTTCCTCTAAATAGGGTGTGAGGCCCCTGGTCGATGTGGAGTCGCAGTCCAGCTGTCTACCAGCACTGTGACCCCCCTCGGCCGCGGGCCTCCATCCACTTTCTACTTTTCTACTTTCAAACAGACTCACACTTCTACTCTCAAACAGACTCACATCACTATAGACTAAGACTACCTACTTCAAAGAAGATCATAATCATCACACAGCAGATAACCAAACATATCAATAACATCAAATTCATCTAAAATTATCAACACAGACCTTTTATCAGTATAGGACTACTAGTTCCATCCAGCTAGACCCAATATGAAAGATATCATATAACACATATATCAATTATATTATTCCTGACACATCACCATTTACCATTATGAGGTTTATATATATATTTTTAGATATAAATACTGCCATCACTTTATTCTCCTACCGTATCTTTTATTGTCCTTTTATTCCTGATTCACCTATTTCCATTTTATCCTTCATTTTTATTATCTTTTATCCCATTTCATTTTTTGTATTTTTTGTATTTTTATTACTATCATTATAATCACCAACATCTATAATGGAACGTAATTGTTTATTTATAACACCATTCATGACCTTTTTTATGTTCTTAAACAACTTTTATTAGATATTTGCATGACTAGATAATTACATGCAACTAGAAGGTATTTAAAGCCCAAAGTAAGAGTATGCAGGTACCACTGATGAAGGGGAAGGACACTCCCCGAAACGCTTTTGGTACCGTCCTAAGAACCCTGCATATCCTGGATTAGCACCGGTTGATCTCACACAAGGATTCAGTTACAGGAGATCTCGATCTTTGGATAACGAACAGACCATTACTACACCGCCAATTGTTCACACCTCCCTGCTGACGCGGACATCAACACATCCGGTGACGTCACCGCCACGTGGGACGCCGGACAGAGGAGACGCACGTGCTACGCCACACGCCACACGTTGGTAATACATGCCCATCATTTAATACCTTTGTTTCAAGTTATGTCTAGCATGAAGGAGAGGTCCGTGTCACCCTAAAATAGAGGGTGTTTTCTCCTAAATATTTCAAGAAGCTGATAATTCTGAAGGGGCTTATTCTCTCCTCTTCTGACCTAACTACATCACTATACCCCCTATCAACGGGCATAAATCCCCCCCCCCCCCCCCCCCCAGGGCAATCAGAGACTTTCATAGTTGTGAAAATGGACAGCCTATAAAGATTTTTCACCTATCACTTAGACTAACGTCTGGATATCTTGCTGGCTCCTTTTACTCCAAAGACTCTTTTTTACTACCTCGGGACTGATTGTATTTAGAATTTTTTAATTTTCTCAATTTTTTGTATAATCATCAAAATTTTTTGCATACCACCTTTTATACATCATCTTACCCATTTTTATATATATATATATATATATATATATATATATATATATCAGATTTTATATACCATTTTCTTCTATATATATTTTATCTATTTTTTATCTTTATATTATGAGTTATACTAAATAAAGGTGCACATTGCACATTCAACTATATCCGGGTCTGTCCACATCTCAGTGGTTTTAATATCCAGTTGTTTGAGTGCCTGTCCATCAAGCTTTCTTTGTCCTTCAAACTCCATTTATCCTGGTTTGGGTGAACCAGTTGGACAGCAGCAACTCATCCACTACACTAGTTAGTTGAGCCACCTCAACAGTCTGTTTTGTGATGTTTTTGTATTGCCTTTGTATGTTGTTGTAGGCTTCCTTCAGACTGGTGTTGTTCGGATCTTGGTGTTTCCTATTTGAGGCCATTCTTAGCGCCATCCTTATATCTTTACACTCCCGGTCGAACTAATTATTGGGTTGTTGCTTTTTTGCCTTTTGTTGCATCTTTTGAGGTCAGACATTTCTGCCATGGTGCAAAGTATATTATTAAAGTCCCTTACCGCGAGATTTACTCCTTCTGGGTTCAGCTCATACACTTTACTATGGAAGTTATGGAGCATCTCACGGATATCTGCGCTGTTTATGGTCTCTGTTATCTATCTATCAATCAATCAATAAAACTTTATTGGCAGGTCTTAAATTATACATTAGTATTGCCAAAGCATGTGAGAAATAGGAGGTTGAGAAATGGGGACACACCCAGGGTCGGTGTATATGAGTCCGTGGCGTATCATGACAGGGGAAGAAGGGGTGCGGACACACCCCGGGTTAGGGTATTGGAGTCTGTGGCATATCAGGCTCCTCTCAGTCTGTGGCAGTCACTGATATATTGTGCTGCTATGTCCACAGTGTTCTCTTCCTCTCCCAGCAGGATGGGCAGCTTCTCTTCCTCCTCCATGGAGCTGAAGGCTGGGAGAAGATCAGAGAGTCTCCTAAAGTGGATGTCCCTCACTGCTGAGTATTTGGGACAGTATATAAAGAATTGGCCTCATCCTCCACCGCCTCCAGGTGGCACTGCTGGCACAGTCTGCTTTCTCTAGGCATGTAGCTCTCTCGATGCCGTCCGGATTCGACCGCCAGGCTGTAGCGGCTCAGGATTTTCCGGTCTCCGGGGTTCCCTAGTTTCTCCAGATATGGGGCCAGTTTGTAGTCTCTCTGCAGCTCTGGTACACCGTCAGCTTCTGGGATGCTCTCATCTCCTTCCTCCATTCACTGACATATTCTTCTTGTCTCTTGTTTACTGTGTTCCTGATACCGGCTTTTGTGAGGTGGTGTGGGGTGATTTTCTGGTCTGGCTGGGTTTCAGTAAGTTGATTTTGGGGCTTTGCCTTGCCTGGGATTCCTTGGTGTGGCAAGGCTTTATGGTGATGGGAGCCTTCACTACTGCCATGTAGATGGTCCTAGAATGATAGCGCCCTCTTCTGGATTGTAAAGTGTAGAGGGAATCTGCCCAGCTCCCCTCGACAGGCACTGTTAGAGGTGCTCCGATGGACACTTTGCAACAGGCTGAGGCTTCTGATCCTGCCCCTGCCTGACTCTTCATGCTGACTCCTAGTGGCTAGTTATCTCGATATTGCGCCAGTGCTATTTGAACAATGTAACCAATGCCCCTTATACCCTACAGGCCATGTCACTCCAACCGACCACTGAGAGTCTCCGCTGACCTGTGCTACTCTGCTTCCTATGCTATTTCCATTTCACTGGACTGTGCAATGCCTACTGATGTTCAACATGCCTACTAATGTCTTCTCTGCTGCCCTTTGGCTGCCTTGTTAGCTTACATCTGTGCACTCTCACTCTGTGACTCTGCTACAGATGGTGCTGTGTAATATGGCGTTCAATCTGCTGTGTACTCTGTACACATCCTCTGCACATTTACATTTTAGACATTAATCTTAGACACAATTGTTGAAGCCAATATTACAAACCACTTCTATGATTATATAATTGATTATGTATGGAATTGATTATGTACCAAATACCCTGATGTACTATATTTACTTTATCCCGGGCCGTGAACAAGGTCCCGTGTTAGGACCGAAACGTCGGCCAGTTTGCATTTATCTATTCCTGGATGTTGATAACGAAAAAATTAAAATATAATATTCTAAATCACAAACACGAGTGCCGTGGTCTACTTTTATTGCATTATCTTCATTACCACTGAGCACCGTACCCAATGATAAAGAGGAGCGCCGTCCAACACAAATGTTAACCAAGAATATTTCTGTAGGGCTGGAATCCCATCTTGACCAGTCGGGGTACGTGTGAGGGCCCCAGACTTCACTGCCATATTTACCTATCTATCTATCTATCTAATATCTATCTATCTCATATCTATCTATCTATCTATCTCATATCTATCTATCTATCTATCTATCTCATATCTATCTCATATTTATTTATCTCATATCTATCTATCTATCTATCTATCTATCTATCTATCTATCTATCTCATATCTATCTATCTATCTATCTATATCTATCTATGTTATATCAAATCAAATCAAATAAGCTTTATTGGCAGGACTAAATACATTTTAGCATTGCCAAAGCAAGTGGGAAATAATTGGGTAGGGTTGGGGGATGGGGACATATACAGGGTGGGGGTATAGGAGTCCATGGTATATCAGGCTCCTCTCAGTCCATGGCAGGCAGTAATATATTGTGCTGCTGTGGCCGCTGTATTCTCCTCTTCCCCCAGCAGTATGGAGAGTCTCTCTTCCTCCTCCATGGAGATGAAGTCTGGGCAGAGATCAGACAGTCTCCTGAAGGGAGTCTCCCTCACTGCTGAGTATTTGGGGCACCGCAGCAGGAAATGAGCCTCATCCTCCACGGCCTCCTGGTCGCACTGCTGGCACAGTCTGCTCTACCTGGGCATGTACCTCTGTCGGTGACGCCCGGATTCAATGAGCAGGCTGTGAGCGCTCAGTCTGTACCGGCTCAGGATCTGTCGGTCTTTTGGTTTGGGGAGTTTCTCCAGATATGGGGCCAGTTTGTACTCCCTCTGCAGGCTCTGGTATACTGTCAGCTTCTGGGATGTTCTTATGTCGTTCCTCCAGACGCTAATATACTCCTCTTTGCTCTTGTGTATCATCCTCTGGATTTCGCCCTTTGTCAGGCTATATTGGTTGGTGGCTTAGGCAGGCTGGGTTTGGGTGACTTGTTGCAGGGTGCTTTGTTTTCCTGGGGCTTCTTGGTGTAGCAAGGTTTTGTAATGGTAGGAGCTGGGACTGCTGCTATGAAGATGGGTTCTGAATGATAGCGCCCTCTTTTGTACAGCAAAGTAGAGTGGGAATCTGCCCAGTTCTGCTCGACAGGCGCTGTTCGAGGTGCGACCTGGAGAAAGTGTTTGCAGAGTTCTAGGTGGAATAGTTCTGCTGGCCCAGAGTCCCACTTTGCCCCGTCTGGGAATATGTCTGGGCCCCAGACTTCGCTGCCATACAGGAGGATTGGGGCAATGATGGTGTCAAGGATTTTAAGCCAGACGGTCACTGGTGCTTTAAGGTGATACAGACGCCTTCTGATGGCATAGAAGGTTTTGCTCGCCTTGTCTTTCAGTGTTTCCATGGCTTTCTTAAAACTCCCTGATTGGCTGATTTCTAGGCCCAGGTAGGTGTAGCTGTCGGTTTCTGAAAGTGGACAGTTGTTTAGCAGGAAGGGAGGACGCCCGGCTGGTTTTCGGTTTCTTTTCTGGAACACCATGATGTTGGTTTTCTTTGGATTAATGGGCAGTGCCCACGTGTTACTGAACTTCTCCAGGATTTTCAGGTTATCTTGGAGACCTTTCTCAGTTGGCGATAGTAGCAGAAGATCATCTGCATAAAGGAGAAATTTCACCTCGGTGTCATGGAGGGTGAGACCAGGTGCTGTGGAGAACTCCAGAGACGCCGCCAGCTCATTGATGTAGATGTTAAACAGGGTTGGACTGAGGCTGCAGCCCCGTCTGACTCCTCGGCTCTGCCGGAAATAAGCCATTCTCCTCCCATTTACCTTAACGCTGCATCTGTTCTCAGTGTAGGAACTTCTGATGACATCATATGTTTTTCCTCCTATTCTTCTTTCGAGAAGTTTCAGAAATAGGCCCAAGTGCCACACTGAGTCAAAGGCCTTCCTAAAGTCCACAAAGCAGGCATAGATCTTTCCATGCTTTGTATTGTGGACATGGCTCTTGATGAGGCTCTGCAGGGTGTAGATGTGGTCCGTAGTGCGGTGGTTTGGTATGAAGCCTGCTTGGCTTCTGCTGAGGATGTTGTGCTGGGTGAGGAAGCTGAGGATCCTCTTATTCAGGATACTGCTGAGGAGTTTTACCAGGTTGCTGCTGACGCATATCCCTCTATAGTTGGCTGGGTCGTACCTGTCTCCGCCCTTGTGTATGGGGGTGATGATGCCCTGGTTCCAGCTCTGGGGGAAGTAGCCGGCACTCAGCACAACATTGTAGAGTTTTACTAATGCGGCCTGGATACCTGGCGGGTTGTATTTGATCATTTCTGGAAGGATCCCATCTGGGCCGCTGGATTTTTTACTCTTTATCATTGAGATCCTCTCTGTTATCTCCTGCAGCGTGATGGGTATGTCTAGAGGGTTTTGGAAATCTTAGATTTTTTCCTCCATATCCTTCAGCTTTTTCGTGATTTCTTTTTGTTCTGGGCTTTGGTCCTCCTTCGAGATGGCTTTGTAAAGATCCTTGAAGTACTGGAGCCAGATGTTGCCGTTTTGGATGTGGAGGTTGGTGTTCTTGCTGGTTTTGTCCATCTGCTTCCATAGTTCCCAGAAGCAGTTGTCCTGGAGAGCATCTTGGAGTTGGAGGAGCTTGGTTGAGATATTGCCTTGCTTTTTTTTCTGAGGGTATTTTTGTATTGCCTTTGTATGTTGTAGGCTTCCCTCAGACTGGGGTTGTTCGGATCTTGGTGTTTCCTATTAGAGGCCATTAGCGCCTTCCTTATATCTTTACACTCCCGGTCGAACCAACTGTTGGGTTGTTGCTTTTTTGGCCTTTTGTTGCATCTTTTGAGGTCAGACATTTCCGCCATGGTGCAAAGTATATTATTAAAGTTCCTTTCCACGAGATTTACTCCTTCTGGATTCAGCTCATACACTTTCCTATGGAAGTTATGGAGCATCTCCTGGATCTCTGTGCTGTTTATGGACTCCATATACTTTGGGGCTGACATTTTGGACCATTTAAAAGATGGAGGTAGGTTAAAGAGGCCGGTCTGCTGAGCTGTTTGTGCCGGCAGTTTACTTGTGGATTTTATGTATAGGAGCAGTTGGTTGTGGTCTGACAGGTGTGTCTGTGGGGTGACTATCTGTCTATCTATCTATCTATCTATCTATCTATCTATCTATCTATCTATCTATCTATCGATCTATCTAATATCCAGTGTCGGACTGGGGTACCTAGGGCCCACCAGTGTAACTGATTCTGGGGGCCCACCTTAGGGCTCCTGCACACAAACGAATTTTTTTTCTGTGTCCGTACCATTTTTTATTTTTTTTTGTGGCCTGTATGTGAAACCATTCACTTCAATGGGGCCGCAAAAAAACAGAAATGACTCCATGTGCATTCCGTGTCTGTATGTCCGCATGGCCGTTACGCAAAATGATAGAACATGTCATATTATTGTCGACATTACAGACAAGGATAGGACTGTTCTATTAGAGGCCGGCTGTTCTGTTCCACATAATATGAAATGCACACACCCGGAATCCATGGTTTGCGGATCCGCAATTTGCATTCTACAAAACATCCAACGGTCATGTTCACGAGCCCTTACAGTGATAACAGAAATATTAAAGATGGGGTATGATGGCAGACACTCACAGCAAAATGCACAAACATACATGTGGCAGAAGTTAGGCTTCTTTACACTTGTGGTAGCAGGGTCTGGCAGGATGTTCCGACGGGGGAACAGCCTGCCGCATCCGTGCTAACGCTAGCCCACCGTGCCGCCAATGGTCCGCTGTAGTTTTTGTCCGGCCACCTCTCGGCATGTTTGCCGTGCTGCGGCCGGACCGCCACCATTATAGTGAATGGGACCGGAGCGGACCTCCAGCGGCATGGTGGGCTAGCGTGAGCACGGGTCTGGCAGGTTGTTCCCCCACTGGAACCGCAAGTGTAAAAGTAGCCTTACACATGTATGGATATCCTGCTCTTAAGTCAGTCAGAAACAAGACACATGCAGTTCCTATCACACATAGGAAACAAGCAATGCGCGCACCAAGACATGTGAGCCTAACACTATTAGGTGTAGCACACTTAAAGGGGCGGCATCACTTCAACAAATGGCATTTATCATGTACAGAAAGTTATTAGAAAGCACTTACTAATGTATTCTGATTCTCCATATTGGCTCTTTTCCATCACATTATACACTGCTTGTATCCATGGTTATTACCACCGTGTAATCCAGCAGCGGTGGCCGTGCTTGCACACTAAAGGTAAAGGTGTCGGCCTATGAGCACTTCCAGCCTTTCCCTATAGTGTGTAAGCACGGCCACTGCTGCTGGATTACACGGTGGTCGTAACCACGGATACGTGCTGTGTATAATGTGATGGAAAGGAGGCAATATGGACAATCACAATACATTAGTAAGTGCCTTGTATTAACTGCATGATAAATGCCATTTACTGAAGGGAGACAAACCCTTATCCCCTTTAAGCATAAATGTCTGGCATGAAATTTACCAAATCGTAACCTCCTCAGATTGCACATAATCTACATTATAATTAAAAGGCTTGTCCTACCATAATGACCTATCGCCGATATCTACAGGTGATAAATATCAGATTGCTGGGGTCTGACTGCGGGAACACCCACTGATCATGAAAGAAGGGGTCCTGAGACATTCAATCACATTACCGCCAATCTATGTACACAAGGGTCTTAAAGGGGTAGTCTCACTTCAGTAAGTGGCATTTATCATGTAGAGAAAGTTAATACGAGCAACTTACTAATATATTGTTATTATCCATATTGCCTCCTTTGCTGGCTGGATTCATTTCTCCATCACATTATACACTGCTCGTTTCCATGGTTACGACCATCCTGCAATCCATTAGTGGTGGCCGTGCTTGCACACTATAGGCAAAAGCCTCTCTGGTGGCTGGGACCATGAGAGCACACATAGGCTAGTGCTTTATCCTATAGTGTGCAAGCACGACCACCACTGATGGATTGCAGGGTGGTCGTAACCATGGAAATGATCAGTGCATAATGTGATGGAAAAATGAATCCAGCCAGCAAAGGAAGCAATATGGATAATAACAATATATTAGTAAGTGGCTTGTATTAACTTTCTCTACATGATAAATCCGACTTACTGAAGTGAGACAACCCCTTTAAGACCGCGTTCCCTTGATCATGGGGGACCCAGCAGTCAGACCCCCACCAATCAGACACTTATCACCTGTCGTGTCATAGATGTTTGACCTTTTCACATTCCCTATCCTTAAAGGTTTTCTTTGGGTGTAAAAAAATTTTTTTCAGAAAAATAAAAAATCTGGCCCGAGATATGTGTCAAACTAAAATAGAAATGCTCGCCTGTTAAAGGCCTGTGTCCACTTTTCTAGTTATCCTCCATCCACAGGATCGGGGATAAATAAGTGATCCGTGGGGGTCTGAACGCTGGAGCCCCCACTGATCCCCCTTCTTGACTGAGTGGAAGGTCGACCATATGCCCAGCCTCTCCATCCATTCTCTATAGGGTCGCCGGAGATGGCGGAGTACAGCGCTGGCTATTTCCAGTGGTCCCAAAGAGAATGAATAGAGAAGCAGGGCGTATGTGTGGCCTGTCACACCATAAAAAGGGGGAATAGGACCCGTTCCTGGGATCAGTGGGGGTTGCAGAATCGGACCCCACTATTTATATAGTTATGCCCTATGGCGTGGAGAGGATATCTTGAAAACCTGGACAACCCCTTTAAATCCTCCACCCCTCCACCACCAGTATCTCTTTACATGGCAGCAGTGATGCCTGTAAATACGGAATATCATCACTGCCGCCATGTAAACCATACGTGTCAATACTGGAGAATGTGACGCACTGCGCAGAATTTTTCAGTCATATGTCCAACCTTTTTTGCAGGTCATAACCTTTAACAAAGCCCAAGCAAATGCGCTAGAGGAGCAACGTGAGCAAAGGGCACAAACGGAGGGTCATTATTGAAGCAGAGGCATTAGGGTCACCTGAGGCAGGGTAATAGTGGGGATCCTGGAGCAGGGGTAACTGGAGAAGAGGCAATATTAGCGGTGCATTTAGAGTGGAAGCATCTGGAGCTGGGGCACTTATGGGGGATGCACCTAAAGCAGAGGCATTAGGGTCGCCTGAGGCAGGGTAATAGTGGGGATCCTGGAGCAGCTGCAGGGGTCTTAGGGGGGCAACTGGAGAAGATTCAATATTAGGGGTGCTTTTAGAATGGGGGCATTGAGGGGGGGCATCTGGAGCTGGGGCACTTATGGAGGTGCACCTAAAGCAAAAGACTGGGGGCCCATCGAGGAATCCCCCGTCTCCCTAGTGGACCAGTCAGAGCCTGCTAATATCTATCTATCTATCTATCTATCTATCTATCTCCTATCTATCTATCTATCTATCTACCTCCTTCAGCGCCCTGAAAAAGTATTCATATCCCTTGGAATTTTCCACATTTTTTCACGTTACACCCACAAACTTAAATGTATTTTATTGGGATTTTATGGGATAGACCAAAACAAAGTAGCAAGTATGTGTGAGGTGAAGAGAAAATGATACATGGTTTTCAAAAATTATAAGAAATAAATATCTGGAAAGTGTGATGTGCATTAGTATTCAGCCCCCCTGAGTCAATACTTTGTAGGACCACCTTTTGCTGCAATTACAGCTTCAAGTCTTTTGGTGTATGTCTCTACCAGCTTTGCACATCTAGAGGCTAACATTTTTGCCCATTCTTCTTTGCAAAATATATGAAGCTCAGTCACATTGGATGGAGATCATCGTGAGCAGTAATTTTCAACCCTTGCCACAGATTGGTGTAGTACAATGTAATGAAGAGGAAGCAGCGCTCGCATGGAGAACCACCTCCTCTTCAAACTTCTGATAGGCAGGGGTCCGACACCCAGCACCCCCACCAATTAGATATTCATGACCTATCCTGAGGTTAGGTCATCATCTATATAAACAGGCTGCACAACTCCTTTAAGGCAGAGGTGCCTTTGTGCCATTTCAGGTACCAGTCACATATGTGACTACTATCACTGCACCCCATGTAGGTATGCCCAGGCTGTTAATTTGCCCTACCAGGCAGATGCCCAGTAGGCCAGTCTGTCAAGGGACGGCCTAACATAATTAGATAGGAACTGCGTTAATGGTACAAAACCTGCAGCATTAAGTGCAGTTCCCAGCCTAGGAAATCTCAAGGACCTGTGATGACATCATCATCACATGTCCTTCCTTAGCTTCCTAACAGAGCATGGCATAATCTGTGCAGTTCAAGAATGTAGGACCTGTGATGATGTCATCACAGGTCTATGTCCCTTTAAAAGTATAGAGGGGAACTGCAAAGAAGCATCTCCTTCCAACTCCAGCCTCACTAACCATGCCCTGTCCTGCCAGTCTCTGTGACAGGTGAGTAATGTACATGACGACAGTGTCGTTGCAAGGGGTGGTCAGGAGGTTTACTGCCAGTGGGGGAGGGGTGGTCAGTGCCCAGGGACAATTCTGCTGCCATTGGGGTAGCGGTGATCAGGATACAATGCTGCCATACCTAAGTGGATCCTGAATTCTCTTTAAAACAGAGCTCTGTGAGTTGAGACTTGCCATACGGAGATGGTATCCTCTTGGATTGGGCTCCTTTTGTAAATTTAAATCTCAGCCCCCAAAATGTCAAGTGAACCTATATATGCCTTGTCTGAGTAGATGACATCATTATGGGACATTCTAGATCAGTGATTTCCAACAAAGGTGCTATGGATCCCTAGGGTTTCTTGATACTTGATGAGGGATGACCGGCATTAGGAAGAACAGTCACTAATTTAGGAGGGATGGGGCAGCTGTAAGGTTCTGCAGGAGGGGGAAACTCTTTCTGAGGTTCCCCCATATTGACAAGGTTGGGAGCTGCTGTTCCAGCCATTAGCATGTGGAGCTACTAGAACTTATAGTTTTCTCATAAAATGGCATTTGACCTTTCTGTAGAGTTTTGAGGGTTTGTCCTTAACTGTCTGATAGTTGAGACTTCCTATAGGGGAAATTAAGGTCCCCATACCACTGTTTTGCAAGCTAAATACCAGACGTTTTAAGAGGGTAAGTGTAGAGTTGGCGACTCATGCCCATTTCTCTTCATTTAAAGGGGCAGACGAACAAACTAAATTTATTGTTGATAAATGTATGAACACTGAGGATACAAGCACTAGGACCACCAGTGATCATAAAAATAGGGATCCCCGAGTCTCAAGAACTAAGACGCTTTGCGAGCATGAGAACAGGGGTCCCCAAGTCCCCTGTATGAATGGAGTGGTGTTGTGTGTATATATATATATATATATATATATATTTTATTATATATGTCTACTGCTCCAGCCTTGTTCTTGTGGTCACTGTTGGTCCTGGTAGTTGGACCCTCAGTGATTATACACTTATCAGCTATCTTGTGGTTTGATGATAAATGTTTTTTGTGGGCTAACCCCAACCTAAGTCTATGGGAATTTAAAAAAAATTGCAAGTATTCTTGTAGGTTCCAAAAGATGTTAATGGACAGAGCCTTCATGGGAGGCCACCACTGTATGAGCCAGTGCTAGCCACCCAAGAATACAGATCAAGAATCAGAGGCCCCCTATTTTACCAATAATTGAGGTTTTAGTGGTTGGACCCCAAAACCTAACAATTATTTGC
Source organism: Bufo bufo (assembly GCF_905171765.1). Lineage (NCBI taxonomy): Eukaryota > Metazoa > Chordata > Amphibia > Anura > Bufonidae > Bufo > Bufo bufo. The sequence continues at coordinate 795,260,354 of NC_053390.1, read as the reverse complement.
ATATGTATTTGTAGAAAGTTTTAAAACCAAAGTTGGTAAATGCTGAAAGTGAGACGCAGCATGCAACAAGAAGTCAACTAGGCTTCAAAACGTCTGTAGTTTGCTCCAGGCTTACAATTCTGCTAAGTTTGACACTTACCATGCGATCTGGTGTCCTGATCACTGATGTCCTCTCCATGCTACAGCTTCCATGCCTGATGCTCCTTTACGGCATGCGCTCTTACATCTGGTCTCTTAAATGTGGCAGGTCCAGCACTATGAAGTGCCTTTTGCGCTGTGGCATTAGAAGAATTTTGATATCCCTGACTTTTAGTCTAACCAGACTGTCTGTTACTCTTTAATTCCTCTAGCGCCATTGTATGGAAACAGTAGAGCCCACCAAATGCTTGAAATAACTTCTTTATTAACTTCAACTTTTCTTCATATATAACACTGCCGCCTCCACAGCAGATAGTCCATGTACATAAAACGTGTTGAAAAGATATCACAAGATGGCGGTATGCATAAGATGCTGGTTCAACTGTTCAATCTTGTCATTCAACATAAAATGGTGGATATATTTCTCTCTTGAGTATCTGTACTCTCACTTTAAGTTATTTAAGCACTTTATGATCTCTCTTAAAGGTATATCTGAGGTCTAACTAATAGTTCACTTGCTGAAATTGGTCGCAATTTGCAGTATGCAGGTAGCAGTAACTATATACAGATTGATTGAGTATGATCTGGTATGGTTGTATGCAATTTGGATTGCAATATGGAATTTGAATTTGGATTGCGAACTTTGTAGTTTTCAATTGAATTTGGTGGAACTATTTTGACCTCTCTGCTTCCATAAAACACAGCTCTTAGTGGAGTGTGTGTCTGTTCAGCTCCTCTCTCTGGTGAATAATGATTTCTAGCAGCTCCTGCTAGGGGAATTTCCCACACAGGCTGTGTGTGAGGCTGGCTGTGATTGGTCAAAACTCCTCGGCTGTGTGAGGCTGGCTAGGATTGGTTAAGACTCCTGCCCAGCAACAACAGTTTAAGGCTACTTTCACACTCGCGTTTGGTGCGGATCCGTCATGGATCTGCACAGACGGATCTATCCAGATATTTCAACCGTCTGCAGCCATTCAGAACGGATCCGTTTGTATTATCTTTAACAAAGCCAAGATGGATCCTTTTTGAACACCATTTAAAGTCAATGGAGGACGAATTCATTTTCTATTGTGCCAGATTGTGTCATAGAAAACGGATCTGTCCCCATTGACTTACATTGTGTGCCAGGATGGATCCGTTTGGCTCAGTTTCGTCAGACGGAGGTGTTAACCTCCAAAGCTGAATGGAGACGGAACGAGGCAAACTGAGGCAAACTGATTCCATTCAGAATGCATTAGGGCAAAACTGATCCGTTTTGGATCGCTTGTGAGGGCCCTGAACAGATCTCACAAACTGAAAGCCGAAACGCCAGTGTGAAAGTAGCCTAACTCTATGCTTTCTGTTGTTTCTGCTGTGTCATTGAGCTTACCTTACATTATATAATGAATCTTAACCGCCTCACGTCCGCCCATAGGATATAAACGTCCTATGGGTGGACGTCTATTTCTGACAGCACGTTTTAAAACGTCCTGTCAGAAATAGCAGCTGCACGCTAATCGTGCAGCTGCTGATCGGGTTGCCCGCTGTCAGTGACAGCAGGGCAACCCTAAGACAAGGCAGGGACAGTGCCCAGGTGTCCCTGCCTTCACGATCGCTGCAGACACAGCGCTCACCGAGCGCTGTGTCTGCAGAGCAGGAAGCGCTGTGCGCTTCCTGTTCCGGCCCGGCGGTCATGTGACCGCCGTGACCGGAGAGTGCAGGGGCTGTGTGAGGTCTCTCAGAGACCTCGATCAGCCCTGCTGTGAGGCTGTACAGCGCTGGATTGCTGCTGTACAGCCTCTATAGGGGTGCATTTGTCCTGTAACTGGGGCTACTATGTCAGCCCCAGTTACAGGAGAAATCAACTGTGAAAAAAAAAGGAAAAAGTGAAGTAAATGTCCCCCAGAGGTCTTGTATGACCTTATGGGGGACGAAAAGTGTAAAAAAAAATAAAAAAAATAAAGGGTTGAAAAAATAAAATAAAATAAAGTTTCACATGTAAAAAAAAAAAAAGTTCCCAAGTTAGGAATAAAAAAAAAAAAATTAAAATAGAAAAAATAAAGTAAAATAGACATATTTAGTATTGCCGCGTCCGTAAAAACCAGCTCTATAAAAATATCACATGACCTAACCCCTCGGATGAACACCGTAAAAAATAAATAAAAAAAACTGTGTCAAAACAAGCAATTTTTGTCACCTTGCATCACAAAAGGTGCAACACCAAGTGATCAAAAACGCGTATGTCCCACAAAATGGTACCAATAAAACCGTCACCTCATCCCGCAAAAAATGAGCCCCTACATAAGAAAATCTCTCAAAAAATAAAAAAACTATAGCTCTTAGAACATGGAGACACTAAAACATAATTTTTTTGGTTTCAAAAATGCTATTATTGTGTTAAAGTGAAACAAATAAAAAAAAGTATACATATTAGGTATTGCCGCGTCCGTAAAAACCAGCTCTATAAAAATATCACATGACCTAACCCCTCGGGTGAACACCGTAAAAAAAAAAAAAAAAAACTGTGTCAAAACAAGCAATTTTTGTCACCTTGCATCACAAAAGGTGCAACACCAAGTGATCAAAAACGCGTATGTCCCACAAAATGGTACCAATAAAACCGTCACCTCATCCCGCAAAAAATGAGCCCCTACATAAGAAAATCTCTCAAAAAATAAAAAAAACTATAGCTCTCAGAACATGGACACATTAAAACATAATTTTTTGGTTTCAAAAATGCTATTATTGTGTAAAACTTTAATAAATGAGAAAAAGTATACATATTAGGTATCGCTACGTCCGTAACAATCTGCTCTATAAAAATGTCACTTGACTGAACCCCTAAGGTGAACGCTGTAAAAATAAATAAATAGAAACTGTGCTAAAACAACCAATTTTTTGGTCACCTTGCCCCATAAAGTGTTATATTGAATGATCAAAAAATCATATGTACCCAAAAATAGTACTAATAAAACTGGCACCTTATCCCCTAGTTTCCAAAATGGGGTCACTTCTTGGGAGTTTCTACTGTAAGGGTGCATCAGGGGGCTTCAAATGGGACATGGCATCTAAAAACCATGTGGAGTTCCTTTCCTTCTGCGCCCTGCCGTGTGCCCATACAGCAGTTTACGACCACATGTGGGGTGTTTCTGTAAACCGCAGAATCTGGGTAATAAATATTGAGTTTTGTTTGGCTGTTAACCATCGATGTGTTAGAGAAAAAAATTGATTAAAATGGAAAATCTGCCAAAAAAGTGAAATTTAAAAATTTGATCTCCATTTTCCTTTAATTCTTGTGGAACGCCTAAAGGGTTAACAAAGTTTGTAAAATCGGTTTTGAATACCTTGAGGGGTGTAGTTTCTACAATGGGGTCATTTATGGGGGTATCCACTATGTAGGCCCCACAAAGTGACTTCAGACCTGAACTGGTCCTTATAAAGTGGGTTTTGGCAATTTTCTTAAAAATTTGAAGAATTGCTTCTAAACTTCTAAGCCTTCTAACGTCCTAAAAAAATAAAATGACATTTCCAAAATGATGCCAACATAAAGTAGACATATGGGGAATGTTAAATAATAAATATTTTATGAGGTATCACTTTCTGTTTTAAAAGCAGAGAAATTGAAATTTAGAAAATTGCGATTTTTTTTACATTTTTGGGTAAATTTGGGATTTTTTCATAAATAAAGGTGAAATATTTTGACTCAAATTTATGACTATCATGAAGTACAATGTGTCACGAGAAAACAATCTCTGAATGACTTGGATAAATAAAGGCGTTCCAAAGTTATTACCACATAAAGTGAGATATGTCCGTTTTGCAAAATTTGGCCTGGTCAGGAAGGGGGCAAAGGGCCCAGATGGGAAGTGGTTAAAGGCATATTATCTTTTCTGCTTCTGTGAATGCAATATATATAACAGTTATATGACATCCAAACATGAAGTCACTGTAAATAACTCTGCCCTTGTTTTTAACACACAAACATAGGAACTGTATTAAGGTTATTGTCAGGTCTAGCTGTATAAACACACAAGCTATATTAGCAACCAAGGACAGGTCTTAGCTGGCCATCTACATTAAACGGGTTGTCTCATCATGGACAATGGGGGCATATCGCTAGGATATGCCCCCATTGTCTTATAGGTGTGGGTCCCACCGCTGGGACCCGAACCTATATCGAGAACGGAGCTTAGCAAGTGAAGGAGGGTGCACTGCACATGCGCAGCCGCCCTCCATTCATTTTCTATGGGGCCGGCGAAAATAGCCGAGCACTGACTCGGGTATTTCCATCGTCCCTATAGAAAGGAATGGGAACCGGGGCCGCGCATGCACGGTACGCTACTATTCACTTCTATAGGGAGCCGGCTTGGTGGTGGCCGGACCGCAGTCCTCAAGCCACCACCTTGAGGGGCTCTGTTCTCGATATAGGTGAGGGTCCCAGCGGTGGGACCCGCACCTATAAGACAATGGGGTAATATCCTAGCGATATGTCACCATTGTCCATGATGAGACAATCCCTTTAAATGTCCAATGTGCATGTTTCCAATGGATGAGGGTTCCTGGGTATTCATGGCACCCTCTCCAGCAGGAGGGTGCCTGAACTTTAGGTTCCATGGTGATCTGAAAGTTGTCCTAATAGTCTATTGCTGCTGTGATTTTCCTGCGTTTATCCTGTGTTATCTCCTGCCTTTATTCCTGCCGTGTTTCAAGTGTATGTCATCGTGCCTGTGTACACCTGCATTTTCACGTCTACATTCAGTTTAATTTGTTAGGTTTACCCAGTCTGTGTACCCTTTGCTCGTCAAGTTCTCTGCCTACTAGTCTTTCCTGTTTCATATACACTCACCTAAAGAATTATTAGGAACACCTGTTCTATTTCTCATTAATGCAATTATCTAGTCAACCAATCACATGGCAGTTGCTTCAATGCATTTAGGGGTGTGGTCCTGGGCAAGACAATCTCCTGAACTCCAAACTGAATGTCAGAATGGGAAAGAAAGGCGATTTAAGCAATTTTGAGCGTGGCATGGTTGTTGGTGCCAGACGGGCCGGTCTGAGTATTTCACAATCTGCTCAGTTACTGGGATTTTCACGCACAACCATTTCTAGGGTTTGCAAAGAATGGTGTGAAAAGGAGAAAAACATCCAGTATGCGGCAGTCCTGTGGGCAAAAATGCCTTGTGGATGCTAGAGGTCAGAGGAGAATGGGCCGACTGATTCAAGCTGATAGAAGTGCAACGTTGACTGAAATAACCACTCGTTACAACCGAGGTCTGCAGCAAAGCATTTGTGAAGCCACAACACGCACAACCTTGAGGCGGAGGGGCTACAACAGCAGAAGACCCCACCGGGTACCACTCATCTCCACTACAAATAGGAAAAAGAGGCTACAATTTGCACGAGCTCACCAGAATTGGACTGTTGAAGACTGGAAAAATGTTGCCTAGTCTGATGAGTCTCGATTTCTGTTGAGACATTCAAATGGTAGAGTCCGAATTTGGCGTAAACAGAATGAGAACATGTATCCATCCTCTGATGGCTACTTCCAGCAGGATAATGCACCATGTCACAAAGCTTGAATCATTTCAAATTGGTTTCTTGAACATGACAATGAGTTCACTGTACTAAAATGGCCCCCACAGTCACCAGATCTCAACCCAATAGAGCATCTTTGGGATGTGGTGGAACGGGAGCTTCGTGCCCTGGATGTGCATCCCTCAAATCTCCATCAACTGCAAGATGCTATCCTATCAATATGGGCCAACATTTCTAAAGAATGCTATCAGCACCTTGTTGAATCAATGCCACGTAGAATTAAGGCAGTTCTGAAGGCAAAAGGGGGTCCAACACCGTATTAGTATGGTGTTCCTAATAATTCTTTAAGTGAGTGTATACTGTCTGCTGTCTGGATCGAAAAAAACAGCATTCTAGTCTTGGTAACTGCTAAGACTATACCTGTGGTTTTCCTGCTTTTTTGGTGTGGTTTAGTCAAAAGACAAACTGGTTAGCTGACACAGAAGGTTCACACTCGCTGTAAATACTTGTGTTTACTATGGTGAAAGTCCATCTTCTATGTATGGAACATTTTGTATTGCCCTTTCCAGAAATCTGAATGCGACCATTGCCCATCATGGACCTCATACAATAACTCAATACAATAAAATACAGATATATACTACCTGCTTGTAATTGAATATTAAGTCACTGTGGTGCCAATTCACGTAGAATAATTGCAGTTTCTTTTCCATTGTCTTCATTGTGGCAACAGGGGATTTTAATTTGTCTCATCTAAGCAGATAATAGGAATTTCATTAGAAAATGATGGATGGCTCCTGACACAGTTTCTCATTCAGCTTTATAGCTGAGTGGTTAGGGTCCTTGCCTATTATGTAGAAGGTTGTGAGTTCAAATCCCGGCATAAACTTTTCATAAATAGAGGCTAAGATAGATTTAAATACACTGGGTGTTCCCAAGCACTGACTCCAGTCAGAGCAGCGACTCCTAAGCTGGCGGACTCACACTGGTGGATTCCCTCACTGTACAGCGATCTTCTGCATAGACTTCAGTGGAACCTGGCCCCCTCCCCTCTTCAGACCAGGGGGTCCCTGGTTTAATGCTCGTGTTCTCCCATTGACTTCCATTTTGCTCGGGTGCACCCGAGCATCCCAAAGTGTTGCACCAGAGCACCCGAGCACTTTGGTGCTCGATCAACACTAATATCTATCTATCTCTACAGTTTATCTTTTTCATATCTATCTAATATCTATCTATCTTTCTATCATTTCTAAAAAAAATCTTTTTTCACATTTGCAGGCATGAACATTGCTCCTATTTCCTCTCATTACATATTCATGAGGCTTATACTTGGATATTCAAATGAAAATGTGCCAGCGCTGGGCAGTCAGACCTGGCATCACATTATAGGCACCAGGGAAGAACATGATGTTGCTTAGCATCAGTTTGTCTTCCTTCCAGTTTCCAGCCTGCCCCCACACAGGTTTTCCTTCATATAATGCCAGTTCTTCTAATGGCAGCATTCATGGGGAAATTAGTAATGTAGTACATTGTATTTATATGTATGTCAGATAATAAAAGTATTCGCCCCCTTTCAAATGTCCCGTTATTGCAAACCTTAATAACTAGTCGCACCACCTTTGGTAGCAAAATACTTTTGTATAAGTTGATATATGTTTTACATCTACGTCTCTGAGCAGAACAGCTTCAACTAAAGGCATGCATTTTTGTTCAGGGACTGTTATTTTAGGTCTTACTGCATCTCCATTGGGTTCAAAATAGGCAAGAACTCCAGTCACAATAACAAGCTTATAGGGACACGAGGCTTACTACTCCCAAATACACAAAGAGTAATCCTGCAAGGTGAATCATATGCTGTATAAAACATGATTTTTAGTGGAGACACAGTAACTTAAAAGACTAGACTAGAGTCAGAACACCTAGGATTTTGTCTATAAAATCTCTTCACAAATTGAAACCACTCGTCAGAAGTCAACATTTGCCTTACACTGTCCCTATGGAGTCCAAACTGCTTCAGACCATGTGCTTCAGACGCTACCCTCAACCTTGAGGGGGGGGAGTGTAATAAGTTACTCAAAGTATCAGACAATATTGCCCATGCCCAGTTATTTGTTCCTATGTTATATGTCCCCTGAAGAGTCCTGGTCTACAAAGAATGAAAGTGTCTAGTGTTCAGGACAGCTTTGGGTCTGCCCTTGTAATGGTCGAAGCTTTGTAGGCAAAAGGGTCAGTGTGTCAGCCCCACCAAAATAAGGGCTCAATAGGGTCAGCGCATGGAATAACTTCACTCTCGACCAGCCTTGGATTATAAACATCTGGACGAAATACATTTGGATGTACATGGTGCTTCACACACCTGATCTTTGTGGTAGGTCCTCCCAGGATTATATTTATCAGGTGATAACACTGGATGCATCTGGATATGTTGATAGTGAGTCAGAGCCTTACCACGGATTGCATTGAGTGAGTTTGTGAGGTTTTATGTGAATTCTTAGGCTAGTTTCAGACTAGCGGCAGGGAATTCCTGCAGGCTGTTCCGGCGGGTGAACAGCCTGTCGGATCCGTCCTGCTGCTAGTTTACGTGTGCCCCCGGACTGCCGTTTCATTCCCATTGACTATAATGGGGGCGGGGGCGAAGTTCCGGCAGAGCACGCCGAGAGGCAGCCGGACTAAAAGTACTACATGCAGTAGTGTGCTGGCATCAGAACTCCGCCCCGCCCCCATTATAGTCAATGGGGACGGAGCAGCAGTCCGGGGGCACATGTGAACTAGCGGCAGGATGGATCCGACAGGCTGTTTACCCGCTGGAACAGACTGCCGGAGTCCCCTGTCGTTAGTGTGAAAGTACCCTTAGGCATTATACATTTTAGTATATATCATATATGTCAATTTTATATATGACCATCACTATGTCTGCAGTGTTCTGGGTTCAAAATAATACTTCATCCAAAAGAGCAGGTACAGACACTAATATGAAAAAGCTTCAAATTATCAGGTCAAATACAGCTTTTAAAATAATTTTGTACACAAGAACATGACTAATATAATTCTGCTCCTATGTACAAGACTATAACTACTATAATTCTGCTCCTATGTACAAGAATATAACTACTATAATACTGCTCCTATGTACAAGAATATAACTACTATAATACTGCTCCTATGTACAAGAATATAACTGCTATAATACTGCTCCTATGTACAAGAATATAACTACTATAATACTGCTCCCATGTACAAGAATATAACTGCTATAGTACTGCTCCCATGTACAAGAATATAACTACTATAATACTGCTCCTATGTACAAGAATATAACTACTATAATACTGCTCCTATGTACAAGAATATAACTACTATAATACTGCTCCTATGTACAAGAATATAACTGCCTTCAACCTTAAGCAAGAGGAGAGCCCTGCGCCCAGTCACTGAAATTCTGCGGCTGTACAAAATACCGTTCAAGTGGCTTTTCGCCTTTGGGCTCACGTCTACCAAAGAAGGCAGAAGGTGCACAATAAGGATACCAAGTGATCTGCCGGCGGCGTGGGAGCTGCTCAACACTACGCCACAAGATATACCATCATGGCTGTGCCTCGGCGGACACTGGCGTCCCGCTCCCAGAACTCCCTGAATGCTCCAGATGGTCCAACACATCCACACAATGCATCATGGTTTCCTCCTCTCTGCCCTGGAGACACCCGAGGTGCTATAGTACTGCTCCCATGTACAATAATATAACTACTATAATACTGCTCCTATGTACAAGAATATAACTGCTATAATACTGCCTCCTATGTACAAGAATATAACTGCTATAATACTGCTCCTATGTACAAGAATATAACTACTATAATACTTCTCCTATGCACAAGAATATTACTGCTATAATACTGCTCCTATGTACAAGAATATAACTACTAAAATACTGCTCCTATGTACAAGAATATAACTACTATAATACTGCTCCCATGTACAAGAATATAACTGCTATAATACTGCTCCTATGTACAAGAATATAACTGCTATAATACTGCTCCTATGTACAAGAATATAACTACTATAATACTGCTCCCATGTACAAGAATATAACTACTATAATACTGCTCATATATACAAGAATATAACTGCTATAATACTGCTCCCATGTACAAGAATATAACTGCTATAATACTGCTCCTATGTACAAGAATATAACTGCTATAATACTGCTCCTATGTACAAGAATATAACTGCTATAATACTGCTCCTATGTACAAGAATATAACTACTATAATACTGCCTCCTATGTACAAGAATATAACTACTATAATACTGCTCATATATACAAGAATATAACTGCTATAATACTGCTCCCATGTACAAGAATATAACTGCTATAATATTGCTCCTATGTACAAGAATATAACTGCTATAGGGGGGCGGAGCTTGACCGGCGTCCTGACCGGCCGCATGTGAAGAGAGCTCTCCTCTCCATTGCCCTATAAAGTGGTTTATCTCGCACACTAATTGCTCAAATATGGGAAAAGTTGGCAGATATTTGCCCAAAGATAGAACTGAACCCCTCAAGACCGAGGGCCCTCCGATATGGAGAAGTACTTCAATAAGAGGACTACAGCTCAGGCATCAGAGCGACCTAAGATGGCGCCGACAGACCCTGATGAAGGCATTGAAGACGCCGAAAGAGCTGATAGCCCGTATACTGAAGGTTCCCTGAGTTCACATGCTGATGCTCCGGAGCCTATTTCTAAGAAGTTCCTACAGCAAGCGCTCTCATCAGCATTGTTACCGGTGATGCAGGAGCTTAATGAAATCAAAGGGGACATTAAACATATCGGCCATAGAGTCGAACGGCTCGAACATACGCAAGGAGCCATCTTACAACATGCCCGCACACTGGGTGAAAATTGCTCTGCTTACATGTCCTCCCTGGATCACGCCTATGCCCTGATCGAAGATCAGGAGAATAGAAGCAGACGCAAGAATGTGCGCTTCAGGGGGCTGCCAGAGACGGTGTCTCATGAAAAGCTGCCTGCAGCAGCATCCGCCATTTTCGCATCCCTGCTGGACCCAGAAAGCGCTTCAGCGGTTACAATAGAGCGCATTCACCGCTCCTTACGTCCTAAACCCAAAGATGGCGACCCCCCTCATGATGTGGTCTGTGGACTTTTACGTTACACAGATACCGCTGCAATATTTAAAGCGGCCAGAGAAAAAGGAGATATACAGCATGTTGGGACGAAGATCCTGCTATTTCAAGATCTCGCGCCTTCAACCTTAAGCAAGAGGAGAGCCCTGCGCCCAGTCACTGAAATTCTGCGGCTGTACAAAATACCGTTCAAGTGGCTTTTCCCCTTTGGGCTCACGTCTACCAAAGAAGGCAGAAGGTGCACAATAAGGATACCAAGTGATCTGCCGGCGGCGTGGGAGCTGCTCAACACTACGCCACAAGATATACCATCATGGTTGTGCCTCGGCGGACACTGGCGTCCCGCTCCCAGAACTCCCTGAATGCTCCAGATGGTCCAACACATCCACACAATGCATCATGGTTTCCTCCTCTCTGCCCTGGAGACACCCGAGGAGCAATTCAATTATCTCTCAGGACAAAGGGAAATCGCCAATACACATGTGGAGACAACAGGACAGAAATCACCACCCAAACACCCAATGTCACACCCCCACAGCAAACACAGACATTTAACATAGCCCCAGATAGCTCAAGTCTGAGTGCATATCATTAGGTGAATGGCATTAAGAATACACGAATACAATAAAATTAGCTATCTGGGTACCCTCACATAACAAAACAGATTTAAGCTGTGCGGCCGGTCTGTCTTCTCCTTTAAAGTTAGTATGGGCCATAATCCTGAGGCAAGAGGCTGGTAAACAGGACTCTCCAAAACCCAGTGGCGAGGTTGGTTTCGCCACACATCTCCCCCTCCCAGGGAAGACTAACCAGATACCTGACCTCACGGTCAGTACCTGAGTTAGTCTGGCAGTCCACCCACAACCCAATACTGGACCTGTTGAATTTTGGGGCCTGGCTGTGTTCTGTATGTCCCCAGCTGTTGAGGGGGCATCTGCTACTCCTTGCTTCCTTGTTGCTCTCTAGCTTGGAGCTGTAGGTACTTGGTGGGCAGAGGCCGACTGCGCTCTGCCCAGATGCCAGCTCTTCCGCTGGGGTAGCCTGTGGGAAGTCCGGCTCTGGAGAAGAGGATAGGGGAGGGCAGAGGCCGACTGCGCTCTGCCCAGATGCCAGCGCTTCCGCTGGGGTAGCCTGTGGAAACTTGAAAGTCAGCCTCTGGAGAAGAGGATAGAGGAGGGCAGAGGCCAACTGCGCTCTGCCCAGATGCCAGCTCTTCCGCTGGGATGTGGTCAGGGAATCCTATCCCCAGGACCTTGGGGCAGATCGGCTGTGGAGAAGAGGATAGGGGAGGGCAGAGGCTGACTGCGCTCTGCCCAGATGCCAGCTCTTCTGCTGAGGTAGCCTGTGGGGAGTCAGGCTCTGGATAAGAGGATAGGGGAGGCCAGAGGCCGACTGCGCTCTGCCCAGATGCCAGCTCTTCCGCTGGGATGTGGTCAGGGAATCCTATCCCCAGGACCTTGTTGCAGATCGGCTGTGGAGAGGAGGAATCGCTTACCTCCTCATCCTGGCATTCCTGCAGGGTTGGTGGGGGATCTGAACCGGCCGTCCAGCATCCCGGTAGGCCTGGTGCAGAGACCGCGTTCCCATCTGCACCATCAGACTTAGGGGTGCTGTCCCCCTGTGGTTGGGGAGAGAGATCAGTGGGTATCGCAGGCTCATCCCCTGCCCCCAGAACTCGGTTGGGAAGTAGCTTGGAAGGGGAGGGCTCGCTTACCTCCTCCTCCTGGTATCCCTGCGGAGATGGCTGGGGATCTGGACCGACCGTACAGCATCCCTGTAGGACTGGTAGAGAGACCTCGGTCCCATCTCCACCTGCCATCTGTGGGTCCTCCCAGGACCAGTCTGTGAGGTCCCTCAACATTTGCGAGTAAGGACCACCTGCGTCCACACCTGGCAACTCTGGCTGCTGTTGAGGGTCTGGGCCAGCTGCCCAGCATCCCGGTGGAGAGACCTCGGTCCCGTCTCCACCTGCCTGTTGTGGTTCCTCACAGGACCAGTCTATGAGGACCCCTACTTCGGGTTCCTCTGGCCGCCTCAGGGGGAGACTGCTAACCTCCTCGGATGCAGCCTCTGCTCGGCTGTTGTAACACTCCTTCCGCTGGGCAATTTCTCTCTCTTTCGCCAGTCAGAATTCTCGTTCCATCCTTGCGTGTCGCTTGGCTGTGACCTGGTTCCAGATGGCCTGGTATATATCCATGGACACATTATCTCCATACTGGGCCACTCACTGCCTCACCTCGGCCAGCCAGTCATCTTCAGAGCCTTCCATACTTGTCTGCTCCAAGTTGCTGGATACCTCTGCTCCCAGGGGCGCTGCACGAGTGCTAGAGTTGCCCTCAATTTGTAACTAGTGCTTCCAGAGGACTCCAAGCACTCCACTTGACACCGTCAGCACTGCAGACCCCACGAACGGCTAAAGCTTGGTGGAGGTCTCGCGTCTCCTACCCACCCTGGACCTACGACAAGGCTCCAGGCTCCAGTGGGTGAACCTCTCCTAAATCCAGAGACAGGAACCAGGAGTAAGCTCTTACAAGAGCTTATACTCAGGGGAGTATTATGATATAGAAATCCCAAGAGTGTAGTTATCCCATCTCCCAAACATGAGCCAAGACTTCATGAAGGTATAAAACAGGAACACTTTATTGAGGGCTACCCGCCCGTATTTATGCAGATCCCCATCTGGTGAAATACAATACACATGTGGAGACAACAGGACAGAAATCACCACCCAAACACCCAATGTCACACCCCCACAGCAAACACAGACATTTAACATAGCCCCAGATAGCTCAAGTCTGAGTGCATATCATTAGGTGAATGGCACTCAGAATACACGAATACAATAAAATTAGCTATCTTGGTACCCTCACATAACAAAATACAATTCCAAAGACAGATTTAACCCCTTAAGGACTTAGGACGTACGGGTACGGCATGTTTGCCGAGTCCTTAAGGACCCATGACGTACCGGTACGTCATGAGTTTAAAATGAGATTGCGACGCTGCTGGGGTTAATCCGCACAGGATGCCGGCTGAAATCATTCAGCCGGCATCCTGTCACAACGCCGGGGGGGTCATATGAGCCCCCCGTATCGGCGATCGCGCAGCTGCGCTTTTGGCTGATTCTGATCCCGCGGGGATCAAACTTCAAAATGCCGCATATACATTTTTTTCCACCCCCCCTGCACCCCTGAATGGTTTTATGGCGGCGGGTGGTGCAGGGGGGGTGTTGCGGGCGGTGCGGGCGGTGCGGGAGGCGGGCGGTGTGGCAGGCGGGATCGCGATCCCCCGCCCGCCTCCCCTTGAATAATCGTTGGTGTACAGTGGTATACCAGGGTGTCAGCACATTGCTGACACCCTGGTATAAACGGCTGACATCGGTGATGCGATGTCAGCCGCTTAACCCTTTTCGTACGGACCGCTGTATGGAAAAAGTTAACAGTAAGAGGGAGCTCCCTCCCTCTCCCATCGGGGGGCTGCTGTGCCTTTGCAGCCCCCCGATGGAGAGGGAGAGAGCCCCCAGACAGCCCCCAGAGAGCCCCGTCCTTACCCTTCCCCGTCTGCGAAGTTCTGACAACTACTGAGCAGACGGGGAAGGTTCCCATGGCAACAGGACGCCGTCTCAGGCATCCTGCTGTCCATGGTGCTGAACAGATCTGTGCTAAAGGCCTAGATCTGTTCAGACAAAGTGTAAGTAAAATACAGTACAGTACAATATATATTGTACTGTACTGTATTATACAGACATCAGACCCACTGGATCTCCAAGAACCAAGTGGGTCTGGGTCAAAAAAAAAGTGAAAAAAAGTAAAAATCAAAAAACACATTTATCACTGATTAAAAATGAAAAAATGAAAATTCCCTACATATGTTTGGTATCGCCGCGTCCGTAACGACCTGATCTATAAAACGGTCATGTTACTTTACCCGAACGGTGAACGCCATAAAAATAAAAAACTATGATGAAATTTAAATTTTGCCCACCTTACTTCCCAAAAAAGGTAATAAAAGTGATCAAAAAAGTCGCATGTACGCCAAAATTGTAAAAATCAAACCGTCATCTCATCCCGCAAAAATCATACCCTACCCAAGATAATTGCCAAAAAACTGAAAAAAACTATGGCTCTCAGACTATGGAGACACTAAAACATGATTTTTTTTTGTTTCAAAAATGAAATCATTGTGTAAAACTTACATAAACAAAAAAAAAAATTACATATTAGGTATCGCCGTGTCCGTATCGACCGGCTCTATAAAAATATCACATGAGTTTACTCCTCAGGTGACCACCGTAAAAAAATAAAAATAAAAACATTGTAAAAAAAGCCATTTTTTGTCATCTTACGTCACAAAAAGTGTAATAGAAAGCGATCAAAAAGTCATATGCACCCCAAAATAGTGCCAATAAAACAGCCATCTCATCCCGCAAAAAATGAGACCCTACTTAAGATAATCGCCCAACAACTGAAAAAACTATGGCTCTTAGGCTATGGAGACACTAAAACTTTTTTCGTTTTAAAAATGAAATCATTGTGTAAAACTTACATAAATAAAAAAAATTGTATCGCCGCATCCGTGACAACCTGCTCTATAAAATTACCACATGATCTAACCTTTCAAAAAACGTTGCCAAAAAAGCTATTTCTTGTTACCTTGCCGCACAAAAAGTGTAATATAGAGCAACCAAAAATCATATGTACCCTAAACTAGTACCAACAAAACTGCCACCCTATCCCGTAGTTTCTAAAATGGGGTCACTTTTTTGGAGTTTCTACTCTAGGGGTGCATCAGGGGGGCTTCAAATGGGACATGGTGTCAAAAAAACAGTCCAGCAAAATCTGCCTTCCAAAAACCATATGACATTCCTTTCATTCTGCGCCCTGCCGTGTACCCGTACAGCAGTTTACGACCACATATGAGGTGTTTCTGTAAACTACAGAATCCGGGCAATAAATATTGAGTTTTGTTTGGCTGTTAACCCTTGCTTTGTTACTTTAAAAAAAATATTAAAATGGAAAATCTGCCAAAAAAGTGAAATTTTTAAATTGTATCTCTATTTTCCATTAAATCTTGTGCAACACCTAAAGGGTTAACAAAGTTTGTAAAATCAGTTTTGAATACCTTGAGGAGTGTAGTTTCTTAGATGGGGTCACTTTCATGGAGTTTCTACTCTAGGGGTGCATCAGGAGGGCTTCAAATGGGACATGGTGTAAATAAACCAGTCCAGCAAAGTCTGCCTTCCAAAAACCAAACGGCACACCTTTCACTCTGCGCCCTGCTGTGTGGCCGTACAGTAGTTTACAGCCACATATGGGGTGTTTCTGTAAACGGCAGAGTCAGGGCAATAAAGATACAGTCTTGTTCGGCTGTTAACCCTTGCTTTGTTAGTGGAAAAAATGGGTTAAAATGGAAAATTAGGCAAAAAAATGAAATTCTCAAATTTCATCCCCATTTGCCAATAACTCTTGTGCAACACCTAAAGGGTTAACGAAGTTTGTAAAATCAGTTATGAATACATTGAGGGGTGTAGTTTATAGAATGGGGTCATTTTTGGGTGGTTTCTATTATGTAAGCCTCGCAAAGTGACTTCAGAGCTGTAGTGGTCCCTAAAAATTGGGTTTTTGTAAATTTCTGAAAAATTTCAAGATTTGCTTCTAAACTTCTAAGCCTTGTAACATCCCCAAAAAATAAAATATCATACCCAAAATAATTCAAACATGAAGTAGACTTATGGGGAATGTAAATTCATCACAATTTTTGGGGGTATTACTATGTATTACAGAAGTAGAGAAACTGAAACGTTGAAATTTGCAAATTTTTCCAAATTTTGGGTAAATTAGGTATTTTTTTATGCAAAAAAAAAATATTTTTTTACTTCATTTTACCAGTGTCATGAAGTACAATATGTGACGAAAAAACAATCTCAGAATGGCCTGGATAAGTCAAAGCGTTTTAAAGTTATCACCACTTAAAGTGACACTGGTCAGATTTGCAAAAAATGGCCAAGTCCTTAAGGTGAAATAGGGCTGAGTCCTTAAGGGGTTAAGCTGTGCGGCCGGTCTGTCTTCTCCTTTAAAGTTAGTATGGGCCATAATCCTGAGGCAAGAGGCTGGTAAACAGGCCTCTCCAAAACCCAGTGGCGAGGTTGGTTTCGCCACAGTATTCAAGGAGCGCCTCTGTTTTGAAGGACTGCAGCGTCCATTAGGAGAATGGTGCCCGTTAGCACTCATTTGAAGGTTTATCAGGCGACCGCCATAGAGATCATTTAAGTGATGTATGATTTCATGTTCACATTTAGGGGTCGCATTCAGTTCACCCAGGCTCTAATATTTATGCACATAAGTATATCTTGGCTCGCGCCAACGACTAGGAGAGCTAGTAGGTTTGCCTATGTAATTTTGGCACACTTTATAGGGGCAAGGAATCCTGATTTGTGGCCTTAGGAATAGTATCGACTGACACTACACATGTCAGCCTACTACCACCTAGCCACCGGTGGTTCCTTTGCTACAATTTGGCGCTTTTTCGTTTCATTTGAGTCACTCTGGTGCCTTTTACTACACATTCTATCTAGATTGGTGATGTTTTGTCAGAGGGGCTCATCTGCAATTGAAAAAAACAGATTTTCCTGGGTTATTTACCCTGTTGTGTTACCCCTGTTTACCTGTCCATGCTCACGTGTATTATTGCTCACATGTACAGTACAGACCAAAAGTTTGGACACACCTTCTCATTGAAAGAGTTTTCTTTATTATCATGATTTTGAAAATTGTAGATTCACACTGAAGGCATCAAAATTATGAATTAACACATGTGGAATTATATACATAACAAACAAGTGTGAAACAACTGAAAATATGTCATATTCTAGGTTCTTCAAAGTAGCCACCTTTTGCTTTGATTACTGCTTTGCACACTTTTGGCATTCTCTTGATGAGCTTCAAGAGGTTGTCCCCTGAAATGGTTTTCACTTCACAGGTGTGCCCTGTCAGGTTTAATAAGTGGGATTTCTTGCCTTATAAATGGGGTTGGGACCATCAGTTGCGTTGAGGAGAAGTCAGGTGGATACACAGCTGATAGTCCTACTGAATAGACTGTTAGAATTTGTATTATGGCAAGAAAAAAGCAGCTAAGTAAAGAAAAACGAGTGGCCATCATTACTTTAAGAAATGAAGGTCAGTCAGTCAGCCGAAAAATTGGGAAAACTTTGAAAGTAAGGGCTATTTGACCATGAAGGAGAGTGATGGGGTGCTGCGCCAGATGACCTGGCCTCCACAGTCACAGGACCTGAACCCAATCGAGATGGTTTGGGATGAGCTGGACCGTAGAGTGAAAGCAAAAGGGCCAACAAGTGCTAAGCATCTCTGGGAACTCCTTCAAGACTGTTGGAAGACCATTTCAGGGGACTACCTCTTGAAGCTCATCAAGAGAATGCCAAGAGTGTGGAAAGCAGTAATCAAAGCAAAAGGTGGCTACTTTGAAGAACCTAGAATATGACATATTTTCAGTTGTTTCACACTTGTTTGTTATGTATATAATTCCACATGTGTTAATTCATAGTTTTGATGCCTTCATAGTCATGAAAATAAAGAAAACTCTTTGAATGAGAAGGTGTGTCCAAACTTTTGGTCTGTACTGTATATGCGCATAATGATGTACCAATGGCAGTAGTTAACTGCACCTCCTTTAATGTAAGGGGTTTTAACACCCCTCAGAAACGCTCGCAGGTGATCCGGCTCCTGAAGAAGCGACGCACAGACGTTTGTTTCTTTCAGGAATTGCATTTTAAGCTAGGCCATGTTCCTAAACTCTCTCAATCCTATTTTCAGCAGTGGTTTGTCAGCGCTCATGCTAAGGCTTCCAGGGGTGCGGGGATCGCCATATCTAAGAGGGTTCCCTTCTCCCTCACTTCATCCCTGGCTGATCCGGAGGGACGCTACATGTTTGTAAAAGGCAAGTTGGGAACGGTTATGGTGACACTGGCGAGTTTGTATAGCCCTAATAGGGGGCAGGGCCCGTGGCTGAAAGCAGCTCTAGCTAAACTGTCATCATTTGCAGAAGGTGTATGGCTAGTAGGGGGAGACCTTAATGTTGCCCTAAACCCCCTTGTAGATGCTTCGGACCAGTCCTCTCAATTGACCCATATAGCCCTAAGCAGAATAAACAAACATATAACAGGGGCTCATTTGATGGACACATGGCGCTTGATCCATCCTACAGATCTGGATTATACATTTTTTTCAGCCCCACACAAGGTCTATTTTAGACTAGACTATGTTTTTATCTCCAGTAGCCATGCTGAAATGGTGAATAATTCCACCATAGACCCCATGACAGTATCTGACCACGCTTCAGTCACGACATCCGTGGTGTTCTCTGACTTGCCTCAGCATTCTAGACAGTGGAGACTAAATGAGACTCTGCTGGATGACATAGCGGAGGTGAGAAATATAGAGGTCAAGCTACAGCAATTTTTTACAGAGAACATCACGGATAACGTCTCTATTGCTACGGTCTGGGAGACCCACAAAGCAGTCATTAGGGGTGAACTGATTGCCCTGGGTAGTCGAAAAAAAAAAGAAAGACAAAAGACCTTCCATTCTTTACTAGAGAAGATTTCTGCCCTGGAGTCTTTGCATAAGAAGTCTAAATCCGTTGAGGCCCAAGCAGATCTTAAACTAGCTAGAATAAAACTAAAAGATCACCTTAACTACCACCAGGCCAAATCTTACCAATATGCCCAGTTCCGTTTTTATGCCCATGGCGATAAAGGCACAAGGCTTATGGCTTCACTACTTAAACAGAAAAAGGACGCCTCCTATATTCAGGGAATTAAAAATAATAGCGGTCAATTGATGCACAAAACCTCGGACATTTCAAAAGAATTCCAACAATTTTATAGTCAGCTATATGGTCTGAGATGCCCAGACAATGACACGGAAACTGAGGTAGCAATAGCGGCTGATAAATTCCTGTCAAACCTTAAACTGCCTACACTTAGGGCCGAAGATAGGGAACAGCTCCTTGCCCCAGTCACAAAGGAAGAATTAGCAGGTATATTAGGCTCTATGCCGATGGGAAAAAGTCCTGGGCCTGATGGGTTCTCGGTAGGGTATTATAAAAAGCTTTCAACTATTCTAATCCCGCATATGACCACCTGGTGCAACTCACTATTAAGTGGCTCTACCCTCCATAGACAATCCTTAGAGGCGACGGTCACAATTCTCCCATAGGCAGGGAAAGACCCCAACCAGTGCGGCAGTTATAGGCCGATTTCACTCCTTAATGTAGATATAAAAATGTGGGCTAAGGTATTGGCCTCCCGCCTTGCACCCCTGCTGCCAAAACTGATCCATCCTGATCAGTCTGGGTTTGTTCCTGGGCGAGAGGGCAGCCAAAATTCTTGTAGAGTGGTTTCAGCGATGCAACTAGCCAAGAAACTGGGAGCCCCGTTGGTTCTCCTGGGTGTGGATGCGGAAAAGGCCATCGACAGGGTGAGTTGGAGCTATATGAGGAAAACCCTTCATAAATTTGGCATTCCAGAACAATTCCAAACCGCCATTATGTCCCTTTACCACGAACCTAGTGCTCGTATACGAGTGAAAGGAACACTTTCCCAGCCATTCCCGATTACGAACGGGACCCGCCAGGGTTGCCCACTTTCACCTACATTGTACGTCATGGTCATGGAGACGTTATTGCAAGTGATACGGGATCATCCTGGCATAAGAGGTGTCAAAGTCAATGACAGCTCCCCTGAATTCATAAATGCCGCTTATGCTGATGACCTTCTGGTAATGCTCACCAACCCTGTCGAGGCCTTTCCGCATCTTCTATCCATTTTTAAGCAATATGGGAGGATTTCTAATTTCAAAGCCAACTACATGAAATCGGAAGCAATGAATGTATCAGCACCAAGCAAAATGATCTCCTTATTGAAGGAAACGATTCCGTTCATTTGGCAGAGCTCGCATCTTTCTTACTTGGGGATTAAGATACCTGCTAGTTTAGACCAAATTTTCCCTCTGAACTTTAGCCCCTTATTAAAAGATGTGCAAAATCAACTTCACTCTCTTAAAATCCCTTATGTTTCTTGGATGGGAAGAAAGAATCTTTTAAAGGCCTTCATCATGCCCAGACTCCTTTACGTACTCCAGATGTTGCCCATTTTTCTCCCTATGTCCTTCTTCTGTCAGGTTAGGAGACTTTTTAGAACATTCTTATGGGGCGGGAAAACTGCCAGGATAGCCCATAATAGGTTGATACAGAGGAGGAACACAGGGGGGTTTGGGATGCCAGATGCACACCTTTATTACCAGGCGATACATCTGAAAAGATGGATACAACTACATGCCTCTAAATACCAAACCTGGGGTAGTGAACTGGAACTGGCTCAACTCTCCTCAGTTCAGAGAGCGGGTCTTTGGGGCCTCAACACTTCAAATCTCAGGTCGCAAGTCTTACTTGGGGGAACTGCTTCAGTGATTCAGCAGTTAAATAAAACTTAATCTTCTGAACAATCCCTCCCCCTCTATGCCAGCAGACCTGCTCCCCTTCGCTGTACGCCCAAATGCCAAGCAAATGGCCTCAATTTGGTGCGCAAATTCAAAACAGAAGAATTCTTAGGGACGGCCTCTCGTGACCCCACTTCATGCTCTTATACAGTCATGTAATTTCCTAGAATTGATTGAGCTTAATTCAGTCTCTAAGCCACTGATAAGAGATAACAGACATAAACTAACTCAGTCTTGGTTTGAAAAACTTTTGACATCTGAGACCATCCCTCACAAGCGTTATCTCCCTGTGCTACTTGGCTTTGGTTAGTCCCCGCTCTCCTGGAACGCCGCAATACTTGAGGCATTGGGCTGCTGAACTTGACATAGAGCTGAACGAGACTGATATTATGCGCATACACGCACATTCTCATGGTTTTTCTAGGTGCACCAGGATACAGGAACACACATATAAGGTCCTTACTCAGTGGTATCAGACTCCGAAGCAAATGTTTATAAGAGGTATGAGACAGGATGATAAATGCTGGAGGTGCTTAGATGCCACGGGCACCTTATCCCATATTTTCTGGTTTTGCCCGAAGATTCGCCCATTCTGGGAAGGAGTCTTGTCCACTATTAAGAAAATTACGCATGTAACTGCAGAGATACCCCCTACTCTTGTGCTCCTGTGGCTCCCAACTCCCTCTTTCTCACCCTCAAGAAAGTGCTTGACCACTCAATTACTCAAGGCTGCCAGATTGCTCATCCCACAGCATTGGCTGCGCACGGAACCCCCCACTGTGGAGGCATGGCTGAACAAAGTAGATCATATATGTCGTATGGAGGAACTGGCGAGTTGGGAGGACAGGAATCACAATAAATACATGAAGCTCTGGACACATTGGTTCATGTTCAGGGGTGACCAAACAAGCAAGCACTCAACACAAGAGACCACTAACAATACAGTCGAGTAAGCCTATTGTAGTGTACGGGAACTGTAATACCCGTCACTACCAAAGTGTCACTTGGTGTGCTGTCGTCCCTCCTAATTATGGAGAAGTTGTTATATGTCAGTTTTATAAAATGTCATGTAATGTAATGTTATGTATTTCCCTGTTACTGTGAAACTTGCATGTACAGGCCTGCAGGGGTGTCATTCCAGCTTCTAGTCGCTAGAGGGAGCTAGAGAGCCCTAGTTTATATAAGGCCCAGTCAGGGAAGTGCAAGGCAGACGGAGTCTAGTGTCTGTAATCTACAGTTGGAGATTAGACAATGTCTGAGACAAGTCCAGGCCTGAAGCCTGCTGTCCAGGAGAAGATTCCCTCCTGAATTCCCATATGCAGAAACAGGAATATGTTAGATCAAGAACCTGAGGAAGTTTCCAGCAGCTGAGAGAGACAGAGGCAAAGATCAGGAAAGCCAGAGGTACTCAGAAAGACAGAGGAGGTACTTATAGAAGCCATAGCCAAGGATATAAAGCCAGAATTAGGTTAATGGGCCTTGGTGAAGAATTGCTGTATTCCAGGATCAGACAGAATTAGAGTGCAAGCTCCTGTGCTGCAAGTCCTGTGTTCAACACTCTGTAATTACCCTGCTATAACTGAATTGCCTGCATCGACCGAATTGCAAAATCGACTGTATGCTTAGGAACTGCATTTCCAATATTGTCTCTGCTTGCAAAACTACTAAAGTTGGAGTTCTGTTTTAATACTACGTTTCCTCAATTTATTCCTGCATCCGCAAACGGCGTGCCACTGTTTACTTGGCACTGGCGTCACAAACTATTTCTACCTATACCTGCCCTTGCAGAGAGTCAGCCGTACCAGGTTAGTGTCTATTGCACTACATCACCCAGAAACACCTATTGCACACAACTTGAGTACGCTGCACTTCTCTTTTGGCGTCACGAACAGGATACGCACGCTTTCTAGTGCAAAAAGCGTGAACTTTGTGCCTTATACAGTTGCCCTGTGACCAAAGTGACAATTTGCCTGTTTTATTCAAGTGGACTTTGTGGACTGAAAATCATACCCAAAGTGTACCAAAAAACTCTAAAAAGCGCTGTGCAGTGTTGCGCTGCACAGAAAAAGAAAATCGCCGCATTGGAGTGTGGTTTTGTGGACTTTTTACAATCCTGCTTGCTGTCAGTGAATAGACAGCGTTTATACCCAAAGATGGCTGCCGGGCTTGCTGAATTTACTGCTGCGTCACCTTCATCCCGAAAAGGCGGGAAAAACTGGCACCTTTCTGAGGAAAAAGCGGGAAGAAGGTCAAGGGCAGGCGCCACGGCTTATCTGGACATTTGCATGTCTGCCAGCATGGACACCGCCTTCCATATACTGGAATACCTGGGGGGCGGCTCCCCAGTGCAGTAGGAGGAGCTGGCTTCTCTAATTGACGCGACCCTATCGCTCTCCTCAGTAGGATCGAGCATGTTGGATAGTGAGCAGAGTGTTACTGCAGCGTCCGCACCTGAAATTGCAAAGATGACTGACATCGGTGTAGAGCCAGAAGAGGCTCCACCGGCCTACTCTCCGGGACCGGAGCAACCCGCCTGCCGCCCAAGGGAGAAAGAACCCGAGCCCTGCTATGGCTCGTGGAGGGACTTTTTCCAACCATCTTTCAAATGGTCCTCCCTGATGGCGGAGATCCGAGAGGCCGCTATAAAGCGGAATACAAAGACCAAAATCATCTATGAGGAACTAACCAAGACCATACATGAGAAGCATACGCACACCCAACCCCGCCTGGAAAGGAGAAAGGGAGTGGTGCTGTCATTTGACAAACCCCGTGGCTACGGGTTTATTCAGGACTATCTAACTGGCAGAGACCTCTATGTTAATCGAAGGTCTGTCAAAAGAGACTACCTCCCTTCGTACCAGCACAGCCTCCGCGAGGGAGAGGAAGTGGAGTACACCCCTGCCGAGAGCCTACGAGGCCCTTATGCAACTGCCGTGACCCGTCCCAAGCGAGCTCCTGAGGACTGGGAGGCAGAAGAAGGAGAAGACTACTCTGGCTGCGAGCGGGAACCGGAACGCTCTCCAGAGCCGGCCCATCACGCCTTTCAGGAGCGGAGCTCCTTCATTGGGCCAAACGTCTTCTGGCAGCCAACCGTGTTGGAAAAATGGGTGAGCCCCTATCCTTCCCCCGAGCTGCCTCGTCGGGAGAAGACAATATCGGAGCTGGAGCAGTTAAAAGGACTTAGTGCTACCTTTCAGAACATCCGGATGGGACGGAGACCAGACGCATCGCCAGAGCCTGCAGAGGCCGAGTCCGCGTCATCGGTGACTGTACCTGCGCCGGCGGCGCCAGCAGAGGACAGCGACTCCGACACAGAGAGCATCGGTGAGCAGATCGTCCGGCTGGAGGAGAAGTTGCGGGAGTTACGCAAGATACACACCGCCAGGATCCAGACACCGCCGAGGAAGGATGAGGTAAGGGTGCCTGTCACCACCCGTAGACCGCCTTCTGTTGCCTCCGCTCCGTCAGTGCCCCAGACCGGACCCGCGATTGCCGTAAACTGCTGCACCCAGAGCACCGGACCGCTTGCTGCGGCGGTGCCAAGCGCGTTACACCCTGCAGTGATCATGCAAGGACCGGCACGGTCCACCAGAGGGTTCACCCCTAGGCCTAATGGGCCAATACCTATTAGGGGCCCCTTTACCCTACAGCTGCCCCCTGACACAGTTATGTGGGCACACCCTCCTGTAGAAGAATACTACAGATGATACCTGCCAGCGGAGCCAAGTGGATATGATATGTCACTGTAATCAGCCTGCTAGGCCTTTGATTTACTTCACTGCAGAAGTTTGATGTTAACCCTTCCAGGACAGGAGTCCTATGTTTCTGGTCCTTTGTTGCGGCTGCCAGTTTGTCCACGGCTCAGTGGTAGGTGTTGACCACTGAAATCACAAAGTCAGCAAGGCCACGTTTGTTTCCAGGATCTCCTGCCTGCTTTTGTTACCCCACGCCAAGTTGTGCCTGTTCCATTTAGTTGCACCTTTTACCCTTCACCCCCTTTTCAGGTTGATCAGGGGTATTACAGCACTTGTCTTTGCTGTCCTTTTATTGTGCAACTTCATACTAAGGAACCGTGCCCGGAGACAGACTCAAAAGTACCTGAGCCTCTGAGATTCTTATTCTTTTAAAAGTAATGTGCCCAGAGATGGACTCCACCGCATGAGAGCCTCTGTGATTTATAAGGAAAATGGCCTGGGTACGGACTCATGTTTGTTCTTTGAGCCTCCAAGAACTTTTATACTGTTTTATCCATTTTGCTGTTCTATCATGGACTTATTCATTGTCATGGACTATCCTGGTTATAATGTTACGCTGTGCCAGGTCAGCGCCCCCGTTCCATTCATTATCCTGAGAGAAGAGAACGACGCCCCTTGTCACTACCCTTCACCTTTGCCAATTGGACCTGATGTAAATGTAAAAGCAGATGAATTACATGTATGTATGCCTGCATGTCTCTATTTTCTATTTCAGGTAGAGATTCCAGTTGGGAGACCCATGATGGAGTCAGGTAGAGATTCCAGTTGGGAGACCCATGATGGAGTACGAGGTCGTACTCAGCTTAAAGCAGTGGGGTATGTAGTGTAAGGGAACTGTAATACCCGTCACTACCAAAGTGTCACTTGGTGTGCTGTCGTCCCTCCTAATTATGGAGAAGTTGTTATATGTCAGTTTTATAAAATGTCATGTAATGTAATGTTATGTATTTCCCTGTTACTGTGAAACTTGCATGTACAGGCCTGCAGGGGTGTCATTCCAGCTTCTAGTCGCTAGAGGGAGCTAGAGAGCCCTAGTTTATATAAGGCCCAGTCAGGGAAGTGCAAGGCAGACGGAGTCTAGTGTCTGTAATCTACAGTTGGAGATTAGACAATGTCTGAGACAAGTCCAGGCCTGAAGCCTGCTGTCCAGGAGAAGATTCCCTCCTGAATTCCCATATGCAGAAACAGGAATATGTTAGATCAAGAACCCGAGGAAGTTTCCAGCAGCTGAGAGAGACAGAGGCAAAGATCAGGAAAGCCAGAGGTACTCAGAAAGACAGAGGAGGTACTCTTATAAAGCTATAGCCAAGGATATAAAGCCAGAATTAGGTTAATGGGCCTTGGTGAAGAATTGCTGTATTCCAGGATCAGACAGAATTAGAGTGCAAGCTCCTGTGCTGCAAGTCCTGTGTTCAACACTCTGTAATTACCCTGCTATAACTGAATTGCCTGCATCGACCGAATTGCAAAATCGACTGTATGCTAAGGAACTGCGATTCCATTATTGTCTCTGCTTGCAAAACTACTAAAGTTGGAGTTCTGTTTTAATACTACGTTTCCTCAATTTATTCCTGCATCCGCAAACGGCGTGCCACCGTTTACTTGGCACTGGCGTCACGAACTATTTCTACCTATACCTGCCCTTGCAGAGAGTCAGCCGTACCAGGTTAGTGTCTATTGCACTACATCACCCAGAAACACCTATTGCACACAACTTGAGTACACTGCACTATGATCAGATCTACTAAGTATAAACTAATCATTAGTTTCAAGGATTAACTGTGTGTAACTATCACAATTTGCCTGCGCTTACTGGTACATTTAATGCGCTCTTCTATACTTGATATGCCTTTATGATTATTTGTCATGGATAGGTGATTGTTTGTTTTTGTTGTTTGTTTCCCTTCCTTATGTTCTTTCCAATTCCCTCTTCCCCTACTTTCTCCTGTCCTCATTCCTGACCCTCACTCCTTATATTCTCCCCCCCCCCCACTTTCCTTGATTCCTTATGTTATTATACTTACCTGTCATACTGCAATATCCTATACATATTAAACCGCACATCTATAATTTGCAGATAGTGACTGATCAGCGGAATACGCTTATTCAGCACACGATTATAGACAGAAGGTATTCATGTTTTTCACCATCTGTATGAAACATTTATATATGGATATATGTCTGCAAGCTGCTAGACTACTGTGTTATACTTTTGTAATGTATATGCGGTATTCCATTATATGCACCATTGTAAACCGTTGTGGTATGCATTTGATGTGATTTTCAATAAAAAGAAAATTGTCAAAGAATATAACTGCTATAATACTGCCTCCTATGTACAAGAATATAACTACTATAATACTGCTCCTATGTACAAGAATATAACTACTATAATACTGCTCCTATGTACAAGAATATAACTACTATAATACTGCTCATATATACAAGAATATAACTACTATAATACTGCTCCTATGTACAAGAATATAACTACTATAATACTGCTCCAATGTACAAGAATATAACTACTATAATACTGCCTCCTATGTACAAGAATATAACTGCTATAATACTGCCTCCTATGTACTAGAATATAACTGCTATAATACTGCCTCCTATGTACTAGAATATACCTACAATAATACTGCCTCCTATGTACTAGAATATACCTACTATAATACTGCCTCCTATGTACAAGAATATACCTACTATAATACTGCCTCCTATGTACAAGTATATAACTACTATAATACTGCTCCTATGTACAAGAATATAACTACTATAATACTGCCTCCTATGTACAAGAATATAACTACTATAATACTGCCTCCTATGTACAAGAATATAACTACTATAATACTGTCTCCTATGTACAAGAATATAACTACTATAATACTGTCTCCTATGTACAAGAACAGGGGTGGCCAACCTTACAGACACAAAGAGCCAGAAAAAAAAATCGTATGACTGCCAGGAGCCACAAGCTATCAGTTTACACAAATATGCGTGTACACGACAGTATTACTGCAATTGAGTTATCAAACATTTAAAAGTGCATTTGAACCACCTTTCCTACCTGTAGTGTAGACAGCTTTAGTGAGACTTCTGGCAATCTTTGTTTTTCACAATGTGTTTTAAGATTTCTCAGATGACACCCCATGCTCAGATGACCGACCCATGCTCAGGTGACTGCCCTATACTCAGATGACCGCCCTATACTCAGATGACCGCCCTATACTCAGATGACCGCCCTATACTCAGATGACCGCCCATGCTCAGATGACTGCCCTATACTCAGATGACCGCCTTATACTCAGATCACCGCCCCATGCTCAGATGGCCGCCCCATGCTCAGATGGCCGCCCCATGCTCAGATGACCGCTCTATGCTCAGATGACGCCTCATGCTCAGGTGACTGCTCTATGCTCAGATGACCGCTCTTTGCTCAGATGACCGATCTATGCTCAGATGACCGCCTTATGCTCAGATGACCGCCTTATGCTCAGATGACCGCCTTATGCTCAGATGACCGCCCTATACTCAGATGACCGCCCATGCTCAGATGACTGCCCTATAATATAACTACTATAATGACCGCCTTATACTCAGATCACTGCCCCATGCTCAGATGGCCGTCCCATGCTCAGATGACTGCCCTATGCTCAGATGGCCACCCCATGCTCAGATGACCGCTCTATGCTCAGATGCATACACATCAGTGATCATGTAGGACCACTCCTATTTAGTCATTTCCCTGGCACGCAAGTAACATTGTTTACTTTAGATGAGGTGGTATACATCAGCGATCATATGTGACCACCCCCATTTGGTTATTCACCGGCACGCTACTAGCACTGTTTACCTTGACATGTGCGGTACCTTTAAAGCAACTTGTCCTCTTTGATTCTTGACTATACGGGAATCACTTCTACCAATAATAAGTGTGTAGGGACTTGCCTTTATTATCACTGTACAATACAATGTAATACAATGTACAATACAATGAAATGTTGTTTGGAGCAATCCTAGATGCCATGGACAGAGGAACAAGAACTGACATTTAAACTAAAGCATTACACTAGAAAACAAACAAACCAAAAAAAAAAACATTGCACTAGAAAGCATTACTATTCACAGTTCACAGCATATATATAGCAAGTGCAAAGTAGGTTAGTGGGATGACTGAGAAGGTCGTCCCTTTCTCTGATCACTTGGCCTTGTCTTTCAGCTTAGGAGCCACTAGGCGTGTTGATGTTGGTAGGCGGCTATGGAGACTTAACTTCAGTCTCCTGGATGATCCTCATGCCTATGATTGTGTCCATCCTTTTTTTTTCAGCAACAACTAGAGAGAGTGGACTTTTTTGATAACATGGCTGACTGGTGGGAGGATGTCAAGGAGGAGATCAGATCCCTCTAAAAGAGACTGTCATTTAGGAAAGGGAAGAGTAAGTACAGCCAGAATCTCAAACTGCGTCACTGTATTCGGCAGATGGGCGGGACCAACAAAAGATAAACCGACTGAAATCTGAAATGAGGCAGTATCAGTTTAGCAGTTGTACCTCCCTGATTCTTGAGCAGGATTATGGGTCCTTAGGGTCACCTGATCCCTTTGAGAAATGCCGGGAGCGTGTGGCGAACAAAGTGGTCACAGGTCTCACTGACTCCCAGGGTGTTTTACAGTAATCTCAGGAGGGTATCCTGGGGGTGGGGAGATCTTACTATGCTGACTTATTTCAGAGGAAGGCTTTAGATAAAGATAAGATGACTCAATTCTTGGAAGCAACTCCAGGACCTGATACTTGTGATGTGGACTTTTCTCCTTTAACAGAAGAATTGACGGTGGAGGAGGTTAAAGTGGCCAATGATAAATTACATCTAAAGAAGGAACCAGGTCCAGATGGTATAACAGCAAAATTCTACAAGAAATTAAGAGAGCACTTAGCTCCAATCCTCGTGGACGTGTACAAAAATTGTCTAGGAAATCACCTGATGCCTCCTTCCATGAGGGTGTCCTCATTAATTCTGCTGTCTAAAGGTAAGGAGCCTAGTGACATCAAGAACTGGGGGACCATTGCCCTCTTGAATGTCGACAGGAAGATTCTGGCAAAAATCCTGTTTTGTAGATTAGTTTGTTTGTCTCAGGCACTGTTGGCACGCTGTCAGTTAGGCACAGTAAAAGGATGGAACATCTCTGGAGCAGTCATCTCGATAAGGGAGATGTTTGTGAGATTTAAAGCTCTGAGGTGTGGGAGATATGTTGTCGGTATTGACCAGGCTAAAGCCTTTGACAGAGTAGACCATGAGCATCTATAGGCCACTTTGTCAAAGTACAGTCTTACGGGACAATTTGTTGATTGCCTGAAAACTTTGTATAGAGAAGCAAAGAGCTTTCCTCTGGTCAATGGTTGGCAGGTTGACACATTCAGAGTTGAGGCAGGGGAGAGACAAGGTTGCCCTTTGAGTCCGCTTTTGTATGTGTTTGCCTTAGACCCGTTCCTGAGGTCGCTGCAGGAGTGTGATTTTCAGGGGGTACCATCTGCGTAGGCAACCCACTGCTTGCCTCTGAATGTTGTTGCCTACGCAGATGATGTGACAGTGGTGATATCTGAACCTCGTAGGGTGCAGATGTCTGCAGCCATTAGAAGCTACTGCAAAGCCTCAGGGTCTCTGGTCAACCTTGAGAAGAGTCAAGCTTTCTGGGCACTGAATTGTGATCCAGACTTTGATCTGCCACAATTCGAGAAGGCCTCCATCTATATTAAGATCTTAGGGGTTAAATTCGGGAGGGACGATAATGCCAAACTAAATTGGGAGGAGAAGTTGGAAGCCGGAAATGCAAAGGTTCAGCTACGGAAGAACTGGAGGCTGACCTATAGAGAAAGGGTTACTATGTTAAAGGCTTACCTGATTCCAGTCTTCTTATATGTGTCTATCATTTTTCCTTTGACAGAATCTTTCTTGGCTAGGCTCTTTAGCCTGTTCTTCCAGCTTCTTTGGGGGAACAGGTTGAAACTAGTAAAAAGAGGGATCACCTACTGTGCTACTACGCAGTTAAATTTATATAGTTTCATTTGTTGAACCATTCATATATTCTATATTTGGTTATATGCTTCCATCTAGTGGTCGTTTTTGGTATTGCACTTTATTTTTCTGTTCATGATCTGTAATTAATTTCATTGCTCCACCCCTTCTTCTGTGTACATCACTTCCTGTATATTCATTCTGTAGTGTACGGGGACTGTAATGCCCGTCACTACAAAAGTGTCACTTGGTGTGCTGTCGCCCCCCCTTAATTATGGGGAAGTTGGTATATGTCATTTTTATAAATTGTCATGTAATGCAATGCTATGTATTTCCCTGTTACTGTGACACTTGCATGTACAGGCCTGCTAGGGGTGTCATTCCAGCTTCTAGTCACTAGAGGGAGCTAGAAAGCCCTAGTTTATATAAGGCCCAGTCAGGGAAGCAAAGGGCAGTCTAGTTTAGAGTTCAGAAGTTTCTAGAGCCTGAGGAAGCTGAGAGGGAGACAGAGGCAAAGCGCAGAGAAGCAAGAGGTACTCAAGATAACAGAGGAGGTACTTTATAAAGCTAAAACCAAGGATATACGCTAGAGTTAAGGTATTGGACCTTGGAGAAGATTTGCTATGTTCCAGGATCAGTCAGAGATAGAGTGCAAGCTCCTGTACTGCAAGTCCTGTGTGTTTAACACTCTGTAGTCACCTTGCTCAATCTGTATTGCCTGCATCGACCGTATTGAAAAATCAACTGTATGCAAAGGAACTGTACTTCCGTTAATGTCTCTATGAAAACTACTAAAGTTGGAGTTCTGTTTTAACATCACGGTGTTCCTCATTTATTCCTGCTATCAGCAAACGGCGTGCCACCGTTTAATTGGCACTGGCGTCACGAACATTTTCTACCATCACCTGCCCTTGCAGAGAGTCAGCCGTCTCAGGTTAGTGTCATTGCACTACTACACCCAGAAACTCTATTACACACAACTTGAGTACGCTGCGCCTCTCTTTTGGCGTCACGAACAGGATACGCACGCTTTCTAGTGCAAGAAGCGTGAACTTTGTGCCTTATACAGTTGCCCTGTGACCAAAGTGACAAATTTCCTGTTTATTTAAAGTGGACTTTGTGGACTGAAAATCCTACCCAAAGTGTGCCTAAAACCTCCAAAAAGCGCTGTGCAGGGTTGCGCTATCAAGAGGAAGAAAAACGCCACATTGGAGTGTGGTTTTGTGGACTTTTTACAATCCTGCTTGCTGTCAGTGAGTGACAGCGTTTTGCTAAAGATGGCCACCGGCCGCCTGGAGTAAAGTTTCCCGCGCTGCTGAGGACCTTCGTGGGCGGATCCCTGCAAGGACACAGAGAATCCCGCCCCTCTTCATCATCGCACCGCCGCGGCCCTGCTTCTTCTACGTCATCGGGTGCTCAGGACGTCCGGAGTCTCGCGAGACTTGGCCTGCGCAAGCCCGGCGATACCGGTAAGCAATTGTAACCGGAGGGAAGGGGAGTGTTCCGGACCCTTTAGTCGCCAGTGGCCACCTCTCAATAGACTACCATGTCAGAGCCAGGAGTGCCTGAGCAGCCGGCCCCGGGAGAGTTCGCGGCTCCTAATCATCCTACAGCCCCCAGCATGATGCCCTTTACCATGCCTTACTATTTCGGGGCCCCATGGTTCCCTCGCTACAGGGGAGAGACCCATACCCTAAGGGACTTTAAAGAAAAGTTGCTGGCACTATTCCGATTGTACCCTATAAATGCCGACCAGCAAATGGAAATCCTGCTGGCACAACTGGAGGGAGCGGCCCGTAGAGAAGTGTTATCCTGGCCTGCTACTGAGCGGAGTACTCTAGAACAGATATTCACCCGCCTCAGAGCCACTTTTGAAACTAGGACTGCCTCAGAGATAAAGATGCATTTCTTTGGCAAGAAACAGAAGTCCGGTGAGTCCCTCCGTGACTATGCCTTATCACTTCAGGGGGCTTTAGGGGCTGTAATTCAGATAGATCCCAAAGAGGCTGATAACCAGGACCAGACCCTGAGGGAACAATTTATCAACGGGGTGTCTAGTGAACAAATAAGGACCCAATTAAAGATGCTGTCCGCCCAGCACCCTAACAGTACCTTTCTGGACTTTAAAGAACTGGCTATAAAAATTCTGGGGTCCGCAGTATCTCCTGAGTTGAGCACCCCACCTGAGTCACCAGCCTGCAGGCCAAAACCGATTATCACTAACCGAACTGAGGCCGGCCAAGCTGTTCAAGTGTCAGCTACCGATACTATTGCCATGCTGACAGAGCAAGTAAATCACCTCACTAAAAGTCTAGAGAAAGTGTGCAGAAAAATAGAGGAATGGGAAAAACCCATAATGCTAGAAGAAGAATTCCTGTCATCTCCTAGGCCGTTCCCACCTCCATACCAAGAGACTCACCCCAGGGATCCTGGGAGGCGTAATAGAGATCGCAAGCGGCCCGTGTGTACATACTGCAAAAAGCTGGGACACACAGAATCCACGTGCTGGCAGTTAAACGGGCAACCCCTGAGGCTGAGGACCACCCCTCGGGAGGTAGAACACTAGGTCCAGAGGATCCAAATTGGATGCCACGTTATGTAGGATCCCATCCTAAAATCAATATAGAGATCAACGGGGTCCCCTTTGAAGCCCTATTAGATACTGGGTCTCAGGTCACTACTATTCAGCTGCCTGCATTTGAAAAGTTCTGGGACACCAACCAGTTGACCCAACCGCCTGAATCCTGGGTGGAAATTATCGCCAGCAATGGCAAACCAGTAAAGATTCATGGATACTAGGAACCCACCCTGCAGGTGGGAGAAGTAACCCTGCCTCAACAGGGAGTGATCATAAGTCTAGGCACCAATGTCTTCAAAAACTGTTATTCAGAAATACTTGCCGTATTACATCAGACTTTGCCCACTGCTTCCTCTGCATCCAGGAGGGTGATTCAAAAGACTATTACTGTGTTAAGTGCCCAGCAGAGGTTTGCTAATGGGAAAGGAGAAATTTGTACTGCCAGGATTAGTGATATTAAGCCTGTGACTTTGCCTCCTAATTCTCAAACTCTTTTATGGTGTCGTGCTGTCCTGGGAGTCCAAGGCCAAGATTATCCAGCCCTGGAAGAACCAATCCAGATGGAGGATTACCCTTATGTGAGAGCTGCCAAGTGCCTGGTGAACGTCTCCCAAGGTAAAGTACCTGTCCGTCTGATTAACCTGAGTGATCATCCTGTTGCGCTTACTAAGCATTGCCGTGTTGCCCAGCTGTCCCAGGTGTCCTTCCAAGACATCATTCGTCTTCCAGTGACAGAGAAGCCGCCAGCTGCAGACAGCGGATGTTCGCCGGTGACCCAGCCACAAGTGCCCTGGTGGGAAGAGCTCCATGTGGGGGACGAGACTACCCCCCAACATCAACAAGAAGGGATCCTACAGCTGGTCAAAGAGTACCACCAGGCGTTCAGTAAGCATGCTACTGATTATGGGGAGGTGAGTGCCATACAACACACCATACCTACTGGCTCTCATCCTCCTATCAAGGAGAGATACAGACCCTTACCACCTACTTCATATCAGACTGTAAAAGAAATGATCCAAGAGATGAAAGACTCTAATGTAATCCGGGACAGCCGTAGTCCGTGGGCTGCACCCCTGGTCCTTGTAAAGAAGAAGGACGGTGGTATCCGTTTCTGTGTGGATTATAGGAAAATTAATCAAATAACCCACAAAGATGCATACCCACTGCCCCGCATTGAGGAGTCACTAACTGCTCTGGGCTCCTCTGCCTATTTCTCCACATTGGACTTGACCAGTGGCTACTGGCAAGTACCCATGGCCCCTGCAGATAGGGAAAAGACTGCTTTCACTACTCCCATGGGCCTGTTCGAATTCAATTGTATGCCGTTCGGGCTATGTAATGCCCCAGGAACTTTCCAGAGACTAATGGAACGGTGTTTGGGTCACAAAAACTTCGAAACAGTGCTGCTGTATCTAGATGACGTCATTGTGTACTCAAAAACATATGAAGACCATCTGAAACATTTGGCAGAAGTATTTGAGATCCTTATCAAATATGGCTTGAAGGTAAAGCCATCCAAGTGTCACCTGCTCAAACCTGCAGTAAGATACCTGGGGCATGTAGTAAGCGGAGAGGGAGTGCAACCTGACCCTGATAAATTAGCAGCTGTCCGTAATTGGCCGGTTCCTACTACCGTCAAAGAGGTGAGGAGTTTCCTTGGTTTTGCCGGCTACTATAGACGTTTTATCCCCCATTTTGCTCAAATAGCTGATCCTATTCAGGAACTCTTGAGGGGGCAACCCAAAAAGAGTCCTAGAACTCCTGTGCCCATTGAGTGGAATGAGGAAAGAGAGCTAGCGTTCCAATTGCTAAAAAAGAAACTGACCGAGCCTCCTGTGCCTCCTGTGTTAGGTTATCCAGATTATAGCAAGCCTTTCCATCTTTATACCGATGCTAGCAAGCGAGGCCTGGGAGCTGTGTTAGCCCAAGTCCAAGAGGGAAAAGAGAGAGTGATAGCATATGCAAGCCGCTCCCTGAAAGGAGCTGAGAAAAATGACCAGAATTATAGTTCCTTCAAACTAGAGTTCCTGGCATTAGTGTGGGCGGTGACAGAAAAAATCAAGGATTATCTAGCCGCCACCCCGTTCATTGCATTCACTGACAATAACCCTCTGGCACATCTAAATACAGCTAAATTGGGGGCCTTGGAGCAGAGATGGGCCTCTCGCCTTGCCAACTATAATTTCTCTGTAAAGTATCGTGCTGGACGTACTAATGATAATGCTGATGCTTTATCCAGGCTTCCCACAGAGACAGCTCCTTGGGAAGATGTAGAGATGCCGGCTTTCTATAACAAATTTGCTCAACAGGATCAGGCTCGAGCTACCAATAACAGAGCTGCAGTTCCTTCACCCTCCAGTAGGCCTGATCCTAAAGAAGAAAGGTGGGTGAAACTACAGTCTGAAAGTAGAGTGCTGGGTGAGTTGTTGGACTTCATTACTAGTGGCAGAGCCCCTGAGAGGATTCGGCGTAAGAGTGCAGATCCTGAGCTCATCAAACTGTGGAGACAGCGCCATCAACTCTTCATACAAAAGGGCCTATTGCTACGGAGAAGCCTAGACCCAGTGTCCAACGAAAGAGTACACCAGATTCTCATACCCCGACGAGATGCAGGTATGGTGTTGGAGATGTACCACAATCAATCCGGTCACTTTGGGGTTCAAAAGACTGAGGCTAATATCCGCCAGCGGTTTTACTGGGTGGGCATGAGAGAAGACATTGAGAAGTGGTGTCGGGAGTGTGAAGCCTGTGCCTTAAAACGAAGTGAACACCATGATCAGAGGGCACCACTGAGACCCGTTGTAAGTACCCGTCCTCTTGAACTTGTCGCCATCGACCATGTGAAATTGGAGCCTAGTCGCTCAGGGTATGCTTATGCCATGACTATTATTGACCATTTCACAAAGTTTGTTGTAGCAGTGCCTGTGAGAGACCAGACAGCCAAGACTACAGCCGAAATGTTCTGGAAGCACTTCCTCCTGCCTTATGGATGTCCAGAAAAGATCCTCACCGATCAAGGACCTGCTTTTGAGTCCCATCTGTTCCATGAACTGTGCTGCTTACACAGCTGTAAGAAGATCCGGACCACGGCCTACCATCCTCAAGGTAACGGATTATGTGAAAAAATGAATCAGACCTTGATAGAGATGCTGAGGGCCGTGCCTCCTGAAGCCAGGGGAGATTGGCCTAATCTGTTGCCACAGCTCATGTTCACATACAATCATACCATACATTGTTCCACCGGGTATACCCCCTTTTATTTGATGTTTGGGCGTCAAGGGACATTGCCTGCTGATCATTCATTGGACATACACGTACCTGATTGCATTAACCCATTACCTAACACCGACTGGGTTGCTGAACATCAAAGGCGATTGAATACAGCCAAAGCCATTGTTCAGGAGCGTATGGACTATGCTAGGGACCGACAGCAGAGAGACTATGATCAAGCAGCCCATGCAGAACCCTTGACAATAGGGGCTGTAGTATGGTTAAAGAATAACCGCCGTACCAGTAAATTGGACAGTAAGTGGGAGCGAAGTCCCTATGTTATCACTGCAATCCCAAATGTTGGAACTCACACTTATGAGATCACCCGGGAAGACAAGGGATCCCAAATTGTACACCGAAACCGGTTGAAGCTCTGCCTGACACCAGAACCTAGTGCCGAGAGTTCTGGACCTGAATATCCTGTGTCAGAGTCAGCAATACAGCCCGAGGATCCTATGCAGGCTGTTAGTAATCTGAGGTATGACGCTGATCCCATGCATTGGCTTCTGACACCTTGGTTGAACTTGCTGGTGCCTGCTCCGGCACCTACTGTAACTTCACCTCCGGAAGAGCTGGTTCAAGATGCCCCGGATCCAGTTCCCCCTCTAGTGGATCTAATTGTTCCAGTTGTTCCAGTTGTTCCTGACCAAGATCTCCCTGATGGAGATCCTCCTGTTGCTCCTCTCTCTTCCACCTTGTTGCTAAGGGAAGAGGAGACCCCTGTTTTGAGAAGGTCTACCCGGATGACCAGGGGACGCCCGCCAGTCCGTTTAGGAGACTTTGATTATTCTGGTGGTGTCTCCTCCCAAACAGTTGCCACTGGCAATACCTTACTTGACATTTGTGCGCAAGAATGGACTCCTCCACGCGAGCCCTTGCCTGTGATACACCCACAGGAAACTCCTGGGTAGTTCCGTTTTTATACTGTTTTATCTATTTTGCTGTTCTATTATGGACTTATTCATTGTCATGGACTATCCTGGTTATAATGTTACGCTGTGCCAGGTCAGCGCCCCTGTTCCATTCATTATCCTGAGAGAAGAGAACGACGCCCCTTGTCACCAACCTTCACCTTTGCCAATTGGACCTGATATGAATGTAAATGCAGATGAATTACATGTATGTATGCCTGCATGTCTCTTTTTTCTGTTTCAGGTAGAGATTCCAGTTGGGCGAGCTCTGATGGAGTACGAGGGCGTACTCAGCTTAAAGCAGTGGGGTATGTAGTGTACGGGGACTGTAATGCCCGTTACTACAAAAGTGTCACTTGGTGTGCTGTCGTCCCCCCTTAATTATGGGGAAGTTGGTATATGTCATTTTTATAAATTGTCATGTAATGCAATGCTATGTATTTCCCTGTTACTGTGACACTTGCATGTACAGGCCTGCTAGGAGTGTCATTCCAGCTTCTAGTCACTAGAGGGAGCTAGAGAGCCCTAGTTTATATAAGGCCCAGTCAGGGAAGCAAAGGGCAGTCTAGTTTAGAGTTCAGAAGTTTCTAGAGCCTGAGGAAGCTGAGAGGGAGACAGAGGCAAAGCGCAGAGAAGCAAGAGGTACTCAAGATAACAGAGGAGGTACTTTATAAAGCTAAAACCAAGGATATACGCCAGAGTTAAGGTATTGGACCTTGGAGAAGATTTGCTATGTTCCAGGATCAGTCAGAGATAGAGTGCAAGCTCCTGTACTGCAAGTCCTGTGTGTTTAACACTCTGTAGTCACCTTGCTCAATCTGTATTGCCTGCATCGACCGTATTGAAAAATCAACTGTATGCAAAGGAACTGTACTTCCGTTAATGTCTCTATGAAAACTACTAAAGTTGGAGTTCTGTTTTAACATCACGGTGTTCCTCATTTATTCCTGCTATCAGCAAACGGCGTGCCACCGTTTAATTGGCACTGGCGTCACGAACATTTTCTACCATCACCTGCCCTTGCAGAGAGTCAGCCGTCTCAGGTTAGTGTCATTGCACTACTACACCCAGAAACTCTATTACACACAACTTGAGTACGCTGCAATTCTGCTCCAGGGATTCAACGGGTACACATGTATTATCATGCAAGCTTGCAAAACCATCATCTTTTCACCGCACAATACGAGAATCCATCTGTTCTGCTGTACTCTGTTATTTGGCGTACAGAATAAAG
The DNA here is from genome assembly GCF_905171765.1 of Bufo bufo. Taxonomy (NCBI): domain Eukaryota; kingdom Metazoa; phylum Chordata; class Amphibia; order Anura; family Bufonidae; genus Bufo; species Bufo bufo. The sequence goes on along the minus strand of NC_053390.1, from coordinate 795,221,270 downwards.
CAACTTACTCGGATAAACTCGGTGTTGGTGAGTTCAAGCTATCTGATAAGGATTGTCCGCAGTGATTATATCTGCTCATACAGGCCAGGCATAGAGGTCTCACTAGGAATAAATCGCTATTACAACAATCTGAGTCAGAATACCTACCTACAGAGAAGAGTCATTGGGTTGGATATGATAAATCCAAGGGTGTTCTTTGACTCCTTGTTCCTAAAAGTTAATTTTGGTTGCCTGGACTCTGAGAACAGCTCCCTGTGGGTGAACAGTGTCAGGGACTGGATATTGCCATTTGCAGAGTCTTGGGTACAAGGCGGCAGTCTCAAGAGGGTTGGTTGACTCGTGGCTTCCTCTCTCAGTACCAGGAATATGGTTTTAGGTGCTTGAGAAACTGGAGTATTGATAAAGTGTGTATTGAGAGTAAGACCAGGAAAGATCTGTACCTGACCATATGTAGGACTTTCTTTTATATACAGCCAGCATTAAAAGACTGTACAACGGCAACCTTAAAAGAAAGTCTGAGGTTTCTTAATGGAGTCAGGCTCCCCACAAATTTTTTTAATATAGCCTGGCTGTCCTTGCATGGGAAGCTTTATGTTAAGGGGAATCTAAAACATCTGAGTGTGTCAGAGCGTAAGTGTCCCTAAGGGTACTTTCACACTAGCGGCAGGACAGATCCGACAGGCTGTTCACCCTGTTGGATCCATCCTGCTGCTATGTCGCCGGACTGCCGGTCCGTCCCCATTGACTTTAATGGGGACGGGGGGGCGGAGAGGCACCGGACTAAAAGTACTGCATGTCCGACTTTTTAGTCCGGCGGCCTCTCGTCATGCACTGCCATGCTGCGCCGGAGCTCCACCCCGTCCCCATTATAGTCAATGGTGACGTAGCGGCGGCACGGTGAAATAGCGGAAGGACGGATCCGACAGGGTGAACAGCCTGTCGGATCCGTCCTGCCGCTAGTGTGAAAGCACCCTAAGCATGTCAACAGTAGAAGACAATAGCACATTTCATATCTGAGTGCGAGGAAGGTCGGAAAATATGTCAGGAAGTATCCTCCAGGTTAAAGATCCCCAGACTGCAGTGTCTTACATACCCTGATATCATCTATGGGGTACCAGCTAGTATACCTGACATTGACCGGGGGACCATCCACCTGATTATAACCATCGTTAAATATTACCAGTGGCATACCAGAACAAAAGTGTCCGTACATAATGAGCCGTTTCATCACAGGCAAGCCGTGAACCCGATCCTGTCAGAGCTGAGGTGGATTAAGAACATAGCATGTAGCAAAAAGGAAAGGAACAGGATGTTATGGAGGAATGTACATATGGTAGATGTGGACTTATCTTCATAATGGAATTGTGTTTATTGCTGATTTATTTACTTTCTTTCCCTTTAACAGCGATAGACTATTGTTAAGTTAAAGTTATTATCATTATTATTTATACTGTTGGATATGTATGATTTCTGGTAAATGACCATTGTTTCTGTTCATTATGACTGAATGTATTGTTATGTTTGTTTATACTAATAAAAATTGCCTCCTATATACAAGAATATAACTGCTATAATACTGCCCGCTATGTTCAAGAATATAACTACTATAATACTGCTCCTATGTACAAGAATATAACTGCTATAATACTGCCCACTATGTTCAAGAATATAACTACTATAATACTGCTCCTATGTACAAGAATATAACTACTATAATACTGCTCCTATGTACAAGAATATAACTACTATAATACTGCCTCCTATGTACAAGAATATAACTACTATAATACTGTCTCCTATGTACAGGAATATAACTACTATAATACTGCCTCCTATGTACAGGAATATAACTACTATAATACTGCCTCCTATGTACAAGAATATAACTACTATAATACTGCCTCCTATGTACAAGAATATAACTACTATAATACTGCTTCCTATGTACAAGAATATAACTACTATAATACTGCTCCTATGTACAAGAATATAACTACTATAATACTGCTCCTATGTACAAGAATATAACTACTATAATACTGCTCCTATGAACAAGAATATAACTACTATAATACTGCTCCTATGTACAAGAATATAACTACTATAATACTGCTCCTATGTACAAGTATATAACTACTATAATACTGCTCCTATGTACAAGAGTATAACTGCTATAATACTGCCCACTATGTTCAAGAATATAACTACTATAATACTGCTCCTATGAACAAGAATATAACTACTATAATACTGCTCCTATGTACAAGAATATAACTACTATAATACTGCTCCTATGTACAAGAATATAACTGCTATAATACTGCTCCTATGTACAAGAATATAACTACTATAATACTGCTTCTATGTACAAGAATATAACTACTATAATAGTGCCTCCTATGTACAAGAATATAACTACTATAATACTGCCCCCTGTGTACAAGAATATAACTACTATAATACTGCCTCCTATCTACAAGAATATAAGTATTATAATACTGCCTCCTATGTACAAGAATATAAGACAGGTAGAAATCTTTGTTTGTTATATTTTACAGATAAATGTTAAAATTGATAAGATAAGCTCACGGTTATTTCTCAGGACTTTATGATGCACGTTCTGCACTGTAATCTCCGTGGATGGAGAGAGTTAATATCCAGCCCCAGGGTTCCCGTGTAACCGGCTTTGCAGCAACAACAGGACATTTTACTAGAATATAACTATTATTATACTGCTCCTATGTACAACAATTTAACTGCTATAATACTGCTCCTATGTACAAGAATATAACTACTATAATACTGCCTCCTATGTACAGGAATATAACTACTATAATACTGCTCCTATGTACAAGAATATAACTACTATAATACTGCTCCTATGTACAAGAATATAACTACTATAATACTGCCTCCTATGTACAAGAATATAACTACTATAATACTGCTCCTATGTACAAGAATATAACTACTATAATACTGCTCCTATGTACAAGAATATAACTACTATAATACTGCCTCCTATGTACAAGAATATAACTACTATAATACTGCTCCTATGTACAAGAATATAACTACTATAATACTGCTCCTATGTACAAGAATATAACTACTACAATACTGCTCCTATGTACAAGAATATAACTACTATAATACTGCCTTCTATGTACAAGAATTTAACTACTATAATACTGCCCCCTATGTACAAGAATATAACTACTACAATACTGCCTCCTATGTACAAGAATATAACTACTATAATACTGCCTTCTATGTACAAGAATATAAGTATTATAATACTGCCTCCTATGTACAAGAATATAAGTATTATAATACTGCCTCCTATGTACAAGACTATAACTACTATAACACTGCTCCCATGTACAAGAATATAACTACTATAATACTGCTCCTATGTACAAGAATATAAGACAGGTAGAAATCTTTGTTATATTTCACAGATAAATGTTATAATTGATAAGATAAGCTTACGGTTATTTCTCAGGACTTTATGATGCACGTTCTGCACTGTAATCTCCGTGGATGGCGATAGTTAATATCCAGCCCCAGGGTTCCTGTGTAACCGGCTTTGCAGCAACAACAGGACATTTTACTAGAATATAACTACTATAATACTGCTCCTATGTACAACAATTTAACTGCTATAATACTGCTCCTATGTACAAGAATATAACTACTATAATACTGCCTCCTATGTACAAGAATATAACTACTATAATACTGCCTCCTATGTACAAGAATATAACTACTATAATACTGCTCCTATGTACAAGAATATAACTACTATAATACTGCTCCAATGTACAAGAATATAACTACTATAATACTGCTCCTATGTACAAGAATATAACTGCTATAATACTTCTCCTATGTACAAGAATATAACTACTATAATACTGCCTCCTATGTACAAGAATATAACTACTATAATACTGTCTCCTATGTACAAGAATATAACTGCTATAATACTTCTCCTATGTACAAGAATTTAACTACTATAATACTGTCTCCTATGTACAAGAATATAACTGCTATAATACTTCTTTTATGTACAAGAATATAACTACTATAATACTGCCTCCTATGTACAAGAATATAACTGCTATAATACTGCTCCTATGTACAAGAGTATAGCTACTATAATACTGCTCCTATGTACAAGAATATAACTACTATAATACTGCCTCCTATGTACAAGAATATAACTACTATAATACTGCCTCCTATTTTTTTATTTTTTTATTTTTTATTTTTTTATTTTATTTATTAGAAATAGTAAAAGTCTACAGTATTACATTTTGGTATCAAAAAACAACAATACAGTAATACATAGTCTCATCCTATGCCAAATTTCTTTTTTTTTTTTTTTCTTTTTTTTTACCTCCCCTTCCCTCCCTCCCACTCCCTTTTTTTTCCGCGGGGCTACTGTCTTTACGCCTAATATTATCGTTTCAGATTGCCCCATATCCGCATCCAAGCTGCCTTTTTCCTTGCTGTTTGGGCAAGAATGTATTCATATTGCTTAACCCTGTTCATCTGTTCCATCCACTCCTGAAAGTTGGGATATTCCGTAGTACCCCAGTGTTTAACAATTATTATTTTAGCCAATGCGATGCCCCGAAGCCAGAGTATCTGCTCAGTTTTATTTTTATCTGTCTCAGGGAGAGCGCCCAGGATAACATAACTAATGCATGCTTCGTATTTCATAGGGGAACTATCCCGCAATTTCCGAAATATTTTAATCCAATACTCTTTTATCCCTGGGCATTCCCACAGTAAGTGTATATAGTCTCCTCTGTTCTTGCTGCATTTATAACAGTTCTGTTTCCTATCGTTATAAATAGTATGCAGAAAGGCTGGTGTATAGTAGAGACGAAGTATGATTTTCAAGAGAATCCATGCATGGGCAGCGGAGACCGTTGATCTTTTAATATTTCTATACACAACGTTCCACGGGATGGGTTCCCTATTTTGTAAATCTTTTTCCCATTTAGCCTCACTTCTAAATGTGATTGTTTTAGTATATTCATATTTTAACTTTGCATAGATGTGTGATATAGATCACTTGACAAAAATCTAAAAAAGTGTTACTTACTATATTTAAATAATTCTTATTCTCCGTGTAGTGAATAGCGTGTCGTAATTGTTCATATCTAAATTTATCAATAAATCCTAGTGTAATATCTGGTAGGATTTCATTTAAAGACTTAATCTGTCCTTTATGAAAAACTTGTGCAATTAGGCATATCCCATATTTTTCCCAATATTCAACATCATCCAATAACATAACTTGTGGTAAATGTGCATTCCCCCACAATGGGGTGTACTGAACTGCCTGGGTTACTCCAACCATGTATCTAACTTGTTGCCAAATATACCCGAGCATCCTACCGAACGGGTTCATTATTATTCTTTTCTCCATGGTTCCAGTTTCAAGAATATGAAAGAGATCCTCCCAGGGTCTATAGTGTTCCCCATAAATAAGCCGAATGCATTTATTCTTTCGATTCCTCACACACCATCTCAATTGGGCAGCTATATAATATCCCTTTAAGAAAGGGACAGAGAGTCCGCCCTCTTCTTTATACAGATATTGTAACTTAATTCTGACTCGTTTGCGCCCCCATATTAGTTCATTAAAGAGGGACTCTAGCTTATTGAAAAATGTATCTTCTATCGTTATTGGGCTAGCATTAAGTACATATAGTAACATTGGTAATAACGTCATTTTAATAAGTGCTATGCGATTGATTTGTGACAGGGGAAATTTAAGCCACGTTCAAATTTTTTCCTTAACTCTGTCTATTATTGGGAGTACGTTCAATTTCGTATAGTGTTCCAGTTTGGTCCCTATCTGGATACCTAGATATAATAAGGAGTCTGTTGGGGTCAATATGCTAACTCGGAGCTTATGACCGGACGGGACCGGACGTTTTAATGGGAGAAATTTTGATTTCTCCCAATTTATCTCATATCCAGATAGGCACCCAAATTCATCCAGGCTATCCATAACCCTGGGCAAGTTCATATATCCTCTCCCCAGGAACAGTAACAGTAACATATCGTCCGCGTAAAGGCTGATTTTATCTACCTCTCCCTCACATCCAAAACCCGATATTTCCCCATCTGCCCGAATTTTACATGCCATTGGCTCCAGGAACAACGAGAAGAGCAAGGGGGAAAGGGGGCAACCCTGACGTGTTCCACGTGTCAAGGGGAAAGGGGCAGAGTATTCGCCATTGATTCGAACCCTAGATACTGGGTTTTGATAGAGAATACGAACCCATTTGGAGAAGTATTCACCTATTTTAACCCGAGACATTACTCTCCAAAGGAAGGGCCACTCCACCCTGTCGAAGGCCTTAGCGGCATCTAAGGACAGGATGGAGCAGTCCTCCCCGTCCCCCATCTGAATATTCAAAAAGGCCCTCCTTACGTTGTCCTGTATATTCCTTTTCGGAATGAACCCAGTTTGGTCCGCGTGAACAACTTTGTGGATGACTGTTTTTAATCTATTAGCTAGAAGCTTGGCCAGGATTTTATAATCTGTGTTCAACAGAGAGATGGGGCGATAAGATGTGACAGACAGCGGATCTTTCCCTTTTTTGGGAATTAAAGAGATGGTTGCTTCCCTCCATGAGGGGGGAAGAGAACCCAATGTCCATGATTGATTTAATACCTCCAACATTTGGGGAAGAATAATTCCCTCATGTTTTCGGTATATTTCAAATGGGAAGCCGTCCATCCCTGGGGAGGTATTGCCCTTAATAGATTTTAATGTGTTTTTTAGCTCAATCAGTTGAATAGGTCTATTCAACCACTCAATATCTTGTTGATCAAATTCAGGGATCTTGATGTTATCTAGATATTGATCTATTTTTACTCCCTGATTTTTAGGCCCAGCTTGATATAGCATCAAAAAGTATCTGGTGAACTCCCTTAAAATATCGTCAGGGTCTCGTAAAATATTTCCTGCCTTTGTCCTAATTCCGGTTATATTATTACTCCCCCTTTGATTTTTTACTATCATAGATACCAGTCTACTTGGTTTGCCGGACTCGCTAAAGGTTCTCAACCCTGAGAAGAACATTTTATTCTGTGCTTTTTTATATAGATATTGTTTATATTCATCTTGTACTTTTTTTAACCCTTTCATGACCAAGCGTCATTGATGCCCCAGTGTCCAGGTCAAAATTTACAAATCTGACATGCGTCACTTTATGTGGTAATAGCTTTGGAACACTTTTACTTATCCACGCCATTCTGAGATTGTTTTCTCGTGACACATTGTACTTCATGATAGTCATATATTTGAGTCAATATATTTCACCTTTATTTATGAAAAAATCCCAAATTTACCAAAAAGTTTGAAAAATTCACAATTTTCCAAATTTCAATTTCTCTGCTTCTAAAACAGAAAGTCATACCTAATAAAATATTTATTACTTAACATTCCCCACATGTCTACTTTATGTTTGCATCATTTTGGAAATGTCATTTTATTTTTTTAGGACGTTAGATGGCTTAGAAGTTTAGAAGCCATTCTTACAATTTTTAAGAAAATTTCCAAAACCCACTTTTTAAGGACCAGTTCAGGTCTGAAGTCCCTTTGTGGGGCTTACATAGTGGATACCCCCATAAATGACCCCATTGTAGAAACTACACCCCTCAAGTTACTCAAAACTGATTTTAAAAACTTTGTTAACCCTTTAGGCGTTCCACAAGAATTAAAGGAAAATGGAGATGAAATTTCAAAATTTCACTTTTTTGGCAGATTTTCCATTTTATAATTTTTTTTTCTTTAACACATTGAGAGTTAACAGCCAAACAAAACTCAATATTTATTACCCTGATTCCGCGGTTTACAGAAACACCCCACATGTGGTCGTAAACTGCTGTACGGGCACACGGCAGGGCGCAGAAGGAAAGGAATGCCATACGGTTTTTGGAAGGTAGATTGTGCTGGATTGGTTTTCTGAACGCCATATGTTTTTTATTTTTGTGCCGATCGTCTTGTGCAGGGGCTCGTTTTTTGCAGAAAGTGTTGAGGTTTTTATTGGTACCATTTTTGGGTACATAGGATTTTTTGATCATTCATTATTACACTTTATGGGGCAAGGTGACCCAAAAATTGGCTGTTTTGGAACAATTTTCATTTATTTATTTTTACAGCATTCACCTGAGGAGTTAGGTCATGTGATAGTTTTATAGAGAAGATCGTTACAGACGTGGCAATACCTAATATGTATACTTTTTCTTATTTATTTAAGTTTTACACAATAATAGCATTTTTGAAACCCAAAAAATGATGTTTTAGTGTCTTGCGCTTTGCAGCGCTTGGATTAAAGAGCTGGCTTGACGTCTATACACGTGGTAGCTGCACGGGGCATGTGCAGCTATCACGTATATATACAGATTGCAGTCGTGAAAGGGTTAATTGACGTTGTTTTTCTGGGGTATTTACACTAGTGATCTCTTCCATTGCCTGACCAAGCCGGCCTTCTATTTCTTTTTGAGTTTCTGCAAAGGCATTTTTCTGTTTCCTAATTTGATATGAATATCTACCTCGAAGGAATGCCTTAAGCGAGTCCCAGACCATATGAATATGGGTTGAATTAACATTATCGCTCCAAAAGAGCTTTATTTCTTCATTAATCTTGTCCAGATCCTTTATTAATGTCATCCAATGAGGATTAAGTTTAAAATTTTTATTTTGGTTTGTTTTATTTTGGTTATGCAGTATTACTATGACCGGGCTATGATCGGAAACGCCATGACGTTCATAGTTCATTTTTTTAACCTTATTAATGAGCCCGGGGCTGGCGAGGGCCAGATCAACTCGCGACATGTACCTATATGTATTACTGAAACATGAAAATGCTTGCTTATCTCCATAAAGAGACCGCCATATGTAGACCAATGCCATTTCTTTACACATTCTAGATAGTAAAGAACTTGAACCAAAGCTTGATTCATAGTTAGTTATGGTAGAGGTCGTATCTTTTCTAATGTCCATGACCGAGTTGAAGTCGCCCATCACCAGCACCGGGCATTCCTCTCGTGCCGAGATATAATCCATAAGTCTGCATAATACCGTCGTCGTAAAAGGAGGCGGAATATATATAAAGGCAATAATTCTCCTTTGCCCCTGCCAATGACAGTGAAGAAAAATATACCGACCCTCTTGGTCGATTAGCTGTTCTATCGGCTCATAATCTACCTGTCTATGCACATAAACACTGATTCCACGGGAGTATGTGGAATAACAAGAGTGATATTCGTGAGAGGCCCATCTCCTTCCGCCGAGTGCTGCCACTTTTTCACCTGTAAGGTGTGTTTCTAACAGGGCCACTATTGCTGGTAAGTGTCTAGAAACCAGATCAAACACTACACATCTCTTAAGTCTCCCCTAACTTTAAGGCAGCACTGGGCGGAGGGGCAGGGGCACCCCCAACGATACGCCCTCCATACCTCGACAGTTCCCCGCGGAAAAAAAAACAAAAACCTCCATTATCTCTCCGGGATCTGTCTTCCAGATCTGCCATTTTTTCCTTTAGTGCCTTATTGTCGCTTTCTACTGTTTCCATCCTTTTTTTAATCTGGCTGGATTCTTTTTGTAACTCTGTAGTCAGAGTAGCGTACTCTTTGACGCGTTGCCTCATTTTGTTTAGGTCGTCTCGAATTACTGAGATATCGGTCTGTACTGCTGCCACCGTCATTGTCAACGTGTTTAATGATTGATTAGTTGTTCTGACTGCCTCCAATATACCCGCTAATTTGCGATCAATATTGTTCATCTGGTTGTCTGCTTCAGATGCTTGGCTTTCTCCCGCCCTGTAATAAGTTTAATACAAATCCCTGTTTTCCTAAGACGCCAATAATAAATGTCCTGTAACACAGAGAAATAATCAAAAAGGGTCTTACATATCCTCGATCTCCTTGATTCTTGAGACCTTCGTTTTCTGGGCGCAGGAGAGCTTCAGGGTTGTGGTCTACGGATGTTTTCGGCACAGTCTGCCTACGATCTTCAACGGCCCTCCAACCACTGCATGGAGCACGTGTATTCGGGGGTCCGGAGCTCAAAGAGATGACAGGGCGGATTTCAGTATACAGTCCAGAAACGACACAGAGATGGCACTAATTAATACTAGTATAGCGCCCAGGGCAGAGCTTCACAGCTGTATAACAATCACAGCGGTTCCACAGAGGCATCAAATACGACCTGTTAAGCGGCTTAGCGCAGAACAACAGATAGTTAACGGGCAGCAGTGTTAATAGCGGATAGCGGGTAGCAACTTTCCATGATCAGCCAACCCCCCCCCAACTCTTCAAAACAACCCAGCAGACAGAGCGAACAAGGCAGGCAGAGCAGCACACAAACGACCGCTCCACAGACGACAGACGACCTCTCCACAGACGGAAGCTCCCAGCTGACAGCACAGAGCAGGCAGGTTTTCCCAAAAACATAGGGGCAAAAGGGACGACCACTCACTGTTCGATTTCACATCACATGTGAAGAGCTTTTGGAGCAATTATGGACCCGGACGCGGCTTCTGACATCAGTTCACAGTTCACTGACCGGAGCTGCAATGCCCTGTACAGCACAGGACCAGACCGGCAGAGCAGAGCAGTAAATACTTTGGTACTGTCAGTGCCAGGCAGCAGTTGAAATATCCTCTTGCGTTTCTTATGCCCAGGAGCATAACAACAGGTACCCCGGCGTCCGGCGTCTTAGCAGAGGGGGGGGGAAAGCTCAGCGATGGCTCAGCGACAGCATCGAGGGTCAGAGCTGGAGCCGGCGTTGGGGGTGGGGCGGACCGCTGCACGCACGCTGCTTACGTAATACTGCCTCCTATGTACAAGAATATAACTACTATAATACTGCCTCCTATGTACAAGAATATAACTACTATAATACTGCCTCCTGTGTACAGGAATATAACTACTATAATACTGTCTCCTATGTACAAGAATATAACTACTATAATACTGCTCCTATGTACAAAATATAACTACTATAATACTGCCTCCTATGTACAAGAATATAACTACTATAATACTGCTCCTATGTACAAAATATAACTACTATAATACTGCCTCCTATGTACAAGAATATAACTACTATAATCCTGCTCCTATGTACAAGAATATAACTACTATAATACTGCCCCATGTACAAGAATATAACTACTATAATACTGCCTCATATGTACAGGAATATAACTACTATAATACTGCCTCCTATGGAAAGGAATATAACTACTATAATACTGCCTCCTATGTACTAGAATATAACTAGTATAATACTGCTCCTATGTACAAGAATATAACTACTATAATACCGCTCCTATGTACAAGAATATAACTACTATAATACTGCTCCTATGTACAAGAATATAACTACTATAATACTCCTCCTATGTACAAGAATATAACTACTATAATACTGCCTCCTATGTACAAGAATATAACTACTATAATACTGCTCCTATGTACAAGAATATAACTACTATAATACTGCCTCCTATGTACAAGAATATAACTACTATAATACTGCTCCTATGTACAAGAATATAACTACTATAATACTGCTCCTATGTACAAGAATATAACTGCTATAATACTGCTTCTATGTACAAGAATATAACTACTATAATACTGTCTCCTATGTACAAGAATATAACTACTATAATACTACCTCCTATGTACAAGAATATAACTACTATAATACTGCTCCTATGTACAAGAATATAACTACTATAATACTGCTCCTATGTACAAGAATATAACTACTATAATACTGCTCCTATGTACAGGAATATAACTACTATAATACTGCCTCCTATGTACAAGAATATAACTACTATAATACTGCCTCCTATGTACAAGAATATAACTACTATAATACTGCTCCTATGTACAAGAATATAACTACTATAATACTGCTCCTATGTACAGGAATATAACTACTATAATACTGCCTCCTATGTACAAGAATATAACTACTATAATACTGCTCCTATGTACAAGAATATAACTACTCTAATACTGCCTCCTATGTACAAGAATATAACTGCTATAATACTTCTCCTATGTACAAGAATATAACTACTATAATACTACCTCCTATGTACAGGAATATAACTACTATAATAGTGCCTCCTATGTACAAGAATATAACTACTATAATACTGCCTCCTATCTACAAGAATATAACTACTATAATACTGCTCCTATGTACAAGAATATAACTACTATAGTACTGCACCTATGTACTAGTATATCTCTACTATAATACTTCTCCTATGTACAAGAATATAAGTATAATAATACTACCCCTATGTACAGGAATATAAGACAGGTAGAACTCTTTGTTTGTTATATTTCACAGATAAATGTTAAAATTGATAAGATAAGCTCACGGTTATTTCTCAGGACTTTATGATGCACGTTCTGCACTGTAATCTCCGTGGATGGAGATAGTTAATATCCAGCCCCAGGGTTCCTGTGTAACCGGCTTTGCAGTAACAACAGGACATTTGGCTTCATTACACAAACATTTATTCTATCTGCTGTGAATACATAAGTTCTCCGTGGTTGATGTGAAATGCTGAGATGGAGAGAGAGTGCAATTATAAGAAAGTAAATATCAGCTTCATTCCTAGAGCTTATAATAGAGTCCAGCAAAGAAGGAAATTCCTCCTGCTGATATGGACTTAACCATAAACATCTCTGTGACACATCACACAAGCTGCTAGTGAGAAGAAAGTAAGCCATACCTACTCACCACCCTCTATGTTTTATATCCAGTAATAATGGATAGGCTCACATAGCTATACAGATTACTCATGGATCTGACAGCTCAGTCTGTAGCCCTTATCTCTGAACTCCTGGCAGCTCATTTACACTGAGATCTGTCACCAGTTTTATATATATATAAAAAAAGAAAAAAATAGAAAATAAACAGCAGCACTCCTTCGATGCCAGGTGCAAATCCTCAACTGTTCCTAGGACATGGAACGATGAATGTAGAGCAAAAAAAGTAAGGCAGCCCTCCAGTGGTGAATAGGTGAATACTTTATTACACCCAACAGCAATGCAGCATTTCAGCTCTCTCAATGGAGCCTTTGTCAAGCTAGTGATAATAGTGCTAAATATAGCTGAATACTTGAGTGTGTCATAATTGATAATAAACATATTAACATGATTACAAGGTGAATACATGATTATAAATCGAGTTCTGTATCATTAAAAATATAAAAACATCAAGTGCTTATATTATATTAATACATGATCTCAAATCCATGTTACTGTGCATATTCCATAATTACATATTATTAATTCATTATTAACTAATCAAGTGCTCCTGTAAAAGGACAAACCCCAACATGATCAAATCCATGTGCCGTGCAAGTTGGCGTCCCATGATGTGTATTGCGCATGCGTCGGCAAGCATCCCGCTGCCGCGAGAGTGCCGCATATCCCGCGCACGCGCACAAGACTTACAACTTTCATTCTCTCTGCTTAACAGCGCGCACGCGCTGGTATGGATCCTGCCGACGCAGGGATTCACGTACCGCGCGCCTGCGCATTACACCAAGGATTCATGCTCAAACTAGACATGCCCCGTCCCGTGCGGCAAATCCTACTGCGCATGTCTACAGGTCAGGCTGTCATCTTCATACATGGAACAAAAAATGTAGGGTTGTGGTGACGAATAAAGTAATAATAGTAAAGGGCTTATACACACTGCAGGGAATGTCTATGATGGGAAACTGCCCCCAGTGTCAACCAAGGTGCAAATACCCATCGTGAAGAGGGGCAGAATCCATGCATGCTTAACACAGGAACACCAGCCCTGAAAGTCCAAGACTGGTGCCCCCATGCGGGACAAGGGAGCGGAACACCTAAGTGTCACTTCCCCCAGTCCCCTTACACACCGAAAACTGCACCTCTACCCCAATGTAACCATTCTGTAAGATTAATATTCCACACCACACAGGTTTAATAACCTAATTGTCCACTGGGGTTATAAAACTCCATTCCAAGTAATATGACAACCATGATCCTGTCTGAAATAAGATAAAGGAAGGGGAAAAAAGGAAAAAACAAAAAAGCCATGGGTACATCATGAAGGAACAGGCACACATGGAGGTCACATGTTGGGTAAAGTCCTCAAAATCATGACAATTATTTCCATCCATATATCCTGAAATATAGAGGGGAAATAAATAAGTAAAAAGCACTATTCTTAACCCTTAGGTCTCATGCACACGACCGTTGTTGTGTTCCGTTCCTCAAAATGGGGTTCCGTTGTTCCGTGATCCGTTTTCCCTTTTTGTTTCCGTGTGTCTTCCTTTATTTTTGGAGGACCACCAGACATAAAGGAAAGTAAAAAAAAGTCTAAGACAGGTTTGCCATGCAAATGATAGGAAAAAAAGGATGCGGACGCGGATGAAAATCTTGTGTGCCCCCGCGTTTTTTAGCGGTCCCATTGACTTAAATAGGTCCGCGAACAGTTTTCCACTAAAATAATAGGACAGGTTATATTTTTTTGACGGACTGGAACCACGGATCACGGACGCGGATGGCAAACGGTGCATTAGCCGAGTTTTCAACTGACCCATTGAAAATCAATGGGTCTGCTGAAAATCACGAAAAATGGCGCAACGGACACGGAATAAAACAACGGTCGTGTGCATGAGGCCATACACAGGTATAAGGCACAACTCCCACAGGAGAGAGATTAGACAACCCTGAATTCAACATTCAATCCGTTAGGTTTTAATGTATGTAGGCGATAGATCCAGAAAAGTTCACGCCGCTTCAGTAAAATCGACCTGTCCCCACCCTGTCTCGGCATGGCGACCTGATCAATGATTCTGAAGCGCAAATCCCTCTCCGTATATTTAGCTTATGTAAAGTGTTTGGACACCGGTAAATCACGTTTTTTCTCCCTAATTGTGAATCTGTGTTGATTCAATCTAGTTTTAACGTCCCATGTCGTCTCCCCCACATAGAGGAGACGGCATTCCAGCACATACACGACATACGCTGAATCATGAGTTAAATATTGCTTGATCCTGTGTTCCTCCCCCGTCAATGGATGCTATATATATATATATATATACACTGCTCAAAAAAATAAAGTGAACACAAAAATAACACATCATAGATCTGAGTTAATTAAATATTCTTCTGAAATACTTTGTTCTTTACATAGTTGAATGTGCTGAAAACAAAATTACACAAAAATAAAAAAATGGAAATCAAATTTTTCAACCCATGGAGGTCTGGATTTGGAGTCACACCCAAAATTAAAGTGGAAAAACACACTACAGGCTGATCCAACTTTGATGTAATGTCCTTAAAACAAGTCAAAATGAGGCTCAGTAGTGTTTGTGGCCTCCACGTGCCTGTATGACCTCCCTACAACGCCTGTGCATGCTCCTGATGAGGTGGCGGACGGTCTCCTGAGGGATCTCCTCCCAGACCTGGACTAAAGCATCTGCCAACTCCTGGACAGTCTGTGGTGCAACGTGACGTTGGTGGATAGAGCGAGACATGATGTCCCAGATGTGCTCAATTGGATTCAGGTCTGGGGAACGGGCGGGCCAATCCATAGCATCAATGCCTTCGTCTTGCAGGAACTGCTGACACACTCCAGCCACATGAGGTCTAACATTGTCTTGCATTAGGAGGAACCCAGGGCCAACCGCACCAGCATATGGTCTCACAAGGGGTCTGAGGATCTCATCTCGGTACCTAATGGCAGTCAGGCTACCTCTGGCGAGCACATGGAGGGCTGTGCGGCCCTCCAAAGAAATGCCACCCCACACCATTACTGACCCAATGCCAAACCGGTCATGCTGGAGGATGTTGCAGGCAGCAGAATGTTCTCCACGGCGTCTCCAGACTCTGTCACGTCTGTCACATGTGCTCAGTGTGAACCTGCTTTCATCTGTGAAGAGCACAGGGTGCCAGTGGCGAATTTGCCAATCTTGGTGTTCTCTGGCAAATGCCAAACGTCCTGCACGGTGTTGGGCTGTAAGCACAACCCCCACCTGTGGACGTCAGGCCCTCATATCATCCTCATGGAGTCTGTTTCTGACCGTTTGAGCAGACACATGCACATTTGTGGCCTGCTGGAGGTCATTTTGCAGGGCTCTGGCAGTGCTCCTCCTGTTCCTCCTTGCACAAAGGCGGAGGTAGCGGGCCTGCTGCTGGGTTGTTGCCCTCCTACGGCCTCCTCCACGTCTCCTGATGTACTGGCCTGTCTCCTGGTAGCGCCTCCATGCTCTGGACACTACGCTGACAGACACAGCAAACCTTCTTGCCACAGCTCGCATTGATGTGCCATTCTGGATAAGCTGCACTACCTGAGCCACTTGTGTGGGTTGTAGACTCCGTCTCATGCTACCAGTAGAGTGAAAGCACTGCCAGCATTCAAAAGTGACCAAAACATCAGCCAGGAAGCATAGGAACTGAGAAGTGGTCTGTGGTCACCACCTGCAGAACCACTCCTTTATTGGGGGTGTCTTGCTAATTGCCTATAATTTCCACCTGTTGTCTATCCCATTTGCACAACAGCATGTGAAATTGATTGTCACTCAGTGTTGCTTCCTAAGTGGACAGTTTGATTTCACAGAAGTGTGATTGACTTGGAGTTACATTGTGTTGTTTAAGTGTTCCCTTTATTTTTTTGAGCAGTGTATACATATATATATAAAGCGGAGCGGTACCTCATACTTTGGTCCAGGTTCAGGAGATGCCGCTATTTTTTTCATCATCGGCTCCTCCATTGCACCGCTATGCCCCCTTGTTTACTTTTGGTGGCTAATATGCTAATTGCTACCATCGGTACAGGGAGGAGACCTCTGCTCTTCTCAGTGGACGTCTCCTTCTCCTTGGCTGTGACGCGCCCAAATGCTGCAAACCGCTTCACAGCCAGGGAGAATATGAGGTGTTCTTGTAATGGTTGGTAACTCTTGCAAGAACAGCTCGTCTTCTGATTGGCTAGTATTTGCTGCACTTGCTTACATAGCCTGTTCCCGTGAGAGTAAGGCCTCATGCACACGACCGTTGTGTGCATCCATGGCCGTTGTGCCGTTTTCCGTTTTTTTTTCGCGGACCCATTGACTTTCAATGGGTCCGTGGAAAAATCGGAAAATGCACCGTTTTGCAGCCGCATCCGTGATCCGTGTTTCCTGTCCGTCAAAAAAATATGACCTGTCCTATTTTTTTGACGGACAACGGTTCACAGACCCATTCAAGTCAATGGGTCCGTGAAAGAACACGGATGCACACAAGATTGGCATCCGCGTCCGTGATCCGTGGCCGTAGGTTACTTTCATACAGACGGATCCGAAGATCCGTCTGCATAAAAGCTTTTTCAACTCATATCCGACAGTATATTCTAACACAGAGGCGTTCCCATAGTGATGGGGACGCTTCTAGTTAGAATATACTACGAACTGTGTACATGACTGCCCCCTGCTGCCTGGCAGCACCCGATCTCTTACAGGGGGCTGTGATCCGCACAATTAACCCTGAGGGGTTAATTGTGCATATCATAGCCCCCTATAAGAGATCAGGGGCTGCCAGGCAGCAGGGGGCAGACCCCCCTCCCTCCCCATTTTAATTTCATTGGTGGCCAGTGCGGCCCCCCCTCCCTCCCTCTATTGTATTATTTTCATTAGTGGCACAGTGTGCGGCCTCCCCTCTCCCCCCAAGCATACTTACCTGCTGCGCTGTCTGTGACCGGCCGGGAGCTCCTCCTACTGGTAAGTGACAGATCATTAAGCAATGCGCCGCACAGACCTGTCACTTACCAGTAGGAGGAGCTCCCAGCCGGTCACAGACAGCACAGCAGGTAAGTTTGATGCTTCTAATATTGCTAAGTAACCATGGCAACCAGGACTGCAGTAGCGTCCTGGTTGCCATGGTTACCGATCGGAGCCCCAGCGATTAAACTGGGACTCCGATCGGAACTCTCCGCTGCCACCAATGATAGGGGGGGGGAGGGGAGGCCGCACACTGTGCCACCAATGAAAATAATACAATAGAGGGAGGGAGGGGGGGGGTCCGCACACTGTGCCACCAATGAAAATAATACAATAGAGGGAGGGAGGGGGGACCGGGGGGGGCCGCACACTGGCCACCAATGAAATTAATACAATAGAGGGAGGGAGGGGGGCCGAAGGGGGTCTGCCCCCTGCTGCCTGGCAGCCCCTGATCTCTTACAGGGGGCTATGATATGCACAATTAACCCCTTCAGGTGCGGCACCTGAGGGGTTAATTGTGCGGATCACAGCCCCCTGTAAGAGATCGGGTGCTGCCAGGCAGCAGGGGGCAGTCATGTACACAGTTCGTAGTATATTCTAACTTGAAGCGTCCCCATCACTATGGGAACGCCTCTGTGTTAGAATATACTGTCGGATATGAGTTTCACGATCTAACTCAAATCCGATGGTATATTCTAACATAGAGGCGTTCCCATGGTGATGGGGACGCTTCAAGTTAAAATATACCATCGGATTGGAGAAAACTCAGATCCTATGGTATATTAACACCTGACTTTACATTGAAAGTCAATGGGGGACGGATCCGTTTGCATTGCACCATATTGTGTCAGCTTCAAACGGATCCGTCCCCATTGACTTGCATTGTAAGTTAGGACGGATCCGTTTGGCTCCGCACGGCCAGGCGGACACCAAAACGACTTTTTTTTCATGTCCGTGGATCCTCCAAAAATCAAGGAAGACCCACGGATGAAAAAACAGTCACGGATCACGGACCAACGGAACCCCGTTTTGCGGACCGTGAAAAAATACTGTCGTGTGCATGAGGCCTTAGGTTGGATTCAGACCTGAGCGTATTAGATAAGCGCTGTTTACAGGCGTTTTTATTGGGCGTTTTTGAGGTGTATTTTGGGGCGTCGTACGCGCGTTCTTGCTATTGACCACAGAGGCGTACAATGAAAAACAGAGGTGTTACGCGCGACAATACGCCCCAAAGAAGCTCCTGTACTTCTTGGGGCATAGGGCGTTTTACAGCGCGTTCGTACGCGCTGTAAAACGCTCAGGTGAGAACCATGCCCATAGGGAAACATTGTTTTTTGCCTGTTGAGCGTTTTACAGCGCGTAGGAATGCGCTGTAAAACGCTCAGGTGTGAACCTAGCCTTAGGCTACTTTCACATTGCCGTTTTGGTTTCCGTTTGTGAGATCCGTTCAGGGCTCTCACCAGCGGTCCAAAACGGATCGGTTTTGCACTAATGCATTCTGAATGGATAAGAATCCGCTCAGAATGCATTAGTTTGGCTCCGTTCCGCCTCCATTCCGCTTTGGAGGCAGACACCAAAACGCTGCTTGCACTTCAATGGTGCCGCAAAAGATGCGGACAGCACTCCGTGTGCTGTCCGCATCCGTTGCTCCGTTCCGTGGTCCGCAAAAAAAATATAACCTGTCCTATTCTTGTCCGCGCTTTGTGGACAAGAATAGGTAGTTATATTAAAGGCTGTCCGTGCCCTTCCGCAAATTTGCGGAACGCACACGGACGCCATCTGTGTTTTGCGAATCTGCGATTTGCGGACCGTAAAACACACAACGGTCGTGCACATGTAGCCTAAGTCAATGGGGATGGATCCGTTTTCACTGACACAATATAGCACAATAGAGAACGGATCTGTCCCTTATTGACTTTCAATGGTGTGCAAGGCGGATCCGTTTTGGCTATGTTAAAGATAATACAAACGGCAGTGTGAAAGTAGCCTTACTTAGTTCGTCCTGCTGCCTTTCCAGAGCTGGGAGGGAGTGGGCATCTTGGATAGAGACAGAGAGGAGAGGAAGGAAGTTGCAGAGCTCCTGCTCCTGTTACAGGTTTTTCAGACCAAAATACCTGAATTGTCCTCAAGTGAAGCTTTGAGATTCCAGACAGCAGTGTGAACTGCTACATCAGCATCTACAGACACTGCTGTAAGGTGAGGGACTACAGCAAAGTCACCCATCACCAAACTACTACTAGGCCAGTGGTGGGCAAACTTTTTTGTCAACTGAGCCAAATATCGCCAAAACCACGATTTAAATTTCTTTCAAGAGCCACATTTTTAAAACCTAAAATATTGCGTCAACAGTACCAGTGAGGACTATTAGGGCTCATGCACACGACCGTGTGCCCACCGTTGCCATATTGCAGGCCGCATACGGCGGGGCAGCAATACACGGGCACTGGCCATGTGCAGCCCGTATCAAGGACCTATTCACTTCAATGGGTCCAGGATCCGGGATATGAGTGCTACAGAGTGCTTCCGTGGTGCTTCTGGCTGTGCCTCCGCACCGCAAAAAGGTAGCGCATGCACTACTTTTTTGCGGTGCGGAGGCACAGCCAGAAGCACCACGGAAGCACACTGTAGCACTCATATCCCGGATCCTGGACCCATTGAAGTGAATGGGTCCATGATGCGGGCTGCACACGGCCGTGTGCAGCCTGCATCATGAACCCATTCACTTCAGCATGCGCTACTTTTTTGCGGTGCGGGCAGTCAGATGCGGATCGCGAACCCCATTCATGTGAATGGGTCCGCGATCCTCATGCAGCTGCTCCATGGTCTGTGTCCGTGCATTGCGGACCGCTATTTGCGGTCCGCAGCACAGGCACGGCGCCCTTACATTCGTGGGCATGAGCCCAGAGTGTGTTTTTGAATACTTTTATATGTACTTTCTTTTATTTTGATCTTGATTATTATTTCATTTTATCTTTATCATTTTTTACTTTTATTAAACTTGTCTGCAGATGTGGATGTAATGTGGATGACGCACTTATGGGGGATATCTGTGGATGACGCACTTATGGGGGATATCTGTGGATGACGCACTTATGGGGGAGATCTGTGGATGACGCACTTATGGGGGGAGATCTGTGGATGACGCACTTATGGGGGAGATCTGTGGATGACGCACTTATGGGGGAGATCTGTGGATGACGCACTTATGGGGGAGATCTGTGGATGACGCACTTATGGGGGATATCTGTGGATGACGCACTTATGGGGGATATCTGTGGATGACACATATATAGCATAAGATGCTATATATGTGCCCTCCACAGATATCCCCCATAAGTGCCCTCCAAAGATATCCCCCATAAGTGCCCTCTAGTAAGTAAAGTAATGTATTAGTGGGGGGAAGGGAGGAGGCAGGGACACTTGCGGCGGGGCCGGTGCAGTGCCCGGCGCTGTGCACACACCGGGAGCAGCTCCTACCTTTCTGCTGCAGGACATTTCGCTCCTCCTGAGCGGCGGCCTCTTCACCACTCCTCACATGGCCGGTGTTCTGCCGAAAGTCCGCCGCTGCCCGCCCTTCTGCTGCTGTGCGCAGAGTGACATCTCACCCTCCGTCATGCGCCTCCTGCCCCGCCTGCCGGCTTCATTCATAAAGTGGAAGGAGCAGACAGACAGGCAGGAGGCGCATGACGGACATTTTGCAAGCAGCTTGAGCGGCGCGATATGGCTGCGCTGCCACCCACCCGCCAGCCCGAACCAAAGAGCCGCATTCAAGGATCAAAAGAGCCGCTTGTGGCACTTTGCTGACCACTGGACTAGGCCAATATTGGTCCAGCGCTGAATTGCCACCAACCAACCTGCCTCTATTTCCTTGTTGGTGCCAGAAAAGAATTACACTAAAGCCTGCTGCTACTATATGTATTTCAAGTTCTATGTTACACTTAGTGAAAGAGACTTTATCACGTTTATCATTCTTCAGTATTATAATTCCACTGCACCGATCCCCAAGGAACAACGGTCTGAGGGAGTACATGTGGCACAAAACTTCTTTAAGGCTACTTCCACTTCAATCCTCTACATTGGATCCTCAGGGGGTTGCTGCAAAAGCAGGACTGAGATTGCTTCTACAAAAAAAGAAAAAAAAATCTGGTGATAGGTCCTCTTTAAGATAAATTCTTATAAATCTGATAAGAGGTTAGCTATAATGATTATATATGATCTGTTAAGTGTCATGTACATATGGAATAGTGCACCCTGTAGACTCCAACCAGCCACGGTCCCTATCTACTTGGATGATCTGCCCTAGATGGCAGCCCCCAACTGGTCACCGTTCCCTACTCTGCAAGTGTCTAATCTAGAAGGGTAAAGATGAGTCAGAGAGAAAGAGGTCAGAACCAGACAGGCAAAACCAGGACCAGAACAAAAACCAAAAGCTAAGTCAAAAACAGGCCAGAGTCCAGCCAGAGCAACATACTAGATACAAACAGACAGGGTCAATACCAAGAGATTACGTCAAAACTACAATAGGCAATCAGAGGCAAGTCAAAGTCCTAGCAGCTCAAGATTCAGCTTCATTCACAGCATCCCAATTACTATCATTGATATCTTCCCCTGTACTGAACAGATTTATGGCATTCTGGTATTGTCTGAAAGCTGGGAATGTCAGGTACAAAGCCAATATTTCTAGCTGGTACCAAAGCAGAGATATAAGCAGGAGGGGAGGTCACCTTAAAAGGGGCGGCCACTGTGAAAGTCACTGTTAAAGGGGCGGTCACCATTAAAGAGGCGGCCACTGTGAAAGTCACTGTTAAAAGGGCGGTCACCATTAAAGGGGCGGCCACTGTGAAAGTCACTGTAAAAAGGGCGGTCACCGTTAAAGGTGCAGCCACTGTGAAAGTCACTGTTAAAGGGGTGGTCACCGTTAAAGAGGCGGCCACTGTGAAAGTCAGTGTTAAAGGGGCGGTCACTGTTAAAGGGGCGGTCACCATTAAAAGGGTGGCCACTATGAAAGTCACTGTTAAATGGGAGGTCACCTTTAAAGGGGCGGCCACTGTGAAAGTCACTATTAAAGGGGCGGTCACCATTAAAGGGGCGGCCACTGTGAAAGTCACTGTTAAAAGGGCGGTCACCGTTAAAGGGGCAGCCACTGTGAAAGTCAGTGTTAAAGGGGCGGTCACAGTTAAAGGGGCGGCCACTGTGGAAGTCACTGTTAAAGGGGCGGTCACAGTTAAAGGGGCGGCCATTGTGAAAGTCACTGTTATTTAATAGAAAATTGCAATAAATAAATACACGAGCAACGCCAGGTCATGAGCTAGTAAAATCTATTTGCAATTCAGCGGTGCAGTTACAGTCAGGTCCATAAATATTGGGACATCGACACAATTCTAAAATTTTTGGCTCTATACACCACCACAAAATGAAATGAAACGAACATGTGCGAAGATGTGCTTTAACTGCAGACTGTCAGCTTTAATTTGAGGGTATTTACATCCAAATCAGGTGAACGGTGTAGGAATTACAACAGTTTGCCTCCCACTTGTTAAGGGACCAAAAGTAATGGGACAGAATAATGATCATAAATCAAGCTTTCACTTTTTAATACTTGGTTGCAAATCCTTTGCAGTCAATTACAGCCTGAAGTCTAGAACACATAGACATCACCAGACGCTGGGTTGCATCCCTGGTGATGCTCTGCCAGGCCTCCACTGCAACTGTCTTCAGTTCCTGCTTGTTCTTGGGGCATTTTCCCTTCAGTTTTGTCTTCAGCAAGTGAAATGCATGCTCAATCGGATTCCGGTCAGGTGATTTACTTGGCCATTGCATAACATTCCACTTCTTTCCCTTAAAAAACTCTTTGGTTGTTTTTGCAGTATGCTTTGGGTCATTGTCCATCTGCGTTGTGAAGCGCCGTCCAATGAGTTCTGAAGCATTTGGCTGAATATGAGCAGATAATATTGCCCGAAACACTTCAGAATTCACCCTGCTGCTTTTGTCAGAAGTCACATCATCAATAAATACAAGAGAACCAGTTCTATTGGCAGCCATACATGCCCACGCCATGACACTACCGCCACCATGCTTCACTGATGAGGTGGTATGCTTAGGATCATGAGCAGTTCCTTTCCTTCTCCATACTCTTCACTTCCCATCACTCTGGTACAAGTTGATCTTGGTCTCATCTGTCCATAGGATGTTGTTCCTTCTTTTTAAGAATGTTCCAAACAGTTGTGTTTTTTCAGCCTAATGATGGCTTGCTTCACTGATAGTGACAGCTCTTTGGATCTCATCTTGAGAGTTAACAGCAACAGATTCTAAATGCAAATAGCACACTTGAAAACTCTGGACCTTTTATCTGCTCATTGTAATTGGGATAATGAGGGAATAACACACACCTGGCCATGGAACAGCTGAGAAGACAATTGTCCCATTACTTTTGGTCCCTTAACAAGTGGGAGGCACATATGCAAACTGTTGTAATTCCTACACCGTTCACCTGATTTGGATGTAAATACCCTCAAATTAAAGCTGACAGTCTGCAGGTAAAGCACATCTTGTTAGTTTCATTTCATTTGTGGTGGTGTATAGAGCCAAAAATGTTAGAATTGTGTCGATGTCCCAATATTTATGGACCTGACTGTATATGTTCTAAAGCCCTTTTTTGACGTGTATTAATGGCACAAAAAAAGCATTTGCCGTTGTGTGGTAAAGTGAGAAAATTACAGCCCTTTTTGGCATGTATTAGTGGGGGAAAAAAGGGCTTATTAGTCGTTGAGTGGTGAAGTGAGAAAATTACAGACTTTTTTGGGGTGTTTTAATTTCCTTTTTATTTATTTATTTGATCTAACAGTATGTCAGACAGAGAAGTGACAGGCCCTGCACAGGGGAGCAGCAGAGGCCTACATTTTTCTGGTGCAGGCACAGATCGCAGCAGAGTAAGGGGGCATGGCAACAGAAGGCGCAGTGAGAGGCCTGAGCTCCTGGTGTCATCTAACGGTCGTGTCTTGACCAGCAACCTAGCGGTTCTTGAATGGTTGACTTGGTCATCCATTTCCTCCCAAGTGACATCAGACACCCCCAGCCAAGAGTTGGGGGGTTCGTCAGAGACAACCCTTAGTTGGAATGGCCCGGAAGCGGGCCCTCACCTGTCCTCAACCTGCCTCTGTCCTTTTCTGTTCCCTCAGCCAGACAAGTATTATATGCTGTGGGCTCAGCTCCACTATACAGCGAGGACGAGCTACTAGAGGACAGCCAGCAGCTGCTGGCCAGCCAAGATGTGGAGGAGACATCCGCTGCTTCCTCCGCTAGGCAGGCAAGTAGTGATGAGGAGAGTGGCATGGGAGCTGGTGTTGCGAGCGGTGAGGCTCCTGACCTAGAGACCGTTGAGGAGGACATCAGTGATGTGCAAACAGTACTCGATGATGATGATGTAGCTGATCGCACTTGGGAGCAGGGTGACGAAGGGGCTTCATCATCATCGGGAGGAGGGGGTGGCAGCTTTCCCATGAGGCAGCGGCGGAGCCAGCAAGTCGCTAGCGTGGCCAGGAGTCAGCAGGGTGGCAGCAGTGGTAGGTCGGGAGCCAAACGTGCCTGGGGTAGACCACCCGCTTCGCAGGAGTCTATCTGCCCGGAAAGTAGTGGTGCACGGGCTCTCTGAAGCAGCGGCGGTAGCAGTCAGTCAGTGAGAAGTGTTGGGGGTAAAATCACCTACTCGGCGGTGTGGCAGTTTTTTGTTAAGCCGCCGGAGGAGGTAAACATGGCCATATGTAGAATCTGTGGCAGAAGGTGAAGCGTGGCCAGGGTGCCAATGTTGGCACCACGGCCCTGCGTCAACATATGCAGCGTATATATCACCATAAAGTGGCCTCGGAGAACCGTGGCTCCGATGTGGTGATCCAGCCTGCCGCAGCAACCGCTGCATAACCCAGTGGCACGCACCTGGTTTCAGGCAGTCAAGACGAAGGGAGCTGTCTGTCCTTCCCACCATCTGCTGGTCCTGATGCTCCTGCTCCTCCTACTCCTCGTCAGTCATCCCATCAGCAATCGATCACCAAAGCGATTGCCAAGAGACAACAGTATGCGTGCACTCATCCAACAGCGCAGAAGCTGAATGTGCTCCTGTCCAAGTTGCTGGTGCTGCAGTTCTTCCCTTTCCAAGTGGTGGACTCTGCACCTTTCAGAAAACTGATGGCTTGTGCCGAGCCGAGGTGGAGAGTACCAGGCCGTTATTTCTTTGCCAAAAAGGCAGTACCAGCCCTGCACACACATGTAGAAAAGAAGGTGGGCCAGTCCTTGAGCCTGTCGGTGTCTGCTAAAGTGCACGGCAACGCCGACGTGTGGAGCTGTAACTATGGTCAGGGACAATACATGTCCTTTACGGCCCACTGGGTGAATGTGGTTCCTGCACAGCCACACCAGCAACTTGGCCAGGTGACGACGCTTCCGCCTCAACGTTGTCACACCGTTGGTCCTGCGACAATGTCCACCTCTGCCTCCTCATCCTCCACCGTGTCCTCAGCTTCCACTGCAGGGAAAATTCACAGTGTCCCTCCAGAATACCACATGTGCAGGGCACGGTCGTGTCACACTGTTCTGCACCTCGTTTGCCTGGGAGAACAGAGTCACATAGTGGAGGAACTGCTCCGTGTCCTTCATCAAGAAATCGAATCCTGGCTTTCTTCACGCCAACTCAAAATCAGAACCATAGTAACCGACAACAGGAAGAGCATGGTGTTAGCGCTGCATCAAGGAGGGCCGAGCCATGCAACCCCGCATGGCACACGTTTTCAATCTGGTTGTCAATCCTTCACCCATTTGCAAGACATCCTAAAAATGGCCAGGAAACTTTGCATGCACTTCAGCCACTCGTACACTGCAAAGCACACCCTCCTTGAGCTGCAGCAGCAGAACAGCATCCCCCAACATAGGCTGATATGCAACGTTTCCACCCATTGGAATTCCGTCCTCCATATGTTAGACTGACTATACGAACAGAGAAAGGCCATAAATGATTTATTGATGATCCAAGCGGACAGGAGTACTCCTCTGTGTAACTTCAATATCAGCCAGTGGCAGCTCTTGCGAGATACCTGCCGTTTGCTCAGGCCCTTTGAGGAGGCCAGGTTATTTGTCAGTCGCCAGGACTACGGGATGAACAACGTAATTCCACTGCTTCATGTCCTGGAACAGATGCTGGTAGTCCTGGCGAAAACTGGAGACGTCACGGCCACATAAGCCCTTTGGGGGCTGAACTGGAGGAGGAAGAGGACATTGGAGCACAAGCAATGTGTAGGGAAATGGGTGGTTTTTCTACACAGGTCAAAGGAGAGGAGGAGCAGCCAGAGGAGCTACCGTGGCAGTATGCGCTGGTGCAATGCGTTGTTGATGCGTTTTCTTAGCAACCATCAGTGAAAAACGCACTGCATCCGCACTTGCTTGCGTTTTTCACTGAAATCCCATTCACTTCTATGGGGCCAGGGCTGCGTGAAAAACGCAGAATATGGAACATACTGCGTTTTTCACGCAACGCAGAACTGATGCGTGAAAAAAAATGCTCATGTGCACAGACCCATTGAAATGAATAGGTCAGGATTCAGTGCGGGTGCTATGCGTTCACGTCACGCATTGCACCCACGTGGAAAACTTGCTCGTGTGAAAGGGACCTAAGATTCAAAATTTCTTTTTCTACAGCCCTGTTCATCTTACTCTGACCCTGCTCGCTGGTGACAGATTCCCTTTAATTTCCCATTTTTATTTTTGAAAATCTTTGAATTTTTTTCGTCTTTTCATAAAAAAATTAACATGATATTTTATTTAATACAAGAAAATATTTTCTTTGTTTTCATTAACCTCAGGTTAACCATGCGTGCTGAGACACCGTGACGTGGTGCATGAGGGGCTCCGATATGTTCCTGACTGGAAGATATTGGCAAAGTTCTCAGCTTTTAACATCGGCCTGAGGAATTAGCTAGTATTGTCAGTTGCGTGCATTTTTTGCAGTGATTTTTGTATGTATATTTTTTCATCTGCACAATGTATCATTTTGTGTAAGATGTTCTTGTGGTGCATGCGGTCCGCACCGGCATCCTCCATTGTACGCATTTATTGCTGGGGATTGCGGTTGTCTGCGGACCGCATGCGGAGGAATTGCTCACCCGGTTATAGACGCGCTACAGTGTCTGGGTTTAGAGCATTTTCACCCGTTTAGGCCACTTTTTTCTGTGAGTTTTTTAACCATTCATTTCCATTCCCTCAGCCCAACATGTTACATTCAGCTTTTCTCAGTTCCCCTGGCCCCATTTTTCTATAGTAAATGCTTTAGGGCAGGCCCTCCAGCTGTTGTAAAACTACAACTCCCACAATGCCCTGCTGTAGACTGATACCTGTAGGCTGTTCGGGCATGCTGGGAGTTGTAGTTTTGCAACAGCTGGAGGGCCGCAGTTTGAGGATGCCTGCTTTAGGGCATGGATGTGCTCTGCCAATGTGTAATAATGTGATCCCAGACTACACTGAGCACTCTCTAATGTGCCATCCAATATTTCTTTAAAGGGCTTCTGTCAGCAGTTTTGTACCTATGACACTGGCTAACCTGTTTCATGTGCACTTGGCAGCTGAAGGCATCTGTGTTGGTCACATGTTTATATGTGCCTGCTAATGATCAGTTATGAAAAATTTGATTTGGCTGCTTTGCCAAATTTCATAAAGAAATTCAATTTGTGACGAATTGATTCGTCACAAAGTGCTTTTCTTTGTATGTAGCGATTGCGCCGCCCACAGTCATTGGACCCCTCAGATGCCACGGCATCCGATGCTACAATTAAGGGCTTTCAGGGGTTAATTCGGTTTAAAAAAACAAAACAAAAAACATACCCACCTTATCAATTTGCTCACAGAGAGACTGTCGCGGCCATCTTGATTGAAGACACCATGCAAAATCTCGTGCGGCGACGTGATGAAATCTTAGTCATCACGCTGGCCAGGCGAGGTGATGTCATCACTGATTATGTCACCATGCCCGGGGTGAAGTCATATGTGACCCCGCGCAAGATTTTGGGTGGTATCTTTAATCAAGATGGCTGCAACAGCCTCTCTGCAAACAAATGGATGAGCTGGGTATGTATCATTTTTTTTTTTTGCTGCCATTTTAAGGAAAAATAGAAGCATGAAGAAATTCTGCTTTGTGGCAGATTGAATTTTTCCTTAAATTTGGATTGAAGTAAATTTGTTTGGCTTCAATCCGCTCAACACTAGTGCCCGCATTGCTGAGAAAAATGAACTTTGCTTGACAGGGCCAGGCAGTGAAAAGTCATAGTGCCCGGTCCTGTCAATCAAAGTGCAGAGAGAGCAGCAGTTGCAGAGGGATCTGAGCCTCTAGGTGTAATGACAACGCCCCTATTGCTCCCAGAGGCTCATTTGCATAAATTAAAACATCATTTTTCTCAGCAATGCGGACACATATGAACATGGGACCAACACAGATGCCTTCAGCTGCCAAGCACACGTGTAACAGGTCAGCCAGTGTCATAGGTACAAAACTTCTGACAGATGCCCTTGATTGAAGATTGGTCTAGTTTTGAAACAACATGAGTTATCACTGTGACATATTGTACCCCAAACCTGGCAGTCCACCAGAAGTGTCTGGCAGCAATGGCATAAATAGAACTGAGTGGGCCCCACAGCAAATTTTTGAATGGGGCCTCCAATGGTCCCCTTAATGCACCTCACATAGAACCAAAAAAAAAAAAAATACTCACCTCTCTTCTCCTCCTACAGGTGCCTCTGCTCTTCATGCAACACTGTGACTAGGCACACTCTACATTGTCACCTTATGCCAGGTCACAGTGCGCTTCTATGCAGACTACATCTCATCTTGAAGCTATGTGCTGCCAGGACTTAGTTCAGCGTAGGCGTCCAGAGAAGAAGACCAAGGACTGGTGAGTAATACCAGTGCTAGGACTCGGAGAACCATACTCCTTGCCTGTTCCCTGAAACTAAATCCATTTGCCCTCTTCCTAGGCCCCTTCCTGAGTTTGAGCCCTGTAGCAGCTGCTTCACCTGCTTCCATGGTAGCTACACCCCTGTCTGGGCGCGTCTTACTCCACTCTCGACACTGAGAAGATATTGACGCGTGACTGAACCGAGAATGCATGCGTATGGGGAGGTCTGGAGGCACATCGGCTGACGACTATTGAAAGGGTATAGGCTCCTTTAGACCAGTGTTTCCCAACCAGTGTGCCTCCAGCTGTTGCAAAACTACAACTCCCAGCATGCGCGCACAGCCAAAGGCTGTCCGGGCATGCTGGGAGTTGTAGTTTTGCAACAGCTGGAGGCACACTGGTTGGGAAACACTGCTTTAGGCAACTGACCTTAGTTATAGGTTCTGACAACGAGTCTTTTCAAGGTTTCACTAATGATCACAATATCATAGAGAAACGGCAAATTGATGACATTAGCTCTATAAATAGAATTACCCGAAGGATCTACATCCACAGCATTAATCATGTGGTAGTCAGGAGCGGCTGGCATGTCACCGGCGCATAACTAAAAGCTCATTTACATGGCATTAGGCTTATTTTCCAGCATTCTGCATTTTTCATAATGACGTTAATAATAATGATGTTTCATAATGACATTAATAATATGAACAGTAATTAGTCCATTATATTAAGATCGAAGCCTGCAGATTAAATTACATTTGCAAGTAAACCTTTTACAGGGCTTTAGTTGTGGTGTATGTTTTATTGCATTTTATTACTTTTCAAGTTCATTCCTTATGACGGCATCTCGGGAGGTTACCCTCTTTACCTTCTTGGGACAGGAAACAGAGAGGTTAAAAGACCCCTCTCACCTCTAACCTCCAGTGTTCTTCCTGTCCCTACTGAGGATAGACATAGAGAGGTTCCCTGCTCTAGGGATGAAGATTTTCAACAAGGGACCCTCAAGGTCTTCTATTACTGGATAGGGAGGGTTCTGCCTTTTGTTCCAGTTCCTAAGTAGCCTTGCACATTTCTAGGCAGAAGTCCCCTAGTGCCACCTAGAACCTACCTGGCTGTCTGTTGCCTCTGAGCCTACAGGTAGGTTCTCTGTCTTCCTTGTTTTGATCAGACTGTTCGTTCTCTCCCTTCCTACCCTATGTGACCATGCCAGTACCTTCCATGGTGGAAGTCCCCTGGCTTGATCCTGACCATTATGAAATGAGTTATGCAGCCTGAGGTTACCTCACTATTGATGGCTGTGGGTTCATGGAGCTCAGATCCACAGTTCCCCTGCGGGGTTCACAGCAGGATGGGGCCCCAGTGCACTAGGAACTTTTATCAGTGGTAATTCCCCCCTTCATACCAACATTCCATATGGAATACAGGGGTTTATAGAGCTGCATGACAGTATTGGGGGGCAACGCTTCAGGTAAGTGAACCATGCAAGTGTTTAGCCAATATGTTGAGTTGTAATTTTCTCTTTTGTGAGGAGGCCACTTATTGTGGATATATTAGATTTTGTTACTCGTTTCTGCTTATCTTGAGGAAAGGATTTATTATGTTACAGTCCCACAATCAGTTTGACATGGTTGCAGGGTTGAATCTCATACAGGTCTAGCTTCAACCTTCTCTTCTTTATGTCGGAATTAATTACCTTAATTAGGGATGTGTGTGTTGACCTCAGGGTGCTGCCATAATAATGTAATTCAGTTTTGTTGTGTGTGATTTGCTTTTTTCTCTTTGCTGGAAGAAAACGTAGCAACCCAGGTATGTTGTTGAAAAACCACATGTAAGAGGATTTTAAAAAAAAGGGCGAAATATGCTAGGACTGAAAAGGAATTGGCAGAGAGGGTCGGGGACTTGGAGGTAGATTTGGCCAGACAGAATGGGGAAAACGCTGGACTACTATTAATGGAGGCTAAGAGGGAATATCAGACCTTTCTTTGCAGGACAGCGGGCCTTCTTTGAAAAAGGGAAGACAGGTAGACTTCTGGCATCTGTAGTTGCTAATCAAAAGACCCAAGCCCTGATAAAGAAAATTAAGCTGCCTTCTGGTACCTTAACCAATGAATATACAAACATTAAATCTGCCTTCATAGAATATTTCACTAAATTATATCAATCGGATCTCGGGGTGGAAGATGGAGCCTCGGTTCATTTTTTGGACAAGGTGGCACTCCCTCGCCTCTCTGATCAAGACCGTTCTAAATTAAATTCGCCAATAACTATTGAAGAGTTGGAGGCGGCGGTTAATAGCATAAAAAGTAATACGGCCCCGGGCCGAGATGGCTTGCCCTTTGAACTATACAGAGTACACTGTAAAACGGTGTTGCCTCTCCTTCTTCAAATGCTTAATGAGTCTTGGAGGAGCGGTTTACTTCCTCCCTCTTTGAGGGAGGCTTCCATCTCTTTAATCCTGAAGAAGGACAAAGATAAGACTGAAATTGGATCGTATCGTCCAATTTCATTACTCAATACCGATTACAAGATACTAGCTAAACTGCTCGCTAATAGGTTGAGGGGGGTTATACACTGTCTGATCCATCCAGATCAGACAGGATTCATCCCAAAACGAAATATACAATCAAATATCCGCAGAGCATTTCTTAACATATATGTTGGGGATGGGGAGGACCGCTCCATCCTGTCTCTGGATGCCGGGAAGGCCTTTGACAGGGTGGAGTGGCCCTTCCTATGGGGAACTTTGAACAGAATGAACTTGGGTGAACATTTTATTAAATGGATACAGCTGCTCTATTCTGGGCCCACTGCCAGTGTTAGGATAAATGGGACTGACTCAGAACAGTTCCCCCTACAGCGAGGTAGCAGGCAGGGATGTCCCCTTTCACCTTTGATATTTGTTTTGGCGTTAGAGCCCCTCGCATGCAGAATTAGGCAGTCCAAAGAGATAGTTGGCTTCGGAGGGAGAGGAGAAGAGGATAAAATTAGCCTGTATGCGGACGATATTCTTGTTTTCCTGAGGCAGGGGTGGAAGGGCATCCCACCCGTAATGAATATCTTGGAAGAATACGGTTCTTTATCAGGCTACAAAGTGAATTGGGAAAAGTCTGAACTCCTCCCCCTTGTTCGAACACCTCCCGATGGAGTTCTAGGTATCAGGCCACTTGGCCTTGCCGATTCTATTCGATACCTGGGCATTAGAATTAGCGTAGACTTGACTAGATATAATCTTCTAAATATAATTCCTATGATCAATAAGGTGAAGATTCGAACTTGGCAGAAGTTACCCCTCTCACAGGCAGAAAGGATTGCATTGGTTAGGATGGTGGTCCTCCCCATTGCTCTATACCCCTTGACAGCCCCTTGGGCTGTTGGATAGATTGCTGAATGAGTTAATCTGGGGGAGGGGAAGGGTTAGGATCAAGCAAAAATATCTCTGCCTCTCTGAGAGAGATGGTGGCCTTTCCCTTCCTTTCCTTCAGGGGTACTACATTGCAGCTCAGATAATGTGGTGGGTGGGGCGGGAGGATGACCATCAGTCTGCGATGTTGCTGAGTATCCTGTCAAGGGATTTTCAGGGGCCGTATGGAGATATTTTTTCTATCTTGGAGACTGGGCATCCAGGGAAAAGGAAAAAACAGTGTTTAATCAGCGAAACGTTAGATAGGGTCTGGAATAAGACTAAAAAGATATTGGGTGTAAGTAGTCCCACTTATTTTACTCCACTTTGGCACAATTCTAATTTAAAAGAGTTTATGTTAATTGAAGATTATAATTATTGGAATTCACGCGGCATTAACCGCTTAACTCATATACACCCTGTACAGAATTATTAGGCAAATGAGTATTTTGACCACATCATCCTCTTTATGCATGTTGTCTTACTCCAAGCTGTATAGGCTCGAAAGCCTACTACCAATTAAGCATATTAGGTGATGTGCATCTCTGTAATGAGAAGGGGTGTGGTCTAATGACATCAACACCCTATATCAGGTGTGCATAATTATTAGGCAACTTCCTTTCCTTTGGCAAAATAGGTGAAAAGAAGGACTTGACAGGCTCAGAAAAGTCAAAAATAGTGAGATATCTTGCAGAGGGATGCAGCACTCTTAAAATTGCAAAGCTTCTGAAGCGTGATAATTGAACAATCAAGCGTTTCATTCAAAATAGTCAACAGGGTCGCAAGAAGCGTGTGGAAAAACCAAGGCGCAAAATAACTGCCCATGAACTGAGAAAAGTCAAGCGTGCAGCTGCCAAGATGCCACTTGCCACCAGTTTGGCCATATTTCAGAGCTGCAACATCACTGGAGTGCCCAAAAGCACAAGGTGTGCAATACTCAGAGACATGGCCAAGGTAAGAAAGGCTGAAAGACGACCACCACTGAACAAGACACACAAGCTGAAACGTCAAGACTGGGCCAAGAAATATCTCAAGACTGATT
The DNA here is from genome assembly GCF_905171765.1 of Bufo bufo. Classification (NCBI taxonomy): domain Eukaryota; kingdom Metazoa; phylum Chordata; class Amphibia; order Anura; family Bufonidae; genus Bufo; species Bufo bufo. The sequence goes on along the minus strand of NC_053390.1, from coordinate 795,187,094 downwards.
TTTCTAAGGTTTTATGGACTGATGAAATGAGAGTGAGTCTTGATGGGCCAGATGGATGTGCCCGTGGCTGGATTGGTAAAGGGCAGAGAGCTCCAGTCCGACTCAGACGCCAGCAAGGTGGAGGTGGAGTACTGGTTTGGGCTGGTATCATCAAAGATGAGCTTGTGGGGCCTTTTCGGGTTGAGGATGGAGTCAAGCTCAACTCCCAGTCCTACTGCCAGTTTCTGGAAGACACCTTCTTCAAGCAGTGGTACAGGAAGAAGTCTGCATCCTTCAAGAAAAACATGATTTTCATGCAGGACAATGCTCCATCACACGCGTCCAAGTACTCCACAGCGTGGCTGGCAAGAAAGGGTATAAAAAAAGAAAATCTAATGACATGGCCTCCTTGTTCACCTGATCTGAACCCCATTGAGAACCTGTGGTCCATTATCAAATGTGAGATTTACAAGGAGGGAAAACAGTACACCTCTCTGAACAGTGTCTGGGAGGCTGTGGTTGCTGCTGCACGCAATGTTGATGGTGAACAGATCAAAACACTGACAGAATCCATGGATGGCAGGCTTTTGAGTGTCCTTGCAAAGAAAGGTGGCTATATTGGTCACTGATTTGTTTTTGTTTTGTTTTTGAATGTCAGAAATATATATTTGTGAATGTTGAGATGTTATATTGGTTTCACTGGTAAAAATAAATAATTGAAATGGGTATATATTTGTTTTTTGTTAAGTTGCCTAATAATTATGCACAGTAATAGTCACCTGCACACACAGATATCCCCCTAAAATAGCTAAAACTAAAAACAAACTAAAAACTACTTCCAAAAATATTCAGCTTTGATATTGATGAGTTTTTTGGGTTCATTGAGAACATGGTTGTTGTTCAATAATAAAATTAATCCTCAAAAATACAACTTGCCTAATAATTCTGCACTCCCTGTAATATCACATGGTAGTATCATCCCTTTGGATGAATTAATAAAGGGTACAATTGTCACTTTTTTAGATAGATATAGATATTCACAAATTCGTCATGCATTCACGAGCACTGAGGATAAAAGCCACTCTGTGTTTGGCTTACTGTCTCATGGGCTCGTCTTCCAGTCCCTGGTTAGACTGGTTAGCATGTTTTGGGCAAAGGTCACCGAGCAGTCCCCAGAACTTACCTGGTTGCCACTGAGCTTGGTTTTCAGGTGGGTTCCTGGCGTAGAACATTAAGAGTCTATACAGCATCCTAGCATGCTTAGTTTGAATCAGATCATTCACTAGTCCCAATAAGCTATTCTCTGGGGAGCACACTGCTGGTAACCCTAATTTCCCATTAAGAAATTTGTGAATTCCTGACCAAAACTGTGCTATCACTGGACAACTCCATATCATGTGGATCAAGGTTCCCCTTTCTGCGCCACATCTAGAGCATTGAGGAGTATCCAATCTACGCATACGATTTAGCCTAACTGGAGTCAAGTATGTGCGATGCAGCCATTTAGCCTGTATTAATTGGTCCCTTGCACTGATTACCAAGTGCCTCCAAGTGTGCATTAGTTCTTTCTCGTGCCTATCCTCCAATTGCGGAACATCCACCTTCCACCTAGCCAAGGATTTAGATAAGGGGGATGAGGCCTGCGACATCAGTTCCGCATAAAAGGAAGATACTGGTTTACACAACTCTCTCAATCTAGCAACCTTTTCAATGGAACTATATTCTAGCTTAATGGGATCCTTACCAAATTGTTTAGTACATGCATGTCTAAGTTGGAAGTATCGAAACAAACTAGATTTGGGGATCTGGAATTCTTCACTGAAATCGCTAAATGTCTTGAAGTTTCCCTCTACGTATAGTTGGGTAACGTACTTCACCCCATGTTGCGGCCAGAACTCAAACTCCTGCAGCTTATACAATTCCTGTAGCCCTTGGTTTCGCCACAACGGCGTCACCGGGGACACCCCTCTGTCTTTCCCATTCTTTTTCACCCGTACAGTTTTCCTCCAAATAGTCAACACCGCCAACATATTGGAGGTAAGACATCTAACTGGGTATTTACCCTCCCTATATATGAAGTTTGCTAAAGCTTCATATGACCCCAATAATGCAGCCTCCAGAACAGTCACTGGATTATTGGCGTCTGCTCTGATCCACCAACTGGCATATGTCAGTTGCACTGCTTGGCAGTACTTGTACATATCAGGGAGAGCCAAACCACCCCTGACATAAGACCCTTTCAGCGTATCTCTAGCAATTCTGGGCTGCGTATTGGACCATAGGAAAGGAGTCAGTAATTTATCAATAGCCTCAAAATGGGATTTCTTTAAAAGCTCCGGCGCCGCCCTAATTTTGGTAACAAGGCCATTTTGAAGATATTTTTCCACCCCACCAGGGAAAGAGGAAGGGCCACCCAAGCTTTTAATTTTTGCGTCATATATTCCATAGTCGGAATCAGATTGAGAGAGATGAATTGTTTAGGCTCTTTATGTACTATGACTCCCAAATATTTGAACTTATCAACCACTAACAGTTTTGACATTGCCGATACTCTCGGATTCTCGATTCCATCCACCAAATACAACACCGATTTGGCCCAATTAATTTTAAGTCCTGAATACCTCCCGTATTCATCGACCACTTCTAGGAGTGTATCTAGTGATTTCTCCGTATCTCCCAAATATACCAACATATCATCGCGTAAAGTGATATTTTTTCTGTGATGCCCGCAATATTCCAACCCTCTATCCCTGGGCTGCTATTTATCAACATAGATATTGGTTCCATCACCAGCGCGAAGAGTAACAGCGACAGTGGGCACCCTTGTCTGGTCCCTCTGCGCAAATGAAAGGGCCTGGATAACGTCCCATTCACACGCACTCTCGCCGAGGGGTCCGCATATAACACATGCAGCCATTTCAAGAAGTTCTTTGGGAACCCAAACTTTGCTAGTACTTCCCATAGAAATTGCCACTCAACAGAATCAAATGCTTTTTCATTGTCTAAAGACACTATCGCCCTATCTCCCACATTGTCATGTTGAGCCTGCAGGTTGGTATAAAGCAGGGGTGCACAACCTTTTTGGTCTCGGGGCCGCATTGTCACATTGCTCTATTTCAAGGGGCCGCAAAAAAAACAAGTTAATCAGCACTTGTTTGCATCAGTCTATTACACAGGCTGATGCAAAGTGAATGGGGAGGAATGATCACTACCACAGTCACTGCTCCCTCATTCAGTTCTGTTGATTATTGGCAGCAAATTCCTGATTACACGGTGAGATATGCACGGAGACAATAATTGTACGTCTTTCATCCTGATAAAACATGCAAATCAGCCGACAAACGAGTGATCGCTTGTTTATCAGCTGATCAGCTGCAGTGGCGTGCCTAGGCTGTTTGCCACCCGGGGCGGGTCCTTTTTCTCTGGCACCCCCCCCCCCCAATACTTTAGGAAAATCGTAACCCCTCACAGTAGTATTGCCCTCATTGTTTTGTACAGATGTGTGCCCCCTAAACAGTCGTTATGCCAACATTGTGCCCCTTTATAGTAGTTATGCCCTCATTGTGCCCCTCTCACAGTAGTTATGCCCTCTCTGTGCCCCTCTCTCAGTAGTTATGCCCTCTCTGTGCCCCTTTCACAGTAGTAATACCCTATCTGTGGACCTTCACAGTTGTAATGCCTTCTTTGTGCCTCCTTCACAGTAATAATGCCCCTTAATAGTAGTAATGCCCATTGTCCCCTTTCACAGTAATAATGCCCATTGTGTCCCTTCACAGTAATAATGTCCAATGTGCCCCCTTCATAGTAGAAATCCCCATTGTGCCCCCTTAATAGTAGTAATGCCCTCTGTGTTAGTAATGCCAATTGTGCCCCCTTCACAGTAATAATGCCCTCTGTGCCCCCTTCATAGTAGTAATGCCCTCTGTTCACTGTGCCCCCTCCATAGTAGAAATGCCCATTGTGTCCCCCTCACATTAGCAATGACCATTGTGCCCCCTCCAGAGTAGAAATGCCCATTGTGTCCCCTTCACATTAGCAATGCCCTCTGTGCCCCCTCCAGAGTAGAAATACCCATTGTGCCCCTCCATAATAGAAATGCCCATTGTGCCCCTATCACAATAGCAATGACCATTGTGCCCCCTCCAGAGAAGAAATTTCCATTGTGCCCCCTCCAGAGTAGAAATGCCCATTGTGCCCCCTTCACATTAGCAATGCCCATTGTGCACCCTCCAGAGTAGAAATGCCCATTGTGCCCCCTTCACATTAGCAAAGCCCATTTTGCCCCCTACATAGAATAAATGCCCATTGTGCCCCCTTGAGAGTAGAAATGCCCATTTTGCCCCCTCCAGAGTAGAAATGCCCATTGTGCCCCCTTCACATTAGCAATGCCCATTGTTCACCCTCCAAAGTAAAAATGCCCATTGTGCCGCCTTCACATTAGCAATGACCATTGTGCCCCCTTTAAAAACAAAAAACAAAAAAAACAAGCAAACACAGTACCTACTCAGCTTGTCCCGTTCCGGAAGCTCACATACCTCTCTTCTCTGCCGACACAGATCGCTCTGCAGCACTGTGTGGGCGGAGCTTATGCAGATTCCCAGGCTGCAGGCTCCGCCCACACACGCTGGCAGCGCGATCCGTGTCTGCAGGCTGAATGGTGGAGCGGGGAGAAGTCTTCCTACTCTACCATTCAGAGCGCCGCCGGCCTGAAGGAGGGGAAGAGCGCGGAGCGGTGAGTGACAGAACAGCAGCTCCCTGTGCTCCAACAATGAGCGCTTCCATCTGTATTGATGGAAGCGCTCATTGCTTCTGGCACCCACCTGAGAGCGGCACCCGGGGCGGACTGCCCCCCACGCCTCTCCCTTAGTATGCCACTGCTGCAGAGCGCTCCTTGAGAAGAAGGCAGAAGCGCTGATAAACTGTGCCTGCCTTCTCCTTGGCTCCCCCACTGTCACCAATAGCCAGGGACCCGTCCTGCTCCAGACTCCTGCTATAGTGCAGGGGCAGGAGCGGTCATCCTTCCCTGTGTGGCGCTCCAGGAAGAAACACAGCTGATCGCATGATCAGCTGTGTTTCTGTCCAGCAGGACGGGGGCCACATGAGGCCCGCGGGCCGCAGGTTGTGCACCCCTGGTATAAAGTCTCCTGAGATTTATATCAGTTGACTTCCCTGGCATGAAGCCGGACTGATCTGGGCCCACCAAGGATAGAATAATCCCTGACAGACGCGATGCCAGGACCTTCGCCAGTATCTTAGCGTCTAGATTTAAGAGGGAAATAGGGTTGATAGGGGATTGCTTTCTTAATTGAATCAGGTTTTCCGCTTTTATAACTTTAAAATACTGTAAACTACTGCTCCTGTCCATTGGTTTTCTATATAAATTAAAGTCTAGAGTGCCATCTTGTTTTTTAGTATTACCCATGTATCCAGATAACTCACTCTATTGTGGTCAAAACTGATAGTAAATGTCAATTCTTCCCAGATAGAATCAATCTCTTCAAAGGGTTAAATAGGGACTATGAGATTGCACATCTGTCTCTGTAACCGTGTAGCCTTCTCTTTGTTACAGATATGGCAATTACTTATTGCTCTTCTTGTTTGATACTAGTAACAATTGTGTCCGTTTTTGCTCACTGTTTGTATTTTAATTATATTTATATACATGTTATCTTGCAACTAATCATTTTTTTCCGTTTAGACATCACGGAAGCATTAACCCATTAGGTAATCAGAATCAAGATACTGCGATGTCTTATTTATATTTGCTGCCCGGTTGACGGCATCTGACATCATTACTTAGGTACCCTCTGTGCCTTTATAAAGTGTGCTCTCTTTATATCTTGTTATAGTTGACAAAGGCTCTGGACGGACCGAAACGCATCCTAATACCTATGTAACAACTGATGTTGTGACAATAAACGCACATTGAAGAAAGCGAGTGCCATTATTATTTGTTTTCTAAAAAGGCCGGGAACTTATCCCTTCCACGTGCACCACTACAAGCCCGAGTGCCTACTCATCTCAATAGTGTGAACAATGAACCCTAACCACAAGCAGTAAAGCCTAAAGCCTTTTATGTGCACTACCGTTACTGATTAAGTCCGGCAGCACGCCCTTTAAATGGTCCTCAACCTTCTGCAATTATTCCAGGCTTCCTTCTCCTTTGAGGTTCATCCTCAGCAGAATTGCTTTTCTGTCAGCTTTCCACTCTCAGGAATGGTATTTTCCTGGAGAAAAATCCTCTCTGGGCTTACTTTGCAGCAGCTCTTCTGTGTTTTTAGATATAATATGGTGCAACTAAGTATAGCAGAATACTGCATAGTCGGCAATTTCAGTGGACAGCCCTATTTCTGGAAGACTGAGGTATCTGGCAATTAAATGGATACTTCCTTCAGAAAAAGGTAGTTTTTAAACTCAATATTCATAGAAAACAATATTTTTTTAGAATTTTTGGCAGTCAGCATAGAGAGATAAAACTCATACAGTTTATAGATAGGCAATTCATTGTTAGTTTACTGCAGCTGTAAGGGAAATGTGTTATCTGCTAGTATAATAGTAGTTGTAGAATTTGGAAAACAGTATGACTGCTCTATTGTTCTCTTGTCAGTGTAATGGGTGATGCTCTAATTCAGTCACTACAGGGGGTTCTCTCTGGTCGCAGTGAAGGCCTAGCTGAGAGTAAAGTCCAAACAGAGGAGGGAGTGAAAGAAACAGGAAGCAGAATAAATGGAGTGACTTCTAAAAATTATATCCAGAAAACATTTTCCTTTACATTACGTGAACAAGACATCTTTAAAAGTCTTGTGTAGTCCATGTCTCAATGGCTAGTAGCTGTTCTGGTAGCATGAGTGGCATCTACCCAATAGGTTTTAATGTTATGGCAGACTGGTGTATGTGGGTTTTACAAATCTTTACTCCATAGATAAGGCAAGCATTGTGGTTCTATGCCCCAGGCATTAATAACCTTCGACCAGGACTGAGGCAACATAAAAGATCATTATTCCGACCATTTCAGGAGCCACCGGCTTTATTATTGCAATAAAATGGCACAAAACAAAGTCATATATATTGTCGGAAGCATTGGCGCACGGTGGCCTTTATAGCTCTCAAGAGTCATCAATCTCCTCCCTCGGGATTGACAAGAGAATAAAATGGCTTCCTCATAAAATGTGTCTTATCTGTTATTGCCCTGAGTCGTGGCTTCATCTCTAATAAGTCTGGTTGTTTCCTCTGCACATTTTATGTCTCTACGCACCAGGAGCTCACCGCAGGGTGGTGTCATCAGCTATATATGCACATGAGAAAAAACATGGATAACAACACTAACAACAGATCAATGTGGGACTAGGGATCCTGGGGCCCACCAGAGGAAATTATCTTCAATATAATCAATAATGTCTAATAGGTTTTAAATCAAAGAAATAGACCCTAGTTGCATGAGACTATCTCCAAAGGTAGCTCTAAATGGATTATTTCCAAGTGGACCTTTGGAGACCACTATTGCATCAGAGCCTGGGCCCACAGGAATATCCTCTAGTACTCTAGTCAGCCAGTCCTACTCTGCTTTTGGTGAGGATAACATGCTGTACTTGCCAAAAGTTCTGAATTTGTAAATTCAGGTTGTCCCAGGGTGAAACTGGGTGAGGTTTGTGGTAGGCCCTCCCATAAATGGATGGGTTTAAAGCAGGGACGAGTGAATTTCTTGAAACTCGTTTCAGGTCTATGTTTTTTCATAATAAGATTTTTTTATATCGATTGCCGTGCTTGCGTCCCCTCATAATGCTTCTGTGGAAAACAGGCACCCAAGCTAGTCTCGTTTCTAAAAGGAATGGAAACCTGAGTGTCTCATACCAGGAACCCAGCTCTTTTATGGGTCACTATCCTTTAAAAGAGCTGAGCATAGAAGATTTGCTTGGCTGCCTGAGAGGCTTTGGTTGGGGTACTATTTCTCCTTATGGAGGGTGCCAAATATGCATGAGGAGTATTGTAACCCACTCGCTCCTCTGGGTTTCTGGGAAAAATTTATGAAAATTAGCACATCTTACATCTGCCGGAATCAGATAGGCCTAGGAAAGCTAATTTGACTATCTTTCCCAGAAACCCAGTGGAGCGTTGCCTGGTCTACAATACTCTGCACACGTACTATGCATACTAGTCACTCTCCATAATGAGAAAGAGTAGCCCCCAGACAACACCTATATATTGCTCATAAACCTAGAGTAGCATACTCTCTGTCATCACAATTTTTTTTTTATGAATTCCGGTTGAGTAAGTATGGAACTTGAAGTAACACATTTGTGGGCTCAATGTAAAGGTTTCATGAGTGAATCTTCCTTCCCCCGTCTTGCTAATATATGTCAGGATATATGTTAGATGATTAGACGCACCTAGTTTAGAGTAGAAAAATAAGAAAAAAAAATTGTTTTAATCAGACCTCAGATCAGACCCCCAATCTTCAGCAGACCCTCAAACTACACACTTAATCAGACTTCAGATCAGACCCCTTATCAGACCTCAGATCCTTCCCCAATTTCAAACCTCAGATCAGACCCCCATATCAAACCTCAGATCAGACCCCCATATCAGATCAGACTCCCCATGTCAGACCTCTAAATCAGATCAGAATCCCCCCACATCAGACCTCAGACCAGAACCACATATTAGATGAGACTCCATGTCAGACCTGAGATCAGACCCCCATATTAGATCAGACCCTCATGTCAGATCTTAGATCAGACCCCCATATTTGTTCAAACCCCCATGTCAGATGTCAGATCAGACCCCCATATAAAGTCAGACCTCAGATCAGACCCGCATCTCTTCTGGGCTTGTTCTGCACTGTGACCTGACTGCATACAACGTCAAGTCATAGTGCACAAACTACTGTCTGGAGAAGATCAGCCAGGGAGAGGTGAGTACTGGCAGTGCTAGCAACGCCACAACTCCTGCATAATGTTGAGCGTTTCCATAATGGTCATAACACCTGGAAATGAGCAATGTTAAATGTGATGGAATAATAAATCAAGCCAACAAAGAAGACAAAATGGACAATCACAATACATTAGCAAGTGCCTTGTATTCACTTTGTCTACATGATAAATTACATTTGCTGAAGTGAGACAACCACTTTAAAAAAGGCCTAGAAAACAAACAAAAAGTGTGTGTGATAAATGCCCAAAGTCTACCATGGTTATACTGGGTGGTAATGGGCTCCATGAACTTTAAAGGGGTTGTGCCAAGTATTAAAGTTATGCCTAACCACAGGATAAGGGATAACTAACTGATCAATGGGTGTCCAACCACTGGGACCTCCACTGATACCATGCTCCTGTATGCATCCTGCCTCTCCATTAATTCTCTATGGGACTGCTGGACATAGGGAAAGGAGATAACATCCATAATTGGTACAACCCCTTTATTGCCCAGGTGCAACATCTATCTAGGGCCACTCATTACTTGTGTATTGATAAGGGGACATTATTGGTTTTGACTGACTCTCAGGACTGTTTCAAATGAAATGGGTCTTCAACCGGAAAGCTAGGCTGAGCCCATTACTACTGGAAATACCCACTGGTGGAAGGAGTCACATGACTGGCACACTGGTTGCTTGAAGGCGTCTTTGACCCTGCTATTCCACCTACCAACATAGATTGCAGTGTGATCATATTTAGCAACTTTTGAAAAGCACAAAGAGGGACAATCCATGCGGATCACGTAAATGTTTTCATACTAGGACACATCTCTAACTCCACCCAAAACATAACTGTACACATTCAATCCGACCCCGTCCCCTTAATGGACCCAGTTATGCCTACATTGTGCTCCCTTCATAGTACTAATGCCCACATTGTGCCTCATTCACTATAAAAAAAGCCCACATTGTAACCCCTCACAGTAGCAATGCCCGCATTGTGCCTCCTCACAGTAGTTATGCCCACATGTGCACCCTCAGAGTAGGTATACCCAGAAGTGCCCTCTTTACAGTAGTTTTTAACCAGATATTTGCCCCATTCACAGTAGTTATGCCCAGATATGCCCCCTTCACAGTAGTTATGCTATGTGCCCCTTTTACAGTAGTTATGCCCACATGTGCCCTCTTCACAGTAGTTATGACCAGATATGTGCCCCCTTCATAGTAGTTATAGCCAGATGTGTGTCCCCTTCACAGTAGTTATGACCAGATATGTGCCCTCCCCACATTAGTTATGCCCAGATATGTGCCTCCTTCACAGTATTTATGCCCAGATATGTGCCCATTCACAGTAGTTATGCCCAGATATGTGACTCTTCACAGTAGTTATAAACAGATATTTGCCCCCTTCACAGTATTTGTGACCAGATTTGTGCCCCTTCACAATAGTTATGGCCAGATATGTGCCCTCACCAGAGTAGTTATGCCCAGATATGTGCCCATTCACAACATGAATGTCCAGATATGTGCTCACTTCACAGTGGTTATGGCCAGATATATGCCCTCCCCACAGTAGTTATGCCCAGATATGTGTCCCCTCACAGTAGTTATGGTAGTTATGTCCAGATATGTGCCCCTTCACAGTAGTTATGCCCAGATATGTGCCTCCTTCACAGTATTTATGACCAGATAGGTGCCCTTCCCAGAGTAGTTATGCCCAGATATGTCTCCTTCACAGTAGTTATGTTGAGATATGTGCCCCCTTCTCAGCATTTATGACCAGATATGTGCCCACTTCACAGTGGTTATGGCCATAAATGTGCCCTCCCCACAGTAGTTATGCCCAAATGTGTGCCCCCTCACAGTCATTATGCCCAGATATGTGTCCCCTCACATTAGCTATGCCCAGATATGTGCCCCCTTACATTAGCTATGCCCAGATATGTGCCCCTTTACAATAGTTATGGCCCCTTTGCAAGCCGTGTACTGGGGTGGGCTCCCAGGATACAGTGAAATCACAAACAAGGAACTCTCAACACCAGTTTCACCAAAACCATATGTTACTTGGTAATGAACGCGACCACAGATAATGGTTACACACAAATAAATTTACATACACCCAGCCAGGAGGCTGGGACCCTTGTACTGTACAGCACAGCGCCCTCTGGTGGATGCTGTAGGTATTAGCTGTAAATTTACCTACTGGCGGGCTCAAATTGACCAGCCACACCTTACCTGTTATTACCCTAGAATTATTTGTGTGCGTGATGCGGGCTAGTCTACGGTACAGCACAAAGGCTTACAATCTTATTACATGCTATAGTATTCCCCCCAATAACTGATCCAATAGCACATGCTTATAGTGTTTCTCCTGAATACACCCGCCTGGCTTGAATTCATTGTGATGCTTATCAGCTCTCCGGTGTGAACTGGCACTTTAAACATGAAGTCCTTGTTATGAGTAATTTGATGGCGGAGGTCCTGAACGCTGTTATTAAGAATACTTGTGACCTGACACAAACAGAAAGCCTAACTAACTGACTACAGGCCTGGTCTCAATTTATGAGATCCTAGGCACCAAAACTGTAAGGAAGTACATGCACGATTAGTCTTACCGACCCGGGTCTGCTCTGTATAAGCTGGTGACTGTGGACAGAGGAAGGCTTTCTCCAACAAGTGTGTGGTACTGCAGTGTCTGTTGCTTTACTCCTCAGCTCTCGACTGTGTTTCTGGCAGCAGACAAGATCAGGGTCATGCACACGATCAGCACCACTTGACTGCAGCTCTGGTCCCTAAAGGATGCTCTCACGCCTGGATGTCATGAGATTCTTCTCAAACAGCTCCTGTGTGCTTCTCCCAGGCTCACTCTAAGATGGAGGATGCTTCACTTCCTGCCAGGCTTGTAACTCCACCTCTGAGAGTTTAACATCCTATGAACACAGAAATGCAGTCTGTTGCTGTGCTTAGGAAACAGCGACTCCTTGTGGCCAAACAGCAGAACGTCAGTTCAAATCATTTAACTTCATTTTACACAAATACAATGTTTACACAATGAGAGCTGTTTCCTCATCTCACACCTTCACAGAAGTTATGTCCTGGTATGTGCCCCCTTCACAGGAAGGAAAAAATACAGTAAGTACTCACCTAGTTCCTCCGATGATCATGACCGCTCACCCTGCACTCCCCAGCAGCAGGCAGAATACTGTTACACATCTCGCTATTAGACTGTTTAGGAGCAGTGCACAATACTGATTCCTGGGCCTGCACCCTCCTACACGGCCCAGCAGAAGGATGCCTGACCGTAACTTGCTTCTGATGAGCTGCTGAGCTGAATGGCGAAACAGGGAGCGGGCGGCTCGCTGCTTCATTATTACAAGCGACTATCTCTGTGTCCTATGGATGCAGAGACAGCTGAGAGTGGGACATACCTCAGTCATTCCGGGGTTTGCGGGACAGCCACTGAAATCCAGGAATGTCCTGCCGGACACCAACCATCTTTTATGATTATATTGGAAAATATGAGATTTTTCTGCAAAGCAGAAGGCAAGTGTGGGCGGCATTACCTCGCATCAGTGATGAGAGGATGGGGCGGAGGCAACGGCTCTGATTAGGGCGAGGAGTCTCAGCCCAGGAGAGGTGTACTTGGCCCTGCTGGAGGGCGGGACTGGGCACTGGATGGGGGCGTTGAAATAAAATAACGCCCCTCTGGGCACCTTACTGCCTAATTTGCATATCATACAAAGATGATTTTTGCAAGATAGAAAACAAGAAACGGGGAATGAAAGGTCAGGTAAGGAGGTGTTATGTTCTACATGGCAGTAGTTTTACTTTAATAGTGATAATCCATGTGGCAGATTTCCTTTAAGTAACATCTGCATGAAGAAAACACGGAAAAGCAACATAAAAGGGCAAAAAAACCTTCTAAAAATTTAAAAATTAAAATGCACTTGAGACAAAACTGGTGTTGCATGGTGTTTGTGTACCTTTGTTGTATAATATATACAGTCAGGTCCATAAATATTGGGACACCGATACAATTCTAACATTTTTGGCTCTATACACCACCACAATGGATTTGAAATGAAACGAACAAGATGTGCTTTAACTGCAGACTTTCAGCTTTAATTTGAGGGTATTTACATCCAAATCAGGTGAACGGTGTAGGAATTATAACAGTTTGCATATGTGCCTCCGACTTGTTAAGGGGCCAAAAGTAATGGGACATAATACTAATCATCAAACTTTCACTTTTTTATACTTGGTTGCAAAACCTTTGCAGTCAATTGCAGCCTGAAGTCTGGAACGCATAGACATCACCAGACGCTGGGTTTCATCTATGTTTCTATGTTTCTATGTGATGCTCTGCCAGGCCTCTACTGCAACTGTCTTCAGTTCCTGCTTGTTCTTGGGGCATTTTCCCTTCAGTTTTGTCTTCAGCAAGTGAAATGCATGCTCAATCGGATTCAGGTCCGGTGATTGACTCGGCCATTGCATAACATTCCACTTCTTTCCCTTAAAAAACTCTGTGGTTTCTTTTGCAGTATGCTTTGGGTCATTGTCCATCTGCACTGTGAAGCGCCGTCCAGTGATTTCTGAAGCATTTGGCTGAATATGAGCAGATAATATTGCCCGAAACACTTCAGAATTCATCCTGCTGCTTTTGTCAGCAGTCACATCATCAATAAATACAAGAGAACCAGTTCCATTGGCAGCCATACATGCCCACGCCATGACACTACCACCACCATGCTTCACTGATGAGGTGGTATGTTTAGGATCATGAGCAGTTCCTTTCCTTCTCCATACTCTTCTCTTCCCATCACTCTGGTACAAGTTGATCTTGGTCTCATCTGTCCATAGGATGTTGTTCCAGAACTGTGAAGGCTTTTTTAGATGTCGTTTGGCAAACTCTAATCTGGCCTTCCTGTTTTTGAGGCTCACCAATGGTTTACATCTTGTGGTGAACCCTCTGTATTCACTCTGGTGAAGTCTTCTCTTGATTGTTGACTTTGACACACATACACCTACCTCCTGAAGAGTGTTCTTGATCTGGCCAACTGTTGTGAAGGGCGTTTTCTTCACCAGGGAAAGAATTCTTCGGTCATCCACCACAGTTGTTTTCCGTGGTCTTCCGGGTCTTTTGGTGTTGCTGAGCTCCCTGATGCGTTCCTTCTTTTTAAGAATGTTCTAAACAGTTGTTTTGGCCGCGCTTAATGTTTTTACTATCTCTCTGATGGGTTTGTTTTGTTTTTTCAGCCTAATGATGGCTTGCTTCACTGATAGTGACAGCTCTTTGGATCTCATCTTGAGAGTTGACAGCAACAGATTCCAAATGCAAATAGCAGACTGGAAATGAACTCTGGACCTTTTATCTGCTCATTGTAATTGGGATAATGAGGGAATAACACACACCTGGCCATGGAACAGCTGAGAAGCCAATTGTCCCATTACTTTTGGTCCCTTAACAAGTGGGAGGCACATATGCAAACTGTTGTAATTCCTGCACCGTTCACCTGATTTGGATGTAAATACCCTCAAATTACAGCTGACAGTCTGCAGGTAAAGCACATCTTGTTTGTTTCATCAAATCCATTGTGGTGGTGTATAGAGCCAAAAATGTTAGAATTGTGTCGATGTCCCAATATTTATGGACCTGACTGTATATATATATATATATATATTTTTATTTTTTTTTACAAAATACTACATTTTGTTCTTTCATTTTCCCTTAGACAGCTCTATAGGAGCGGAAAACACGCTGTGTAACATTTTCCAAAAAAGATGCTGCAAAAATAACAGCAATAAAAATGTCCAAACTTGTATAAACACATGAAAAACAAAAAGGTTATGTGTGACGGAAGTTTTGCTTTCCTCTGGGCCAACACTGCAGGTTGAATTAGATGGGCTTGTGTTTCTTTTAAAGCTCACGAACTATGCAACCATGAATTTTACTGCCAATGCCACCACTAGCTGCAGATGGCACATTCACCTCTAGGGGGCAGCATTGTTACACACTATGAAAGAGCCCATAGATGACTGCCATGGATGACAGCAGCTATGTCATCCACTACGTCATAGGAAGGGGTCGTGGTAGACATGGACCAAGGAGTAGCCATACCAGCGCCAAGGTGGTCTCAGTCAGGCAGGTCCTACTCTAAACCTACCTCCTATATTCAGCAGAGCAGACCCTGCACATATAGTGTGCGGCTCCAAATTACC
Organism: Bufo bufo; assembly: GCF_905171765.1. Taxonomy (NCBI): domain Eukaryota; kingdom Metazoa; phylum Chordata; class Amphibia; order Anura; family Bufonidae; genus Bufo; species Bufo bufo. Next base: position 795,171,985 of record NC_053390.1, on the reverse strand, counting down.
TCTAGGTGCATCAAAATCTATTGGCTGAGAGTCTCAGATTTTATTATACCAGAGTGAGGGCTTAGTCCGTATATAATGTTTGCATCGATTGTATGAGTGCATTATTTTACGTGACTTTTTTCCTTATAAATGTGGCCATGTTCAGTTATCATATCGTGCAGGATGTTTTCTATCTTTTTCTGTGATTTTTGATTGTTTTACGGACAAAGATAAGACTGTTCTATAGAGGGCAGGACGTTACATTCTGCAAAATGCGGAATGCACACGGTCGGTATCACTGTTTTGCGGATCTTCAATTTACGGACCACAAAAATGGCTACGGCCGTGTGCCTGAGCCCCTACAAAGAGGTTCTTTAGCAGTTGGGCTATTATGTGGTATAACATACAGTCCAGCAGATATTTCCATACGTCTCCCATAGACGTAGTACTCACAGTTCACAGTGTCATACTCCCCTCTTGCTGTCTCTGGAAGGGTGCACCCTTTCTTCCCTCGGGGTACACCCGGATGTTGGGTCTCCTGCCTGGTGGTATTTGGGGTGCCCCTAATGTTACGTGTTGATCTGGGTGCAAAGCAACAGAGCAGCTGGAGTGTCCGGCGGATGGTGGAGTCAGTAACCAGGCCATTTGGTGTAAATAAGTCTCTCTTTGGTAAAGTACAGAACAGGAGTAGTAGTACATCCAACACTAACAAGGCACAGTTCCAAGTAGATCACAGTGAAAATTCTTCCCCAATAGCAATGTGTGGACAGCAGCAATGATGGAGGTTGTAGTACTCCTTGACTCTGCCTCTCTAAAGTCTCTGCAGAACCTTAAGCGTGCAATGAGGTTTTTGGTAAATGTTTCTGCAAATTTCTGGGCTGATGGGTTAGATTTGAGATACAGCTGGCCAAACCGTCTCCAAGTGTGGAAAATATGCTAGCAATGTTACCTCTCACAGAAGTAAGCTTTCTCCCTGCCACGCAGCAGCTGAGGTGTGCATTATGAGGTTCTGCAGCAGCTGAGGTGTGCATTATGAGGTTCTGCAGCAGCATAGGTGTGCATTAGGAGGTTCTGCAGCAGCTGAGGTGTGTATTATTATATTCAGCAGCAGCTGAGGTTACACACCTGAATATAATAATACACACGTCAGCCGCTGCATGTTCTGATGTTCTGCAGCAGCTGAGGTGTGTATTATGATGTTCTGCAGCAGCTAAGGTGGGTATTATGTGGTTCTGCAGCAGCTAAGGTGGGTATTATGTAGTTCTGCAGCAGCTGAGGTGTGTATTATGAGGTTCTGCAGCAGCTAAGGTGGGTATTATGTAGTTCTGCAGCAGCTGAGGTATGTATTATGTGGTTCTGCAGCAGCTGAGGTCTGTATTATGGGGTTCTTCAGCAGATAAGATGTGTATTATGAGTTTCTGCCACTGAGGTGTGTCTTATGATGTTCTGCAGCAGCTGAGGTGGGTATTATGGGGTATTATGAGGTTCTGCAGCAGCTGAGGTGTGCATTATACATTTCTTCAGCAGATAAGGTGTGTATTATGAGGTACTGCAGATAAGGTGTGTATTATGAGGTTCTGCAGCAGCTGAGGTGTGTATTATGATGTTCTGCAGCAGCTGAGGTCAGTATTATGATATTCTGCAGCAGCTGAGGTGTGTATTATGATATTCTGCAGCAGCTGAGGAGTGTATTATGATGTTCTGCAGCAGCTGAGGTCAGTATTATGATATTCTGCAGCAGCTGAGGTGTGTATTATGATATTCTGCAGCAGCTGAGGAGTGTATTATGATGATCTGCAGCAGCTGAGGTGGGTATTATGATGTTCTGCAGCAGCTAAGGTGTGTATTCTGATGTTCTGCAGCAACTGAGGTGTGTATTATGATGTTTTGCAGCAGCTGAGGTCTGTATTATGAGGTTCTGCAACAGCTGAGGTGTGTATTATGATGTTCTGCAGCAGCTGAGGTGTGTATTCTGATGTTCTGCAGCAACTGAGGTGTGTATTATGATATTCTGCAGCAGCTGAGGTGTGTATTATGAGGTTCTGCAGCAGCTGAGGTGTGTATTATGATGTTCTGCAGCAGCTGAGGTTGGTATTATGATGTTCTGCAGCAGCTGAGGTGTGTATTATGAGGTTCTGCAGCAGCTTAGGTCTGTTTTATGGGGTTCATCAGCAGATAAGATGTGTATTATGAGTTTCTGCCGCTGAGGTGTGTATTATGATGTTCTGCAGCAGCTGAGGTGGGTATTATGGGGTATTATGAGGTTCTGCAGCAGCTGAGGTGTGCATTATACATTTCTTCAGCAGATAAGGTGTGTATTATGATATTCTGCAGCAGCTGAGGTGTGTATTATGATGTTCTGCAGCAGCTGAGGTCTGTTTTATGGGGTTCTTCAGCAGATAAGGTGTGTATTATGATATTCTGCAGCAGCTGAGGTCAGTATTATGAGGTTCTCTAGCAGCTGAGGTGTGTATTATGATGTTCTGCAGCAGCTGAGGTTGGTATTATGATGTTCTGCAGCAGCTGAGGTTGGTATTATGTGGTTCTGCAGCAGCTTAGGTCTGTTTTATGGGGTTCATCAGCAGATAAGATGTGTATTATGAGTTTCTGCCGCTGAGGTGTGTATTATGATGTTCTGCAGCAGCTGAGGTGGGTATTATGGGGTATTATGAGGTTCTGCAGCAGCTGAGGTGTGCATTATACATTTCTTCAGCAGATAAGGTGTGTATTATGAGGTACTGCAGCTGAGGTGTGTATTATGATGTTCTGCAGCAGCTGAGGTGTGTATTATGATGTTCTGCAGCAGCTGAGGTGGGTATTATGATGTTCTGCAGCAGCTAAGGTGTGTATTCTGATGTTCTGCAGCAGCTGAGGTGTGTATTATGATGTTCTGCAGCAGCTAAGGTGTGTATTATGATATTCTGCAGCAGCTGAGGTCAGTATTATGATGTTCTGCAGCAGCTGAGGTGTGTATTATGATGTTCTGCAGCAGCTGAGGTGTGTATTATGATGTTCTGCAGCAGCTGAGGTTGGTATTATGATGTTCTGCAGCAGCTGAGGTGTGTATTCTGATGTTCTGCAGCAACTGAGGTGTGTATTATGAGGTTCTGGAGCAGCTGAGGTGTGTATTATGATGTTCTGCAGCAGCTGAGGTTGGTATTATGTGGTTCTGCAGCAGCTGAGGTGTGTATTATGAGGTTCTGCAGCAGCTAAGGTGGGTATTATGTGGTTCTGCAGCAGCTTAGGTCTGTTTTATGGGGTTCATCAGCAGATAAGATGTGTATTATGAGTTTCTGCCGCTGAGGTGTGTATTATGATGTTCTGCAGCAGCTGAGGTGGGTATTATGGGGTATTATGAGGTTCTGCAGCAGCTGAGGTGTGCATTATACATTTCTTCAGCAGATAAGGTGTGTATTATGATATTCTGCAGCAGCTGAGGTGTGTATTATGATGTTCTGCAGCAGCTGAGGTCTGTTTTATGGGGTTCTTCAGCAGATAAGGTGTGTATTATGATATTCTGCAGCAGCTGAGGTCAGTATTATGAGGTTCTCTAGCAGCTGAGGTGTGTATTATGATGTTCTGCAGCAGCTGAGGTTGGTATTATGATGTTCTGCAGCAGCTGAGGTTGGTATTATGTGGTTCTGCAGCAGCTTAGGTCTGTTTTATGGGGTTCATCAGCAGATAAGATGTGTATTATGAGTTTCTGCCGCTGAGGTGTGTATTATGATGTTCTGCAGCAGCTGAGGTGGGTATTATGGGGTATTATGAGGTTCTGCAGCAGCTGAGGTGTGCATTATACATTTCTTCAGCAGATAAGGTGTGTATTATGAGGTACTGCAGCTGAGGTGTGTATTATGATGTTCTGCAGCAGCTGAGGTCTGTATTCTGATGTTCTGCAGCAACTGAGGTGGGTATTATGATATTCTGCAGCAGCTGAGGTGTGTATTATGATATTCTGCAGCAGCTGAGGTGTGTATTATGATGTTCTGCAGCAGCTGAGGTGTGTATTATGATGTTCTGCAGCAGCTGAGGTCTGTATTCTGATGTTCTGCAGCAACTGAGGTGTGTATTATGAGGTTCTGCAGCAGCTGAGGTGTGTATTATGATGTTCTGCAGCAGCTGAGGTGTGTATTATGATGTTCTGCAGCAGCTGAGGTGTGTATTATGATGTTCTGCAGCAGCTGAGGTGTGTATTATTATATTCAGCAGCAGCTGAGGTGTGTATTATGAGGTTCTGCAGCAGCTGAGGTGTGTATTATGATTTTTTGCAGCAGCTGGGGTGTGTATTATGAGGTTCTGCAGCAGCTGAGGTGTGTATTATGATGTTCTGCAGAAGCTGAGGTGTGTATTATGATGTTCTGCAGCAGCTAAGGTGAGTATTTGAAGTTTCTCTTATTTTGAAAAAGGGAGGGAGCTGCACATTTCCATCAGTCTGTACTTGGCACAGGATGAAGAACTTCCTACATAAATGATCTTCTTCCTCCCAGAGACAAGCAATGTCCATATGTAGCCGCTAATCTTTGTACAATTGTCAAGTTCGTACAATATAATATGAAATGTATACAGATATTTTTTACCGCCACGGCATTGGTACATTCCCATTGGTGTGTTAGTTAATATAGTCAGTGTGATTTTTACCACTATTTCCCATGATGCAGTTTTACAGGAAATTCTTGGTGCACACTTTATTAGGCTCCTCGCTGAAGAGTTGGACATTATCATCTGTGAGGAGCATATGCAAAGATTGGCAGCCTGACACTATAAATATGGGGCACCCAGGTATCCCACTATATACCCCAACTTCTATAGATGTGACCCCCCTTTCCCCCCATTACATTGCGCCTATAGGAAATTTGCTAAGAACATTCTTGGCATTTTCTCTATGTAAATTTACATTAACCCTGCACATTCTGCCCTCAATAAAACTCCCTTTCAAGTGACGCGGTGTCATGTCCCTTTGATTCAATGGAGGGGATTATGCTCTATTTCCTTCTTAGTTCAGCTAATGTTCCATGGGAAGCCTCCAGGACAAGGATTATGACATTAAACTACTAATTAAAAGAAAGAAGGCCATAGATTACAAGAAGCGCAAAGTTCCACTCCTCGGTCCACCTGAGTCCTGAAATGAAGAAGAGGGTATGACACTTTGTGTAAATGGATAGTTGGCTTCTATTCTCCACATAATCTTCTGCTTTTCACCATACAGTTTTCTAAACCCCTTAAGGACCGGGCTCATTTTCACCTTAAGGACTTGGCCATTTTTTGCAAATCTGACCAGTGTCACTTTATGTGGTGATAACTTTAAAACGCTTTGACTTATCCAGGCCATTCTGAGATTGCTTTTTCGTCCCATATTGTACTTCATGACACTGGTAAAATTGAGTAAAAAAAAAATCATTTTTATTTATAAAAAAATACCAAATTTGCCAAAAATATGAAAACATTTGCAAATTTCCAAGCTTCAATTTCTCTACTTCTATAATACATAGTAATACCTACAAAAATAGTTATTAGTTTACATTCCCCATATGTCTACTTCATGATTGGATTATTTTGGGAATGACATTTTATTTTTTGGGGATGTTACAAGGCTTAGAAGTTTAGAAGCAAATCTTGAAATGTTTCAGAAATTTTCAAAAACCCACTTTTTAAGGACCAGTTCAGGTCTGAAGTCTATTTGTGAGGCTTACATAATAGAAACCACCCAAAAATGACCCCATTCTAGAAACTACACCCCTCAAGGTATTTAAAACTGATTTTACAAACTTTGTTAACCCTTTAGGTGTTCCACAAGAATTAATGGAAAATAGAGATACAATTTCAAAATGTACATTTTTTGGCAGATTTTCAGTTTTAAGAATTTTTTTCCAGTATCAAAGAAAGGGTTAACAGCCAAACAAAACTCAATATTTATGGCCCTGATTCTGTAGTTTACAGAAACACCCTATATGTGGTCGTAAACCGCTGTACAGGCACACGGCAGGGCACAAAAGGAAAGGAATGCCATATGGTTTTTGGAAGGCAGATTTTGCTGGACTGGTTTTTTATACCATGTCCCATTTGAAGCCCCCCTGATGCACCCCTAGAGTAGAAACTCCAAAAAAGTGACCCCATTTTAGAAACTACGCGATAGGGTGGCAGTTTTGTTGGTATTATTTTAGGGTACATATGTTTTTTGGTTGCTCGATATTACACTTTTTGTGAGGCAAGGTAACAAGAAATAGCTGTTTTGGCACCGTTTTTATTTTTTGTTATTTACAACATTCATCTGACAGGTTAGATCATGTGGTATTTTTATAGACCAGGTTGTCACGGATGCGGCGATACCTAATATGTATACAATTTTTTATTTATGTAAGTTTTACACGATTTCATTTTTGAAACAAAAAAAATCATGTTTTAGTGTTTCCATAGTCTGAGAGCCATAGTTTTTTCAGTTTTTGGGCGATTATCTTGGGTAGCGTATGATTTTTGCGGGATAAGATGATGGTTTGATTGGCACTTTTTGTGATGTTAGGTGACAAAAAAATGGCTTTTTTTACACCGTTTTATTTTTTTACGGTATTTACCTGAGGGGTTAGGTCATGTGATATTTTTATAGAGCAAGTAATTACGGATGCAGCGATACCTAATATGTATACTTTTTATTTATTTATGTAAGTTTTACACAATAATATCATTTATGAAACAAAAACAAATCATGTTTTAGTGTCTCCATATTCTGAGAGCCATAGTTTTTTCAGTTTTTGGGCGATTATCTTAGGTAGGGTCTCATTTTTTGGATGAGATGACGGTTTGATTGTCACTATTTTGGTGTGCATATGACTTTTTGATCGCTTGCTATTACACTTTTTGTGATGTAAGGTGACAAACAAATGGTTTATTTAGCACAGTTTTTATTTTTAATTTTTTACAGTGTTCATCTGAGGGGTTAGGTAATGTGATATGTTTATAGAGCCGGTCGATACGGACGCAGCGATACCTATTTATGCAAGTTTTACACAATAACAGCTTTTTTAAAACAAAAAAAATGATGTTTTAGTGTCTCCATATTCTGAGCCATAGTTTTTATATTTTTTGGGCGATTGTCTTAGGTAGGGGCTAATTTTTTGTGGGATGAGGTGACGGTTAGATTTGTACTATTTTGGTGGGCATACGACTTTTTGATCAATTGCTGTTGTACTTTTTGTGATGTAAGGTGACAAAAAATGGTTTATTTAGCACAGTTTTTATTTTTTATTTTTTACGGTGTTCATCTGAGGGGTTAGGTCATGTGATATGTTTATAGAGCCGGTCGATACAGACGCAGCGATACCTAATATGTCTACTTTTTTTTTTCCCCTATTTTTTTGCAATTTTTTTAACTTTATTTGGGGAAAATTAAGTTTTTGTTTATTTTTACTTGAAATGTTTAATTTTGGGGGGGGGGGAACTTAATTTTTTCAACTTTTTTTAACTTTATTGTTTGGGACTTCAACTTTTTGGGGTCTTATCCCCTTTACAATGCATTCCAATACTTCTGTATTGTCATGCATTGGCTGTATGAGTAATACTGTGTGTATTACTTATACAGCTTCCGGCCTGTGAGATCCAGGGGGCTGGATCTCACAGGCTCATCACCGGAAGGCAGCGCTGATGCCTCAGGAAGGAATCGGGTCCCCCCTACAGCTCCACGGGGACCCGATGGCACCGCTGCCCGCCGCAACCTGCAAAAGCTGCAAACCGCAGGTCTGAATTGACCCTTCCCCGCATTGACCCAAGTTGCCTGCTCAATAATTTGAGCAGGCAACTTGTTCCGATCACCACCCGCCTGGCGGCGGTGATCGGAGATACACATGACGTACAGGTACGCCCTGTGTCCTTAAGTACCGGGACATCATGCCGTACCGGTACGTCATGTGTCCGGAATAAGACAGGGCCAAATACTACTGCCAGAGTCATATCTGGGACTATAAAGTAAAAAGAATTCTCTGGGCTAACTCCTTCTTCAGCCATCCTTCATCTGGTAAATAGTGTTAGGTGCGAATATTCGAATCGCGAATTTCAATCCACTTCGAGAATTCGCTAAAATTTTGAATATAGTGCTATATATTCGTATTTACGAATATTCTAGATATTTTTTCATCTCAACCCATGATCCCTCCCTGCTTCTTGCTTGTGGGCCAATGAGAAGGCTGCAATGTCTTTGTCAGAGCTTAGCAACATCCCTAGCAACCAATGAGCAGGCGGTTGCCAGGAAGAGATGCTTCCGACAATCATCTGCAAAATCTTTTAATGCAGCCCTAAAGGTGCCCATACAAGCTAGATGAATGTCAACCATAATATGTATAGTGTTGCCCTGACGGCAGAGGAGAAAAAGGTTGGGTATGTTGGATCTCAACACGCCCAATCCTTTCGTTCTCATTGGAAACAAGTCACTACCAGAAGAGTCTGGCAGCAGATTAGGGTCCATGAGCAAGTATCTGCCTGTAACTGCCACCAATCAATGATTTAGAAAGTCTTAGGCTGGTTTCACACGGGCGTTGCGGATTGGGGCCGGATGCGTTCAGTGAAACTCGCACTATTTTGCAAGCAAGTTCAGTCAGTTTTGTCTGCGGTTGCGTTTAGTTGTTCCGTTTTTTCCGTGCGGGTGCAATGCGTTTTGACGCGTTTTTCACGCGCGTGATAGAAAACTGAATGTTTACAATCAACATCTCTTAGCAACCATCAGTGAAAAACGCATCGCACCCGCACTTGCCTGCGGATGCAACGCGTTTTTCACGCAGCCCCATTCACTTCTATGTGGCCAGGGCTGCGTGAAAAACGCAGAATATAGAACACGCTGCGATTTTCACGCAACGTAGAACTGATACGTGAAAAACAACGCTCATGTACACAGACCCATTGAAATGAATGGGTCCGGATTCAGTGCGGGTGCTATGCGTTCACGTCACGCATTGCACCCGCGCGGAAAACTCGCTCGTGTGAAAGGGGCCTAATGCAGGACCTATAATAATAGCCATTAGCTGTCTATGGAAAACCTGGTAACAGCTATGTTTCTTTGCCTGAAGAAACAGCATGTGCTAGATCTTCACAGAGGAGAACATCCACTCCTTCTCATCATCTCCACAAAGAAAAAAAAATACTAAAGAAAAAAGCTCATGCACTTGATGGTATACACCCTTGTGCTCTCAGAGAATTTAGCTCATGATTACTGGACACCTTTATAAGGAGCAATAAATAGGAGCGAGCGTTTGCAGTTGTGATCATTCAATAAATCATCTGCCCATGTAAAAAACCTTTAAAGGGCTTGTCTCACATCAACATTGACATTTACGATGTGTAAAAATGTAATACAAGTCATTTACCAAAATACTTTCTTTAGTAATAATGAGTTCTGTCCTTATTTTTGAAAAATTTTCTTGTTTTTAGATACCGGGGTTATGCTTGCGCACTGAAAGGAAGAATGCTGGCCTTTCCGGTGTCCGGGATCACACGCATGCATATGCAGTAGTGTTCATCCCCTTCCACCTCATATAGTGTCTGTCAGTAGCTCCCTTCCCTGGCCACCTCCTATGTCTTCTGGTTGGTAGTATAGAACATCTTCTGTGCATGCACCTGGGAGCTGTTCTCTGCAGCTAAGAATATGGTGCGCACGCACAGGCTAGAGGTGGGCATGATTACATCAGCCAAGCAAGGATGTGCTGTCAATCAATTACAGACTGTCTGCCCCCTAACTGAACGAAACTGCACAGCTACGGAGCTGCTCCAGCGCTGAACTAGAAAGGTGGGACAACCCGACAACCTGTTACATATATTATAGAAATCATAGGAATTACAGATGAGCGGATCACTGATTCAAGTCCAAATCGGTTCTAGCCGAACTGAAAATGATACAGTCTGGCTGAAAATTTGTGTATGACGCACTGAGATCTTCCACCTCTCACTTTTTTACTTTCTTATTTATTTATTTTTAAAAATCTTGTATAAAAAATCCAGCACTGGCATTCTTCAAACCGGATACTTTTTTTTGAAAATACACATGCAGCTAACAACTTTTCCGACGTGTTTCGGGCAACACTTGGCCTTTGTCAAAACCATAAAAGTTACAAGATACTCTGATTAAAATACATGTTTCAAAGGGAAACTATCCAACAGAAACCCAATACGGTGGAGGATAATCACCTGAAATGAAAGCCTGGAGTGGCACTAATAGATAACTATTTACCAACTATCATACAGTCTATTCACACATGTTGCGGCATACACATACCGCATTTTTCGCCCCATAAGACGCACTTTTTCCCCCCCAAAGTGGGGAAAAAATGTTCCTGCATCTTAGGGGGTGAATATTAATGAGCGCTTCCATTATGGCGGCAGGAGCAGGAGAGGTAAGTGGATTTTTTATTTTATCCGATCTGAGGCTGGGGGCTGCATACATGAGGCTGGGGGCTACAGGCTCCATCCATGAGGCTGTGGGCTGCAGGATGCATACATGAGGCTGGGGGCTACAGGCTGCATACATGAGGCTGTGGGCTGCAGGATGCATACATGAGGCTGTGGGCTGCAGGATGCATACATGAGGCTGGGGCTACAAGCTGCATACATGAGGCTGAAGGCTGCAGGATGCATACATGAGGCTGGGGGCTACAGGCTGCATACATGAGGCTGTGGGCTGCAGGATGCATACATGAGGCTGGGGCTACAGGCTGCATACATGAGGCTGGGGGCTACAGGCTGCATACATGAGGCTGGGGGCTACAGGCTGCATACATGAGGCTGGGGCTACATGCTGCATACATGAGGCTGTGGGCTGCAGGATGCATACATGAGGCTGGGGCTACAGGCTGCATACATGAGGCTGAAGGCTGCATACATGAGGCTGGGGGCTGCATACACGAGGCTGGGGGCTGCATACATGAGGCTAGGGGCTGTATACATGAGGCTCCAGGCTGCATACATGAGGCTGGGGGCTACAGGCTGCATACATGAGGCTGTGGGCTGCAGGATGCATACATGAGGCTGTGGGCTGCAGGATGCATACATGAGGCTGGGGCTACAAGCTGCATACATGAGGCTGAAGGCTGCAGGATGCATACATGAGGCTGGGGGCTACAGGCTGCATACATGAGGCTGTGGGCTGCAGGATGCATACATGAGGCTGGGGCTACAGGCTGCATACATGAGGCTGAAGGCTGCAGGATGCATACATGAGGCTGGGGGCTACAGGCTGCATACATGAGGCTGTGGGCTGCAGGATGCATACATGAGGCTGGGGCTACATGCTGCATACATGAGGCTGAAGGCTGCAGGATGCATTCATGAGGCTGGGGGCTACAGGATGCATACATGAGGCTGTGGGCTGCAGGATGCATACATGAGGCTGAAGGCTGCAGGATGCATACATGAGGCTGGGGCTACAGGCTGCATACATGAGGCTGGGGGCTACAGGCTGCATACATGAGGCTGGGGCTACATGCTGCATACATGAGGCTGTGGGCTGCAGGATGCATACATGAGGCTGGGGCTACAGGCTGCATACATGAGGCTGAAGGCTGCATACATGAGGCTGGGGGCTGCATACACGAGGCTGGGGGCTGCATACATGAGGCTGGGAGCTGCATACATGAGGCTGGGAGCTGAAAACATGAGGCTGGGAGCTGCATACATCAGGCTGGGGGCTGCATACATGAGGCTAGGGGATAAATACATGAGGCTCCAGGCTGCATACATGAGGCTGGGGGCTACAGGCTGCATACATGAGGCTGGGGACTGCATACATGAGGCTGGGGGGCTGCATACATGAGGCTGGGAGCTGCATACATGAGGCTGGGGGCTGCATGCATGAGGCTAGGGGCTGCATACATGAGGCTGGGGGCTGCATACATGAGGCTGGGAGCTGCATACATGAGGCTGGGAGCTGCATACATGAGGCTGGGGGCTGCATGCATGAGGCTAGGGGCTGCATACATGAGGCTGGGGAGCTGCATACATGAGGCTGGGAGCTGCATACATGAGGCTGGGGGCTGCATGCATGAGGCTAGGGGCTGCATACATGAGGCTGGGGGCTGCATACATGAGGCTGGGAGCTGCATACATGAGGCTGGGAGCTGCATAAATGAGGCTAGGGGCTGTATACATGAAGCTCCAGGCTGCATACATGAGGCTGGGGGCTACAGGCTGCATACATGAGGCTGGGGGCTGCATACATGAGGCTGGGAGCTGCATACATGAGGCTGGGAGCTGCATACATGAGGCTGGGGGCTGCATGCATGAGGCTAGGGGCTACATACATGAGGCTGGGGAGCTGCATACATGAGGCTGGGAGCTGCATACATGAGGCTGGGGGCTGCATGCATGAGGCTAGGGGCTGCATACATGAGGCTGGGGGCTGCATACATGAGGCTGGGAGCTGCATACATGAGGCTGGGAGCTGCATACATGAGGCTAGGGGCTGTATACATGAAGCTCCAGGCTGCATACATGTGGCTGGGGGCTACAGGCTGCATACATGAGGCTGTGGGCTGCAGGATGCATACATGAGGCTGGGGCTACAGGCTGTATACATGAGGCTGGGGGGGCTGCATACACGAGGCCCGGGGCTGCATACATGAGGCTGGGAGCTGCATACATGAGGCTGGGAGCTGCATACATGAGGCTGGGAGCTGCATACATGAGGCTGGGAGCTGCATACATGAGGCTGGGAGCTGCATACATGAGGCTCCAGGCTGCATACATGAGGCTGGGGGCTACATACATGAGGCTGGGAGCTGAATACATGAGGCTGGGAGCTGCATACATGAGGCTGGGAGCTGAATACATGAGGCTGGGAGCTGCATACATGAGGCTGGGAGCTGCATACATGAGGCTGGGGGCTGCATACATGAGGCTGGGAGCTGAATACATGAGGCTGGGAGCTGCATACATGAGGCTGGGAGCTGCATACATGAGGCTGGGAGCTACATACATGAGGCTGGGGGCTGCATACATGAGGCTGGGGGCTGCATACATGAGGCTGGGAGCTGCATACATTAGGCTGGGAGCTGCATACATGAGGCTGGGAGCTGCATACATGAGGCTAGGGGCTGTATACATGAGGCTCCAGGCTGCATACATGAGGCTGGGGGCTACAGGCTGCATACATGAGGCTGGGGGCTGCATATATGAGGCTGGGGGCTACAGGCTGCATACATGAGGCTGGGGGCTGCATATATGAGGCTGGGGGCTGCATACATGAGGCTGGGGGCTGCATACATGAGGCTGCAGGCTGCATACATGGGGCTGGGGGGCTGATCTGAGGCATGGGGGTCTGATTGAGGGTCTTATTAACATTGGGGGTCTGATTGGGGCTGTCAGCTAAGGTCTGATTAACATTTGGGGTCTGATTGGTGGTCCGATCTGAGCGCTAATAAAAAAAAAAATATTCCAATTTTCCTCCTCTCAAACCTAGGTGTGTCTTATAGGGCGAAATATACGGTATATCATAAAGCTGCAATAGATGTGAATACATAAATTCTAATCACATTACCTATGAGTAGAGATGGCCTTGAGGTTCGTCCGGCGGTCATTTCGTGGCGAAATTTGCTCGTTCGCGGTTTGCCGAACATGCAAACATATGGCGATACTCGCGGCGCGCTATATTCTTTTGCATTGTGCAGAACTTTGACCCATGACACACCCATCAGGTGGTACAGGACAGCCATTTGAGATGTTTCAGCACATGGACATACCCCCTACCTTATAAATAAACCTGACCTGGCCGCCATTTTACATTCAGTGTTTTGCCAGTGTAGGGAGAGGTTGCTATGTGGGGCAGGGACAGACTGTTAGGGACACCAAACGCTAGCTAATAGGGCCACAAAAGTCCTTTTAAGCACTAGTATAGGTGTGCTATCGATAGGTGTGATACAAGGAGGGGGGCGATATACTTATAATATACTTTTATAATGAGTCAAAAACACATAGATCTATATAGTGATCACCTGGAAGTCAGGGGCCTAGGGGCTAGGTATTTGGTGGCTGCAAATATGAGCTGAAGGTTTTTGCCTGCCATTAAAGTGAATGGGGCCCGCCTCGAACTTGCGTTCGCAAACATTAGATCTCGTTCTCGCGATCGCGTTCGCGAACCGCCCCCGGTCCTATGTTCGTCCATCACTATCTTTGAGGACCCCTACAAATCTAATCAAAGAGCACAATATTTCATTAATGAAAAGAGGCAAAAAATGATTTTGTTACCTATGAGTTGTTATTTCATAATACACGTGTTGTCCCGAAACGCATCAAGAAAGTTTTTATCTGCGTATGTATCGCGAAATAAAGTATTTCGGTTTGAAGAACGTCAGTGCTGAATTTTTAATACAATATTTAAGGAGTCCCAACTTTCCGTGACACGCCGCTCTAAACAAATGTTGACTTCAGCCCTGGACTGTTGGAGCTGGTAAGGGGGGACACCCCAATTTCTCATACCTATTTCTTACTCCCTATACAAAATTCAGGTCGAAGTCGATTAGTTTAGAATCCATTCGCTCATCTCTTATAGGTACACTGGGTTATTTTGAGGTAGGACGTTCTGTTTCAGTCCTGGGAGTCCTTAGCATTTAGACGAGGGTCTGGGCAGGTGTGGTGCAGCGGTGAAAGAGCAGAGTCATCAGTTAGTAACACTCCCATCCCGCCTGTGACTGATCTCCTATAGTAGGGTGTAATCTTAAGGGTTCATCTCCATTCATCTTATCAGTACAGGATAATAAGTTGAGAAGAAGCTGCTTAAGAAGCCACTGCTGAAAGCTTATACAGTCAGAGCGAGGTCAGCCGGCTATTAGCAGCAAGCTGAAGACATTTCAAAGGAGATCTTATGGCGGGATTTAATTCTTATGAACACTTCCTAGGCATTTGGGGATTTTCTGCTTGATATTGTGCTCTTCAATTTAGTCTTGAAGAGGTTGATCCCTTATGAGATGATTTTATCAGATAGGTGGATCCCATTGCTGGCGATTCTGTTCGTTATCGCCTGAAGCTTGGAGCTAAGAATGTAACTACTGGTGGAGGGGGTCATTTAACTTCTATGGCTTCTTCCAGTATTAGGCCCCTTTCACACGGGGCGAGTATTCCGCGCGGGTGCGATGCGTGAGTTGAACGCATTGCACCCGCACTGAATCCGGACCCATTCATTTCTATGGGGCTGTGCACACGAGCGGTGATTTTCACGCATCACTTGTGCGTTGTGTGAAAATCGCAGCATGCTCCTCTTTGTGCGTTTTACACGTAACGCAGGCCCCATAGAAATGAATGGGGTTGCGCGAAAATCGCAAGCATCCGCAAGCAAGTGCGGATGCGGTGCGATTTTCAAGCACGGTTGCTAGGAGACGATCGGGATGGGGACCCGATCATTATTATTTTCCCTTATAACATGGTTATAAGGGAAAATAATAGCATTCTGAATACAGAATGCATAGTAAAATAGGGCTGGAGGGGTTAAAAAAAATAATAATAATAATTTAACTCACCTTAGTCCACTTGCTCGCGCAGCCGGCATCTCTTCTGTCTTCTTTTTTTGCTGTGTGCAGGAAAAGGACCTGTGGTGACGTCACTCCGCTCATCACATGGTCCGTCACATGATCTTTTACCATGGTGATGGATCATGTGATGACTGGAGTGACGTCACCACAGGTCCTTTTCCTGCACACAGCAAAAAAAAAGACAGAAGAGATGCCGGCTGCGCGATCAAGTGGATTAAGGTGAGTTAAATTATTTATTTATTTATTTTAACCCCTCCAGCGCTAGTTTACTATGCATTCTGTATTCAGAATGCTATTATTTTCCCTTATAGCCATGTTATAAGGGGAAATAATACAATCTACAGAACTCCGATCCCAAGCCCGAACTTCTGTGAAGAAGTTCGGGTTTGGGTACCAAACATGCGCGATTTTTCTCACGCGAGTGCAAAACGCATTACAATGTTTTGCACTCGCGCTGAAAAATCGCGCATGTTCCCGCAACGCAACCGCACCTTTTCCCACAACGCCCGTGTGAAAGAGGCTTTAGGGTTATATAGGATTAGGAAAACATGGCTGCTTTCTTTCAAAAACACTTGACCACAGGTTGTGTGTAATAATGCAGCTCAGCCTTTGACAAGAAAAGGTGACATCAAATTTGGGCCAAATGTGGTCTCAAAAAGGCCCTTTTTGTTACATGGCCAATGATCGAATGAACCACCGTTCCAAATCATTTCCCCCTGTATACATGTCCAGCGATCAGCCGGCAAACAAACGTTCAGTGGTCATTGTTTGTATCTTTTGTTGTCGGCAGCATATGTCCCCGTGTGCTGCCGACGATATGCAATCTGTACGGGAAGAAGGAGATCGTTAGGGTACAGCAACCTGATCTGCTAGCTAGACAAAAACTGTCACACGCAATGGTTTTGGCCATACCAAAAATTCGCATTTATGCAAGAAAGCAGCCAGATCACCGCCAGACCCCATTATAGTCAATAGGGATTAAGTGGTGAACTGTAGAATCCGGAAAAGCTGGATCTGGCGAAATCCAGCAGGCTGCTCTCTGCTGGAATAGCCTCTCAATCAACTGCCATGTATGCAAATGTACCCTTAGTCCCCAAACAGTATACAAACTCTTGAAGTTTGCTGCATTTAAAGGGAAGCCACCATGAGCCATACACATACTAGTAGACAGCAGGAGACTTATTGATTGCTATGGGAGAGTTTTGTAGACATGCTCTGTGACCTGTACAGAGGCCATTGCGCAGGGAGGGGGAATGGGAAAGCTGTGACCATCATCATCCAATGTGAATGGTGGATCCTGTGTTATCTTTATATGCGTGATATCTGTCATTGTAATCCTACATATGATAATAATAAGATGACTTCTAAAAACAAACCAAGAAGTGGCACCTACTATTAAGCTAAGTGACCAGTGTGAAAACTGCAGGATTTTAAAAAATAGATAGCGACAGAAAATTTTAAAAATCACCCAAAAAATGTAAATTAAAAAATAAACCTAAAAACTAATTTAAACTATGGGCAGTGGCGTGCCTAGGATGTCTGGCTCCCGGGGCGGGTCCTTTCTCTGCCCCCCCAATTCTTGACCACATACCTCTTACATCCAGGGACATCTCCTGTCATGGAGACCTTCTCTTTCCTCTTCTCCTCCGTTAGACCGCCATGACAAATTCTTTCAGCCGCATCTCGTCTCTACAGAGTTTGTAACACAGACACGTTAGATTTCTCAGTTTTTCCATCAACCTCCCCATCCTGCTGCCACCCCCAATACTGTGCCCGTTATGCCCCCCAATGCCCCAGGTACTATACTGCTGAAAAAATAGTGACCCTAATAGACATAATTGGGGTCATTTATCAAACTGGTGTAAAGTAGAACTGGATTTCCAAAAGAGCTGTCAAATATGAAAGGTGGAATCTGATTGGCTGCTATGGGCAACTAAGCCAGTTCTGCTTTACACCAGTTTGATAAATTACCCCAAATGTCCCTATAGTGTCCACAGCAGTTATAATGTCCCCTAGAGACCCCAGTAATAATAACACCCTATATTGTGCTCCAGGTAATAATCCATGTATAGTGTCCCCAGAAATAATAGAATTGCCCCTACAGTGCCTCCCCAATAGCAACACCCCCCATGCTGCCTCCATATAGTAATTTCCCCACACACTGCCCCCCATAGTAATCCCCCATAATAATTTCCCCCCCACACAGTAGTTTCCCCCACACTGCCCTCACAGTAATTTCCCCCACACAGTAATTTCCCCCACACAGTAATTTCCCCCACACTGCCCCCCCCACAGTAATTTCCCCCACACAGCCCCCATATAGCAATTTGCCTCACACAGTAATTTTCCACACAGTAGTTTCCCATACACTGCCCATCCACAGTAATTTCCCCCACACTGCCCCATATAGTAATTTGCCCCCACATACTAATCCCTTCCATAATTATTTGCCCCCACATAGTAATCCCTCCCATAATAATTTGCCCCCACACAGTATCCCACCATAATATTCCCCCCCCACATGTCCTCCTATGTGCCCCCCACATGTACCCCATGTCATCTCCCAAAGTTGGCACATAAAATGAAAAAAAAACTAAAAGCTAAATACTCACCTGCACTTGCCCAGGAGATAAGGCGCGCACACTTCACTGTGCTGCTGCGTCCTGGCACAGGCGAGCGCAATGACGTCATAACGCACGCCTGTGCCGGGATTTCACTACTGCATAGGCCTCAGGCCTACTAGGCCTGAAGCCTATTGCGGTGATCGGAGGTGGGGCAGGGAACTATGCGCTCCCGTGCCCCGCCACAGTATGTGGGCGTCAGCGCTCCAGCAATGAGCGCTTCCATTTGTATTGATGTAATTGCTCATTGCTTCTGGCACCCCCCTGAGAGCCGGCACCCGGGGTGGACCGCACACCCCTGCCACCCCCCCCCCCCCCTCTCCTAGGCACGCCACTGACTATGGGTCATTTTCTGACGACACATTCTGAATATTAAGAACTTCTATATCATTGATTGGTGGCAGTTACAGGCAGATACTTGCTCATGGACCCTAATCTGCTGCCAGACTCCTCTGGTAGTGACTTGTTTCCCATGAGAACGAAAGGATTGGGCGTGTTGAGATCCAACATACCCAACCTTTTTCTCCTCTGCCGTCAGGGCAACACTATACATATTATGGTTGACATTCATCTAGCTTGTATGGGCACCTTTAGGGCTGCATTAAAAGATTTTGAAGGTGATTGTCGGGAAGGAAGCATCTCTTCCTGGCAATCGCCTGCTCGTTAGTGGAGGAGACCGCTGCTATTACATGCAGTTATCTCCTCCACTGTATGGGGAGGCCCTATCGCTAACGCCATCGCTCACCCCCATACAAAATCATTATTTGCTGGCAGCAAGATCTGCCTCTGCCAAATGATGATTTTTAAACCTGCTTAAAAATCCCGATTGCCTGATGATTGCTCATTCATTGGGCAATCGGCAGTACTAGGCCCCTTTCACACGGGCGAGAATTCCACGCGTGTGCAATGCGTGAGGTGAACGCATTGCACCCGCACTGAATCCGGGCCCATTGACTTCAATGGGGCTGTTCAGATGAGCAGTGATTTTAACACATCACTTGTGCGTTGCGTGAAAATCGCAGAATGTTCTATATTCTGCGTTTTTTCACGCCACGCAGGCCCCATAGAAATGAATGGGGATGCGTGAAAATCTCAATAAGCCAACCCATTAAAGTCGAATCACTTTATTATTTTCCCTTATAACATGGTTATAAGGGAAAATATTAGCATTCTTAATATAGAATGCATAGTACAATATGGCTTGAGGGGTTAAAATAAATAAATAAAATAACTCACCTCATCCTCTTGTTCGCGCAGCCGGCATCGTCTTCTTTCCTCTTCTTTCAGGACCTGTAAAAGGACCTTTTGATGACGTAATCGCGCTTACCACGTGGTGAGCGCAGTGACGTCAGCGCAAGTCCTGCTGAATGAAAATAGAAGAAATCTTCGTTCAGCAGAACCTGCGCTAACATCACAGCGCTCACCACGTGGTAAACGCAATTACGTCATCAAAAGGTCCTTTTGCAGGTCTTGAAAGTAGAAGAAAGAAGACGATGCCGGCTGCGCGAACAAGAGGATGAGGTGAGTTAATAATTTTTTTCTTTTTTAACCCCTCCAGCCCTATTGTACTATGCATTCTGTATTAAGAATGGTATTATTTTCCTTTATAACCATGTTATAAGGGAAAAAAATAAAATGAATAGAACATCTAACCCAAACCCGAATTTCAGTGAAGAAGTCCGTGTTCGGGTCTGGGTACCACATTTAGTTTTTTCTCACACGCGTGCAAAACACATTGCACTCGCGCGGAAAAAACGGAACATTGGAACAAACTGACTGCAATTACATAGAAACATAGAAACATAGAATGTGTCGGCAGATAAGAACCATTTGGCCCATCTAGTCTGCCCAATATACTAAATACTATGGATAGCCCCTGGCTTTATCTTATATAAAGGATGGCCTTATGCCTATCCCATGCATGCTTAAACCCCTTCACTGTATTTGCAGCTACCACTTCTGCAGGAAGGCTATTCCATGCATCCACTACTCTCTCAGTAAAGTAATACTTCCTTATATTACTTTTAAACCTTTGCCCCTCTAATTTAAAACTGTGTCCTCTTGTGGTAGTTTTTCTTCTTTTAAATATGCTCTCTTCCTTTACCGAGTTGATTCCCTTTATGTATTTAAAGGTTTCTATCATATCCCCTCTGTCTCTTCTTTCTTCCAAGCTATACATATTAAGGTCCTTTAACCTTTCCTGGTAAGTTTTATCCTGCAATCCATGTACTAGTTTAGTAGCTCTTCTCTGAACTCTCTCTAGAGTATCTATATCCTTCTGGAGATATGGCCTCAAGTACTGCGCACAATACTCCAAGTGAGGTCTCACCAGTGTTCTGTACAGCGGCATAAGCACTTCACTCTTTCTACTGCTTATACCTCTCCCTATACATCCAAGCATTCTGCTGGCATTTCGTGCTGCTCTATTACATTGTCTTCCCACCTTTAAGTCTTCTGAAATAATTACTCCTAAATCCCTTTCCTCAGATACTGAGGTCAGGACTGTGTCAAATATTCTATATTCTGCCCTTGGGTTTTTACGCCCCAGGTGCATTATCTTGCACTTATCCACATTAAATTTCAGTTTCCAGAGTTCTGACCATTCTTCTAGTTTTCCTAAATCCTTTTCCATTTGGCGTTTCCCTCCAGGAACATCAACCCTGTTACATATCTTTGTGTCATCAGCAAAAAGACAAACCTTACCAGCGAGGCCTTTTGCAATATGACTTATGAAGATATTAAACAAAATCGGTCCCAGTACAGATCCCTGTGGAACCCCACTGGTAACATTACCTTGTTTTGAATGTTCTCCATTGACTACAACCCTCTGTTGTCTGTCACCCACTGGTAACATTACCTTGTTTTGAATGTTCTCCATTGACTACAACCCTCTGTTGTCTGTCACTCAGCCACTGCCTAATCCACTCAACAATATGGGAGTCCATGCTCAATGACTGCAGTTTATTGATAAGTCTTCTATGTGGGACAGTGTCAAAAGCCTTACTAAAATCTAGATATGCGATGTCTACTGCACCTCCACCGTCTATTATTTTATTCACCCAGTCAAAAAAATCTATAAGATTTGTTTGACATGATCTCCCTGAAGTAAACCCATGTTGTTTTTCATCTTGCAATCCATGGGATTTTAGATGTTCCACAATCCTATCCTTTAATAGGGTTTCCATTAATTTGCCTACTATTGATGTCAGACTCACTGGTCTATAGTTGCTCGATTCCTCCCTACTACCTTTCTTGTGAATGGGCACGACATTTGCCAATTTCCAATCTTCCGGGACGACTCCTGTTACTAATGATTGGTTAAATAAATCTGTTAACGGTTTTGCCAGCTCACCACTAAGCTCTTTTAATAATTTTGGGTGTATCTCATCAGGCCCCTGTGACTTATCTGTCTTCACCTTAGACAGCAAACTTAGAACATCTTCCTCTGTAAAGATACATGCATCAAACGATTTAATAGTCATTCTTTCTAGTGGAGGTCCTTCTCCTTTTTCTTTTGTAAAAACTGAACAGAAGTATTCATTAAGGCAGTCGGCTAGCCCTTTATTCTCTTCTACATACCTTCCGTCCTTTGTTTTTAATTTAGTTATTCCTTGTTTTAATTTCCTTTTTTCATTTATATATCTGAAGAATGTCTTATCCCCTTTTTTCATAGACTGAGCTAGTTTTTCTTCTGCCTGCGCTTTAGAAGTTCTTATAACTTGCTTGGCCTCTCTCTGCCTAATCTTGTAGATTTCCTTATCTTCATTGCTCTGGGTTTTTTTATAATTACAAAATGCTAGCTTTTTATTTTTAATGATTTGGGCCACTTCTGCTGAGTACCACATTGGTCTCCTCCTTTTTTTGCTTTTACTGACGAGTCTAATGCAATTTTCTGTTGCCTTCAATAATGCACCTTTTAAGTAGTCCCATTTCTCCTGGACTCCATGTAATCCGTTCCAGTCTGATAAGGACTCATTTATGACTAATTTCATTTTTGAAAAGTCTGTTTTTCTAAAATCTAAAACTTTTGTTTTTGTGTGGTGGGACTCTTTCACAGTTCTTATATTAAACCACACTGACTGGTGATCACTAGATCCCAAGGTTTCGCCTACAATGACATCATATACCGAATCCCCGTTTGTGAATACCAAATCCAAAATGGCCTCCCTCCGGGTTGGCTCCTCAACCACTTGTTGTAGAGATAACCCCAGTAGGGAATTTAGAATATCTGTACTCCTGGTAGAACTTGCTATTTTGGTTTTCCAGTTTATATCTGGAAGATTGAAATCTCCCATAATGATAACTTCTCCTTTCATTGTCATTTTAGCTATTTCTTCAACTAGTAGATCATCTAGTTCTTTAACTTGACCAGGTGGTCTATATATCACACCTACACGAGTTACTGCATGGTTAGCAAACTGCAACGTAACCCAAACTGACTCTATGTTGGCCTCACCAACTTGTATTAGGTTAGATTTAATGCTATCTTTCACATACAGGGCCACTCCTCCTCCTTTCTTGCCTTCTCTGTCTCTTCTGTATAAAGAGTACCCTGGTATGGTTATGTCCCAGTCATTTCTTTCATTAAACCATGTCTCCGTAACAGCCACTAAATCTACATTCTCAGATGCCATTATTGACCCAAGTTCATTGATTTTTTTACCTAAACTGCGAGCATTTGTAGACAGGACTCTGAGCTTATCATTTCTTAACCTCTGTGCTTCTGACCTGTTCTGGCATTGTTTCGGGGGGCAATTGAACTCTTTTATTTTCACTCTTTTGCCCCCCCTTCCTAGTTTAAATACTCTTTCGCAAATTCTTGGAGCTGTTCACTAAGTACATTTGTTCCTTTGAGAGAAAGATGCAAACCATCTTTTTTGTACAGTTCCTTTCTATTCCAAGTAGAGCTATCATGAGAAACAAAGCCAAATCCTTGCTCTTGACACCATTTACCAAGCCATATGTTGAACTCCTTTATGCGCCTCTGCCTATCATTCTGAACATTATGCACAGGCAGAACTTCAGAAAATGAAATGGTGGATGCAAAATCCTGTACGTCATTACCAAGTGTGATAAAAGATTTTTTCACCTCTGACACTTCATTGCAAGCCAGGTCATTTGTCCCTAGATGGACAAGAACATCCACGTCCCCTTCCTGCTTTGCTTGCTTAACAATATTAATAATACGTCTTCTATCTCTTCTAGCAGTAGCCCCAGGGAGACATCTCACAAAAGCATTTTCTTTAAGCTCCACACTTCTTATGATTGAATCACCCAGCAACAGCTGCTTCCTTTGAGACTTCACTTTATCTTTTTTGTCCTTGGCTGCAGTCATGCATACATTAGACATAGGAGTCGATGGTTTCACACCCTCTGTGCTTGAGTCCATATCCATGTTGTCCTTACATTCTGAGAGTGCTGCAAATGAATTATGGAGAACCACCGACTGTGGGACATGTCTTCTATCCACCACTCTAAGACTTCCAGAACCTACAGTAACCTATCTGCCATTTCTGGGGGTCCTCTGTGGCAGTGCAGCAGTCCTAGCTGGAGTTTGTTTAACAGATAATTTAAATATTTCAGCTTTCAAAAATGCAATTTCCTGCTGCAGTAAGGAGAACTGTCTACAGATCTGACAGCATCCGAATCTCCAAAGAGTGGAACATGAAATAAATGCACAACAATTCCTGCAATGAACCAAGTCTGCCATTTTAAAGAGGAGAAAAAAAAATAAAAAATTGTAATGGGAATCAGTCTGGATAGATTTTAAAATGTGTACATACAAGCCTTTCAGATGTCATATGGCAGAACACGAAGGTCCTTCAGCTTCATGGTATGAAGTTGTTGGGGCTCTGTGCGCTGTCATTCAGGCTCTATGCATGAGGTTAAATCATGTCATATGTCAGATCTTCTGTCCATAGAGGAACTCATACAGTATAATGGATGCAGAAAACCACTGAATTTTAGACCATTTCTGCTAAAAATGGTTCCTTTTCATGACAAAATGAGCATGACTTTGGCTAACCCATGACCGATGGGCATTGAAAAGATGATCTGCAGTGTTGGACTTTGTTGGGTGCTGTAGTTGAATTTTATCAATGGAGGCCCAGGCTTGGTCACAGACCACGGTGGATTGCAGATTATTCAGATTATGGCACCGTCATCCAAGATGACAGCCTTCACAGACCAACCATGAAGTTGACCAGAAAACAGGACTCTAAAATCCTCAATCCATGACGGAGATAATGATCAAAGGAGTGCAACCTAACATTAACATCATATCCACAGAATATGCCATAAATGTCCAACGGGGTACCGTCTTACAGCATCTGTAAATGGAGAGTTGAACGTGCCAGTGCTGCTCTCTCCATTCAAGAGTAAGCGTGCTCAATTATTTTCTGAAGTTCGACAGAAGATAATGGTGAGAGCCACACAAGTGGTGGCTACCTCTCCATTCACAATGACCACAAGAAAGGTGCAGGTCCCAGAGGAGGGACAGACACCTATTAGAAATTTATGGAACATCCTGTGGATATGACATAAATGTCAAGATAAGAAAAACACTCTAAAGGTACAAATATATACGGCATGTGATCCACCAATGAAAATTTGAAATGTAAATCTCTTTGAAATTGTTCCACCATCGTAAGTTTTAATTCACAATCAGAGAAGAAACTGTAAGTGCAACACATATGAATGATGACAGTGAAGATCCCTTACAGATGGATGTCCCATTAATACCAGGCGTCACAACCTATGATGGTCATAATGGAGGCAGATCTTCCCGTCTATGGGCAGCTTAAGGCTACATGCCAGGATTATGCTTCTAGGGTGTCATTTCCTCCTCCTCACTGACACTTGTTTATTTAGTCTTGGTCCTCGGCCGCTCACAATGGTGCATGGAAGTAAACAGCCGCATTGTCGGCTTATTTGTTATGATGTATACTAAACAGTAAAGTGAAACCGGCCCATAGCTCCTTATCCAGGAGGAAAATCACTTCCCAAATCCGTCCACTTCTCTAAACTATCCACTGAGACTCTTATGTATCGTTGACCACTGAGTGCGAGGAACCTTCATTGCTGTCTTGAGGATCATGTATATTGTACATTAGAAAAATGACTCAATTTTTAATAATTTTTTTTAATTCTTAAAGGAATTTATCATTTCAGCTTCAGGAAATGAATTCATATTTCTATATTATTATTTAACAACATGGGCAAGAACATGGCAGATGAGGTTTAAGGTTGATAAATGTCGAGTAATGCACTTGGGCCACAATAACCATATGACTACATACATATTAGGTGGAATAAAACTGGGACTTGAGTAATCTGGTTACAAGTAAGCTAAGCAGCAGTACTCAATGTCAGGCAGCAGTAATATCACCCCTTTATAAGAGCCTCGCAAGGCCACATCTTGGATATGGGATTCAGTTTTGAGGTCCATATACAATAAAGTACATAGGAGAGCTAGAAAGGGTTCATAAACGGGCAGCCAGAATATTAGAAGGTCTCTCTTAGGCCTTGTTCACATTTCTGTACAATTTCCAGAGAATCTCCTACTAATGGTAAGCGAAAAATGGACTAAACAAGGATGCCATCCGTGTTTTGTCAGTGGTTTTTCACGGACCCATAGACTTCAAAGAGTGTTTGGCTCACATCATGGACCGAAGTAGTCCATGTCTCCGTGATTTTTTAACTGACCCACGGTTTGTTTGCTTTTATGGTTGGCTATGCAGCTATATAGTGTAGTGGTTAAAGTTCCGTGCTGTGATGCAGAAGCTGTGAGTTCAAACTTTTTCAGAAATAGAGGCTAAACTTAATTTAAACATTTATATATGTAAGTTTTTAGCCACAATATATTTACACATATTATTATATATTGAGAATATATAATATATTTTAATATATGTAAATATATTATGGGGAAAACATCAGTAGTAGTTTCCCACATATTATGCATTCATATATATCTGAAGTATGATTTTATCTAAATAGATATACTATATATATATAACAGAGAAAAATGGCGGCACCGGCAAATGTTGAGAAAATGGGTGCACGCTCCTAAGGGAATAGGCTTCTTACCCCAGTAAATAGTCCAGAAAATGAACGGCACTCCGGTAAATTAAGAACAAATGACTCCTTTAATCACCTGTGCGGTGCAACATTTCAGCTCAATACTAGAGCCTTTTTCAAGCCGCTTGAAAAAGGCGCTCGTATTGAGCCGAAACGTTGCATGGCACGGGTGATTAAAGGAGTAATTTGTTCTTAATTTACCGGAGTGCCGTTCATTTTCTGGACTATAGCACACTGGGCAAAAATATAAACGCAACACTTTCGGTTTTGCTCCCATTTTGCATGAGCTGAACTCAAAGATCTGAAACATTTTCTACATACACAAAAGACCCATTACTCTCAAATATTGTTCACAAATCTGTCTAAATCTGTGTTAGTGAGCACTTCTCCTTTGCCGAGATAATCCATCCCACCTCACAGGTGTGGCATATCAAGGTGCTGATTAGACATTATGAATATTGTACAGGTGTGCCTTAGACTGCCCACAATAAAAGGCCACTCTGAAATGTGCAGTTTCATCACACAGCACAATGCCACAGATGTCGCAGCATTTGAGGGAGCGTGTAATTGGCATGCTGACTGCAGGAATGTCTACCGGAGCTGTTGCCCGTGCAACGAATGTTCATTTCTCTACCATAAGCCGTCTCCAAAGGCGTTTCATAGAATTTGGCAGTACATCCAACCGGCCTCACAATCGCAGACCACGTGTAACCACACCAGCCCAGGACCTCCACATCCAGCATGTTCACCTCCATGATCGTCTGAGACCAGCCACCCGGACAGCTGCAGCAACAATCGGTTTGCATAACCAAAGAATTTCTGCACAAACTGTCAGAAACCGTCTCAGGGAAGCTCATCTGCATGCTCGTCGTCCTCACCGAGGTCTGGACCCAACTGCAGTTCGTCGTCGTAACCGACTTGAGTGGGCAAATGCTCACATTTGATGGCATCTGGTACGTTGGAGAGGCGTTCTGTTCACGGATGAGTCCCGGTTTTCACTGTTCAGGGCAGATGGCGGACAGCCGACCCAGAGCATCCCAAACATGCTCAATGGGTGACATGTCCGGTCAGTATGCTGGCCATGCAGGAACTGGGATGTTTTCAGCTTCCAGGAATTGTGTACAGATCATTGCAATATGGGGCCGTGCATGATCATGCTGCAACATGAGGTGATGGTCGTGGATAAATGGCACAACAATGGCCTTCAGGATCTCGTCACAGTATCTTTGTGCATTCAAAATACCATCAATAAAATGCACCTGTGTTCATTGTCCATAACATACGCCTGCCCATACCATAATCCCACCGCTACCGTGGGCCACTCGATCCACAACGTTGACGTCAGCAAACCGCTCATCCACACGACGCCACACACGCCGTCTTCTTCTGGTCACTCGTGCAATTTGGCAGAGTCTCTCCTACTAAACACTGGTCCCTATCTGAAGACAATTAGGGGCTCTGAACCCTTTCTAAAAAAAAATCTCCCATATTCTTTAGATAACCCCTTTAATAATAAAAAAAAAAGCACAGGAAATGCCAAAGTTCTTCCTAATGTGACTGCAGGAATTGTAAGAAGCTACAATTTCTAGCATGCTGGGAGTTATAGTCTCCAATAGCTTGAAAACCACAGGTTGGAGACCAGCCCTCAAGAAGGTGCGTTTTTTGTTCATAAGATCCATGTTGGACAATTTGTGAACTTTAAGAACGGGCGTTGCGGAAAAAGATGCGGGTGCGTTGCGGGAACATGCGTGATTTTTCCGCGCGGGTGCAAAACATTGTAATGCGTTTTGCACGCGCGTGAGAAAAATCGGCATGTTTGGTACCCAAACCCGAACTTCTTCACAGAAGTTCGGGTTTGGGTTAGGTGTTGTGTAGATTGTATTATTTTCCCCTATAACATGGTTATAAGGGAAAATAATAGCATTCTTAATATAGAATGCTTAGTAAAATAGGGCTGGAGGGGTTAAAAAAAATAAAAAATAATTTAACTCACCTTAATCCACTTGTTCGCGCAGCCCGGCTTCTCTTCTGTATTCTTCTTTGAGGAATAGGACCTTTGATGATGTCACTGCGCTCATCACATGGTCCATCACATGATCCTTTACCATGGTGATGGATCATGTGACGGACTATGTGATGACCGTAGTGACGTCACCACAGGTCCTTTTCCTGTGCACAGCAAAGATGAAGACAGAAGAGAAGCCGGGCTGCGCGAACAAGTGGATTAAGGTGAGTTAAATTATTATAATTTTTTTGAACCCCTCCAGCCCTATTGTACTATGCATTCTGTATTAAGAATGGTATTATTTTCCCTTATAACCATGTTATAAGGGAAAATAATAATGATCGGGTCTCCATCCCGATAGTCTCCTAGCAACCGTAGTGAAAATCGCACCGCATCCGCACTTGCTTGCGGATGCTTGCGATTTTCACGCATACCCCATTCACTTTCCATTGCGTGGAAAACGCTGAAAATAGAACATGCTGCGATTTTCACGCAACGCACAAGTGATGCTTGAAAATCACCGCTCATCTGCACAGCCCCATTGAAGTGAATGGGGCCGGATTCAGTGTGGGTGCAATGTGTTCACCTCACGCATTGCCCCCGCGCGGAAATCTAGCCCGTGTGAAGCCAGCCTTAACAAAAGTAGAACTAGGGAGCATCTAAACACCATCACTTATGTAACCTGAACCTTCTTGTGAGAATCAGAGTAAAGTTTTAAGCAACCTCAATGTCTTTGGTGACAGATATTGTAAAGTGAGATCATATGAGAGGTGCAAGGTGAGAATTTAAAGAACCACAACCATCATTTGAAACCACCTCTGCCCTTTGATCTGATGTAGTCAGTTCTCAGATGAAGATAGTCACTTAAACTTGTGGAATGAAACATAGAACTTGGAGTTTCTCCACCTTCCCCTGACAATACATATAATCAGTTACTAATTGATGTTGTTCTTAGATCCAAGTCAACATTTTACACCATGGAGTCTTCCGTATCACCGTTCACAAAGTTCCACCTGACTTCTATTTCATGGGGTATGGGAAGTTCCCTGGTGCAGCAATACTTGATAAAACATGGACAGTACAAGGATTAGATTGCCAGAGTACAATGATTTTCATAGACAATAACATTCAAATTTCTGCACACTGTGGACTAATTACCAATAGTGGTACCAATGGAGACTTTGGACACATGTACTTGTATGTGTTGCCTATTATGCATATTGCAGTATGATTTCTACACTGTAACAGCTAGTGAATGTTACCTCCATGACTGTATTTTCCCATTTGTC
This sequence comes from Bufo bufo, assembly GCF_905171765.1. NCBI lineage: Eukaryota > Metazoa > Chordata > Amphibia > Anura > Bufonidae > Bufo > Bufo bufo. Next base: position 795,142,518 of record NC_053390.1, on the reverse strand, counting down.
TAATTATCAGCCATGTAAAGGTTCCTTGTGAATCAGTCCATAGGAACTGTCGCTAGTAGATTTGATGGGCTCCTAATCAGGCTGTCTTCTGCTGAAGCACTGGGACCTATTATTGTGTTAGAAGATAGACCCATCTGAGAGCAATATGGTACTCTGGTGGGCCAGTCAAAACCCTGGAGCTCAGCTGAACTTTTTTTATTTTCAGAAACAAAAATTCTCTGATAAGCATCCAAACGTTTGCTGTTTTGTAAACCAGTACTACTGGTTTGGTATTTTTCACTCACTGGAAAAGCTGGAATTCTGGACCACTAGGTGCGGGACACTGCCTGTGTAATAAACCTGAACGTGATCATTACAATAAGGCTTTTACGTATTGATATGCTCCACCAAATGAAGCTTACACAGTATTTTTGGATGACACCATGGCTAATCCTTTAATTCCTCTATTAAACACAAGTTGTGTTGGGTTTCGTAGACTTATTGCTCAGAACATGTAAACATGTGAGCTGTGTCATTGTAAGGTGAGGAAGACCCTTCCATTTATCCTAAGCCCTGATGAAGGCTTCAATGAGATCACAGTCTGATCTTCTGAGTATTCAGGTGGGCTTACAACTGAATCAAAGGCAACTATGGGATGTGGAAGCCACCTGTCATCAGCTAAGGGAAGGAGAAGATCCGTGAAGGGCTTTGCATCGGAATTGTATACTTTGAGCTTTATTTTTATTTCAGGTGAAGGGGTCAGGTAGGAAAGCCGTTCCTGATGAACACTATTTACAGATATCTATGGGGTATTGCTGAACCATTTAGTGGAAAGAAGAATGATGAGCCATGTAGAGGTGAACAGAACATAATGACAGGATGACATAATGACAAAACTAATTGACAGAAGTGTCCAACTATTCCGTTGATTTATTAAAATGGTGTTAACCCCTTAAGGACTTAGGACGTATCGGTAGGGCATGGATCCCGAGTCCTTAAGGACCCATGACGTACCGGTACGTCATAACTTGAAATCTGTATTCCGGCGCCCGAGGGGTTAATCGGAACGGGATTTCGGCTGAAATCATTCAGCCGGCATCCCGTAACAATGCAGGGGGGGGTCATTTGACCCCCACGCATCGGCGATCGCAGAAAACCGCAGGTCAATTCAGACCTGCGGTTTGCTGCGCTTTGTGCAGTTTCTGATCCCCGCGGGCCCTGACCGCGGGGATCAGAAGCTTTAGTGTCCCTAAAATATATATTTTACATCCCCCCCTGCACCCCTGCATGATTTTTTGCCGGCGGGTAGTGCAGGGGGGGAGTTGTGGGCGGTGGGGGCGGTGCGGGAGGCGGGCGGTGCGGCAGGCGGGATCGCGATCCCCCGCCCGCCTCCCCTTGTATAATCGTTGGTCTCTAGTGGGTATACCAGGGTGCCAGCACATTGCTGGCACCCTGGTATAAACGGCTGACATCGATGATGCGATGTCAGCCGTTTAACCCTTTCCATACAGCGGTCCGTACGGACCGCTGTATGGAAAAAGTTAACAGTAAGAGGGAGCTCCCTCCCTCTCCCATCGGGGGGCTGCTGTGCCTTTGCAGCCCCCCGATGGAGAGGGAGAGAGCCCCCAGACAGCCCCTCGACAGATCCCCTCCTTACCCTTCCCCGTCTGCGCAGTTCTGAGCAGACGGGGAAGGTTCCCATGGCAACAGGACGCCTCTCAGGCATCCTGCTGTCCATGGTGCTGAACAGATCTGTGCTGAAAGGCAGAGATCTGTTCAGACAAAGTGTAAGTAAAATACAGTACAGAACAATATATATTGTTCTGTACTGTATTATACAGACATCAGACCCACTGGATCTTCAAGAACCAAGTGGGTCTGGGTCAAAAAAAATGTGAAAAAAAGTGAAAAAAAAGTAAAAATCCAAAAACACATTTATCAATGATTAAAAATGAAAAAAATAAAATTCCCTACACATGTTTGGTATCGCCGCGTCCGTAACGACCTGATCTATAAAACGGTCATGTTACTTTCCCCGCACGGTGAACGCCATAAAAATAAAAAAATAAAAACTATTAGGAAATTGAAATTTTGCCCACCTTACTTCCCAAAAAAGGTAATAAAAGTGATCAAAAAAGTCGCATGTACGCCAAAATAGTACTAATCAAACCGTCATCTCATCCCGCAAAAATCATACCCTACCCAAGATAATCGTCCAAAAACTGAAAAAACTATGGCTCTTAGACTATGGAAACACTAAAACATGATTCTTTTGGTTTCAAAAATGAAATCATTGTGTAAAACTTAAATAAATAAATAAAAAGTATACATATTAGGTATTGCCGCGTCCGTATCGACCGGCTCTATAAAAATATCACATGACCTAACCCCTCAGGTGACCACCGTAAAAAAATAAAAATAAAAACGGTGTAAAAAAAGCAATTTTTTGTCATCTTACGTCACAAAAAGTGTAATAGCAAGTGATCAAAAAGTCATATGCACCCCAAAATAGTGCCACTCAAACCGTCATCTCATCCCGCAAAAAATGAGACCCTACTTAAGATAATCGCCCAAAAACTGAAAAAACTATGGCTCTTAGACTATGGAGACACTAAAACATTTTTTTTGTTTTAAAAATGAAATCATTGTGTAAAACTTACATAAATAAAAAAAATTGTATACATATTAGGTATCGCCGCGTCCGTGACAACCTGCTCTATAAAATTACCACATGATCTAACCTGTCAGATGAATGTTGTAAATAACAAAAAAAAAAAACGTGCCAAAAAATCTATTTCTTGTTACCTTGCCGCACAAAAAAGTGTAATATAGAGCAACCAAAAATCATATGTACCCTAAACTAGTACCAACAATACTGCCACCCTATCCCGTAGTTTCTAAAATGGGGTCACTTTTTTGGAGTTTCTACTCTAGGGGTGCATCAGGGGGGCTTCAAATGGGACATGGTGTCAAAAAAACCAGTCCAGCAAAATCTGCCTTCCAAAAACCGTATGGCATTCCTTTCCTTCTGCGCCCTGCCGTGTGCCCGTACAGCGGTTTACGACCACATATGGGGTGTTTCTGTAAACTACAGAATCAGGGCCATAAATAATGAGTTTTGTTTGGCTGTTAACCCTTGCTTTGTAACTGGAAAAAAAATATTAAAATGGAAAATCTGCCAAAAAAGTGAAATTTTGAAATTGTATCTCTATTTTCCATTAAATCTTGTGCAACACCTAAAGGGTTAACAAAGTTTGTAAAATCAGTTTTGAATACCTTGAGGGGTGTAGTTTCTTAGATGGGGTCACTTTTATGGAGTTTCTACTCTAGGGGTGCATCAGGGGGGCTTCAAATGGGACATGGTGTCAAAAAAACAGTCCAGCAAAATCTGGCTTCCAAAAACCATACGGCGCACCTTTCCCTCTACGCCCTACTGTGTGCCCGTACAGTAGTTTACGGCCACATATGGGGTGTTTCTGTAAACTACAGAATCAGGGCCATAAATAATGAGTTTTGTTTGGCTGTTAACCCTTGCTTTGTAACTGGAAAAAAAATATTAAAATGGAAAATCTGCCAAAAAAGTGAAATTTTGAAATTGTATCTATTTTCCATTAAATCTTGTGCAACACCTAAAGGGTTAACAAAGTTTGTAAAATCAGTTTTGAATACCTTGAGGGGTGTAGTTTCTTAGATGGGGTCACTTTTATGGAGTTTCTACTCTAGGGGTGCATCAGGGGGGCTTCAAATGGGACATGGTGTCAAAAAAACAGTCCAGCAAAATCTGGCTTCCAAAAACCATACGGCGCACCTTTCACTCTGCGCCCCGCTGTGTGCCCATACAGTAGTTTACGGTCACATATGGGGTGTTTCTGTAAACGGCAGAGTCAGGGCAATAAAGATACAGTCTTGTTTGGCTGTTAACCCTTGCTTTGTTAGTGGAAAAAATGGGTTAAAATGGAAAATTAGGCAAAAAAAAGAAATTCGCAAATTTCATCCCCATTTGCCAATAACTCTTGTGCAACACCTAAAGTGTTAACGAAGTTTGTAAAATCAGTTTTGAATACCTTGAGGGGTGTAGTTTATAGAATGGGGTCATTTTTGGGCGGTTTCTATTATGTAAGCCTCGCAAAGTGACTTCAGACCTGTAGTGGTCCCTAAAAATTGGGTTTTTGTAAATTTCTGAAAAATTTCAAGATTTGCTTCTAAACTTCTAAGCCTTATAACATCCCCAAAAAATAAAATATCAATCCCAAAATGCTACAAACATGAAGTAGACATATGGGGAATGTAAAGTAATCACAATTTTTGGGGGTATTACTATGTATTACTGAAGTAGAGAAACTGAAAGTTTGAAATTTGCTAATTTTTCTAAATTTTTGGTAAATATGGTATTTTTTTATGCAAAAAAATTAACTTTTTTGACCCAATTTTAGCAGTGTCATGAAGTACAATATGTGACGAAAAAACAATCTCAGAACGGCCTGGATAAGTCAATGCGTTTTAAAGTTATGAGCACTTAAAGTGACACTGGTCAGATTTGCAAAAAATGGCCAAGTCCTTAAGGTGAAATAGGGCTGAGTCCTTAAGGGGTTAAAGGGGTTATCCAGCTTTGGCATCCTTTCTGGCTGATTCCCCACCTCTTACCTTGCCAGACCTGTGGAGGGAAAGATACTTACCTACACCCTGATGCTCTCTGTTCTGGTTTCTTCTGCCCACCACTGATCCAGTTCCCATTTATGGAAGGGAGTCATGTGTGCCCTGGCTATAGTGGTGAGGTGTCTCCTAAGTAGCATGTCACTGGGTTAGAAGTCAGAAGCCAGCGGCAAAAAGCAGAGAGGTATGCTTCTCTCCACAGGTTCAGAGATGGGGGAGCTCCAGAAAAGATGCTAAAAATGTACAACTCCTTTAAATTTATATAGAACCAAGACCTGATTGGACACTGTCTTTAGGCCCCCATACAAATTAGGGTATTGTCAGATGAACCTGCTGAGAATGGCTGATTTAGCTGACAGTCTAGGGGGGGGGGGGGGCTCCTAACTCTACCCTGTCAAATGGGGGAGAAAAGGATCGGGCAAAGTGAACATTTTGGCCTGATCCCCTTGTTCTTCTGGGAGCTAAGCCACCGCCAGTGGTGTCTTGCAACAGCTTTCTCGAATCTCCCCAATGCATACGCATACACATTCAGTCGAGCAAAACATCTATGTGTATGAGGTAGAAGCTGCGAGGCCATACGATCATTTGGCCAACAGCTATTGAATGTGTAGGGTCTTAAACTTATAAAAAAGCATAAAAAAGGAAGTATCCGTAGACATAAAAGACTGCCTTTCCTAAATCATTGTTAAAACATTCTCCTGAGATAAAGGCAGCATCAAGCCATCATGTTTCCACCAAACATAGTCTTACCCATGGCTTTTAACCATGATTTAATAAAGGTGGACTTTTACACACGTGGGGATACTTCCTTTGTTCTTTGGATATTTTTCGTGTCAAGACATTGGTGCTGTGCAACATCAATGTTGCCTCCTGGCCATTTCTCCATACATTAGCAGAAACGTTGGCAGCCTAAAGATGGGCCAAATTTAACGGTGTGATAAATTTGGTGCATTGTGCTACACGTGACACCACCTATTGGCTGGATTACTTTGCTCCCAAATTTTGGTGTCATATTTGAGCTAAGCCCCTTCCCACGCTCCCGCTTTCTCTAGGCCACACTCTCTTGTCTAGCAGGACACAGCAAGTGTCTAAAACATACTGTATATATAAAATTGAGAATTCCCCTAATGTTTTAATGCTTTAATTTATCTAGTAAAAAAAAAAAAGGAAACTTTACAAAGAGTCTTAGTTTTAAGAAATTATACATTTTGTGTACAGTTCCTATGCAGAACTATGTTTTGTCATGGCTATCGGCGGTAAGCAAACCTTGTATGTATTCTGATGTGTTCCCATTAGCCACGTGCCTATGATGGCAAGCTGTTATCTCCAGGCGAGCTACCTTCTTCAAGAGGGTTGTCCAACTGAGAAAACCACCTAAATCTATCTTGCTTATTACCTTAATAGCACTTCTACTTCCTATGTTGATCCCAATGTAATCATTGGTAGTATACATAGAAGACAAGGAGCCATGAGATCAAAATGGACCTCTATTATGGTGTTTGGTTTCTCTGCCCAGACCAAAAGGATCGGGTGGTAATTTCCCTCTCTACACCTTTTCATGAACCTTGGGACACATTTTTACCACCTTGTTTGCTTACAATGCAATTCTTAAATGAATTCTATACTTCCAATAGTATGGGGATGAAACCTACCGGGGTTGGGGCTTCCTCTGTAGTATTTTGTGCCATTCCAATACTCTCTTTGACTGTGTGTGACGTCATAAGTTTCCTTTTGCAGCTTCTTCCACAAGACCATAGTCAATATTCATCATGTGGTACTGTGGCCAAGAAATGGTCACCTTCTAAAATAGCTATCATTTTAAAGGGAGTCTGTCACCTCCAAAATCTGATTCAAAGTAAGCATTTCACCATGTTGGGTAGGTGCCCTGAGGCATGACCATAGCTTTCTTGTGAAAATCTGGTCCCAGTATCCTGAGAAATGCTTCTTTTTATTTTTATGCAAATAACGCTTTCGGTGCATTATGAGTCTCTCCATTCAGTCCACCTGTCTTCCCCTGCATCTTTAAAGGGAAAGTGTTGCCCAAAATTTTTATCTTCCAGTTAAAACCAGAGAGAAACACATCTCCTTTTATTCTAATCTGCTTTTATTTTCTGATTGCAGATTTATTTATTTATTTTTCTATTTCCAGGACATAATTATGGGGGCGGCCATCTTGCCTGAGCTGTTCTTAACAGCCTTTAAAGAACAAGTAGAGAATTGCTTTACAGCAGCCATAAGGGCCGTAGACACCATGGGAAAGAGCTGACTTCTATAGGGTAGTTTTCTGGGCATGCTTTGTCACCTGTGCAGAGGTCAGAAGGGAGTTGATAAGTTGTGATATCATCTATTGTAAATTGTGGAATCTGTGTTATCTATACACATAGGTGATAACTGTCATTCTAATGATAAGCAGGTAACTGCAGTAAAGTGATCTCTACAGACGAAAAGTCACCCCAAATTCTTTAGAAATATGGTTAACATAAAAATGTGATTTTCTGATTAGACATTCCCTTTAAAGAAAAACGTTGTGCCCCACATTTATTTCACAGATTTAAAAAAAATTATAATTTTTAGCAAGAAGACAATAATTTTTTGCCGAAATTCTGTACACAATTTGATCAATTTTAGATGTGACTGTAACCTGTACAGATTAAAGGGCTCATTCAGACGGCCGTATGCTATCCACAAAAATGCTGATCCGTTTTTTTGCGTATTAGATTAGATGCTGACCCATTCACTTCTATGGGGCCCTTTTCTATTCCACAAATGAAACATGTCCTATACTTGTCCGTGAAAATCAGGACATGGTCCCATTGAAGTCTATGGGTCCGCAAAAATACTGAATGCTATCCGTTTTTTTGCTGATCCGCAAAAAAACAGATAGCATTCAGCATTTTTGCGGACAGCATAGGGCCGTCTGAATGAGCCCTTAGTTAATATCATTCCCACACTGAGCACCAGATGTGGCTGTTGGCTGGACCTGTCATTTATTCTCTCTAGGACCTCACCAGGGAAGTTCCTCATAGCACCCAACGTACTTGTTAAAGGGGTTGTCTCTTTAGCAAATGTCATTTATCATGTAGAAAAATTTTATACAAGGGGCTTACTAATGTATTGTGATTCTCTATATTGCCTCCTTTTCTGACCTGATTCATTTTTCCATCACATTATACATTGCTCGTATCCATGGTTACGTTAACCTACAATCCATCAGGGGCGGTCGTGCTTGCACACTGTAGGAAAAAGCACCAGCCTATGTGCACTCCCACTGTCCCGGTCATTAGAGAGGCCGGAACTTTTTCCAGTTGTGTGCAAGCACGACCACAGCTGTTGGATTGCAGGGTGGTCGTAACCATGGAAACGAGCAGTGTATAATGTGATGGAAAAATGAATCCAGTCAGCAAAGGAGGCAGTATGGACAATCACAATACATTAGTAGGTGCCTTGTAGTAACTTTCTCTACATAATAAATGCCACTTGCTGAAGTGAGACAACCCCTTTAATAACAGACATAGAGCACCTTCACACTAGGGTGTAGACTTATGAACCATTTTCTGTCTTGTTTGCCCATTCCAAGCTCCGTTGATTTCAATATCTCCGTTGATTTCAATATCCACCTTGGGGTCCTTTTAGTATAGATTTGACTTCTGATGCTAAAACTGATCAAACAAATTTTGCATGTTCTCTAAATTTAAAAAAGAAAACCCTTATCCTAGAGAAACCTAAATACATCAGAAAAGTATATAGTGAATTCTCTGCATGCCTCGGCCTCGGCCCAAGGAGATGGCTATGGTGAAATGAGTTAAACGCTGCAGATTAAGGACCAGCAAACATGGCATTTCTGGAGTTACCAGGGACATCCTAATCTTTAGGATGAGAAAGACCCTGACTGTAGAAGAAGGAGATCACATACATTCAGTTTCACCACCCATGAAGAGAGCCACACACATGAGCACCCATCTCTCCTTTTCTTCTACATGATGAAGTGATGCTGGTGGTCTCCTCATCAAGTGGAAGTCACCAATACTGTGGATATGCCATAAATATCAGAAGTAGGGATAAGCCTTTAATCATTGGCTAGTCATTAGGATTCAGGTAGCGAATAGGTTTGCCGTGTTTGAGGCTCCCTTTTTCTGAAGGCTCGATTCAGACTACTTCCATCATCCTGCTCAGCTCTATATGAAGTTACATCGGAAAACGTGAGATGGTAAGGTGAGAAACCAATATGGAGGTGAGATTGAAATATACAGTTCATCAAGTTAAGGCCAGTTGGAGATAAATGTTGGTATTTGTACAACATGGTGGGTCCCTTGTCTAAAGTTGACCATATGTTTTTTTTTTTAAGTTGGCCATATTAGCTCATCCAGCTTAGTTCACCATCGTGAAGGTGTTCTTAATAGGGAGAGAAAGCCACTGCCAGACATGTCTTTTGAAATCCTCAATTTGAAATCCATCTTCCTGAATCTTTCTGAGGCACATAGACATGTTAAAAGGTGTGCCAGTCCTACAGAAATTGGCTAAGGTTGATTTAATGACTACGGCCAGTTTAACTCATTCGCACCTTTACAAGAACAAAGCATGTTTACTCGGACTGGTATGAGCCCCCGAGTCCTGCTGACTTTGGCATCTACTCTGTTGTGGGTAAACTGTTTGAAGGTTTTCTGAGAGATGCTATATTAGAGCATCTCAACGGAAATAAGCAAATAACGCCATATCAGCATGGCTTCATGAGGGATCGGTCATGTCAGACTAATTTAATCAGTTTCTATGAGGAGGTAAGTTCTAAACTTGACAGCGGCGAATCAATGGATGTCGTATATCTGGACTTCTCCAAAGCATTTGACACTGTACCACATAAAAGGTTAGTATATAAAATGAGAATGCTCGGACTGGGAGAAAACATCTGTATGTGGGTAAGTAACTGGCTGAGTGATAGAAAACAGAGGGTGGTTATTAACGGTACATACTCAGATTGGGTCACTGTCACTAGTGGAGTACCTCAGGGGTCAGTCTTGGGCCCTATTCTCTTCAATATATTTATTAATGATCTTGTAGAAGGCTTGCATAGTAAAGTATCAATTTTCGCAGATGACACTAAACTGTGTAAAGTAATTTACACTGATGAGGACAGTATACTACTACAGAGGGATCTGGATAGATTGGAGGCTTGGGCAGATAAGTGGCAGATGAGGTTTAACACTGATAAATGTAAAGTTATGCACATGGGAAGGAAAAATGCAAGTCACCCGTACATACTAAATGGTAAAACACTCGGTAACACTGACATGGAAAAGGATCTAGGAATTTTAATAAACAGCAAACTAAGCAGCAAAAACCAGTGTCAGGCAGCTGCTGCCAAGGCCAACAAGATAATGGGTTGCATCAGAAGGGGCATAGATTCCCGTGATAGGAACATAGTCCTACCACTTTACAAATCGCTAGTCAGACCACACATGGAGTACTGTGTACAGTTCTGGGCTCCTGTAAACAAGGCAGACATAGCAGAGCTGGAGAGGGTTCAGAGGAGGGCAACTAAAGTAATAACTGGAATGGGGCAACTACAGTACCCTGAAAGATTATCAAAATTAGGGTTATTCACTTTAGAAAAAAGACGACTGAGGGGAGATCTAATTAATATGTATAAATATATCAGGGGTCAGTACAGAGATCTATCCCATCAGCTATTTATCCCCAGGACTGTGACTATGACGAGGGGACATCCTCTGCGTCTGGAGGAAAGAAGGTTTGTACACAAACATAGAAAAGGATTCTTTACGGTAAGAGCAGTGAGACTATGGAACTCTCTGCCTGAGGAGGTGGTGATGGTGAGTACAATAAAGGAATTCAAGAGGGGCCTGGACGTATTTCTGGAGCTTAATAATATTACAGGCTATAGCTACTAGAGAGGGGTCGTTGATCCAGGGAGTTATTCTGATTGCCTGATTGGAGTCGGGAAGGAATTTTTTATTCCCCTAAAGTGGAGAAAATTGGCTTCTACCTCACAGGGTTTTTGGCCTTCCTCTGGATCAACTTGCAGGATAACAGGCCGAACTGGATGGACAAATGTCTTTTTTCGGCCTTATGTACTATGTTACTATGTTACTATGTTACTCAGATATGCCTGGTACTGATGCCAGTCTATTTTATAAGGTATTCTAGGTATCTACTTTTTCTCAAAGCAGATCCAATGAGGAACACTAGGAATTTGGCCACCCCATAATGCTAACGATGCTTATTAACTCACTGGTAAAAGATTTGGACACATTTGACTCGAGGGAGAACACAATTGGCGTTTCTGCCTTGAAATGGTTAACAATTAAAGTATTAAGTAGGGCAACAGGTCACAGGCTTAATGCAAATTCTCTTTAACAGATCTGTAATTCTATCCACTTAAAGTGAGAATTCATAGCCCTGAAGCTACTGCTTCTTTGTTTAGAGCTACATCTTATTCAGAGGAACATTTTGCATCTTTTGTTCCTGGTGGCTGGCCCAGGGATGCTGGCTCCATATATTAGTCTGCTTCTAACCAATCTGTTGCAGCATGTAGGCTGGGCCTCAGAAGAAGACATGTCTTCTTTATTGTAGACCATGGACCTCTCCCAGGTGGTCTTTTCTCCGGAGTCTGTAAAGTTTGCATAAGCACCAAGACTACATTCATTTGACTGTGTAATTTTCGGAAGGTACATTTTTTTTTTAACTTGGTGGGTGGTTTACAATGCATATACTGGTCAACACCACACAAGTCAGTTGTTTACTCTGAACATACTATTAAAATGATATCATGAGATTAGAAGGTAGCAGTTGGTTTTTGAATGAAACTCTTACGTAAAATGATCTATGTGTGATGAAGGGGGCATTATGAAGTTTGACAATATCTAATTTTTAACAACAAGGCTCAGCAGTTGACCTCTGCATGAAGCCGCCCTTAAATCCTTGGATTTTGGAAATCTACTACAGGCTCAGGCTCATTACTTTCAAGGAACGCCTTTCCGGATCTCCTCCAGAGGGGAGTGTTCCTGCCCTTGAACCATACTCTTCCGGGTTTCTGCCTTCTCAGATGTCGTGGCCGGTGTCGGATCGCAAACAATCCGGTGTTGATGACCTAGTCTGAGGATAGGCCATCAATATTGTACTCTCGGAAAACATCTTTAACACAAATATTAAAAACATTAAAAAGAAATATTGCTCAACCAATTCATTTGTGTCATTTAATAAAAAAATTATCAAAAACGTTAACAATAAAAATATTCGATATATTTCAACAGGTTACTATGGTGCTGAATTAAAACATTATTTTAGAACTAATCATCTTTCAACTAGAAAAATTCAAATGTGTCTGTCCTTTAAAGTATGGTTTTTATTGTTATTAAAATGATTACTTCTATTTTTATTTTTGACTGTCTACCTCTGCGCTATTCACTTTCATTGTTTTATGCAATCATAGGAGCAGAACAACAGAAATGATGGCAGTGCCAAAGTTCCTTGGGACCACCAGAGGAAATTATTCTGAGGTCCCACCTTCTGTGTATGTAGGACCTTAAACGGGTGTTCCAGGCTTTCAATATTGATGACCTATCCTCAGGATAGGTCATCAATATCAGATCGGCGGTGTTCCGACACCCTTCACCCCCGCCAATCAGCTGTACAAAGAGATGGCACGCGCCGTCTCTCTTCCTGCTCGCCATAGACATAGTAGTAGTGATCAGTAAGAGAGACAGGAGGGTCATATATATTAAAAGCCTGGAAAACCCCTTTAAGGGCTCTGTTTTATTAAGGGTCCATTATTGTCAGAGCTTGGGCCCTCCAGAAGATGCTCTGGTACTCAGTCTGACTCTGAGTGCAGGACACTAATGGCACTTGATGGACCCCATTGACTATAATGGGATCAATCAGGTTTTAGTCATAGTGTCCATCATTTTACTGGACATGGAACAGGAGGATGAGATATTTTTTCCAGCATTTTGATGCAATTTGTGACAGAGGCTCCTTAGGGTGTGTTTTTAACTCTGGTTACTGAGTTTACTGTATCTGGCACCGCCAGATCCCCATTCACTGTAATGTAATCCATTGGGGATCCGGCCACTTTCCGGCATATATGTCGGCTTACGGCCGGACAAAAAAAATGCTGAGTGTAGTATACAGTGAACTCCAGCAGTCTGTGCCTCCGCCAGAACAGACTGCCGGAGTTAAAAGCGCAAATTTTAACTCAGTCTTAAGGAGCCTCTATCACAGATGGGAAAACTGTCCTAAAGTTATGCATTTTTAAAAGAAACGGCAGCAAAATAGTTTAAAAAAAATTATAAACTGCCAAAAAAGTCTTCTAATTAAGTGAATATAGTCTTTTATAAAATGTTATGTTTTTGTCATTACTGTTATATTTTTGTCTGTGCCTTTTTTTATTAAAAAAACCCTAAATTTCTTATTATCATTCTTAATATTAGGCCTCATGCACACGACTGTATTTTCTTTCCGCATCCAATCCGCATTTTTTTTTGGAGGATTGGATCCAGGCCCTGCTCATTTTAATGGGACCGCAAAAAATGCAGACAGCAGACCGTGTGCTGTCCGCACATGTATTCCCTCCCCCCCCCCCCCCAAAAAAAAAAACCCCAGGCATTCTTACAATGGAGCCCTCAGAAATTGTAGGATGCACACAGCCGGTATCCGTATTTTGCAGATCCAGGGTTTGCGGACAGCAGAAAACATACGGTCATGTGCATGAGGTCCTCCACTGGATTTTTTTATTCTTTGTTGTGGAACTCACTTTGTAACCGTTAATTATCATCATGATTAGAGTTGAGCGAATCGAATCCAACGAAGTGGAATTCGATCCAAATTTCAGGATAAATTCAGGATGAAGCGAGTCGATTTAACCTAAAGTAGTGTAGAAAAACAAAAAGAAATCATATTTACCTCATACATTTGCTCGCAACGGGCCGGCCGCAGCCATCTTCAAGATCTCAGCCGAAATCCTGTTGGTGGTGACGTATGATGGCGTGACGACGTAATCTCAGGCCGTGCGAGATTTCGCGCCAGATCTTCAAGCAAGATGGCGGCGGTCAGCCCGAGCAAATGGAGGCGGTAAGTATGATTTCTTAATTTTTTTCTGTTCATTTTACACTGTATTATTACTCTCAGATGCCTCTGAGGGGTGCAATGATGGGTGGGGCGGCCACATTGTAGCTCCCTGTCATTGCACCCACTATTTAAAGGGGGGGGGAAATGCGCTCCATGACAGGATTTTTTTTTGTAAAATTTGGTGAAGCAGCTGAATTGGATTTTGAAGAAGTTCGCTCATCTCTAATCATCCTATTTATTATGGATTTTTTATCTTTTTTTGTGTAAGTTATATTATTATCATTTCATTTATGTAACATTTTTACTTTATTTGAATGCTTTTCGTATTATCCCCTCATTTACAACAATGCAAACAAATTACTTTCCAATGACACGCTTAAATAAATTCCCCGTTCCTTTCATTAGAATGGCTTCATGCTCAGCCTCTCACATGCATATTCGTGGCCTGCAATCCAACCTCAAGTAATTGAAAGACCAGGGCCGTCTACAGTAGAGCAGTCAGGCGTGGCATGAATTCTAAATTGTCTGTAGCTTTTTTTGATTTACCTCTGGGCAATTTCTTTACAATTGTGCTAATGATTTTGCGGCTTTTTAATTACCTGCCCTGATGCATTCCTGGAGTCTGCTGATAACTGATGCTTTTTAATGAACGAGACTGTAAGTAACAAGGGAGTATGTGAGTGTTGCAAGTTCGGCCTTGATATTTAGGCTTTTTCTAGACTAATTTGGGGGATTGTTATCATGATGACGGCATACTCCTGTAGATGAAGGTATAAACACAGTGGACCTGCTGCTCGGGACACTCTTTTTTATATTGTAATTGGACAAAACAATGGCACCTTCTAAGAAATTCCAAGTACTAACCCCTTATGTGCTGGAAGTCTAGTTAAAAAAAGAGCAAAACACTAAACGTTGTCACTACAAGGTGATGTACGTGTACTGTAAATACATTTACCTGTGTACAAAATGTCCAATATATCATTTACTCAGAAAATGAAAATACATTCACTCTTAAAAAGGTTCATTCATTTTTAAGAAAACAAAATTTTTTACCTTAAAGGGGTTGTCCGGGTTCAGAGCTGAACCCGGACATACCCTTATTTTCACCCAGGCAGCCCCCCTGAGGCTAGCATCGGAGCATCTCATGCTCCGATGCGCTCCCTTGCCCTGCGCTAGATCGCGCAGGGCACGGGCTCTTTTGTTTATCATAACACACTGCCGGGCGGAACTTTCCGCCCGGCAGTGTGTTCAATGACGTCACCAGCTCTGATGGGCGGGCTTTAGCGCTGCCCTAGCCATTTTTTCTGGCTAGGGCAGCACTAAAGCCCGCCCATCAGTGCCGGTGACGTCACCGGGCTTCCTGGCAGCCCCATGGAGAGCCCCGGTACGTCACCGGAACTCCTAACAATGCCTTTGCCCTGTGTGATTTAGCGCAGGGCAAAGGAGAGCATCTGACCATGAACTGCTCCGATGCTCAAGTCAGGGGGGCTGCTGGGGTGAAAATGGGGATATGTCCGGGCTCTGAACCCGGACAACCCCTTTAACGGGGATTTTCCTTGAAAGCAGTTGTCAATTTTCTACAAATGAATTTTTTAAGTACGGTCTCTCGATAATAACCTGATCACAGGGTGTCCCATTGGTGGGCTCTCAAGGGATAAGCAAGAAATCATTATATTTTTCTGCAAAATCACTTAAAGGGGTTGTCCCATGAAAAATATTCAACATTTTTCAAACCATCACCTGGATCTGAATACTTTTGTAATTGCATGTACCGTATTTTTCGCTCTATTAGACGCACTTGCCCATAAGACGCACCTAGGTTTTAGTGGAGGAAAATAAGAAAAAATATATTTTTCATTAGACCTCAGATCAGAGCTCCAATCAGACCCCGAATGTTAATAACACCCCAATCAGACCTCAGATCAGACGCTCAATGTTTATAAGACCCCCAATCAGACCTCATATTAGACCCCCTATGTTAATAAGATCCCATCCAGAACTCAGATCAGACCCCCAATGTGAATGACCCCCAATCAGACCTCATATCAGACCCCCAATGTGAATGATCCCTAATTAGACCTCACATCAGAGCCCCAATGTGAATTAAAAAAAACATTCAGACCTCATATCATGCCCCAATGTAAATGACTCCCAATCAGACCTCACATCTGAGCCCCAATGTTAATAAACCCCAATTTCAGACCTCAGATCAGATCCCCAATGTGAGTAACCACCATTCAGACCTCAGTTCAGACCCCCATGCTCAGAGCAGACAACTTACGGCGACACCGCTCCTAACATCCACGCTTTTCCGGGTCTTCCTGCCACACTGTGCTGTGACCCAACATTGCACAGGGTGAGGTCACACAGCCTCAACGTCCTCATGCTGTGTGCAGGTCAGAGCGCAATTAGAAGATCCCTGCAGGACAAGACCAGGAAGCCGTGAGCACAGAGCCCGCACAGTCACCGCTTCCCGGGCCTCCTGTACTAATAAACGCTTCCATAATGGAAGTGCTCATTGGTATTTGCCCCATAGATGCACTGACATTTCCCCCCCTACTTTAGGTGCGTCTTATAGGCTGAAAAGTACGGTACTTAAAAATTTTGTATTGCCACTGAACGCTTCAAAAAAAATTATCTGTTTAGCGCCACCTGCTGTTTGCTATTTTTCTAATTTCTCTGTCCACCTCTGGAAGTGGACGCAGATGCTCAGTTTCTTCAACTGCACACCCTTGAGAAAGGGGCAAGGAATGGGGAGATCTCTGGACCCATGTGAGGTACAGGGCTGGTTCTAGCTTTGATAGAAAGAGATTCTCATGTACTATATGATCTCTGATGATAACTTTTTACACTAATCATAAGAACTCCTTTAAGTATTACATGGTGCATGTTGAAATCAATCGCTTCCCCACCTTTTTGGCTAAGATCAGTGTAGTATCTGTTCCAAGTAGAATTAGCAGCCGAAAGGGTGTTTCCTCAATTGGGAATACCCCTTTAAATTTGATTTATTTTCATAATTATGATTGTGTATCTTGGGCAACATGGCATGGCTTACTTCTGCAAGGTGACGTACCCTTATGGGCGTCTGTCCTGGAGGTATGGGGGGGGGGATGAGACCGTTTCCTCAATCAATGTGACTATCTCCACCTATATTCAGAGTTCTGGAGGACTGTTGCGTGACAGTCTAAGCAGACACTACAGCCAATTGTAACTTCCCAAATTTTAAAAAGGGTTGTCTGGTTGTTCAGCCCAATTATGCACTTTCCTGGGGGAAAAAATTGAAACCAATGAGCTGACAATGTAATGCATAGTGTGCTGGGTCCTTGAGAGCAAGACACTTTTTTATCCATGTTCTGGTTTAAAAATTTGAGTTCTGAATGATCATCACATTGTATTACCTAAAGCTTTAATGATAAAGAATTTGACTTTGGGTTTGTTTTAAACTACATAATTATAAGCCACAAACAAGCAAAAAAAGGAAAAAATATGTTTTGGTTTCTAATAAAATATTCACATAGTGCCTGTGTACAGACCATTGAACACCTTGGGCTAAAGGTGCTCATAAACCTTAGGGCCGCCATACACATTAGTGGATTGTTGGCTGAACCCCGCTGAGAATGATGGGTTCAGCCAAAACCACAGAGAACAACGGGTTATGCCAACAAGCATAAAATTATCAGGAAAGAAGCATTGCTTCCAGATAATTGCCTTTTCATTAGTGGAGGTAAGAGCAATCACCTCTACTGTATGGGGATGAGTGATGGCTACTGCGATCGCTCATCCTCACACAGATTCATAGTTTCTTGGCAGCAGATCACTGTTTAGACAGGATGATCTGCTGCCTCGAAACAATGATCGAGGAGTCCACATGAAAGATGAATTCACTCGATGAACGATGATGGGAATGTTCCCAATAATCAGCACAAAAAATTGAGCTGTGAAACACGCTAGAATGTGTATGGGGAGGTCCCAACTCTCCCCGACAAATGATGTTAGGGAAGAGAAGTGAATATTTTCACCTGATTCTTTTGTTCTCCAAGGACGGTGATGGCTATCCTCTGGAAATCCAGCTGTGGTGAAGCTACGAATCCCAGCATGTTCCATTCATTTCTATGGAGTGCTGAGAACAGCCAAACAAGTATAGATCTTCGGAGTTGTAGTTTTACCACAGCTGGAGTGCCGGAGGTTAGCCATCCCAGTCCTAGGAGATGTCACCACCAGAGGTGTCTGACAGCGGCCTATTCTACACTCTACCCATGGAATATCACATACACATTTGACCGTGTATGGAGGAGTTGTTCGAGAGTCGGCAAAGATAACTGTCAGCCATCATCTGTTGAATGTGTATGGCCAGCTTTAGATAGCTGTCAGCCTAACGGTCATTAATCTGATAGCTTCTGCTCCCAAATCCCCCATGTACACTTGTTTGGCTAAGTGTGCATATGTTGTCAATGGGGAAAGTGGAGTAAGTTGCTCACAGATACCTCTGAAACCCCAGCAGCCCAATACTTCTTTCCCCAACATCTGCCATCAAGGGAGAGTTGGGTAACCCCCATACATCTTAGATGATCGGTCATCTCACAGAAATGGTGGGATGGGAGTTAGGGTTAAGCCAATATGTATCTAATGTAAAAGGCAACCATAAGTTTTTATGTCAACATTTTCCCTTTGTCTCTGACTATGATGGAAATCTGTGATATTTTTTTTTGCTGGGTAATAAGTAAGCTTAACATTATCACATAGTACAGTAACATGGATCCTGTGCTGTAACCTCCACACACAGCGGATCAGGGGTCTATCACTACACGTTCTACCATTTATACTGTTTGTTTTGCCATCAGACCCCCCAGACCTTTACCTTTGTTTCTGGTCTGGAAGGTGGAGAGAGAAAACGTTCTCCATTGTGAGTCAATGGCTGACCATAAACCAGTTTAGATTGTTTACAGAGGATTTCAGTGCAGGGCTTCTTCCTTCTGAGCAAGGATTAATGACATTACAACTGAGGTGAAAAGACACCAAAGGAAGCAACTGCAAATATATCTGCATGACATGTAATACTAGGTGGACCGACTGCCATGATAAGCACAAGGATTGTCCACCAGAGGGGTAGTTTTCTTAGAACTTAGAAGAAATGGATCACTTTTTTCCCTCAACAGCGCCTCTGTGGTCCCCAGGCTGTATCTTGTACTGCAGCATTTACTAAGTTGCATTACTAAACACAGCCCATTGCCAGGTATGGGATAATAACTCACAACTATAGTCAATGAGACATCTCCTATTCATATGTTGTTCAATTAGGGTTATACTCGGTGGAGGAACAGTCAGAGCAAACAAGTTTGGGGAATCCTCCTTTTTTTTTTTGTACTTCTATGGCCACTCAAAACTCTTAAACCCTATGACCATTATACCCACCTTACTCCAGTCAGCTGACATTGATCTGTTGACCAGTTGACCATACACATAAGAGCAAATTTGGCTGAACTCATCATTTTCAGCAGAACCAGCCAACTATCTTAGGTATACAAGTGGTGGGCCAAGTTTCCCTTAAAAGAGGACGACTATTGAAGGTGTATGGTGACCTTTACTTGCTGCCTTATATCAGCAGGGTTGTGGGTGCTACGCAATATTGTGCACAACTAGGAAGATTTTGTGTGATGTCAGTGGTGGGCATAAAGATAAAATTCCACCTTAAATTTCAAAAATTGCCTTCACACTCACAGCACTGCTGCTTCAAGTGGATTAGATCCAATTAGAACCTTCTAGAGCTGTATGAAATCATAAAAGGAAGGAACTCTTTATGTAAAATAGATCATACCTATTCCATGTCTTTATATATTCTCTCCAATGGTCACAGTTCTTTGTCTAGAAAAACCCAATACACCTACAATAGCTGTCTGCTAAAAGTTCATTCGGCTCACAGACATCTCTTCCGACTACCCCATACATGTACGTGTTTTCAGTGGGGACAGAGGAGAAAGCCACTGCCGGACCCTTCTAGTGGTTGTTTATGTCCAAGGAAAGCAAAGGGGTTGAGCCAAAAAATTACATTTACCCGAGTTCCTCATACACATTAGATAGTTGGTGTTCCAGTCTAAAATAACAGGTTCAGCCAGTAATACGCTAATATGTATGAAGGCCTTAGGGTACTGCCTCACACCGTTTTTTGGAGAAGTGTTGAGGCAGATCTGCCTGCAGGATTTTCAGCCAAAGCCAGAAGTGGAAGTATAGATCATTCCTTTATATTTCTGATTCCTTTCGAATCCACTTCTGACTTTGGCAAAAAATCCTGCAGGCAGATCTGAGTCAAAGCCTCCTCCAACAAACTCTGTGTGGCCGTACCCTTCGGACGGTTTAGCTTGGTGACCACTCCAATTTGGGTTCCCAACATTAAAGGAAACAAATAACTGCAACTATGGGAAAGAATAGAGGAACTTATGGAAAGGATATAATTAGCTTTGAGCAAATTTTTAAAAAATTTGATTCGGCTGCTTTGCCGAATTTCACAAAGAAATTCGCTTTGTGACGAATTATTTAGCCCAATAAACTATGTTTAGTTTTATATATTTAGTATTGCAATCTAAAATTTACATTGTATTATGACAGTTTAGACCAGTCTACATTCAGCGCAAAGGTGTAGGTACAACAGCAGTAGACCTTGCATCTACTATGGGGCTCCTCATCTCAGGTTATTGGGTGCAGCCCAGGTTGAATGGGCAACTGTGGTGACAATCTTAACAATGTTAACAAGTAAGGGACTAAGAATCAACCCAAGGATAACGAAAAGGACCAAGTCATCCAGTCAGGTTTCCTGATGCAGTTTTGGAAGTCAAAATCAGGAGTGAGAAAGCATAAAGGACGGATACGACTTTTTCTCTTTTCTGAATTCACTCCTAGTTTTGGCTTCCAAAAGAAAGCTGAACATGTGGCCGTGCCCTAAGGAGGAGCGGAAATGATGATGAGGATGGTAATAATAATAATAATAATGTAGGACATGCCTAAAATAATATTTACATAATGATAAAAGTATTCCATTTAGTAATAATAATTAGTGCTGAGCGAATCGAAGTCCACAAAGTGGACTTCAATCCAAGTTTCAGGGAAAATTAGATTTGCCGTGAAGCCGAATTTCCTCATGCTTAGTGGTAACAATTACATTTTCCCTGAATGGCAAAAAAAATAAAAAATCATACTTACAATACTTATCCGTTTGAGCGAGAAGAGCCGGCCGCCGGTTTCTTGATTGAAGACCTCACGCGAAATCCCGTGTTCAGCACGCTGGCCGATGAGATCTTCCATCAAGATGGCGGCGGCCGGCTCTTCGCGATCAAATGGATGAGGTAAGTATGATTTTTTTAAATTTATTTTTCACTGTAATATTAATGTTAGAGGCCGCGATCAGCTATGAATGCGGCATCTGAGGAGTACAATGATGGAGGCGGCACAATCGCCGCTCCCTGTCATTGCACCCACTACTTCCAAAGAAAAGGGCTTTGTGACGAAGTAATTCGTCACAAAGCGAATATTTTTGTAAAATTCGGCAAAGCAGCCGAATCCAATATTCAAATCTCTCATCTCTAATAATAATAGTAGTAGAAATTTAAAATAAGCATATAATGACATTATAGTAATAATCATCATCCTTGTCATTAATACTATCATTTTATTTTAATAGCTATGCATATATTTTATTATATATAAATATATATAAGAAGAAAAATGGCAGCACTCTCGCAAAAAATGAGTGGAAAGAAAAATACTTTATTCACCCTTGTGGTCGCACAGTTTCAGCTCATCCATAGAGCCTTTCTCTAAGGGCTCATGCGCATGACCGTATGTATTTTGCAGTCCGCAAAACCCAGCTCCACAAAAAAAGGAGGACATTCTTGTGACGTCGGTGTTACATCCATTTTTTTTGCAGATCCATTGTAACAATGCCTGTCCTTGTCTGCAAAACGACAAGAATAGGACATGTTCTATTTTTTTGCGAAATGGACTTGCAGACATACGGATACGGAATGCATACGGAGTCATTTCCGATATTTGCACACACTGGTATATATATTTGATATTGTACCGTTAATATGTACCTGTCAGACGTGGGTCCTGAGCCCATGCTGAGAGGCTGCAGGTCTCCGCCCTGCCATAGTTTACATATGAGTGGAGCTAGGAATGGCAGGTTTGCTGTACTGGATAGAAGTGAATGCATTTTGAATTTGGGTGAGGTCAGAAAGGGACAATAATGCATAATAGGTGTCCATTCTTAGATCGGTGGGAATTCTGCTTTCAGTAAGATAAATGGACCTCATAACTGTATTCCTATCTACCGATGGAGCGGGGCTAATGGCAGGTTTACACCCCCGATTGTTGGGGACAAACGTTCCTGCAAATGCCCATTCCTGACAATCTGCCCGTCTAAGGCTACTTTCACATCTGCGTTTTTGCTGGATCCTTCAGGGATCAACAAAAACGCTTCCGTCACCATAATACAACCATCTGCATCCGTTATTAATGTACTATCTCTTAAAGCAGACAGAGCCGTCTGTAAAATCATTGTAAGACAGATCAGTTTTCTTTTGCGTCCGAGAAAACGGATCCGGCATCATTGACTTACATTGTGTTTCATGCAAGCAGCGTTTTTCTGTCCGGTATGGGAGCGCAACCAAACGGAACGGGATACATTCTTGTGCCCTCCGTTCCGTTCAGTTCAGTTTTGTCCCCATTGACAATGAATGGGTACAAAACTGAATCGTTTTCCTTCAGTATTAAGATCCTATGTTGGAGCTAAATACCGGAAATGAAAAACGCTGATGTGAAGGTAGCCTAAAGGTGCAACCGATCATCGGGCCATCCGGTTGTTCGTGCAGAGAAATAAATTTGCATTTCTGAAACAATGCAGCTGTATGAGGACGAGCGATCACAATAGCGATCCCCACGTCCTCATACTGTGGAGGTGATCGCTGCGTGTAAATATAGAGCTTCACCTTCACTGAACGAGCAGCCGACTTGGCGCATGTAAATCCACCTTGCAGAGATGTGTGCATGGAGGGAGGCTGTACAGCAGCACGTGGAGTCCATATGGCGCCATACTATGTAGCAGTAAGCTCTCTACAGTATATTCAGCCAATATGGTGCCTCGTTATAACCAGAACAGCTAGGAGAAGAGAGATTGTGGTGCCACCCTACAAGCATCATTGCCATGAATATATTTAGGGGGTCCTTCTGTAATCACTCAGTGTTAAGGTGGCTTATTACACATCTGGTGCCACTTAAAGGGGTTCTCCAGGCTTTGAATATTGATATCCTCAGGACAAGTCATCAATATCAGATCGGCGAGGGTCCGACACCCGGCACCCCCGCCGATCAGCTGTACGAGGAGATGGTGCGCAGTGTGCACATGCCGTCTCCTCATACAGCTGGAAAGGTCATTAATATCAGATTGGCGGGGGTCCTCCGCCAATCTGATATTGATGACCTTTCATGAGGATAGGTCATCAATATTAAAAGCCTATTAGACCGCAAAATGTCCAAACCAATTATTGGGAACAAGCGTACCATAAGGCTCGTTCCCGGTAATTGGCCAATATATTTGAGCAGCCGATGAAGGTTTGTTTCTCCGCTGATTGGCATATTTTATCAGGATGAAAGATGCCCGATTAACGCCAGGACATCCCCCTGTGTAATCAGGTATGTGCTGCTGATAATCACCAGTACGGCTGTAGTAGCGATCCATCTTCCCACATTCAGTTTCCATTGGCTTGTTATCATCAATTGACGCTTGCACTGCCTGAACCCCGGGCAGTGTAATACGGCCATGAGCATGGAGCCGCCTTCATACAACCCGGGAGGAGTCGTGGGATTTATCTAATATGTATGGTCACGTTTAGGGTTGTGTTACACTGCCCGATATTTACACAGGCCAATGCAAAGTGAACATAAGAGGAATGATCGCTACCGCAGTCGTTCCTCCCTCATTCACGTCTGCTGAGTATCGGGCAGTACATCACTGATTATACAGGAGAGGTGCTGCCGATAATCGGACATCTTTCATACTGATGAAAGATGCCCATCAGTTAACAAATGAGCTTATTCATTGGCTGATCAGCTGCAAGCCATACAGGCCAGTTATTGGGCACAAGCGTTCATAGGAGTGTTTGCTGATAATGCTCCGAAAATCCTGCAGTATAATAGGGCCTTTAGTTGAGCAGGATTCTGCCGTGTGTACAAACCAAACAATGTAAACCTAATTAATTTTGGCGCACATTGTTGTATCTTAACGGGGTTGGTAACAACTTGAAGAAAACAAAGCAGCGCTCACCTGCAGCCAACAACTTGAGAAGCGCGGACACGGCCTGTTTAAACTGTAGAAAAAAGGGGGTTGTAGTCCAGCTTCTAAAAAAAATGCGCTTTATTTTATGCGGTGAAAACTTCCAAATACAAGACTGGTATGCTGTCTACGCGTTTCGGACCTATCAATCACGGTCCTTACTAAGGACCATGATTGATAGATCCGAAACGCGTAGACCGCATACCAGTCTTGTATTTCGAAGTTTTCACTGCATGAAATAAAGCACAACTTTTTTAGAAGCTGGACTACAACCCCCTTTTTTCTACATCTTAAAGGGGTTAAACAATACCATAAATTGCCCCCCCCCCTCCCATGTCCTGGGCCTCTCACAAGGAATATACTTACCCTGCTCCCCGCGCTGCTCCTGTTCCAGCAGGGAACAACCAGCCAGATGTTTTCCACTAGTGTGTTGGGGTCTCTCAACTCTCTCCAGACCACACATGCCTGGGAAAAAGGATCGGGTATGTTGGATTTCAACCATCTCAGTCCTTTGTTCCCACAACTTATTCTCCTTTCTATGGTGAAAAAAAAAAAACATGCATGCCCAGCTGAGCTGAGGGTACTTGTATGTGGTGAATTAGAGGAATAGATAGCCAACCGTTCAGATGACGGCTCTGTTCACACTAGCATCCTAGTTTCTGTTCATAAAGGAACCATGGCAGCTACAATGTATCTTTTTTTTTACGCTAATCCTGATAGATCCCATTGGCTTATAACCAAGTCCTTCAGATTTCTCTCATGGTTCTGCTGTTTTTACAGCCAAGAATAGCTCTACAGACTGGGCTATGCTTGACATAAAAAGCTAAAGAAACCGAACAGAGATAAAAAAAATAAAAAAAACACTAGTGTGAACAGAGCCTAATTGAAAGGTTACAACTTTATAATAATTCCAAACACAATTTTTGCTCATTTTTTACACATCTTTAATTTTCATAAATAAAACAAACTAATAAAAAAAATAATAATCATAATTTACAATAGAGAATAGACCACTATAAATCTGCATATACATTCTGGTCAGCAATGATGGAGCCCAAATATATATGGGAAGCAATGCTAAGATTGTCCTGCCAATGTCTGTGTTTAATACTGATGACCTATCTTCAGGATGAGGGGCTGAGCTGCAATACCCAACACAGCCACCAAACAATGGATGGCGCTATGCTTGATATGCTGTGAAGAGGTGCTGGAGGAGGTGCTGAGTGTCGGACCCCCACCGATCACATACTGATGACTTATCTTGAGGATAGGTCATCAATATTAAAAACAATAAGTATTAGGGGGCTCCCGGGAATGAGCTCAGCCTGCTATACCACTTAGCTGATCAGATATACAATAATGAAAAATGGCTGGCTATATTGTCTCACAAAACATATACACAAATATAAATCCTCATACATAAAACTATGAAAAAAATAATAAAAAATAATAAATTTAGTCACGGTGCCTCTATATTTTAGTGCGGAGCTCTCGCACTTTTCACAGTGATACTCATATAACCAAGGTGAGCCACATATCTTATAATATAAGACCTGCCTAGAGTAGCGCTCTTAATTGATTTATCATGAAGTGGGTATATCATGTATGGTATTATTATAGTAATATAGTCTCATAATGGCCACTTATTAAGTTCCATAGAAGCCACGTTGTTATGGTTGTGTAGTCTCTCCGTCGCTGCTTGTTGAATCGGTTCAATACATAATACAGTCTTCACACGTGGTAAGTTGAACAAACTTCTAGATCAATGGCTTACCCACATGCTGTGATGTTAGTTGCTGTATTTGATAGTCATTTTACACATACTTGCTTTCGATCGTATTATGAGACTATATTACTATAATAATATGATACATGAAATAGCCACTTCATGATAAATCCATCAAGAGCGAGAGCTCCGCACTAAAATATAGAGGGACCGTGACTACATTTATTATTTTTTATTTTTTTATTATAGTTTTATGTATGAGGATTTATATTTGTGTATATGTTTTGTGAGAATAAATTTAGGTATTCTGATACAATATAATTTTTCATTATTGTACATCAATATTAAACACTTGGACAACCCCTCTCAGTCCTCACCCAGTGGTTACTGGGCCTCCATGGAAATATTGTACCTGTATGCTAGTTCAGTATCTCCCATATATATGAGAGTGTTGGGATTGTAGCTGTTGTAAGAACTGGGGCTTCTGGTTGGTTGCAGAGAAAGAGTTGTAATATGAGTTTCTGCTATAGAACAGATTATTGTCCTGTACATCTCCGGCCAGATCCGCAGTTGGGACGGAGTTGAAGCCGTTCAAGCCTGTGATGTTCCTCTGAGAGAGTTCGTTGACCAGGCCCAATGACACTTGTTTGTTCACTGAGTTTGTTTCAATGTTTGTAATACTGTTGAAGAAGTTATTGAGGCAAGGCGTATAAGAAACGGCCGGTGGTGATGGAGTCTTCAGATCGTGTGTCAATGAAGTCTCCACAGCAGGTGATGATGGGGTAGACACCGAGCTTTCTTTGTCTTTTCTGTCTTTTAAGTCATCTTCGACTTTAGCGCTCTTGGCTGAGTTGGAATCAGCTTTGCTTTTTCTCTTTCTGCGGAAGTTGCCGTTGTCAAACATTTTTTCACAGTTGGAGTCAAGCATCCAGTAGTTTCCTTTACCTGAAAAGATAGGAACAGAGACATAAGTGGAAGTGAAGATATCAAAAGGTCTAATAATAAAAAGTAATCAAAGTAATAAAAAGCACAATAAATGACTAGACAATAGAAAAGGTTAAAAGTGAAATTGTGTCAAAGCCGTGAAATAAAAAAAAAAGTTTAATCATTATAGTAAGGAAAAATAAGTTTAAAAAACATACACAATAAATATAAAGAAAAATAATACAAAAAAGACATAAAATTGTTAATCTTTTTCTACATTTAGCAGCAGCAAGTGACTATTATAATTTCTGATAGATATAAATTACTATACAAAATTCATGAAATTATTAATCTATGGGAACTAGATCAAATAAGTAAATTTCACTGGAACCTTCCTTACCTGGATCACTTTCATCTCTTGCAACTTTCTTGAAGCAGTCGTTCAGAGATAAATTATGCCTGATAGAGTTTTGCCATCCAGCTTTACTCTTCTTATAGAAGGGGAAGTTGTCTGCCACGTATTGATAAATCTGGCTCAGGGTTAGTTTCTTCTCTGGAGTGTGTTGTA
Organism: Bufo bufo; assembly: GCF_905171765.1. Classification (NCBI taxonomy): domain Eukaryota; kingdom Metazoa; phylum Chordata; class Amphibia; order Anura; family Bufonidae; genus Bufo; species Bufo bufo. The sequence continues at coordinate 795,115,266 of NC_053390.1, read as the reverse complement.
TGGCCATGGCAATGAGTGCAGAATAAGAATATGGAGGCCTCACCATCTTCATCAATTCTTCCTGGGATGCAACTGACAACCAGCTGAGATCTGACCCACCAAAACCTGCTGAATTTGGTAAGAACTGTCGCTGGGATCCATATGCTGCAGGCATGTATGGAGATGGGCTGTTTCCATGAAGGTAACTTGATGAGTTGTTGACTCCAGGACCTCCAAGCCACAAATAGGGGTTTGTTGGTGGAGCATAGTCCCCTATTCCATAGTTGGATGCCCTCTGAGATGCATGAAGATTCTGCTGGTGGTACATGCTGAAGTTGTCACAATACACTGCCATCTCCGGAGCTTCCTGGGCACTTTTGGGATGCGGTTGGAGTGGGTTTGATGTTGGAAATCTCTGATGAGCTGGTAGATGGATGGAGTTCATAGTCTTCACAGCACCTTCAAGTCTCAAGGTGCTTCTGATGATGTGTGTCAAGCCTCAACAAGACTCGTCTTTATACTACCCAAGACCTTCCTGCCTGGGGCTAAGAATAGGTGTGTCCTCTTGTGAGCTACTAGTTGGATAGCTCAGTAGACAAGTTATGGGTGGATATAGATGGTCTCACCTTCAGAGAGGCACCAGAGAAAACAATGGATTCTTTTCAATGATTGTCCTCCTTGTCTGTCTGTCACTGCAGGACATTATTTCTCCATTTCTTATGCTAATTCATTAGAACAAGTGGCAGTTAAACATGAACCTACATCTTTATATACTGTAACTGGCTCAATATACAGCTTGTAAAATATCTTTATACTTTTGTAAACAATTTTAAAGTATCTTGCTTGATACTATAAACTAGCTTAAGCTATAAAATTTAAGCATGTGATCACATTCGTTTTTAAATCAGTGTTAAAGGTGTATCTGTATCCTATGAGTACCTTGATCTTCTCCTTCACCTTAAACCTTGGTTCAACAGAGCAGAATTATTACAGGGGGTATATTAGAAAGCTTCCCTGTATGCATAAAGATATAGATGTATATGTATATATTGAGGGTGACTGGTATAGATTGTTGTTATTAGAGCTTGTGTAATTTTGGGTGGGCATGTGTGATCCAGTATCTAAGAGGGCATCATCCCAGAAGTCTCCTTGCTGGAAAGCAATAAGAAACCAATTGGATAATTGAGGGGTAAATATGAAGAGATAGAGGTTTAGTGTAGAAAATAAGAGGGTAGACAGTAGCTACTGGAGTATACAAAGCTGAAAGGCAAAGGAAGGGACGAAAGATAATTAATAATCATTCCATTTATTGAGCTCACTTGCAGATGTTGGACATGGGGGAACCCCATGACCCTTATGACTTGTGCCCATTAAAATAGCATATAAAATATACTTAGTAGAAGGACTCATACGAAACACAACAAGAAAAGTAAAAAAAAAAAAAGATTGATTTCAATGTTAATGAAAGTAAAAATGTGGGCATGTAAATCCAGACTTGATGGGACATCACCACACTTGTAAATTTAGTGAAATCGAGACATTGTCTATACACTATTAACAACTTCCATTAGTACAAGTGTGAAACCTGCCACTATCTCATGATGACCACAAATAAAAACCATGACTAATAGTTAAGACTGAACAAAATGTTAGGGGACGACCACACGGTGGAGTTGTGTTGTGGTTGCGACATGGCTAGGCTCCGGTCAAGTATGGCTGTGGTCGTAGAGGCCACAGCTGCCTCTAATGGCAAGATCAATAAGTCATGAGTATGAAGGTGGTCGAAGAGGTATAATTTATTGTTTGAATTCACACTTTAGAATGAGGTGATTCCAAGATCAAGATCATTTTCACATCATGTAAACTTTAAAAAAGATGTCATCAGAAGGCTGAGCAAACCACCACAAAGTTGCTTCTTAACATTAGAGGGAGCTAAAATTTAGACCTGTCAAAAAAATATGGATATACATACCCGATAATTAGAGATGAGCAAGTCGAAGTTGACAAAGTGGAATTCTATCCAAATTTCAGGAAAAATCTGACTCGCACTGAAGCCGAATTTCCTCACGCTTCGTGGTAACGAATCGCATTTTTTCCTAAAATGGCTGCTGTACATGTGAGGACATGGAGAAAGGAACTCTGACATGCATGCAGCCAATCAGCAGCCAGCCCTGTGATGTCACAGCCCTATAAATAGCCTCAGCCATCTTGGATTCTGCCATTTTCCAGTGTACTTAGTGCAGGGAGAGACATCTGCAGGCGCTAGGGACAGTGCTAGAAAAAACGTCATTGTGCGGAAAAAACGATTTACAAGTGCAGGGAGGAATCATTCCACAGCCCAGGGGCGTAGCTATAGGAGAAGCAGGGGAAGCGGCTGCTTTGGGGCCCTGACCCAATAGGGGCCCATCCAGAAGGAGGAGGACTAAAGGATTTGGTCAGGGCCCCCTCAACAGTATTACACAATGAAATGATATACAGTGACAGTATAGACAGTGTAGGAAACGGATGGAACAACTGCCGGGCCTTGTCTGAGAGAGCAATCTTTACTAGCCACAGGAATGGGGCGGCCTGAAAGGAAGGGGTTGTGAAAAAATTACTGGGGGAGGGGGGCCCCATTAAAAAATTTGCTGTGGGACCCAGTCATTTCTAGCTACACCACTGCCAGCATTTATGTAGAACAGGGTTCAGTAGGGGAGGTTACAGTCTGGGTAATAGGAACAATCCTATTACACCTTGCTGCACTGACTGCGGATTTAAATTGCCATTATACAGCTCTGTAATTCCAGCAAACCGTTCTTGTTATTGGGGTGCAAGTGCTGTTTGATACAGACATTAACAGGGTTTATTACAAGGAAATATTTCTATGTGTTATTTGCCCTTGTGCGGTTGTGTGGTGAAGTGAGAAAATTACAGACTTTTTTGGGGTGTTTTCATTTCCTTTTTATTTATTTATTTGATCTAACAGTATGTCAGACAGAAAAGTGCCAGGCCTTGCACAGAGGAGATGCAGAGGCCTAAATGTTTCTGACCCTCTCCATCTCCGTGCACCACAGGATGTACTCCTTCCCATCCATGATGACTGAGAACTCGTGATGTTTTCCCTGACAAAGAGACCAGGCTGGTAGTTATGGTTTGAATCTTGATGAACTTTGCGACTCTTCCGGGCTCCAAGCAATCTTGCAGCTTTGTCTTCTCATTGTCTGTAGCTACTAGAGCCCTGTTCATGCCAGGCAGGTTCCCCCAAAAGTATCTGGTTCGATGAACAGCCGATACCGCATTTGCATCAATCTTGACAGGATTCGGCTCCAGGTGTAAAGATTTTTTTTTTGGGGAATTCTTTCTCTAAAACGTGATTAAAATTAAAAGAAACTAAACTTAAATTCGCCAATATATTATCCCAATCTTCGAGGGAAATTTCCAGACAACCAATTTGCCAAGCCTTTTGTCCCGGAGAACGTGCATTATTAAATCGTGTTTTAAGCAAAACTTTATAAAGTTGAGAAATTTTTACCTTTTGTCCCATATTCCCTATAAATAAAAAGATGAAGCGGGGAGATCGAGAAAACGATTACACAGGGCATGGGGAGGAGGGGGTCAAACATGAGGACAGAGGAGGACACGGAGCAACATATATTCGATACTTCAAACTTCAAACCTGTAACCAGGTCCTAGCTGACACCGAAGATCAAAGGAGGGGGGTGGCAGGAAGCAGGGGAGACCGAAACATCAGAAGGAGGGCGACCGCCCCAACTGCGAGCGAGGCAGCAAGCAGACACCGCCAGACAAGGCAGACAAACGCAGGGGATCCACTGAGAGTCCGGTCCAGCAGAACGCAAAGGGCCCAGAGGTGGGGGCGTCCCGCAGTTCAGAAAGAGAGGCTCGTGTCTTGCATAGTGCGACGGGATAGAAAAGTTCGCAGGGAGTAGCGACGGAGCAAACCTATGTCATCACGTCTTCATCCCCTCTGACAAAGGGGCTTCATCATCAGGAGAAGAGGGTGGCAGCTTGCCCGTGGGGCAGTGGCGGAGCCAGCAAGTTGCTAGCATGACCGGGAGTCAGCAGGGTGACAGTAGTGGGAGGTCGGTAGCCAAACGTGCCCGGGGTATACCACCCACTTCGCAGGAACATGGTTATAAGGGAAAATATTAGCATTCTTAATACAGAATGCTTACTAAAATGTGGCTCGAGGGGTTAAACAATAAAAAAAATAATAACTCACCTCATCCTCTTGTTCGCGCAGTCGGCATCACCTTCTTTCTTCTTCTTTAAGGACCTGCAAAAGGACCTTTGATGACCTTTCTATCTTCATTCAGCAGGACATGCGCTGACGTCACCACGCTCACCACGTGGTGAGCGCGATTACGTCATAAAAGGTTCTTTTGCAGGTCGAGCGTCTCTTAGCACGTTCATCTCTTATATAGGGATTGATGGGGCTAAAGAGACGTTGTCCGACCAGTCACTGTCCTTGAATGCTTGTCATTACAGCCCTATCCGTGTTCTTGTATCTTGTGAACAAACTGGAATTTGCAACATAGTTGGAGACATTTTGCTCTGTTTTCTTGGACTTGTGACCTTTCACTACACTTCAGTTTTTTTCCTTTTTTTTCAGTTTGGCGAGACATAGTCCTATGTACAGACAAATGCCTTTTTAGAAATCTGCCTCCCTTATAATTGCACAGCTTCACTTCTCATCTGTACGCAGCACAAAGGTAAGAATGTGGCGGATTTCTAGGACAGTAGCCATGTTATAATGGAAAGCCATAATGGAATCCTTGAACCCACCCTTACTTTGATGTGCAAAACCTTTACGAAGCTATTCTCTGCTAAAGTGACACATGTCAGATTTCCAAAATCTGGCTTGGTCAATAAGGCCCAAACAGGCTTGGTCACTAAAGGGTTAATAGAACAGGTTCTGTAGACATCTATGTGGAATCAGTTGATGACGGTGTAAAAGGAGTGCGCTTCTTCTTGGCGCTAACATTGACCTGTAAGGCTGAGTTCATACTTGAGTTATTTGGTCAGTTTTGGCCCGTGACTGCCCAAATAAGTAAGGCGTGCAGTGATTTTAAGAGCGACACCTGTCATCTACATGTCATACTGACTCACATTATTATTTCACTACCACAGCAGACTCCCTATGTGTGTTACTGAAAGGCACAGTGTTCTACACGTCTATAAAGGCTCTCTGCAGCCAGGAAATATACATTTTTTAACGAGATTGGCCTAGAATAAATTCGGATCGAACCAAATTTTTTCAAAAATTTTAGAGAACCGGCGAATTGAATTTCTGAAAATTTCGCTCATCTCTACCGATAATGCATCCCCTGGGAATCAGCCAAAGCACAGTCTGGCAATAACATTTCCCAGTGTAAGTGATATATGTATCTTCCTTGGTTACATTATTTTGGTACAACCACATGGTCAGGTTTCTGCATGCAGTTTTGGAAGCCAAAAGCAGGAGTGAAATAAAAAATGAGCAGCCATATCTGTCCTTTATACTTTCTCTCCTTTTTTAGTCCACTCCTGATTTGACTTCCAAAACTGCATCAGGAAACCTGACCATGTGGCTGTACCCTTACTGCAGAAATCATTTTAGAAAAAAGGTCCAGAGTGTGAGGACCAAAAGTATGCGTAGAGATGATCGATTAAACACAAATTAAGATCATTATGAAGTTCCCAAAAGATTTTAATTTTGGAAAATCTTAAACTTTTGTGACTCATCCCACACAAATCGCTCAAAATGATAGACACCATTTTTAAAAAATCAGAAGACAGAGAAGAAGTCTGCCATCACAAAGGAATACTTTTTTAACCGTTTTTATTTTATTTAAAAATACGACAGTGCAACGTGTTATTAAGCAGGCTGTTTATTACTACTGCCTCCAGCATCAGACTGGCCCACCAGAGTACAATAGTATTTTCTGGTGGGCCCAGGATCTCATATCATAGTGGACCCTAAAGGTCCAGGAGAAAAAAACGCATTTGGAACTTCCTTTGGAGACAATCACTTGCCATCAGAATCTATGTATTTGAATCAAAAACTAATAGACTTTAGTGATAATACAGGGGTTTGGCCCCAAGAATAATTTCCTCTGGTGGGCCCAAAAGACCCCAGTCTGACCCTGACTAGTTCTTATTTATTTTGCTGTCACTTTGACACTACTAATGCTTTCTTGGCATTAAAGAGCTTGAAAGGGGTTGGATACAGTCCTAAGAGACCTCAGAATGTCATTCATGATTTTTAAGGGCAGCTGAGGATACTTTCGATTCAAACCTATACAAATCTGACTGCCGATTGTACCAAATTGGATTAAAAATTAATTTTAGGAAATTAATTAATCTCTTGTCACATATTTATTGGATTGCCTACATAATAAAATACCAGATTGCAAGTTCTTGTTCAGACAACAGAATGATGATATAAGCTGAATACATTGGAATTCAAATATCTTTAGTTATGGGTATACCTTAGATAATGGTCAGCTTTCCTCTCGGCGCCCCATACACATGGGTTCTCAATGGGAACAGGAGAGAAAGCCACTGCAGATACCTCTTGAAAACAAAAGGACTGTGTGTATAGAAATCCAACATGCCTGGCTCTTCTTTCTCCCAACATTTGCCATCAGGGCAGAGTTAGGACACTACCATACATACTAGATGTTTTGCAAGTCCAGCTGAAAGGGTGGGTTTGGCCAACATTCATCTATTGTGTTGGACTACTTTGAGTTCTCAGCTATTTCGCTCCTTGGTTAAGAAGTTGCATGATTGATCCTACCCATAAAGTTCCAAAATTTAGTCTATGCTTTAATATACTGCAGGTCACTGACCTACAGAATGCGGAAAGGAACCATTCTAAACTTTCCTTGTTAACACAGAAACATAGAAGCAGAAGAAGACTACATGGTCCATCTAGTATGCTTTTTTTCTTTTTTTAGCTCCAGCTGTTATCCACCACTTGGGGAATCACATGTGGTTGTTTGGAGGTATTTTTTCCTAAACAATTTATGAACTACTTTCTTCTTGCATTTTTTCCCTATAAAAACGGACATCTCAAAAAAAAAAAATGCACAAAACGTCAACTAATTAACAACAATGCCAGTAGCAAAAAAAAATTCTCTTTCACACGATCGTATGGCGGATCCATTTTTCCATTATTTTTTTTTCAGTAGTGTTTCTGTTCCATTTTTCCGTTCCATTTTTCTGTCTGGTTTCCGTTTTTTGCGGATCGCAAACGACAACGGAAGCATGACATATACAGTATACAGTAATTACATAGAAAAATTGGGCTGGGCATAACATTTTCAATAGATGGTCCCACAAAAACAGAACGGATACGGAAGACATACATTCCATATGCATTCTGTTTTTTTGCGGACCCATTGATTTGAATGGAGCCACGTAATGTGATTTGCGGGCAATAAAAGGACATGTTCTATCTTTCAAAGGAACGGAAATACGGAAATGGAATGCATACGGAGTACATTCAGTTTTTTTTGCGGAACCATTGAAATGAATGGTTCCATATATGGAACGCAAAAAATGGCCCGTAAACGGAAAAAAAAAACGATTGTGTGAAAGAGGCCTTAGCATGTTTTTGGGGTTTGAGAGAAACAATGAAAACCCACAAAAACACGGGGATAACATACAAACTCAATGAAGATGTTGTCCATGGTCAGATTCAAGCGTTGAACCCCAGTTTCAACTTCAGGTGGTTTTATACTTTTGTATATGTTTTAGACTTTTATAGTTTTGAGGACACTTCATCTGCAGCATTGAATGGAATGGAATATTTCCTATTTCCCAACATATACCTCCAATGCCTGCAGCAAACATTGGCCATTGGCCACACTGGTAAAAAAGTATACAATATGGTAGGTGTATTTTTTTTTACCATGGCCCAATGTATAAGAAAGTGCAGTCTGCTTTACATTCCTATATGGTAGAAAAAAGATATTCCGGCCCGTACCACTTCAGTGGAGGCCAACAAGACACTCTATTGGCCTCCTTCAGCTGAAGGGTGGCCTATGGCTTTCCTGGTGCATACACCAAAAACACTTGAGGAGATTTACCAAAACTGGTGCTAAAGCAAACTGGCTTAGTTCTCATAGCAACCAATCAGATTGATTATTTTATTTTCCAAAGGAGCTCTGACAAAATGAAAGGTGACATTTGATTGGTTGCTATGGGCAACTAAGCCAGTTTTCCTTTACATTAGCTTTGATAAATCTCCCCAGTAAAAAACTAATGTGAACAGACCCTTAAATGGGTTGTCCAGTTTCTTTCTGAAATTTGCACCCTAGGCTGGAATACCTATGAGAAAATACAAACTCACCTGCTTCCTGCCTCTCAGTTTTTGCTCCCTACCTGTCTTCACTGGTCCAACTTCCTCATGGACAGGGTCACATGCACTGCTGAACCCAATGAGAGACATGTAACGAAGTCACATGTAACCTATCAGTGATGTGCCACTTGAGGACACATCACCAGTGGCACGTGTGCCTCCTGTCTATGTGGAAATTGACAGACGATGACTGGAAGACCAGTGAACAGAGGCAGAAAGCCGGAGAGCCATAATGGAGATGCATGGACCAAGTGAGTATGGATTTCTCCACAGGTATGCCAGGCTTGTGTGCAATAAAAAAATATATAAAATCCTGTTCAATCTCTACAGCGGATTTACACTGAACAAAAATATAAACACAACACTTTCGGTTTTGCTCCCATTTTGCATTAGCTGAACTCAAAGATCTGAAACATTTTCTACATACACAAAAGACCCATTACTCTCAAATATTGTTCACAAATCTGTCTAAATCTGTGTTAGTGAGCACTTCTCCTTTACCGAGATAATCCATCCCACCTCACAGGTGTGGCATATCAAGGTGCGGATTAGACAGCATGAATATTGCACAGGTGTGCCTTAGACTGCCCACAATAAAAGGCCACTCTGAAATGTGCAGTTTGATCACACAGCACAATGCCACAGATGTCACAACATTTGAGGTAGCGTGCGATTGGCATGCTGACTGCTGGCAGACAGCATGTGGCGCGTCGTGTGGGTGAGCGGTTTGCTGACGTCAACGTTGTGGATCGAGTGGCCCATGGTCGCGGTGGGGTTATGGTATGGGCAGGTGTTTGTTATGGACAACGAACACAGGTGCATTTTATTGATGTCATTTTGAATGCACAGAGATATCGTGACGAGATCCTGAGGCCCATTGTTGTGCCATTCATCCATGACCATCACCTCATGTTGCAGCAGGATAATGCACGGCCCCATATTGCAAGGATCTGTACACAATTCCTGGAAGCTGAAAACATCCCAGTTCTTGCATGGCCAGCATACTGACCAAACAAGTCACCCATTGAGCATGTTTAGGATGCTCTGGATCGGCGTATACGACAGCGTGTTCCAGATCCTGCCAATATTCTGCAACTTCGCACAGCTTTTGAAGAGCAATGGACCAACATTCCAAAGGCCACTATCATCAACTTGATCAACTCTATGCGACGGAGATGTGTTGCACTGAGTGAGGCAAATGGTGGCCACACCAGATACTGACTGGTTTTCTTACCCTCCCCCCCTCCCCCAAAGTGAGGCAAAACTGTGCACATTTCAGAGTGGCCTTTCATTGTGGGCAGTCTAAGGCACACCTGTACAATATTCATGCTGTCGAATCAGCACCTTGATATGCCACACCTGTGAGGTGGGGTGGATTATCTCGGCAAAGGAGAAGAGCTCACTAACACAGATTTAGACAGATTTGTGAACAATATTTTAGAGTAATGGGTCTTTTGTGTATGTAGAAAATGTTTCAGATCTTTGAATTCAGCTCATGCAAAAATGGGAGCAAAACTGAAAGTGTTTTTGTTCAGTGTATTTTAAAACTGTCTAAAGGAAAACCTGTCTCTGTTGCCTATAGCAACCAATCACAGCACAGCTTTCATTTTTTAAGAGCACTGTCGAAAATGAAAGCTGTGCTGTGATTGGTTGCCATGGGCAACAGAGAGGTTTTCTTTTAGACGGCTTATTGTTTTTACATGTAGTATTTTATGACATATACTGGAGCCTTAAATAATGAGGCCGAACCTCATATTTTACTGACTAAAAAAAAAAAACACAATGGGGTGACAACACAAACTTGTACCTAACTTCAGTAGGAATTCATAAAAATAAAAAAAATTGATAATAAATGTTATTTTTAACAGAAAACAAAAAAAGGCATGGCAAGATAAAAACCTCATATCGTGATGACTAAAAAAAAACTCCTGGTTACACGGGCAATCACCACAATGGTGTTGACAACACAAATTTGTACCTAACTTCAGTAGGAATTAATTTAAAAAAATATCTGACAAATGATGGTTTTGAAAAAGGCACAATCAGATTTAAAAAAAGTAAATTAATAAAAAATTAATTAGACATGAAATAATAGTTTTAACAGGAAACAAAAAAGGCACAATATAAAAATCTGTTAAATTGTTAAAAATGTCATAGGCCTTAGAATCGTATTCATGGGTCTCTTTTATATAGTTGGCCTCCCGACAGTGTTGGCAGTAAATGAGGCCTCCATGTCAATGAGATGTTATCCCATTAGTTGGTTAAATAAAGAGATGATGGTTCCCATAGATAGCAAGCGTCTTGTCTCATGATAAGAAGCTTCTTGTCACCAGTCTCACAATCACCTGAGCAGTGATGGCCTAGTGTGATCGATGGAGCCTTATCAGTAGCGGCTACTGCCCATCCCCTTCCTGCCCGCAGCTATGGGCAGGTTGTCAGGACCCGATGCCTTTATTGTCACTCATCACATGGGACATTGCTGCGATTCATATCAGCAAGATGGACTGTCAGATGGCAGTGATGAATTTGCTGCTGATTAACTGGTTTATGGCCTGGAGGGGCTGGGAAATGACTGATCGGGGTGGCACATGGGGGCAATTATAATTAGCAAATATGATAATTAAAGATTTACAAAGATTTAAGGTGGCAGTGCACCTTCACATAGCTTCTCATAGAATATTATTGAAAATAATAGAGCTGTTCCCATCAAGGTACAGAAAAGAGCAGAGCCCAACGATGACTACAATGTTGGATTTCTGTCAGGGAGGCGGCATTTGACGGGACAAAATGGCGCAGCATGCTGACCGAAAACCTGTTCAGCAACAGCTATTTCTCCCAACACCCCATCCTCTATATGCTTGACTGAGCACACGTCTTCTCAAAGGGGAAAGAGGACACCTCTAGCAGTGGCTTATCTTCTTTGAGAACAAAAGGATGGGGCATGTTGAAACCCAGCTGCCCAATACTTCTTTTCCCTGACACCTGCCATTGAGGGGGAGCTAAGACACCTAATCCATTACATTAGATAATCTCCCAGTCCAGGTTCAGCCAACTTTTGTCTAATGTGTATGACCAACTTTAGACCCAATTAGACAAATTTTCTAATCTCCATTCATGATGAGGTCCATCATCCATCCATGACCTCAGTATAGGTCATCAGTATCTGATTGGTGGGGGTCCTACACCCAGCACTCGAACTGATCAGCTGTTTGAAGACGGTGCAACACCCCAGTGAGAACTACGGCCTCCTTACAACATACCAAACACAGTAGCATGCCTTGTATAGTGGCTGTGTTTGGTATTACAGCCCAGACCTATTCACTTGAATGGGACTGAGCTGTACATAGGCCATGTGACCGATAAATGTGATTTTACTGGTCTAGAAAGAGACCGCAGAATTCATCGGAGTGATGCAGCCTCTTCAAACAGCTGATTGGTGGGGTGCTGTGAGTAGTTGGACTCCCACCGAAACACATATTGATGACCTATAAATCGACATGTAGCTTTACATGCCCTTTAAATGGCTGGACCCTAACTGGTGTTGGAAATACCAATGGTGGTAGCTGTGCAGCTGCACTTAGGTCCAGTAGGTAAGGGCTGCTGTCATCTTAAAATTAGTTTTCTATTGTATATTAGACTAGAACTAATGCATTTTTTGGCTAACAATTATTAATGAGATATTGGATATCAATGGGTCTTCAGCTGCCTGTGTCCACCCTTGACCCTAACCAATAACACCTTTTGACAACTATCACTAAAATATAGTTCTGGTGTTTCGAAGGATTGACTTTGGTGTTGACTTAAACGTACCCATACCGATTAGGTAAATTTCAGTCCCACCGATTTTGGAAGGATCAGCTAATAATGTCCACGTGGGTCACCAGACTTTCCCTTGATGGTGGATGTCATGGTGAAAAGGGATTGGGCATGTTGGATTATGTGTCTGAAATTTCTTCGCTTAGGAGAAATGCTAATGTCTTAGGTGTCTGGTAGTGTCTTGGAGTGGCCATACACATTAGATGAATGTCAGCCAAACTACTGGTTTTTGAGGGACCATCCAACCATCTAATGTGTATGGAGGTGACCCAACTTTCCCCAAGTAGCAGATGACAGGAGGCAAGAAGGGTTGGGCATGTTGAACTTCATTTACTCTTTGAAGATAAGCTCTGCCTGACTCAGGACCCAACAACATTATCTGAGCATATGAAAACAGAAAATAGAACTTAATGTCCCAACAGAATGATTGTATCAACCCAAATATCCTTTGAAACACAACAGGTCCTGCCTTTCTGTATGTTCATTGATGTCAGATCTTCTGTCCATTGCATGCCCCTTGGGGTATAGATGCATGTCTCATTGGGGAAGATGTGGGGTGGAGACCGAGTCTTCACCAGCGGCAGCACTTATGCATAGTGCCTGCATTGAAGTGCAAAGTAGCATAAGGTCCCAATTTAGAGTCTTATTTCTATATAAACAGAACATTAAAGGAGCCCTAACTCTGGCTCATCTAATCTAAATAGGGAAAGTGGAATGCTCAATAATTCGGCAAGAAAATATACTCAGATTTACTCTTAAAAGGGTTGTCCTATCTTGGCTTTTCATGGCCGAGATGGGAATCACCAGCAGTAAGCGCCGGCCCAGGGTGGTCTGAGTTACGTCAGGTAGACAGACCAGGGTAAACTATTAAGAAGCTGCAGTGCTGGCATAAGTATCAAATCTGAGTATAGGCCCTCAATATGCTGAATCCAGAAAACCCCCTTAATGTGAAGATTCAGAATCCCATGGATGATGGTAGAGGGGCTGATGAGCACCTATTGATATCTTCTTGCACTTGGAGCCAGTTCTGCAGCTGAGGGGATGAGTGGAGATCCTTCTCCTTTCTATAAGTGCTTTCATTGGCTATACTTAGCACCTTGGATGTTCAGCCATATTCAGTATTACTCACATGGCCTGAGCGTCAACCTGGTTGTCATATTGGGCATCTAAACCCACAGAGGAGGCATTAGTTTGGAAAGTAAATGGAGACATTAAAGGGTTTATCCAAGATGGGATTAAGCTATGGTAAGCGCTGTTTCAGGGTGGTAGAGTTACGGAAACTGCCAAGCAGTCGGTGCTCTACTATTTGCATAACTACCATAGTGAATGAATGGAATAGTAGCAACACACGCTATGCTTTTTCTGTAACTCCCAAGTTCTGGGAACAGTGGAGCTTTCTGTGCTATGCTGTGTATGGAGCTCCCATTCACAGCAGAGTGCTCTCTGCTTAGCCGTTTCAGTAATTTCCCTTCCTGGACCAGACATTCCCATGTCAGTCATAAAAGACCAAGATGGGAGAACCCCTTTAATTTCTCCATTTGCTTTCCAAACTAGTTCCCCATCTGTGGGTTTTGATGCCCAATCTCTCAACCAGGTAAACGTTCAGGCCATGTGAGGAACAATATTGAATATGGTGAACATCTGAGGTGCTAAGTATTGCTCAAAAAGATTTATGCCATGTAAAGCACTCATAGAAAGGAGAAGGATCTACACCCATCCCCTCAGCTGCGGCATTGGCTCCAAGTGCAAAAAGATATCAACAGGTGCTCATCAGCCCCTCGATCATCATCCATGGACTTCTGAATACTAATATTAAGTGGGTTTTCTGGGATCAGTATATTGATGGTCTATCCGCAGGATTGGTCATCAATATCAAATCAGGGGTTTGAAGGTAAGGGGTCTTGGCACACCAGTGGTGAATTTTCTGGAGAGCCATAAATGAAGGAGCCTGTGGCTAACACCCCACTGGTAGCTGGAAAATAAAGGTGTCTATAAATTGTTCATGCGCAGTGCCCCTTCTATGTGGACCAAAATACCATGTGCTGTGGACTCAATGAGGCAGTACTATGGACGTCTGAAAACTGGACAGGAGAGAAGAGGTCAATGGAATTTCTAGGTATAAGAACAGAACGTGTTCATATTAAGAAACTTTTTTAAAAAGTCATTGGTGCATTTATTAACTAAAAGGTACAAAATGTAAAATTCAAGATGAATGAAGAGATCAGATGTGATTTACATTTCCCCTTCTCTTTTGCAATGGGTTCAGGCTGACTCCTTTCTTTTGTAAATGTCCCCTTTTGTCTTCTGTTATCGCTTTACATTCTGTAAAAGATAAATGAACAAAAAGAAAATTTTAAGACATTGAACATCCAAATAAAAGGTACATTGCAAATTGAGCTTCGCCCATTGATGCAACGATCACAAAAGTCTGAACTGCTCTGAGTGATCTCTGATACGTCTACTGATCTGCATCTATGGGTAATGATGGCATAAGAGGGGATATGAAATAAAATTGCCTTTAAAAAGGTTGTCCAAGAATTTTGATATTGATGATTTATCCTCTTGAGGGGTCATCAATATCTGATTGTTGGGAGTCCACCACCTGGCACCCCACCAATCAGCTGATAGAAGAAGCCATGGCACAAAACTGAGTTCTGTGGCCTCTTCCTAGTCGAGTTGCGTCACATCATTGGTCACATGGCTTGTTCAAGGAATGGGCCTTGGGTGCAATACCAAGCACAGCCGTTATACACTGCTTGGCGCTGTGCTTAGTTAGCTGTGAGGAGACTACAGTGCTCACTGGAGCTCTACAGCCTCTTCAAACATCTGATTGGTTGGAGTCGGACCTCAACTATCAGATATTGATGACCTATCATGAGGATAAGCCATCTCTAACCTAGAAAACCCCTTTAAATCATACTTTCATGACACAAAGTTAGGATTTCAATAGTAAATTTAATCGTCTAGCGTGCACCCAGTCAATTTAGGGGTGATTGGAACTTAAAGGATTATTCTTACATCTGACATGTCCACAGAAAATGCCCTAAACATCTGATAAGTGGAGTCTGACCTCTAGCACTGCTACCTATGAAAGGTACATGGGACGGTAAGCCCTGTTTGTCAGGTTAATACAGATGGCGGTGGAGCATGACATAGTCTATGACTGGAAATAGTCATGAAAACATTGAGCAAGGATAAGCAGAGGTGGCACCCCATCCGCTGTCTGTAAGATTTCTCCAATACAAATAGCCCTTTAAAATTCAAAAAAAATGTAACATGGCTTACATAGGTACAGTTTATGGTGCAATAAAAAATGTCTTTGAGTGGAAAACTCCCTTAAAGAGGTTCTCTGGAATTTTGATATTAATGGCCTATCCCCAAGATAGGTCATAAACATCTGACCAGTGGGGGTTCGACTCCCAGTACCCCCACAATGAGCTGTGCGAAGAGACCACGGCAGTCCTTGAGCACTTAGGCCTCTTCCTAGGCCAGTGACGTTACCATACATTGGTCATCTAGCCTAATCACAGCTCAGTCCTGTTCAAGTGCATGGGTTACAGCTGGAATACCAAGCATAGCCATTATACAATGTCTGGCGCTGTGCTTAGTAGGCTGCGAGGAGGCCACAGTGTTCCCCTCAACCCCAATGAGCACAGCAGCCTATTGAAACAGCTGATCAGAAGGTAGAGGGTGCTCAGAGTTGGACCCCCGCCAATATGATATTGATGACCTATCGTGAGATAGGCTATCAATATCAAAATCCCAGAAAATCCCTTTAAGAATGCCCCACTTACAACATACTGAAAATATGTTTGCTGCTATAGTTTTTTCCCAGTTTGACCAGTAGGTGTCACTCTCTAGTGCACTATAAATATTATACAGGGTGGGCCATTTATATGGATACACCTTAATAAAGTGGGAATGGTTGGTGATATTAACTTCCTGTTTGTGGCACATTAGTATATGTGAGGGGGAAACTTTTCAAGATGGGTGGTGACCATGGCGGCCATTTTGAATCCAACTTTTGTTTATCAATAGGAAGAGGGTCATGTGACACATCAAACTTATTGGGAATTTAACAAGAAAAACAATGAGGTGCTTGGTTTTAACGTAACTTTATTCTTTCATGAGTTATTTACAAGTTTCTGACCACTTATAAAGTGTGTTCAGTGTGCTGCCCATTGTGTTGGATTGTCAATGCAACCCTCTTCTCCCACTCTTCACACACTGATAGCAACACCGCAGGAGAAATGCTAGCACAGGCTTCCAGTATTCGTAGTTTCAGGTGCTGCACATCTCGTATCTTCACAGCATAGACAATTGCCTTCGGATGACCCCAAAGATAAAAGTCTAAGGGGGTCAGATCGGGAGACCTTGGGGGCCATTCAACTGGCCCACGACGACCAATCCACTTTCCAGGAAACTGTTCATCTAGGAATGCTCGGACCTGACACCCATAATGTGGTGGTGCACTATCTTGCTGGAAAAACTCAGGGAACGTGCCAGCTTCAGTGCATAAAGAGGGAAACACATCATCATGTAGCAAATTCGCATATCCAGTGGCCTTGAGGTTTCCATTGATGAAGAATGGCCCACTATCTTTGTATCCCATATACCACACCATACCATCAATTTTTTTGTTCCAACAGTCTTGGAGGGATCTATCCAATGTGGGTTAGTGTCAGACCAATAGTGGTGGTTTTGTTTGTTAACTTAACCATTCACATAAAAGTTTGCCTCATCACTGAACAAAATCTTCTGCGTAAACTGAGGGTCCTGTTCCAATTTTTGTTTTGCCCATTCTGCAAATTCAGTGCGCCGATCTGGGTCATCCTCGTTGAGATGCTGCAGTAGCTGGAGTTTGTAAGGGTGCCATTTGTGAGTAGCTAATATCCGCCGAAGGGATGTTCGACTAATGCCACTCTCCAGTGACATGCGGCGAGTGCTACGCTGTGGGCTCTTGCTGAATGAAGCTAGGACAGCCACTGATGTTTCTTCATTAGAGACAGATTTCATGGGTCCACATTTTGGCAAATTCAACACTGAACCATTTTCACGAAACTTAGCAAGCAGTTTGCTAACTGTAGCATGGGAGATGGGTGGTCTCGTAGGGTGTCTTGCATTGAAATCTGCTGCAATGACCCGGTTACTGCGTTCACCAGACATCAACACAATTTCTATCCGCTCCTCACGTGTTAACCTCGGCGACATGTCAATGGCTGTAAACAAAGAGAAACTTGTAAATAACTTATGAAAGAATAAAGTTACGTTAAAACCAAGCACACCATTGTTTTTCGTGTGAAATTCCCAATAAGTTTGATGTGTCACATGACCCTCTTCCTATTGAAAAAACAAAAGTTGGATTCAAAATGGCCAACTTCAAAATGGCCGCCATGGTCACCACCCATCTTGAAAAGTTTCCCCCCTCACATATACTAATGTGCCACAAACAGGAAGTTAATATCACCAACCATTCCCATTTTATTAAGGTGTATCTATATAAATGGCCCACCCTGTACAGTAGAAATGTATTACAGGGATATTCCCATCTTATTACATTGATGTCACTGGGATATGCTCTCACTGTATGATTGATGGGGGCGACCTCTGAGATCCTAACGGAACCTGAGATAGAAAGTCCTGCAGAGCTGGTTTAGCGCAGTGGCCTCTTATCTGCTTCTCAAGTGAATGGTGCCGGCTGCAGCTCCATGTACAGCGGGTTGTAGGAGCAAACACTAAATCAGAGGTGCAGCCCCTTCATTCTCAGGGTGTCCTCATCTTGTCTTGATAAAGGGCTGGATTTTGTAGCCCGAAACGCGTCACTATATGTCTTTTTTCCTGTGATTTTGGTGGATTTTATATAATGAGCCAATAAAGAACAAACTTTTTAGTCCATAAGAAGCTGGACTTCTTTCTATTGGATATCCTATAAGGCCCAGTTCTGGACTTTTTCCGTGCTTCGTGGATTAAAGGCAGAGGTGAGAGCTGCAGCCACTTTAACCATTGTCAGGGTGTCCTCTGCCCTACAGGTAGACCAAAATCGACAACAGCTATGAGTATGGATGAGCGAACTTCAGTCTTTGAAGTTCGAGTTTGGGTTGGGGTTTACGCTGAATTGCGTTATGGATTCCGTTGCCACGTTACATAATGCAATTCAAGGACAGATCCGTTATGCTGTCTATAGACTTCTATTATGATGGAATGCATAGCGGAATGCCTCTAAAGGCATTCCGTTATGCATTCCGTCTTTGAATTGCATTATGTTCCGTGGTAACGGAATCCATAACGCAATTCAGCGTAAACCCCAACCCAAACTCGAACTTCAAAGACTGAAGTTCGTTCATCCCTAGCTACGAGCTGTTGCGTACCACATGCCAGTCTTGATAAATCTCCACCTATCTATACTGGAGAAGAGAAGGCAGAAGTGATTCTAATTTGCTCTTGTCTTCTCCTTTTGGATTGCAGGAGCTAGATTGTTTCTGAAGAGACACCAAAAGACTCTGCTGGTGATTCGGGACAGGCACTGCCCACTGTCAGTAGATCAGCCGCAGCGGAATGCAGGGTGTTAGACCCCCAAAGATCTCACATTGATCTACACTGAGAATAGGCCATCAATATCAAAATCCTAGACAACCTCTTTAAGAAGTCAAAGGAACATTCCCATCTCAGATATTTATAGCATATCCACAGGTCCTCCCTATTGGAAGAAGGAGTTCACTTGATCTTCGTTTCACCAGGTAATCCACCACAAACTGACGTTCTCCTGATAGGTGGGGATCTGCCACCTAAAGCTTGAGAACCCCCTTTATAACTAGTGAGGGATGGTTGTTTAGTTAGGCTACTTTCACATCTCTGGCATTGTGATCCGGCTGCCAGTTCCGGCAGAGAATGGCAGGAATCGACTGGGCACAAACCGCAGCCTGCAGTGGCTTCTTTCCAGGCGTTTCTTAGCATTTTTTGCTGGATTGCGGCCAGATCTCCACCCGACCCATTGTAGTTAGTGGGGCCGGCGGGCATTCTGGTTGCTTCCAGCAGTACCAGAGCCGGTGAATTCCGTCCGGCTGTTCTCTGTCAAAACACCCTGCAGGAATTGCTGCTGAAAATGTGAAACTAGCCTTACCGTCTAGAGTAGATCATGTGCTACAGTGTCATGGTCTCTGTGTTGTACTCACTGGGGGATTCCTGAGGACGACTTATCAGGAAATCAGAGGCAGCACCTTTTTCTCTTAGGGAATTAGCAGTTCATTGAATCCCCTGCCCACTTCATGATAACATCTCCTGGGACCTGCTGCCTGCTCCATCAGCGACCACAACTAATTAGGACTCATCCATGGAGGTTGTCATATCTGATGACTCACATCATTCTGGACTGTATACATGTATTTATACTGTAAAACTCAATTTTTTTCCCTCATTGCACCGGAAACCTGACCTGTTATAGGTGCCGCTCTATTCGTTGCCATGTTATAGAGCAGGAGGAGCTGAGCAGATTGATATATAGCTTTGTGGAAAAAGATTCCGCATAGCTTGCAATTAATTCATTCAAAACTTCTATGCTTAGGAGTCCAGTGGGCGGTCCCATTGACAGCTATCTCTGTACAGTCATGCAGGGAAGGCTGTCAATCACAGACAGAACCGCCCACTGGACTCTTAAGCATAGATAGAGCCTGGAATAAATAAACACGAGTTATACTAAATCTTTCCTGCAAAACTGTGCATCAAACTGCTCAGATCCTTCTGCTCTAAACCATGATGCTCAAAATTTTTGACAGTTTTTCCTTTTCATTTTGGCAGTATTATACCATTGAAATAAAAAAATATATATATTGACCTTCTGTAGCAGTCAGCACAGAGAGATAAAACCCCTATATAGATAGGTAATCCATGGTCAGTTTACTATTGCTATGAGAAGAAGGTGTTATCTGAGGGTAATCCTCATGATAGTAATAGGTGTAGAATTGGGATGACAGTATGACTGCTGGGTTGTTCTCTGGATAGGCCTAGATTACGATGCCCCCAGAAGAGCGTTGCATTATTAGCTTAATATGTGAGGCACTAATTGAGTCACTCACGTCCCTGGGGTGTCACTAGTGTTGAGCGAATCGAAGTTAACGAAGTGGACTTCGATACGAATTTCAGGAGAAATTTGATTCGCTGCAAAGCCGAATTTCCTTGTGCTTCGTGGTAACCTCATCCATTTGAGCGCGAATAGGCTGCCGTGACCCTCTCGCTTAAAGATACCACGTGAAATCTCATACGCGGTGACATATGACGTCACCACAGCAGCCAACATGATGACGTCATCGCGTGCAGTGCGAGATTTTGTGCTGGATCTTCAAGCAAGAAGGCTGTGGCGGCTTTTTCGCCTTTTTTTTTTAAAGAGCAGCCCGTAAAATGCTTTAAAGGGGTTTTGCCACTTCGGTAAATAGCATTTATTAAGCAGAGAAATTTCCATGGCTGCGATTACCCTGCAGTCCAGCAGCATGGCCGTGCTTGTACACTATAGAAAAAAGTACCAGCCTACATGAGCTCTCACGGTCCCGGCCACCAGAGAGGCCGTCACTTTTCCTATATTGTGCAAGCACAACCACCATTGATGGATTGCAGGGTATTCGTAACCATGGGAACAAGCAGTGTATAATGTGATGGAAAAATGAATCCAGCCAGCAAAGGAAGCAATATGGACAATCACAATACATTAGTAAGTGTCTTGTATTAACTTTCTCTACATGATGAATGGATGCGGACAGCACACATATAACATTCGTGTGATGTCCAAATTTTTTTGAATGGGTCCCCATTTGATCTGTAGAAAATGCAAACCAAAAATACATTCGTGTGCATGAGGTCTATGTGTGTACAGTGTATACATATGTACTGTATATAGCTCTTAGTCACTGATAGTTGACCGGGGGCTGTCTTACTTAAGAAAATAGCATTATTCATGTAGAGAAAGTTAATACAAGGCACTTACTAATGTATTGTGATTGTCCATATTGCTTCCTTTCCATCACATTATACACTACTCGTTTCCATGGTTACAATCCCCCTGTAATCCAGCAGTAGTGGTCGTGCTTGCACACTATAAGAAAAAATCCCAGCCCCTCTGGTGGCCGGTACCGTGGGAGCTCACGTCGGCTGGTACTTTTTTCTGTAGTGTACAAGCACGACCACCACTGCAGGACTGCAGGATGGTCGTAACCATGGAAACTTTCTCTACATAATAAATGCTATTTGCTGAAATGGCAAAAACCCTTTAATATTGATCTCAGATGCCGCGATCAGCTATGAACGCGTCATCTGAGGGGTTCAAGGACAGGGAGCCGCTCAATCGCCACCCCCTGTCATTGCACCCACTACTAGCAAAAAAATGCACTTTGTGACGAAATAATTTGTTCCAAAGCAAATTGTTTTGTAAAATTCAGCAAATCAGCTGAATCGAATTTTTAGGAACCTTGCTCATCTCCAGGTGTAACAAGTACCCATGAGGCTCCACAATGTAACTTAGAATGGGGTTTTATGAAATTTTCGATGGCACCTTATATACATTTATCACTCACTGCACCCTATGTCTGAACTGGGCCCCTCTTAGTTGCTGGGCCCCATGTCTACCACCCTGGTACTTACGCCCATGCTCACCGTCCTCCTTCTGTGGCTGCAGTGATGGTCTGACTACGAAAGGGAGGCCGTCTAAATAGTGGTAGACGTTAAAGAGCCAGGACGGGAAGTAGACTGCATGGAGTGACCTCAAAAATTAAGAAATTAAGAAAAACATCTGTCAGTTTTTATTACAAAAATGCATAAAATACAAAAAAAAATATATATATATATATAAAAATGCATAGAATATACTGGCTTCTAATATTTGATACATTTTTTTATGATAGTGTCCCTTTAAAAAAAATTTTTTTAAGAAGTGTTAAGAATTTGATGACTCAAGTATTTACATTTTATGGTGATTTAGGGGAAACGAACTTTCATTACATAACGTTGTTATAAAGGGTTTCTTCTTTCAGCACTTAGGAGCAGGGACCAGTATCTATGGGTAGTGCAGTGGTCGTAGTCCCACCCGGGACCTGCGGCCTGAGGGGCCCCTATGTCTCTTAAAAAGACTGCATTATTATAAATAGACAAGTGCAAAATCCTTTTTTTTTTATCAAACACATAAACAAGAAAAAGTTGCGTAATTGCTGCAAAAACACAAATACATAGAAACAGTTTTGTGCCCTTCTTCAGCACTGCTACATCTCATTCATTGGAATATCATTCTTCTAATAGAATTGAACCGGTTCAGGTACGGGGTCGTTTTGATCTTCTAGATCTTCTTAGCTGTTTTTAGTATGTGTTAATTTAAGGACTATAATAGGCTAGTAGCATGAATTTTTAATTTTTAGCAGTTATATTCATATCATTTTTGCCTTTTTAGAATGTTTAGGTCTCTTTTTTGAGGGAAATTTTATGTGTATTTGTTATTTCGTTTATGATTTTATTACTTTATTTTATTTTTTATTTTATGGTCAGTCCCTCAAAGGTCACTATAGTTTCTCACTGTAGCTTGGTTTGCTGTAAATGGGAAATCTTCCCTGTTCCAGTCACAATTGTCACTGTTAAGGCTGTTCTGGGGTTAATTAGACCCGTATGTCTAGCGGGGGCTGACTGTGAACTTAAATTGGCCATGGGAACAAAAAAACTAAAAGTGGCCCTTATGTTGTAGAAAGGTTTAGGCCTCTTGCACACAACCGTGTGCGCCCCGTGGTCGTGCTGCGGCCCGCGTCGAACACCGTCCGTGGGGCAGCCGCAGCGGATCGCCACCCATTCACTTTAATGGGTCCGCGATCCAGCCGTTCCGCAAAAAGATAGGACATGTTCTATCTTTTTGCGGAACGGAAGTACGGGACGAAACCCCAGGGAAGCACTCCAAACGGCGCCTGTGTATTGCGGATCTGCAAATCAATTCTGCAATACGGCTATGGAGCGCACACGTTCGTGTGAAAGAGGCCCTAAATTGACAGAAGGCGGGGACAGCAATACCTTAGTGCAGCACAAAATACCGCCCCAGCAAAACCAAATACCACAGTGCACAAAACATTGCCGCCTCAACTGTATCACTGTCCTGAGGATGGCAATACAGTTCAATTCAGAAGGGCATCTGCGGCTGCCAGCCAGGTGTCTAAGTACCTGATACTCTAGCATTAAGGCCCCTTGCAGACGAGCGTGTCCGGATAAGGTCCGGATGCGTTGCGGCAAACCCGCGCGGGAAAGTACCCAATTGTAGTCAGTTTTGACTGCGATTGCGTTCCGTTGTTCAGTTTTTATCACGCGGGTGCAATGCATTTTGCACGCGCGTAATAAAAAACTGAATGTGGTATCCAGACCCGAACTTCTTCACAGAAGTTAAGGTTTGGGTTAGTTGTAGTGTAGATTGTATTATTTCCCCTTATAGCATGGTTATAAGGGAAAATAATAGCATTCTGAATACAGAATGCATAGTACAATAGGGCTGGAGGGGTTAAAAAAAAAATAATAATAATAATTTAACTCACCTTAATCCACTTGTTCGCGCAGCCGGCATCTCTTCTGTCTTCTTCTTTGAGGAATAAAACCTTTGATGACGTCACTGCGCTCATCACATGGTCCATCACATGATCTATCACCATGGTGATGGATCATGTGACGGACCATGTGATGTGCGTAGTGACGTCACCACAGGTCCTTTTCCTGTGCACAGCAAAGAAGAAGACAGAAGAGATGCCGGCTGCGCGAGCAAGTGGATTAAGGTGAGTTAAATTTTTTTAAAAAATTTTTTAACCCCTCCAGCCCTATTTTACTATGCATTCTGTATTCAGAATGCTATTATTTTCCCTTATAACCATGTTATAAGGGGAAATAATAATAATCGGGTCTCCATCCCGATCGTCTCCTAGCAACCGTGCGTGAAAATCGCACCGCATCCGCACTTGCTTGCGGATGCTTGCGATTTTCACGCAGCCCCATTCACTTCTATGGGGCCTACGTTGCGTATATATAGAATGCTGCGATTTTCACGCAACGCACAAGTGATGCGTGAAAATCACCGCTCATGTGCACAGCCCCATAGAAATGAATGGGTCGGTATTCAGTGCGGGTGCAATGCGTTCACCTCACGCATTGCACCCGCGCGGAAATCTCGCCCGTGTGAAAGGGGCCTAATTATTGCTGAGAGCATCAGCTTGTTATGTACCCGGCCAGCAGGGGGCAGCCCCCTGGGCATCAGCCCATAAGAAGATTTCTATGGCCAGTCCACCCCTGGTGACTAGTCATGTAACTGCCAGAACCAAAAAAAGGCAGTGGCATAGCACTCATTGGAAGAACTATCTTCACGTGAGGGTGCCCGATAGTCTATGACTGCAAGATACCTGATATTTAGCTACCTAATTACTTGGGCAGCCATCTGACACCCCTGCAGTTTATATACAATAGCACAGGCTTCAAAGGGGTTTTCTGAGACTTTTATACTGATGACCTATCCAGGTGACGGTGGGGGTTCGACCCCAACAATCAGCTGTTTGAGAAGGCACCAGCACTCCTGTAATCACAGGATTGCATCTCAGCCCCACTCACTTCAATGGGACTGAGCTGCATCTAGGTCATGTGTAGTGTCCCACTAGGTAAATGTGGGCACTACACAAGGGTCAATTGGGCCACGTTGTTCTCCACCTCCTGTGGAACAGTGGCAGTGTATTTTACCTCACATTTTAATGTGTATTACTATGCTTTTATGTGCATATTTTCTCTGTTATCTGTGTATCAGGCCTGTTAGGGTGTAGTTCCTCCTCCTAGACAGTAGAGGGAGCTAGGGAACCCCTAATATATATAGTCAGGTCCTGTTCAGGGAAAGAGGTCTGTGTGTAGAGTCAGAAGCAAGAAGACACTTTAGCCAGAGGGGAGCTTAGGTGCAGGCTCTGACATGCAGCTAGACAGCCCAGGGGAAGAGTTACCTCCTGAAGAAACCTGCAGTTCCTACAAAGTACAGTACAGAGCAGAGCTAGTATTCCAGCCAGACAAGAGAGCTGAAGGGCAGAAGAGTCTATTCTAATGCAAGGATATAAATACCGGGTGGGCCATTTATATGGATGCACCTTAATAAAATGGGAATGGTTGGTGATATTAACTTCCTGTTTGTGGCACATTAGTATATGTGAGGGGGGAAACTTTTCAAGATGGGTGGTGACCATGGTGGCCATTTTGAAGTCGGCCATTTTGAATCCAACTTTTGTTTTTTCAATTGGTTTTAACGTAACTTTATTCTTTCATGAGTTATTTACAAGTTTCTGACCACTTACAAAATGTGTTCAATGTGCTGCCCATTGTGTTGGATTGTCAATGCAACCCTCTTCTCCCACTCTTCACACACTGATAGCAACACCGCAGGAGAAATGCTAGTACAGGCTTCCAGTATCCCTAGTTTCAGGTGCTGCACATCTTGTATCTTCACAGCATAGACGATTGCCTTCAGATGATACGAGATGTGCAGCACCTGAAACTAGGGATACTGGAAGCCTGTGCTAGCATTTCTCCTGCGGTGTTGCTATATGCATTGACAATCCAACACAATGGGCAGCACATTGAACACATTTTATAAGTGGTCAGAAACTTGTAAATAACTCATGAAAGAATAAAGTTACGTTAAAACCAAGCACACCATTGTTTTTCTTGTGAAATTCTCAATAAGTTTAATGTGTCACATGACCCTCTTCCTATTGAAAAAACAAAAGTTGGATTCAAAATGGCCGACTTCAAAATGGCCGCCATGGTCACCACCCATCTTGAAAAGTTTCCCCCCTCACATATACTAATGTGCGACAAACAGGAAGTTAATATCACCAACCATTCCCATTTTATTAAGGTGTATCCATATAAATGGCCCACCCTGTATATACCTGAGGAAGTTTCTTTACCAAGGATAAAGCCATCAATAGGGCATACGGGCCTTGGGATTAAGACAGACAGGATTTCTGAGGAAGAGTGCAGCCTGATCTGTGAGTGTGTTTAACCCTCTGAGTATCTTGCAAGAACATTGTGCCTGCCATTATTTATATAAGCCTGCCTGTTACAATCTTCTGTTATATGGAACTGAACCTAAAGAACTGTAAATAGTTAATTGCTTCAGTAAACAAAAGTTTTGGTTCACTGCAAACTGTGTACCTCACTTATTACTGCTATCAATCGGTGTGCCCCCGTTACCGGCACTGGCATCACGAACTTAAAGGGATCTTGCCACCGGCACATTAAACCTGCAACACCCAGGGCACCTCACCTACCACCGGCCTGGTCCCTATACATTGAGAGTGCCCCAGAGGACTTCTGTGCCAGCCTCTCCATCACTGCTGTACGCCTGCCCAGGGTTTCCCTACAAACTGTGAGTAACCAAGAGCAACCCTCGATTGCCTAGTAGCCGTGACCTCACCCACCATCGCAATACCCTGCAGGGCTGCGTACTGCACATGTGACCAATGAATGTGACATTACTGGCCTAGGCTAATCTGTGAGAATGTCACGGGTTTTGAAACACACCAATCAGATACTGATGACCCTATCCAGAGGATAGGTCATCAGCATAAAAGTCTCGGAAAACCCCTTTAAGCTGTTTTCTTTAATGGGGCTGAATTGCAATACCAGCTATGGACCAGAGAGGCGCTGTTTCTGGGGGGAAAAAAGACTATCCCTTGATGTTGCCCACACACTTACATCTGACAATAGCCTGAAATGACTGATTCCATCAGAAGCTGGGTAATGACGGATAATCTGAGCCAGCTCCATGGACATCTTTGGGTCATTGTAAAGGTAATCTGGCCCTTGTGGCAATTTATTCTATGGTATAGGAAGAGGATTAATTGGCTGTTCTTTATTAAGCACAGTCTATACCGCTGAAAATAAACCGTAAAAGACAAGATCTGACATACCATAGGGGCAGCTGTTATAGGGGCCCATTAGATGAGGGGCCCAGTGTAGACTGGTCTTACCCCCATTTACCATATACTATGTGAGCCAGCATAGGGATCACTGCCTTCCCAGCCATAGCCACATTACAGTGAGTGAGAAGTAACTATTCTTTCCTGTACTAATGTACGGCCATACAGTATACAGTCCTAAGTAAGACTTGATAATGCTGAAACTGTGTATTTAGAGGGTAAGATAAACTATACTGCCACTCAAGGATAATTAGTCAAGGAAATTTCCAAGAACAAATACTTAGCATTAATTATCATTCCCCATTTCAAAGAGGAGGGGTCTTCCCTTGCTATAGAGTATCTGCCTGTAGTTCCAAGATTTACCCGTAGATGGCTCTATATACTCAGCTAGACATTACTAGTAGAAATCTACCAGTCTGATCTGATCCTTATAATAATGCATGTGATTCTTATAACCCTGTGTAGTTTATAATAATCCAGTAAATATGGTTAATGTCACAGATGACCACACATGATCTGATCCTAAAGCCCAGCCTGATAAGATGGACAATATCCTCCCCTTTTATTATTTGGCCACCAGTGTTTAGAGCTCTATTTCTGGCCACCTGTCCGTTTGGTTACTGACCCCTGGACAAAGAGACACGTACACTTAACTCATCATTCTCAAGACCTCATGAGGCTACTCTAAGAGGCTAGTAACCTGACCTAATCACATCCTAGTGTAGCCAGTTATCCAGCATTTCATAATATGATCATTAGATGAGTGGTCACTTTAAGAGAGGGGCGGAGTGGGAACTTAAAGTGGCCCTGGAAAAAATACTAAAAGTGGCCCTGTTTTGAAGTCAAGTCCAAATTGATGGAAGGCAGGGCCATATTGTGGCACATTATACCACCCCAACAGAGCCAAATACCACTGTCTATCACAAAATACTCACAAAAATTTCCCTGTAAGGTCTATGGCCAATCCGCCCCTGCTTTAAGATAATCCTAGTTCGTATAGATTTTATAATGAGGTCCCCAGTCACTGGGGAGGAGTAGAAGGAGCAGCTTCCACCCTTGATGTATAACATGTGGGGAGCGGGGAGTAATGGAGAGGATGGGAGTAGTGGCGGTGGCAATGAGGGTGATTGTAGTCCTCATGGCTAACCCTCCTCCAGAGCTCTCCAAAGCTCCACTCCACATGCAGTGCAAAGACGAGTGCAACCCTTCTTCCCAGGACTTTGAGATCTCATTCCTGGTGGCGGCTGGTGTGCCCTTGATGTTAAAAGGATTATCTGACTCTTTGTAACTGATTCTCTGGTCACAAGGCCTAGGCCCAGCTCAACCCGATTCAAGTAAATAGGGTTGAACTGCGCCTAGACCGTGTGACCAATGGTCGTTACATCAGTGGCCTAGGATAAGCAGCGAGAAGAGAACAACACTCACATGAGGCCAAGGGCCTTCTCAAACAGCTGAACAAGGGGATCCTGGTTGTCAGACCTCCACCAATCAGAGATGGGTCATCAGTTACAAAGAGTCGGATAACCCCTTTATATGAGCAGTGGGGGCAATTCCTCTCAATGTTTCCCTGCAGTTCCCAACTGTAGGGTGCAATCCTAGATTGGCTGGAAAGTCCATCTCACTAGTGTGGCAGGCGCCACAAGCAATTAATGGGGTTGGCCCATTTCATATATGCCACCAGTGTCTGATAGGTGCGGTTCCCATTTCTGTGACCCACACCTATCCCTAAAACGGAGCCTGCAAATTGAAGGAGAGCAGACCGCGCGTGTATGTCCTCCATCCATTCATTTCTATGGAAGTGGCAAAAATAGTCAAGCAGTGATATGCCACCAATGTATGAGATGCGCCAACCCCTTTAACCCTGACCACAGACAGTAAAGCCTAAAGCTGTATGCAAGCGTTACCTTTACTGTCTCAGTCCAAGTACAGCCCTTATGGTCCTCAACCTTCTGCAGAAATTCAACTTTTCTTTCTCTCAGAGGTTAATCCTTAGCAGAGTTTCTTTTCTGGCAGTTTTCACTCTCAGGCATGGTGTTTTCCTGGAGATGGCTTCTGTCTAGGCTTACTTGGCGGCAGCACACCCCAAACAGATATTCACTTTAGCTCACGTTCCAGAAGACTATCTAACCAAAGGAAATGGGACCAGGCAATTATTACTAAGAACTACCAGTTAACTATTTCCTACCAATATTCAGCATTTTGGAATACACAGTGCATAGCAAAGTCAGAGTAACACTGACTGTGCATAAATAACATTTCAGTAAACATCCTAACTTGATCAATGAATCATTTGATAACTTTGGCAGTGAATCAGAGCAGTAACCATTTAGCGGTGAATAAGTGGGTCACTGCACCTGGCTGTCCTATGTCCTTTCAATTGAATGGGGACCACATAATGCCACCTTTCTCCCATAAAGTGCAGCTTCCCAAAAACAGGTGATCGCTGATAGGTGTTCGATTAGAGAGAATATACTGACATAAAAATGAAAAAACCCTTAAAATTTTCACTTGTCCCCTTGCCCCACCCCTGTGCCCACTCTAAAGGGCATTGCAGTTGGTCAGCCACAATTAGTTTGATGGAAGAGTGCAACTAATACTAAAATACTGGAAAAGGATACAGGGTTACCATACTTACCAACACTGTCTTTGGCAAATTGGGGACAAATAGACCCTGTCCCAGGGATGCCCCCAAATGTGGCAGGACAACTCATTTATGGGTGGGACTTACATCAGCACTGATTATTTTTAGCCCCGCGACAGCATGAATTTTCAGGGACTGTCTCTGAAAATTAGGGACAGTCTGTGCAGACCTGGGACTGTTGGCAACTATGGGGTACAGCTATACAGGTACAGAGGTAGCAGTCATCTCCATGCCCTTGCGTCTCACGGGGGCCCCTCTACCACATAAGGAGACTCCTCTATGTATCCCCCATAGTATGTCACCTCCTCTATGTATCCCCCTATAGTATGTCACCTCCTCTATGTATCCCCCTATAGTATGTCACCTCCTCTATGTATCCCCCTATAGTATGTCACCTCCTCTATGTATCCCCCTATAGTATGTCACCTCCTCTATGTATCCCCCTATAGTATGTCACCTCCTCTATGTATCCCCCTATAGTATGTCACCTCCTCTATGTATCCCCCTATAGTATGTCACCTCCTCTATGTATCCTCCTATAGTATGTCACCTCCTCTATGTATCCTCCTATAGTATGTCACCTCCTCTATGTATCCTCCTATAGTATGTCACCTCCTCTATGTATCCCCCTATAGTATGTCACCTCCTCTATGTATCCTCCTATAGTACGTCACCTCCTCTATGTATCCTCCTATAGTATGTCACCTCCTCTATGTATCCCCCTATAGTATGTCACCTTCTCTATGTATCCTCCTATAGTATGTCACCTCCTCTATGTATCCCCCTATAGTATGTCACCTCCTCTATGTATCCCCCGTATAGTATGTCACCTCTTCTATGTATCCTCCTATTGTATGTCACCTCCTCTATGTATCCTCCTATAGTATGTCACCTCCTCTATGTATCCCCCTATAGTATGTCACCTCCTCTATGTATCCCCCTATAGTATGTCACCTCCTCTATGTATCCTCCTGTAGTATGTCACCTCCTCTATGTATCCTCCTATAGTATGTCACCTCCTCTATGTGTCCTCCTATAGTATGTCACCTCCTCTATGTATCCCCCTATAGTATGTATCCTCCTATAGTATGTCACCTCCTCTATGTGTCCTCCTATAGTATGTCACCTCCTCTATGTATCCTCCTATAGTATGTCACCTCCTCTATGTGTCCTCCTATAGTATGTCACCTCCTCTATGTATCCTCCTATAGTATGTCACCTCCTCTATGTATCCTCCTATAGTATGTCACCTCCTCTATGTGTCCTCCTATAGTATGTCACCTCCTCTATGTATCCTCCTATAGTATGTCACCTCCTCTATGTGTCCTCCTATAGTATGTCACCTCCTCTATGTATCCTCCTATAGTATGTCACCTCCTCTATGTATCCTCCTATAGTACGTCACCTCCTCTATGTATCCTCCTATAGTATGTCACCTCCTCTATGTATCCCCCTATAGTATGTCACCTCCTCTATGTATCCCCCTATAGTACGTCACCTCCTCTATGTATCCTCCTATAGTATGTCACCTCCTCTATGTGTCCTCCTATAGTATGTCACCTCCTCTATGTATCCCCCTATAGTATGTCACCTCCTCTATGTATCCCCCTATAGTATGTCACCTCCTCTATGTGTCCTCCTATAGTATGTCACCTCCTCTATGTATCCCCCTATAGTATGTCACCTCCTCTATGTATCCCCCTATAGTATGTCACCTCCTCTATGTATCCCCCTATAGTATGTCACCTCCTCTATGTATCCTCCTATAGTATGTCACCTCCTCTATGTATCCCCCTATAGTATGTCACCTCCTCTATGTATCCTCCTATAGTATGTCACCTCCTCTATGTATCCCCCTATAGTGCGTCACCTCCTCTATGTATCCTCCTATAGTATGTCACCTCCTCTATGTGTCCTCCTATAGTATGTCACCTCCTCTATGTATCCTCCTATAACATATCACCACTCCTGTGTATCCTTTTGTATAATGTCTCTTCTTCGTATCCTATCTATCCAATTTTGTATTATAAGACCTTTCTATTACACCCATATGATACTGTACAAATATAGTACTTGTAGTGATGCCAGTACTTTGGGTTATGAGACATGTGTCTTTAGCAGTGGTCATCAATATGAGATTGTGGGGGTTCGACTCCCAGGACCCATACCAATCAGCTTTCTGAGGAGGCCACTGCATCCTCACAGCTTATCAAGCACAGCACCATGCATTGTATAGTGGCTGTGTTTGGTATTGCAGCTAGGCCCCATTCACTTGAATGGGACTGATCTGCGCCCAGGCCATCCTACAGATAAATGTGACATCACAGGGTCTAGGAAGAGGCCTAAGCGCTTCCTACAGCTGATCGGCAGGAGTGTCGGGAGTTGGACCCCCATTGATCTCATATTGCTGACCTATCCTGTGCATAGGTTATGAATATGTAAATCCCGGAGAACATCTTTAAGAAAAATTTACTGCGTGGCACATTGTGCGCAACTAGTTTTCCACCTCCTTCCCTGGTTTAAAATCCTGGATCCACCTCTGACACAACTGGTAACATCCAGTCATCAATTTATTCGTAAATTTCTAGAGGGGATAACAGAGGAGCGGCACAGTGCGGAGGTATAAGAGAAGATGATTCAGAGTTGTTATTGACCAAAACAGACAAGTCAGGACAAGTGGCAGGTCCTCCTGAAAGAAGAACTCTAGTCATGATATAATAGTATATATTATATAAGCTGATTGACTAACTGTAGAACGAATATGCATAATCATTATTTTTGTTGTGTCGCATGATGCACCATCTATCTCATATCTATCTATTATCCATCTATCTATTTATCTTTCTCTTATCTATATATCTATCTATTATCTATCTATCTATCTATCCTTCTATATCTATCCTTCTATATCTATCTACTATCTATCTATCTATCTATCTATCTATCTATCTATCTATCTATCTATTATCCATCTATCTATCTATCCCATATCTATCTATCTATCTATCTATCTATCTATTATCTATTATCTATCTATCTATCTATCTATCTATCTATCTATCCCATATCTATCTCTTATCTATCTATCTATCTATCTATCTATCTATCTATCTATCTATCTATCTATCCCATATCTATCTATTATCTATCTATCTCTTATCTATCTATGTATCTATCTATCTATCTATCTATCTATCTATCTCTTATCTATCTATGTATCTATCTATCTATTATCCATCTATCTATCTATCTATTATCTATTATCTATCATCTATCTATCTATCTATTATCTATCTATCTATCTATCTATTATCTATCTATCTATCATCTATCTATCATCTATCTATCTATTATCTATCTATCTATCTATCTATCTATCTATCTATCCCATATCTATCTATGTATCTATCTATCTATCTATCTATCTATCTATCTATCTATCTATCTCTTATCTATCTATTATCTATCTATCTATTATCTATCTATCTCCTATGTATCTATCTATTATCTATCTCATATCTATCTATTATCTATCTATCTAGTATCTATCTATCTATCTATCTATCTATCTATCTATCTATCTATCTATCTATCCCATATCTATCTATTATCTATCTATCTATCTCTTATCTATCTATGTATCTATCTATCTATCTATTATCTATCTATCTATTATCTATCTATTATCTATCTATCTATTATCTATTATCTATCTATCTATCTATATATCTATCTATCTATCTATTATCTATCTATCTATATATCTATCTATCTATCCACTTCTAGCCTTAAGCAGGTGGCTCATATTGCAATCAATTCATTTATATTTCCCCAGCTTCCTAGGTTCATGTAATATTTATAACTAAGCTTAGTATACTATTTATATAACCAACAGAAACTGTCGTTTCCACAAATGCCCTCATGTAATATTCATAAAATCCGTTGATTCAAACTTATGTTGCAAGGAACCAAAAATGTAGAAAAAAGTCACAAAGTGACAACTCATCCACTTCATTAAATAAACATTACTTCTCTCCTAATAGGAGGCTAAACAGATATAAAGTATTTGGTGGTATCTCTTTCCTGCATTACTATTACGTACGAAAATACTTTTGTAGTGGCCACAATGACGTACAGAAAAGTTTCTCTTTTCTTCCTATACTGGGCCTTCTATGTAATCGAGACATTTTTATTTTAAAAGAAAAAAA
Source organism: Bufo bufo (assembly GCF_905171765.1). NCBI lineage: Eukaryota > Metazoa > Chordata > Amphibia > Anura > Bufonidae > Bufo > Bufo bufo. The sequence goes on along the minus strand of NC_053390.1, from coordinate 795,081,330 downwards.
AACTTAAAAAGTAAAAAAAAAAAATTTGAAAATGTTTCACTATCCAATCGATGACTGGCAGAGAGAATGAAACTAACTAGCCGTTTCCAGCCGTGCAGTGTATATTAATGACATATTGTTTATTTCTTTCAATAGATTTTTGTGATATACGGTATAATTACACAACGCAACAGAAAAAAAACTTTTTGTCTGCTACTGGGCAAAAAACATTTGTCCTATACTAAATCGAGTGTGCGGATTACAAATCCGAAGTCAGAATTGTTGTAACACGTCACGAAATTTTGCTATGCATAAGTATGCCTAAATGAATTAAGCACTTGGAAAGCATTGAATCATTTTGAACAGAACGAGTTTCACTCCAACAATTACCTGATCTACATCAGTTTGCGTAGTAAACAGTGTATGAAAATGTATGAAAATGTAATGGAATAGCAAAATTTTAAAAAGTCTTGTTTTTCAGTTTAGAAATCTCACTTGAGGAAGGCCCAGTACTGTTAAAAGTGCTTCAGGCATCTGCTTTTGCTTTTTCAGGCAAAAACCGGCACAAGTCCCCCATCATGTTGGGATTCCAGCGGCCTTGATACCTGTTCTCCATTGTAGAAATTTCTTTATGGAACCGCTCTTCATGTTCGTCACTTACGTGTCCAAATTGGGCGGGAAAAAGTCAAGATGGGAATGTAAGAAATGCACTTTCAATGACATTCGGCAGCCAAGTTGTTCATATGCTGTAAACATGTTGTCTACTAATTCAGCATAGTCTGCAGCTCGTCTGTTCCCAAGGAAGTTCTGCACCACGAGCACAAATGCATCCCAAGCTGCAAGACGCACTTGCTTTGTCAGATTCTTGCGCTGATCATAAGTAGTGTATTTGCCACATATGTAGCAGAAATTGTCTGGATCGTTAACACATTTGCGTTTATCCATCTTAAGTTTCAAAACTGATAGCACTATAACAGATCACTTTATCAAAATCTGTCCAGCTTGCCTTATATACTTACTGCTGACATCAGCCTGAGTGCGTCCGAACAGGTCTGGACATGTCCATTGGAATATCTCCAATATAATGCATTAAAATTATAACTAAATAGGCTTTGCATGTATAACTTAACCCTTTAAGGGACCCCCGCCCCCTACATGTACGGCGGAAGTACGGTCCCCAAACATGGCGCCCGCTCGCACATGCAGTGGGCGCCATAGCCGCCAGGTTTCTGCTATTTTAAATAGCAGAGACCCGTGGCACATGTTTGCGATCAGCCATAAGGCTGATCGCCTACATTTTCCCTTTCAGATGCCGTGGTCAAATGTGACCACGGCATCGTGCGAAAATGTCCATGCTATTAAAATATAACAATAATAATGGCATACAGCAAATGGCGTAACGGGAGAAAAAGTAAAAACAGCCAATTTGCCATTTTTTGTCATTTCAACTACCCAATAATTTTTTATAATAAGTGATCAAAAAGTCGCACACGCTTCAAATTGTTATCATTGAAAAGAACAGATCGTCCCGCAAACAAATGAGCCCTCACACAGCCCCGGACACATAACTACAAAAAAGTTATAGGGGTCAGAATATGGTTATAAAAAAAAGGTTTGAATTTCTTTTCAGTATTAAAACACAGAAAAATTATACAAGTGTGATATTGCTGTAATTGTACTGACCTGGAGAATGAAGATAACAGGACAATTTTACCGCATAGTGTACAGTGTAAAAAATAAATAAATGAAAATTTCCCAATTCTACCCCATTTGGAATTTTTTCCCTGCTTCCTACTGCATGGTATGCAACCGTAAATGGTGCCATTGGAAAGTACAACTTGTCCCACAAAAAATAAGCCCTCATAAGGCTATGTGAATGTAAAAAAAAAAATATTAGGACTATGGGAAGGCGGGGAGTGAAAAAGGAAATCGCAAAAATTTTAAATCCTAGGGTCCTTAAGGGGTTAAAATCTAGACGTGTCAGGCAAATTCCGAGTTCATATTTGGAATCAACGCGCTCATTTTAGTATAAATCACATGTTTTTCTTTCAGTAGCAAAACCATTGTTGTGCGGTGTTATTATTATTATTATTAGGGTCGATTCAGACAACTGTAAGTGATTTGCAATCCGCAAAAAACACAGATTCCACAATTTGCGGAATGCACCCGGCCAGATCTATATAGAAATACCTAGATTGTGGACAAGACTAGGACATGCTCTTTATTTTTTGCGGGGCCATTGAAATGAATAGGGATGTAGACCCAGAAATACAGTCGTCTGAATGGACTATTTGTTGGAAAATTTCATAAAAATGTAAAGCATTTCTATCTATCTATCTATCTATCTATCTATCTATCTATCTATTATCTATCTATTATCTATTATCTATCTATCTTTCTATCTATTATCTCTCTATCTATTATCTATTATCTATCATCTATCTATCTATTACCTATCTCTCTATCCATCTATCTATCTATTATCTATCTATCTATCTATCTATCCATCTATCTATCTATTATCTATCTATATCTATCTATTATCTATCTATTATCTATCTATCTATCTATCTATCTATCTATCATGTATCTATATATCTCCTATCTATCTATCTATCTATTATCTATTATCTATCTATCTATCTATTATCTATCTATTATCTATCTATTATCTATCTATCTATTATCTATCTATCTATCTATCTATCCAATATCTATCATCTATCTATCTATCTATCTATCTATCTATCTATCTATCTATCTATCTATCTATCTATCTATCTATATCTTTTATCTAATCTATCTTTCTCTCTATCTCATATCTATCTATTTATCATCTATCTATCTATCTATATCTATCAACTATCTATCTATGTACAGTATCTATCTTCTATTTTTCTAATTATCTATCTACATTCACACACGTAAATTTTGCTGCTTAAACTTCTGCAACTGGAAAACATTTCTAATCATCGGAATGTGGTTGTTTTGGTGGCAAGCATCTGTATTTCAGCAAGCCCCATCAGATAAATGGGACAGTTGCAGAAAGTCCCACAACAAAATCTGCCATGAGTTAACTTCCCCCACGAAAAAAAGAAAAAATATAATTTTTCATATTTAATGTAAGGAGCAATATCAATTTTAAGCACAAAGTTGTTTAACATCTCGTAAGACATGCTTAGTAGTAAAACAAAACACAGAAAATGCACAAACTAGTTCATTTTTATTGAAATTGTAAAAAAAAAAAATATTATGGCTTAAAAAACTGACATAAAGCACATAAACTATACAATAAAAACCTAGTTACCTATACTTGAGTCTAATGATAATGTTTACAATTAAAATAGTATATGTATAATACATTTAATTATCATCTAATTATAACAATTTAAGTTAATTATTTCATTAAAGAAAGCTAAGAAAAAGTACATAACACAAAAATCTGTTTCTGACAACGTATTTTGATATGTCATAACTAATGTATATATATTGTTTTCCATTTTTTCTTTTCATAGAATTATTTTATTATTAGAAGTTGAGCAATTTTTTCAATCATTTCTAGAAGTTTAGCTGCATCACAAAATACTAAAATACCTAAATACTTAAGAATAGTTAACAGTATATTCTTATAAGTGTAAAAAGTAACAACATTTAGTTGAGATTCTGACCAGACATTTGGAAAACTTGCCTTCATGAATCTAAAGAATTTTTTTTCTTATACTGTATTTCACAAACTAAATCCAAGTCAGCAAAAAAACCAAAAGAAAACTAAATCTTGAAATGCAGTTGCAGACGGATCAGTAGAACAATGAATGGATAAAAAGACAGATTGTTCCTACTGGTGCCTCTTTGGGGATCAGCCCTTTACTTTGCACACCCCTGTCTTTCAACTGAGGCATCCAACTGGCTGTTGAGAAAAACCTAACATGTGAAAGCACACCCATCACTGGCCTCAGGCAGGGAGGATCATTACTGCAGAGAGCTATAAAGACAGCACTCCAAATCCATTAGGCACCTGTTGCCAGAAGCACCTTGATGTGTGAAGGTGCTGAAGAAGAGTATGAACTCAATTCATCTTCCAGCTCATCAGAGATCTACAAGCCTTCATCAGACTCACCCAAAAAGTTCACAGGAAGCCACAGAGATGGCAGTATACTGTGACAACTTCAGCATGTACCACCAGCAGAACTTACATTCTTCTCAAAGGGCGGCCAACTATGGAATTGGGGAATATCCACCTTCAACTAACCCTTACTTATGGCTTGGTGGGCCAGGAGTCAATAATGCATCAAGCTACCTTCATGGAAGTAACCCAAATTCTTATATGCCACCTTCGTATGGATCTCAGAGACAGTTCCTGCCAAATTCATCAGGTTTCAGTGGGACAGATCTTGGATGGTTATCCATAGCTTCTCAAGAGGAACTTCTGAAGTTAGTGAGGCCTCCATACTCTTACTCGGCCCTCATTGCTATGGCCATACAAAATGCTCCAGAGAAGAAACTAACCCTGAGCCAGATATACCAGTACGTGGCAGACAATTTCCCTTTTTACAAAAAGAGTAAAGCCGGATGGCAAAATTCTATTCGACACAACTTGTCTCTGAATGACTGCTTCAAGAAAGTTCCAAGAGATGAGGATGACCCAGGTAAAATCATGACTACAATTATCTAATTAATTATTAATATTTTCCAAAAAAAAACCACTATTATTCTATTTTAATTTCACCTTAATTTTATTTATTTTTTTAAAGTAATGAACATTTGTAATTATTAAAATAAAAACATATATGTTTACCTTTTACATCTTCCAATATCTTCACTTACATTTATGGAGTTCTCGACCTTAAATGGCTCAAGTGTAGACAAGCATATGAAATTGCATAAGTCATGAAGTAGTTTAGGAGGTCATTGATCCATAAAACATTAGTCTATGTATTTCTAAGTCATAAATGTTATTTTTTTAAATTGATTGACTTTGAAAAAAAAAAAAAAAAAATGGGATTGTCTATTTGAATCACTACAAACTCCACATATTTTTTTGTGCTTTTTAGTAGTTTATTTTAGTTATTTTTTTTATTGTTATCAGTATTAACTAGAGATTTTTATTATCTTATGCGATATTTAGGTATTTTAACGCTGTTGTTTTTATTTTAATTTATATTGGATTTATATTGCATCATTTTAATTTTATTTTTCTTACAATGATTAGGCAAGGGCAATTACTGGACCTTGGATCCCAACTGTGAGAAGATGTTTGACAATGGGAATTTTCGCCGGAAAAGAAAGCGCAGGTCAGAATCCAACAACACTGATGCTGTCACAGCTAAAGGTGAAGAAGGTCGCGTGGCCCTAGGGAGGAAAGGTGGTGATAGCCCATCTATGATGACCCCATCATCTCCAGAGATGGAAGCCTCCTCAGATGATCGGAAGAGCACATCTCCCCCTGGAATCACCTCTACCCCTTGTTTGAATAACTTTTTTAGCAGTATGACCTCCTCCTTGGACTCCAGCTCAGTAAATAGACAGATGTCTCTGGGGCTGGTCAATGAACTCTCTCAGAGGAACATTACTGGATTAAGCAGTTTCACCTCAGGCCCCATGGTTGAACCATCTGCAGATTTGCAGGACAGTTTGCACCTCAACAGAGGCACCTACTATAATTCTTTCACAGGCTCCAATCAAAACAGCCAATTTAACAGCCATTTTTACAACAATTTCAGTGTCAACAGCCTCATCTACTCCAGGGAAGGCAGCGAAGTGTAATCCCAGAAGATAATTTACGCCGGCCGCTGTTGGCATATATTATTTGCGCACATTTACAAGAAATATGGAACACAGATTTAAAAATAACTAAAAAAAAATCGTCATATTTTGCGATTCATGTTCACAATAGACCGCTGCTGTTTTTCATTTTAGACATTCCATAAACTTCTTTTTTTTTCTTTTTGGAGTTTTAGAAAGTTAACCGCAAGCGTGACAGCGCACAATTATCTGCCGTGTAAATAGTTGTTCTATACATTACACAGGGAATAAATTTGAGAGGGGGGGATTATATTTTTTTTTTTACTGTTTTTATTTATAATGAGTTTTGATATTTTTATATACTATTCAAGAGACTGTTTGTATGAGTTTTGCAATAAATCATGTAAAAAAAAAGTTTTGAATTAATCTTGCTTAAAAAAGTCAAATCCTATAAAAAAGTGATTTCCATATTAACAAAAAAGTATCAGTGAAGTGTTTTTATCTATCTATTATCTATCTATCTGTCATCTATCTATCTATTATTTATCTATCTCTCATCTATCTATTTATCTATCTATCTATCATCTATCTATCTATTATCTATCTATTATCTATCTATCTATTATCTATCTATTATCTATCTATTATCTATCTATCATCTATCTAATCTATCTATCTATCTATCTATCTATCTATCTATTATCTATCTATCTATCTATTATCTATCTATCATCTATCTATTATCTATTATCTATATATCTATATATCTATCTATCTATCTATCTATCTATCATCTATCTAATCTATCTATCTATCTATCTATCTATTTATCTATTATCTATCTATCTATCTATTATCTATCTATCTATCTATTATCTATCTATCATCTATCTATTATCTATTATCTATATATCTATATATCTATCTATCTATCTATCTCATATCTATCTATTTTTCTATATCTATCTATGTATCTATATATATATATCTCCTATCATCTATCTATCGATCTATCCCATATCTATCTATCTATCTATCTATCTCTCTATTATCTATCTATTTTTCTATATCTATCTATGTATCTACTGTATATATATATATATCTCCTATCATCTATCTATCGATCTATCCCATATCTATCTATCTATCTATCTATCTATCTATCTATCTCATATCTATCTATCTATCTATCTATCTATCTATCTATCTATCTATCTATCTATTTTTCTATATCTATCTATCTATTATCTATCTATCTATCTATCTCATATCTATCTATCGATCTATCTATCTATTATCTATCTATCTATCTATCTATCTATCTATCTATCTCATATCTATCTATCTATCTATCTCATATCTATCTATCTATCTATCTATCTATCTATCTATCTATCACTGCTATATGAAAGCAGAGCTTTTTTTAACAATTATCTGGTCACTTTTTACTCTATAATTTACAATTATTACAATATTTGTTTCATGGACCAAAATATATTTATAATGTATATATTAGGCTTGTTTATTAATCAGTAAAGGCCCCTTTAAACACGGACCAATGCATAGACAATTTTCGAGAACAAACAGAAAGTTCCCTATAACTGCCTGATTGTCAGCAGAGGTGAGATCTTCATTTACATGCAGCAATCATCTCTTCTGGACGGGAACGAGCGATGGCTACAGTGACCAGTCCTCCCCGTACACATTCACTGTTTTGGGGCAGCAGATCGCTTTTTACTCCAGATGATCTGCTGCTCATGAACTCTGACTTCTTGTGTCACATCCACTATATATTTACCCGAGGAATGAGCGCTTGCTTGTTCTTTAGATGATGGCAGCACTTTTACACAGGGCAATTATCGAGAACATAAATGTTTGTAGCCCAATAATTGTCAAGAGGCCTTAAGGGGAACATTAGAAGACACATAGAAAATCTTATATTCCTACTGATAGGAAGCATTGGGTTCCTTCGGTCGGAGGTCATCTTCATCTGGTATTCTTCCATGTGTTTTCCACCTTCATTACACTTATTTAATATTCCCGGTTTATTCTTTTAGTTTAATATAAATCAATCATAAGCTTCAATTTTAGAGCTGTGAGATCCCACTACAATTATACTACGACTTTACCTATCCCTATATACATTGACCCTGCTTTTCCTGCTATGTATCATCAGCTGGACTGCAATGCACATAATATATTATTAGGTGTCATCAGATTATAGTAATTGATACAGATGCCTTTTCCCGCTCGGATCATCATATTTGTTCATGGGTTGTGTCTGGTATTGCAGTTTTATTGAATAGGGCCAAGCTGCAATGCCAGACAGAGCCCATGGCCAATTGTGGTGATGTTTCTAGAAATGAAATCAGACCTTTCATTTTATCGTTGACAACCCCTTTAATTTTCCTATAAAGAAAACTTAGAAGCCGATGCAGACTGCTTCCCATTGATTTTTATTTCCTTAAGGTGGTCCTTCCGTTGTGATTGGTGGGTCTTTGGCCTTTGAGATCCCCACCAATATGAATAACAAAAATGCTGAGGTTCCTTCCGTTTTCTCCTGCACAGGTTGTTCCTGGCCACCTGCAGTGGGACCTCAATCAGTTAGTAAATTATGGCATATTGCCATTACTTACTATATGGGAAAACCCCTAAAATATATTTGTGGAAATTACCTAATGATCTTGTTCTTCTCACTGTGCGTTACTGTGGTTGAAAGTTAACTCTCCATGCGCTGGCTTCCCAATGAGTTTGTGGAGGGCTTGCGCTTAGGAACAGAAGCCAACCAGAGAAAGCAGAGCTGCAGGATGTGGAAGTAAAATCAAAATGGGAAGAAAAATTATGGAGGCAGATGAGAGATTTCATTGCAGCTAAGCTTCCTCAGTCCATAACATAGCTGTTCCTAATGTAATACACATGTGGATATGAAGAAAAACATGTAAAGAAGCATGACACTAATGGTTGGTGAGACATACTTACTTAGATCTCTTGTTGTAGAACATGTTGTGGTTTATAAGGCACTTCTGCTGGTCAACACCACTAGTTTCTAGAACCTAATTGTGACATTGAGTCTGTCACTGGTGGCAAATAATAGCTCTACAATATTTGGTAAGGCAGAAATCGTTAATAGGAGATAAGGTCTTGTTAGGAATGGTGTTTCCAGTAGCAGATATTTGTGAAGAGGAGTGAGAAGATTAATAGGATGTTCTCAGTTAAAGTGCTTTGAGGGATCTGTAGTGTTTGAGAAGAGAGATAGAGCACAGGAAAGATTAGGTGGAGAAGATTAGTGGTTACTGGAGATGGAAGAGATTACTTAGTAGGCCATTATCTGCAAGATAAAAGGCAATGACTGCCTGATTCACAAGGGTATAGTACACACCAGACATTTAAGGTGACCATACACTTTAGACCAAACCCATCAGGACTGGCCAACCATCTAATATATATTAGATGTTCAGTTGACGTTTGTTCAGAATATGTGCAGGTAAAAAAGAATCTGCACATTGGGTTTTAACATGTCCGAACCTTGGGTTCTCAAAGGACATAAGTCACTGCAGTAAGTGTATGACAGCAGTTCACTCCCTCATGAGGACATACACATGCTTGGTCAAATTGAGCATGTATTTGGGGAGGTTAGGAGCTGTGGGCCAACAGCTATGGAAGGTGTATGGTGACTTTTTACCCAGTATATGGTGGTGTACAAATCTGCCCCTAGTAGCTATCCCCATATTGTTGCATATTTAGAGAGGGAACCTGAGTGAAGGATTCACCTCTATGTGTCTAGTGTTATGAGGTTTTAATGTAGAATTCTACACTTATCTGACCAGACACAATGTTTACAATTGTGACCCGTCTATCCAAAGGTCACCTTCCCAAATAATGAGGATCATCATAGTGGTTTAGAAAATGTGAACCAAGTACTAGATATCAGTGGTTTCCTCCTTGATACCCTCTCATGAATCGTATGTAGTCTCTGTCTTCTTCTTATTATGGAGTCATTGTGGACATCGATCTTAGTTGGTTAGATGGGTCTTCAGATGCTCTCCTGGATGAGTTGTTACTGCAGGGTTGGAGTCAGGGGCAGGGCCGGCGCCACCCATAAGCAGAGTAGGCCACCGCGTAGAGCGCACTCTGCCTGGGGGCGCCGACACTCTGGAGTCCGAATCCCAAGCACTAGCACCCAGCCGCCGTCCGTGCCCCGCCCCTACTTGTAATCCATCTGACATCATCTCCTTGACTCCTTCTGTTCCTGTACTTGCTGGCCGGATGCGCTGCGAGTGCGAGCCTGCGGTGGGTCTCGCGGGATCACGCACCGAAGACACATGATCTTGGCAAGAGCCAAGGCAATGTGGACCTGGAGCACAGCGAGGAGCAGAACCTGGTGACCACCCCTGGCAACCTCACTCTGTCAACCTGCACTAGGGTGTCAGAGGCTGCGGGACAGTGACTGGCAGCAGCAGGGTGGCACACACTTGTGTACAGGGATCAGGGCACACCTGCTGCTTGACTTGGGGCCATAGATTCTGACTGGCACAGGGTTCCCAGCAGTGGCACATGGAGCATAATAGGTGGCACAGACTGTCTAAAGGGCTATGAATGGTACAGGGTGCAGGACAGTGCCAGACTGGCAGAGGGCACAAGGCAGCATACTGTTTTATGTTGCCCTGGTTGCACAGGATTTCAGAGAGTGGCTGAATGGCACCTGGCAGTGAATAGGTGGCACTGCTCATGTTTGGTGTGCCAACCTGCTGAACAGCGTAGAGTGGCATCACTGGGATTGTACTAGGTGGCAGACAATGGCTGGATATTATATATACATGACCATAGTCAGACTGGCACAGGGTACGCAACCATAGTCAGACTGGCACAGGGTACGCGACCATAGTCAGACTGGCACAGGGTACAAGACCATAGACTGGCACAGGGTACACGACCATAGTCAGACTGGCACAGGGTACATGATCATAGACTGGCACAGGTTACACTACCATAGTTAAATATTGCATGCAATAGGTGGCAGAAAAAGGGGCGGGTAAATGGGCGTGGTCAATGGGCGGAGTCAAGGGGGCGGCAAAATTTGCTTTTGACTAGGGTGGCAAAAATCCTTGCACCAGCCCTGGTCAGGGGTAAAGCTAGGCTTTATTTTATCAAGAACAAAGATTCAGTTTGGCACCTTTCATCTGAGACAAAATGATTATTGATCTGTAGTTCATTAGCCCAATCATTAGCCACCCTGGCTCTGCTGCTACTGGCTGTTGGCTCTGCTTTTTTTCCACCATATAAAAGTGCTACAAGCTCCAGAGGAGCAGAGCAGAGGGTGGGAGTGGTAGTGGCTCTGGCTGCGATGACTATTCACAGTGGCAATCGTCACATCAATGCACCCTACAGCCACGGCACCAGGGGCGCCGCCTGCAACAGTGTGTTCGCCCCTGGATCCCCCATGTAACGACTTCTAAGGAAGCCTCAATAAAGACATTGTCTATATCCTGGTGAGTGCCGCAACTTTGTTACTCTCTCCTTCCTATATTGTGAACTAATGGGAGGGTGCTCCCTTTCCTTCCTCAAGGCACAACCTGATGTTGGGGCTCCTGATTGATGGTAGTTTTGGTGCCCTTGGTGTTGTGAGTTTGCTGTGGGTACAAGACAGAAGATATAGGTATATGGTGTATATAGCTAAATATGCAGCCTCTTCTTAGGTCATGTGACATCACGTTCATTAGTCACGTGGCCTAGGCGCAGCTCAGTCCCATTCAAGGGAATGACCCTGAGCTGCAATACCAAGCACAGCCAGTATACAATGTATGGCACTGTGCTTGGTATGCTGTGAGAAGGCTTCAGCACAACACTGAGCACCACGTCTTCTTCAAACAATTGATCATGGCAGTGCCAGGTGTAGGACCCCCACGATCACATATTGATGACCTCTTCTAAGGATGGGTCATCAATATTCTACTCCCAGAAAACCTATTTCAGTAATGCAGCAGAATGTACTTAAAATAAAGTAACTAAAGTATTTAGGATGTTAAATTGATGAAGATGGTGATTTGGATATTCATAATGTCCCTATGAGAATGGAGTGAACTAGGAGGTTACAAACAGCAGTAACGTGATAACGTGACATGACAACCCTTAACTGAAAGTATAACGAGAGTATTTAGGATGTTACGTTGATTTGGTTGGTGATTTGGCTCCATAAGTCCCTAGAGTGATCGTCTAGAGTCCCATAACAAGTGTGAACATGTATTTCGGCTCATGCAACACAGAAAGCCTGGGATTGTATACAGTAACTGAAGTTACATTGTATCCCTGACAGATTAGGAGCCAAAATATTCACCACTATAAGTAGTGCAAGCTCTGACTAGGAAGCTGTAAGTCTGAGAGTAATTAATTAAATTCAGGAGATGAATGTTCAAGAATAATAATATTCATGAAAAAATCTCTCCTCTCTGTACAAAAGACCTGAAAAAACAAACTCTGCATTAATCGTGTTATAAGGTAAGTATTCCTCTAAGTAAATGCTAATAAGTGGGATTAAGGTGAGACAGCAGCCATGAACCAGAAATGCATTAAAGAGATGTTTCAAGTTTCAGATTTTTTATTTGACAGTAGCGCACACATCCTGAACAGATTTATTTCTTAATGAACCAAGTATCTTTTCTTAGTGAAATCCAGTATTTAGACAGAGCAGCCTTAGGGTTTCCGTGTAAGTGTGGTAAAGAAAGTTCTTGTCTATAGCCTCTGAAATAAGCACTTGGGATTTGAGAGACAGCAGCTAATACCTTCCTTTGTTATAGAATGAGACAGTAATATGAAGTAAGGAACGCCTAAGATGTCTAGGAGGAGAGAATGCAGACATCATTTATTTCAAGAAGCAATTCAATGAAACCCGTATCTGAATAGATAGATGCTTCTATGTACAAGAATATAACTACTATAATACTGCTCCTATATACAGGAATATAACTACTATAATACTGCTCCTATGTACAAGAATATAACTACTATAATACTGCTCCTATATACAAGAATATAACTACTATAATACTGCTCCTATATACAGGAATATAACTACTATAATACTGCTCCTATATACAAGAATATAACTACTATAATACTGCTCCTATGTACAAGAATATAACTACTATAATACTGCCTCCTATGTACAAGAATATAACTACTATAATACTGCTCCTATGTACAGGAATATAACTACTATAATACTGCTTCTATATACAGGAATATAACTACTATAATACTGCTCCTATGTACAAGAATATAACTACTATAATACTGCTCCTATGTACAAGAATATAACTACTATAATACTGCTCCTATGTACAAGAATATAACTACTATAATACTGCCTCCTATGTACAGGAATATAACTACTATAATACTGCTTCTATATACAGGAATATAACTACTATAATACTGCTCCTATGTACAAGAATATAACTACTATAATACTGCTCCTATGTACAAGAATATAACTACTATAATACTGCTCCTATGTACAAGAATATAACTACTATAATACTGCTCCTATGTACAAGAATATAACTACTATAATACTGCCTCCTATGTACAAGAATATAACTACTATAATACTGCCTCCTATGTACAAGAATATAACTACTATAATATTGCCTCCTATGTACAAGAATATAACTACTATAATACTGCCCCCTATGTACAAGAATATAACTACTATAATACTGCCTCCTATGTAAAAGAATATAACTACTATAATACTGCCCCCTATGTACAAGAATATAACTACTATAATACTGCTCCTATGTACAAGAATATAACTACTATAATACTGCCTCCTATGTACAAGAATATAACTACTATAATACTGCCTCCTATGTACAGGAATATAACTACTATAATACTGCTTCTATATACAGGAATATAACTACTATAATACTGCTCCTATGTACAAGAATATAACTACTATAATACTGCTCCTATGTACAAGAATATAACTACTATAATACTGCTCCTATGTACAAGAATATAACTACTATAATACTGCTCCTATGTACAAGAATATAACTACTATAATACTGCCTCCTATGTACAAGAATATAACTACTATAATACTGCCTCCTATGTACAAGAATATAACTACTATAATATTGCCTCCTATGTACAAGAATATAACTACTATAATACTGCCCCCTATGTACAAGAATATAACTACTATAATACTGCCTCCTATGTAAAAGAATATAACTACTATAATACTGCCCCCTATGTACAAGAATATAACTACTATAATACTGCTCCTATGTACAAGAATATAACTACTATAATACTGCCTCCTATGTACAAGAATATAACTACTATAATACTGGCCCCTATGTACAAGAATATAACTACTATAATACTGCTCCTATGTACAAGAATATAACTACTATAATACTGTTCCTATGTACAAGAATATAACAACTATAATACTGCTCCTATGTACAAGAATATAACTACTATAATACTGCCTTCTATGTACAAGAATATAACTGCTATAATACTGCTCCTATGTACAAGAATATAACTGCTATAATACTGCTCCTATGTACAAGAATATAACTACTATAATACTGTTCCTATGTACAAGAATATAACAACTATAATACTGCTCCTATGTACAAGAATATAACTACTATAATACTGCCTTCTATGTACAAGAATATAACTGCTATAATACTGCTCCTACTGTATGTACAAGAATATAACTGCTATAATACTGCTCCTATGTACAAGAATATAACTACTATAATACTGCCTCCTATGTACAAGAATATAACTACTATAATACTGCCTCCTATGTACAAGAATATAACTACTATAATACTGCTCCTATGTACAAGAATATAACTGCTATAATACTGCTCCTATGTACAAGAATATAACTACTATAATACTGCTCCTATGTACAAGAATATAACTACTATAATACTGTTCCTATGTACAAGAATATAACAACTATAATACTGCTCCTATGTACAAGAATATAACTACTATAATACTGCCTTCTATGTACAAGAATATAACTGCTATAATACTGCTCCTATGTACAAGAATATAACTGCTATAATACTGCTCCTATGTACAAGAATATAACTACTATAATACTGCCTCCTATGTACAAGAATATAACTACTATAATACTGCCTCCTATGTACAAGAATATATACTATAATACTGCTCCTATGTACAAGAATATAACTACTATAATACTGCTCCTATGTACAAGAATATAACTGCTATAATACTGCTCCTATGTACAAGAATATAACTACTATAATACTGCCTCCTATGTACAAGAATATAACTACTATAATACTGCTCCTATGTACAAGAATATAACTACTATAATACTGCTCCTATGTACAAGAATATAACTACTATAATACTGCTCCTATGTACAAGAATATAACTACTATAATACTGCCTTCTATGTACAAGAATATAACTACTATAATACTGCTCCTATGTACAAGAATATAACTACTATAATACTGCTCCTATGTACAAGAATATAACTACTATAATACTGCTCCTATGTAGTAGAATATAACTACTATAATACTGCCTTCTATGTACAAGAATATAACTACTATAATACTGGATGGCACAGAACACAGAAGTGATTCCTATGCAGGTTGATTTTCTGGTGGCTTAAATAGTGATTGATCTTCTTACCCTCAGTGCGGTAGAACATGACTGCGTGTGGAGTGGTAGTAGCTCAGCCTGTCCAGTAACTATATTATGGAGAAATCCTGGAAGATTAATGCTCACTTACATTTTTCATCAACTGGTTTTAGAATCTTTTTCACATTGTTCCTAATGGAAACGGAAACAGGAGAAGGAGCTCTTCACACGAGTCCCTTGATCTTTAAAGATATGCGGAGTAATACAAGCAAATACGCGGATTAGAAGGGTAACTGTCCGCTGTATTAGCCCTACACACATTGAGTGATGCCTTACTGTCTCAGATTTCAGGTTTTATGGACACTTTTAGCTGAGGATCTTGTTCTGGTGAGAAAGGCATCCTCTTTTATCATCTTATATATTATTTCATGATGACATTAATTTGGTCTCTACAACCATAATGTGTAGGACACATTGCATGTGCTATGACAACCATTATGGCTTCCAGGGGTTTGAGGCTCACCAGACTTTCTAGAAATGGTGACACCATATTGGCCACATTGTAAGGGCAACCTATTGCATTTGTAGTATGTTGAAGAATCCCTTCTGAGATTCCTCAGCATAGGTCATCAGTATCAGATGATCAGGGGTCCGATATCCAGGACCTCCACCGGTAAGCTGTTTAAGGAGGCTACGGGGCCTCCTCACACCTTACCAAGCACAACCCAATCCATTGGATAGTTATTGTGCTTGGTATTGCAACCCAGTTCCATTCACTTTTTTGGGACTGAGCTGCACCTAAGCCACATGGAGTGGCCCAGCAGGATGAGAGTGGTAATGGTTCTAGCTGCTATGGTTATTCAGATACATCACAGTAGTAGTCCAAATACCAATGTTCCCAGTGACAGGAAGGCAAACCCTTTTTTCCTCAGGGCACAACCTGTTGTTGGGGCTCCTGTCTGATAGTAGTTGGGGGTGCCCTTGGATTGATGTGGGTAAAAGGCCAGAGATGTAGGCGCTGTGGCTGGGAATGCTAGAGTCTTTAATTAGGCCAGTTATAGAATATAGACAAGTTTCTCTTTACTAAAGCACATGATGGGAGTTGTAGTATATTCAAGATTCAAGAACTAATCCCTGATAGCAATGTATCGATATGAGCAAGGATGGGGTATGTAGTATTCCTCCTCTCTATCTTTCCAATGTCCATCTCTGCAGAATATAAGGTGACAATAAGGCTCTTGCAAAAGCGACTATAATGCCCACCGGGGGCACCGGATTAAGATATGGCTGTCCAGGGCCATGTCCAAGTGTGAAAGGTGTCTCAGCAATGTCCCTTTCACTACCGTAAAGTCTTCATCAGTCTTAAGCAGCAAATACTTACTGACTGATTCCAATGCTTGGCCATGCAGATGTTTTCGATCCAAGTCAAGTAGAGATGGCTTTTGTGATGCAAACATCTCAGAGATAGTGATTCTCTGGGACTCAGATATAGTGATTCTCTGGGACTCTCTCTTCTTCAGTTAACACTAGACTAAATTAGGGGTGGGCCTAAGTCCATCACCCAGCCTCCTACAAGGGCACAGTCAGGATTGATAACCCTGAGTTATCAATACAAAACTATACGTGTATAATACAACATCATAACCTTTACAGAACAAGAAACAATTTTGCAAGTACCCTGTTTTTGGCTGCTGATCGACAGGGGTCCTAGAAATCATCTGTCACGGCCATGGCTATGACCGTGACTCCTGAACCGCATGCGGTTGTCAGCGGTTTTCTTTGGTGTTCAATCACAGGTGAGGGCTGTGGTATTTGCCTCACCTGTGGTTGCCGCTGGCAACAGTGTGTATGCGGCAGCGTAGCAGGCTGAGCTGTGCCATTGCAGCTCGCTACGTTGTGCGTGCGGTTTTGTATGATGTGTGTATGTGTGCACTTTCCTTTTTATGTTATTGTGTGCACGTCTCCTTTAAGTGGTGTTTTCCCTTCCCTGGTGTTGGAAGGGTTAATCTCCTTCCTAGTGTGTGTGTGCACTGGGTGTGTCCGACTGTGGGGTGTGGCTTCTTGGCCTATAAAGCCTCACTGCTTTTGCAGGCCTGCAGGTTGCTTCAGCCATGCTTAGCTGAGAGCAGCCTCATGTCTTTATTACCTGCCAGTAAGAGCCACCCCTGTGGTCATAACCATAATGTCGCTTTAAGTTATTTCTAGTTATGTGTGATGTCCGTGTGAAGTTTTATATGTGATTTTGTGCAGCTATGGATCTGGGTCCCTGTGTGGGGATGCGTTTGTGATCTGCACCCTGCTAACACAGGGATCCAGTCAGCAAGGCTGTGGCAGGTAGGTGGAACTCTTTGTTCACCTGCCATATCCATAGAGCTGTTTATGTCTCCCCTTTTCCTGCAGCTTGGCCGTTGAGACTCCTGCTCCTCCGTGTCTAGGAGGAGTGGGCTTGTCTTACTCAGCTCCTAGGTGAGGGTCATCTTGAGGGCTAGCAGGGACTTTTAGGTTCCGGAGCATGGGCCCTCCTACCATCAAGGTTGGCTCATGTAGCTAGGAGCCAGGGTCAGGTTAGGGATGCGTGTAGGAGGTGACCTGCTCCCTAATCCTGTCTTCATGGCCAAGCAGCCGTAACATCACCGGGCTTCACACGGCTGAGGATTTCCCCCATCCTCAGCCGTGACAGTATGACCACAGTCGCTTCTTACGTGGCGCTCCCTCGAAAGAGGGTAAAGCATGCACTGCTGTCTACGGATGGGGTGCATGCGCGTTCTCCGGAGGGAGAGCGTTATGGGGCTTTCACCATTTACGGCGCGGTGAGTGGCATTCCCAGCTCACCGTTGTCCGTGTTGGTGTCCCCTTTTTGTTTGTCTTTCCCCTCCCCCCCCTCCCATTGTTTCTTATGCCTCACCAACTTTCCCCTTTTGTTGTTGGGAGGGGATTTGAGGGGTGGGAGTATTCATCCCTCGAAAGAGGGTGAAGCATGTACCGCCCTCTGCGGAAGGGTTACATGCGCGCTCTTCGGAGGGAGAGCGTTCTGGGGGTTTCGCCTCTGACGGCGCGGTGAGTGGCGTTTCCCCGCCTTCCCTTCACCGTTGCCTCGTTTGGCGTCCCCCTCATTTTATAGCACTAGGGTGTTTGTTTGGTGTGCGAGTTGCACACCTTCGAAAGAGGGTGCAGCATGCAGTGCCATATCCTTGTGGCCTGCATGCGCGTTCTCCGGAGGGAGAGCCTTCCTGGGGGTTCTCCGTTAACGGCACGGTTGGTGGCTTATTCCCTGCCACCTTACCGTCCGTGTTGGGGATCCCTCGTCCCTCTCCATGTTCCCATCTCTGGTCGTCTGCTGGCAGCACTCCGTAAGTGGTCCGGCTGCGTGCTGGTTAGGAGTGTCTGCTGGCAGCGACTGGAGTGGGGACGTGAGTGGAGAGTCCCCTCGTCCACTCTCAGTGGTTCCATTTCCGTGTCGCTGGTGCGGGCTGCAGGCCTCGTCGGACTGGCTGTGTTGTGTGCTGGGAGAGGATGCAGCTGACAGCGACTTTCTGGGAACCATGTTCTGAGAGTGGACGTCCCCTTCTCTCATCCCCTTGTGTGAGTCCCTCACGTGTCTTTTTTTTGGTGGGGGGGCTTTGAGGTGTGGGAGTGTCACGGCCATGGCTATGACCGTGACTCCTGAACCGCATGCGGTTGTCAGCGGTTTTCTTTGGTGTTCAATCACAGGTGAGGGCTGTGGTATTTGCCTCACCTGTGGTTGCCCCTGGCAACAGTGTGTATGTGGCAGCGTAGCAGGCTGAGCTGTGCCATTGCAGCTCGCTACGTTGTGCGTGCGGTTTTGTATGATGTGTGTATGTGTGCACTTTCCTTTTTATGTTATTGTGTGCACGTCTCCTTTAAGTGGTGTTTTCCCTTCCCTGGTGTTGGAAGGGTTAATCTCCTTCCTAGTGTGTGTGTGCACTGGGTGTGTCCGACTGTGGGGTGTGGCTTCTTGGCCTATAAAGCCTCACTGCTTTTGCAGGCCTGCAGGTTGCTTCAGCCATGCTTAGCTGAGAGCAGCCTCATGTCTTTATTACCTGCCAGTAAGAGCCACCCCTGTGGTCATAACCATAATGTCGCTTTAAGTTATTTCTAGTTATGTGTGATGTCCGTGTGATGTTTTATATGTGATTTTGTGCAGCTATGGATCTGGGTCCCTGTGTGGGGATGCGTTTGTGATCTGCACCCTGCTAACACAGGGACCCAGTCAGCAAGGCTGTGGCAGGTAGGTGGAACTCTTTGTTCACCTGCCATATCCATAGAGCTGTTTATGTCTCCCCTTTTCCTGCAGCTTGGCCGTTGAGACTCCTGCTCCTCCGTGTCTAGGAGGAGTGGGCTTGTCTTACTCAGCTCCTAGGTGAGGGTCATCTTGAGGGCTAGCAGGGACTTTTAGGTTCCGGAGCATGGGCCCTCCTACCATCAAGGTTGGCTCATGTAGCTAGGAGCCAGGGTCAGGTTAGGGATGCGTTTAGGAGGTGACCTGCTCCCTAATCCTGTCTTCATGGCCAAGCAGCCGTAACATCACCGGGCTTCACACGGCTGAGGATTTTCCCCCATCCTCAGCCGTGACATCATCAATATCAAAGTCTCGGAAAACCCCTTTAAGTTTCAAAAGAGCCCATCATCTTTGAGATACTGTGTCATTAGGAAAAGCCTCTACTATGTATGTGCATGTTTAAGTGGCCATATGATGTCAAACACGTTAGTGTTACATGAGGTTAAGTAAGGATGGAACCAAAATGTCCTCGACCTCCATGCATCGCTTATTGTCGCTAATCTTGCTCCACTACTAGGGGACCATTGACATTCATTGGTTGTGTCCTCTCTCCCCAGATGTCAGGGAAAGTTTCTCCCAGGAGAAGGGGAAAACTAGGATTCGGCATATTGCATTTCAACATGCCCGTCTTTTGTTTCTGCTGGAGATGATCCATTGTCAGAGGTGTCTGATGGTGTCTTCTTGTCCTCTCCCCATTGAAAACACATGTTGAGCAGAGCCTAATCCTTTACATCAGCTTTGATAAATCTCCACCCAATTTTTTTTTACACTTTCCACTACAAACCAGAATATCAGGATAAGTACCCGATATCAGATCGGCGGGGGTCTTTCTCCCAACATCATGAACAGCTTTTTGAAGGTGCTTCACATTGTGTATATCAGATATGGTTAGTACCGTAGCCTTTTGACTTGAATGGTGAGCTGCAGAAACGCCATGTTACCAACAGACATGACATCCCACGCCAAGAAAGAGGCTGCTTGAGCGCTGTGGCACTTTAAAACCACTGATTGGAGAGGGTGTTGGAAGCTTGACCCCACCAATGTAATATTAATTACCTATTGTGAGGAAAGGTGATCAATATTTACATCCCTTTTAAAACTATAGTCTCCTTTTTTTTTGTGTTTCACTCAATTTTTTTTGTAACACTTAAAGGGTATTCCAGGTTTTTACTTTTGACGGCCTTTCCTCAGTATAGGCCATAAATATCTGATCTGCAGGGGCCTGACACCCCATACCCACACTGATCAGCTACACCCATTCACTTTAATGGGAGCAACACTGCAGTACCCAGTTCCATCCACTATACAATGGACAGAGCTGTGCAATCCCGACACAAACTTTCAACACTGGAATTACTGTAGAACACCGGATCGGTGAGGTGTCAGATACCCACTGATCAGATATGATTGGCCTATCTTGACAAGAGGCCATCAATAGTCAAATCTTCCTCTTTAACAAAAGTTACCACAGATAATGGAGTCAGCAATGCCTGTACACATCTAAGGAGCCTGGGGGACTAAATGATAGTAGTGAACAGTGGCTGATGTAACTTAGCTGGACCCAGTCACCAGAGGAAGAATAGATCATGCCCTACATAAATAGACTGGTGGAACAAGATGGGTTCACTGAACAGCACAGTTTTGATTTTTCTGTTATACATTAGGTTTAGGATCAAGCATTCGGTTACTATTTATTGACAGCGCATCAGAAAATATTTTAATGATCACTTCCCCCGATCCTGGAATATGTCCCACATACTTACCTGCAGATTATATGTCCAGGTGATGTGAGTTTAGATAACTTACATCTGCCCATAACTCAACACTTAGTGCTCTTCAAACAGCGACATAATGTGGGTGAGTCGAGATCAAACACAAGGGTCGGAAAGGTTTGTGTTGCCGACTTCTCATTAGGATTCTTGAAGCCAGGCTCATATTATTGTTGACGGTCTTAAGCCATATCCATAAAACATGACAACTTAAACCAATACGACAAAAAGCATACAGGTCCACGACTAGTCTGAAAATGAACTTGGTTTCACGATACATAGAGGGATTCACAGAGGTCAGAGTGTTGACAAGGGCCTGGGGCAATACTCTCGGTCTTCAGCAGGAACGCATTCCTATTCTTCTTTCTGCCCCATCCTAGATCTTGCTTTAAATGGCTTCAAACCTCTGTCAAGAAGACGAATGTCCTTGTTGAGTCACAGGAATGATTAATCTCCTGCTAAACAAATTAATGGCGGTTAAATAGATGACGCCAGGGAAAAAATGTTCAATGAACTTCTGCTTCTGGCCATAATATATCCTCCTGTTATCAGTACTAATGTCCTAAACTACAACGGGAGGGAGGTGACCATTGGTTATCTTTACACTTGGGATGTAGTTGTACAATTAGTTGTGTAAATCTACACTTTCCTATGAAGTTAAAAAACAATGAGTAGCAGGCGGATGATTGTAATAACATTTGTCTTAGCTGGAGATAGCACCTGTCTCTCTTGATGTAGGTGTACTAGCTGTAGATACAACAACACTTGGTAGCATGCTCATGGTGATGTATGTATTAGATATACTCTTCTGATGTTTATATTGTATTTTTTTTTTTAAATAGTCAAATTGGCATAAATAAGCACCTAACCAATACCCTGTTGCTCCCGTTTCAATGTTCCCTGGGTGTTCATGTTGGTCTCTACTTTCAGGTCCTTCTTGATACACAGGAAATGGCCACTCAGACATTTAATGGTTAAGAAGGGACACCACTGTAGCCAATTATTGACTGTTTGATAATTTTCTGTGTCTCAAGAAGGACCAGGAAATTGAAAGCAGAGATAACCTGTGAAGCACTGGAACAGGAATGGTGGAGGAACGGTAAGCTAACTATCAAGTCTATTATTTTTTTATGCCATTCCTATCCTTTTGCTAATGGAACATTTGGGCTCCATTATTGTGTTGGAGCCTAGATCCACCATATGATACTCCTTACTTTGGTGGGTTACTCCAGCTCTGCTCTCTTTTTAAGCCCGCCGATTGGTCTTTGTCCACTAGGCCGTACTCAGCAATGACAAGCAATGAGAGACCAAAGAGGTTACCACTGAACCATCAGTATAAGAGAGTTTTACCATTAAGAGTGTTTACTGGGGACTTTGAACAGGATAGAAACCTAATAAATAGGTATTTGTACACAAAATTAGGGCAAATAGGTTGCATGTAGTTAAAACGGTATTCCGGTATTTCAATAGATAATTAATAAAAATACATTTTTTTGAATGCTGTGCACTACAGTTTCTAGTCTCTCCAGGTTGTCATGTGGCTTTTAGGTGATATCAATATCTGAATTTTTTTAAGGGATGCATTGCGGTATATATGATTAATACCATTAAAGACTTTTGCAGTTCAGAAGACCAGGTTGTCAAACCAGTTTAAGCTGTTGGCTTGGATTCAAACTCATAGTGTCTGGATTCTAGTTGTTGAATTGTGTAAATGTTAATTGACTTCCCAGGTATCATCACCCCCAAACTAGCACAAAAATCCAGGAAGGTCAAGTATGGATAGTTGCCTATAACTGGTGATGTGCTCTAGAGCCAAAACTGTTTTTTAGAACCTGCAGAGATGTGATTTTATTTCATGAAAGGACAATCACTGGTGACTACTTCACATGACACATTCTTGGTTGTCGATTGACAGTACTATCTAGCTTTACTGGGACTCGATTCTTCTTCAAGTAATCTGTTGAAAAACATCAATATGTGATCTACTAGGATCTGATAGGTGGGACCGCCATTATTGCTAGAACCTAGTACTAGAATCCTTTCATTGGTGGGGATAGCAGTGGTTGCACTTCTATCATATTATAGTTGGAATACCCTTATTCATGTTAGACCAGTGTTCCTCAACACCAATCCTCAGGGCCCACCTACCGGTCATCTTTTAAGGATTTTCTTAGTATTGAGCAGGTGATATAATTAGTGACAATGCATCAGGACTTACCACAGGTGTTCATTCTGTGGGATATTCTCAAATCTGGACCGGCAGGTGGGCCCTGAGTACTGGAGATGAGGAACACTGTGTTAGACCAGTTTTTTCAACAAAGACAACCCCTTTCAAAATACAGTCCTTGTGACGTGGATCCAATGCCCAGCACCACAGCAAACAGCTGATTTTGCCGAGGGAAGATGTGGACAGCCAGGCATTTACTTTATAGCAGTTGATGCAGGCCATAGGTACTATGAACATCAGGTCATTAGCTGAAATAAAAATCATATTTAATGAATCAATGTTATCCAATTTGTCTCTAACAAAAAATAGCATGTCCAGTTCAAGGCCATATTCAGTTCTGTGGCCATAATCTAGCTACTAATTCACCAACTTTCTCCATGAACATTCATGTTGGGTTTGCCAAAATTTCTGCCAAAAAATGTTATATAACAGATGACATAAAAAAAAAGCCTAGGAAAAAGGTTGTCAAAATTTAATACACTTAACAATCTAAACTGGTTTTGCAAGTCAAAGCTGAGAGACCTGACCTCTTCTAGAATAAAACACACATTCACACATTCTTAAGGTTGAGTGGACCGTGAACTGAGTTGAGAAGCTCTGTCACCCAGAGGATGCGAGAGGTGATCTATTATCAGCAGCCTGAGAGTACAGGTAAAGTCCCAGCATCAATCTTACTCAGCAGGAACAGCATAGGTGAGGTGATGAAAAATTGAAATGTTTCGTCTTCTGCAATCACATGCCCCTGATTGATGGCAAGGATGAGATCTGAAACGTGAGTGGATGGGACTTCTCTACTTGAGTAGAGAATGTGGAGATGGTGGAAGATCATTGCTCTGTCAGCAGCAGATCTTTGCAATCTAGTGCTCCAGTATCCTGGTTTAATACCCTAAGGGCCAAAGGAAGAGGGCAGAGGGCATTGTCAGGACAAGGTACTGACAAAGTCTTCTGCTATGTCAACTTTGGTTGGAGAAGTACCAGTTGTCCTCCATGTTTCAAGATGTATTCAGTGCCCTGTTATAATTTATAGTGACTGCATGATAGCAAAGTAGTCTCCAACCAATTGAACCTACAGAATCTGCAAAGCTACTTCTTTCCATATCATACTAGATCTCCTAAGATCATTCCATTTCTCACTGATGGTGACCCGTGGTAAACCCTGAGACTTTCTTGAGTGAGCCAGAATTGAGAGCAAGTTTGTAAGACCCAGTTACTCCATACATTGCATCATTGGCCATAGGATCAGCAAAGATATATCCATGCAAGACAACATTTTCTATGTGTGGCGGCAATAGAGAAACAACTGAGATCCAAGTCCCAGAAAAGACTTAGGGGCCCCCACCAACCTCAAACCATGAGCCCTACTTCTTAACATGGACATTTCTGATTGAGATGTTATAAATATAATTTATAAGAAAGTTGATATCTTTGGTGCTTACGGACATCATAGGGGGCCAACACTCAGGTCCTCAATCATTGAGCCACAATGGAGAGTTACACTATGCAAGACAACATTTTCTATGTGTGGCGGCAATAGAGGAACAACTGAGATCCAAGTCCCAGAGGAGACTTAGGGGCCCCCACCTACCTTAAACCATGAGCCCTACTTCTCAACATGGACATTTCTGATTGAGATGTTAATATAACTATAATTTATAAGAAAGTTGATATCTTTGGACCTTACGGACATCATAGGGGCCACCACTCAGGACCTCAAACATTGAGCCACAATGGAGAGTTACACTATACAAGCAGCTGCCATTCTGGTGAACTCGACCTATCCTTTCCTCTGAAAGGCCATCATGTAATGCTACTATTCACCTGCTGCTCCAGAGGACCATATGGCTTTCCATAGTTTTCCACGTGGCTTTTCTTGGCAAAATCAGCTGCTTGCCAGAAGTGACAGGAGTGGGACATGGAGCAATGGAACAAGGAACTGCTCCCATTATTAAAGATTTGGATTTTGAAAATAAAAAATTGTGTTTCGAGCGTCTATCATATCCAACTGTTTTAAGTTTCTTAAAAAATTGAGTAAGCATTTTAGCCATGCAGGAAAAGTTCATTGTAAGTGGACCAGGAAGTTTGTCTAGTGACCCTAGGATTGCCGGATTGTCACCTCTGTCGTCTGAGACACCTGACAGCTGATTGATAAATGACAGGTAAGGTAAAAATCAGACAGGGAAGTTAGAAAAACAAGGATGGATGAGAGCAAAAGAAAAGACAATCTGCCCTATGCAAGTGATGTGTGAAGGAACAGAAATAGTATTGGACTGAGTTTCCTTGTGACCACTAATTGAAACGTTTTTGAGGACCACCCTCCATCTGTATAGAGTGTATACATCTAGTTTTAAATTGCTTTAGCTTTTATTATTAACAGGACATTTCATCAATAAGATTTAATAGGTTATTTGAGAATCATTATATAAGAAATAGCCACTACAAGCAAGTCATTGACATTTATGTTTGACACAACATGGCACCCACTCAAAGGAACATATGACCATGTAATACTTGGTATACAGTTCTTCAGAAAACAAGTCGCTCTACTCAAGGGCATTGTACCATAGAGATTGCATATTTAGCTGCCACTGGGCGCTAAAAGGAGAAAAAAGGCACATTCTAGGTTGGACTTTGTAAAAGCCTGTAGAGAGATTTAGCCTCCATAAGTGATCAAAGTGTTCTTGGGTCAAAAAATAGGATGAGGACTTAAGACCTCCTATTCTGGAGTGGTGATGTCAGGAAGCAATTTTTATTGTTGTTCTGCTGTATTACTGCTCTGATTATAAGGGCCTGGGATACCCTAAACCTTGCCAGTTAGAAAATACCCACCAAATTTATCTTCTGGTCTATCTGAATGGCAAGTGAAAACCTATCTACAGACAGATAGGAAAGTGTATACTACTTTTTCTCCATTTAAGCATCAAAGTATGTGAAATCGTTGCTGCAGATGACTGAAGAGAAGATCAAAGGGGAAATCAATATAATTCCGCTCTGGATCTTATCTCTATACATTGATTTTGCATACAGTCTGAAGCGTATAGACCTGCCTGTGCATTCTACAAGTGCAAGTCGGGGCAGCTCCTCTAATAACCTGTAAACCTGATGAGTTTTATCGTTATTAATGACCCTTACAGATAATTAAGAATACTGTCAATATGTCACTCACACATTATGTCAGTGGAGGCCCTTCAGTCGGATGTCACGTCACCATCTTAATAAGGAGACGAGAAGCAGCTTCAATGTGCCCAGGCATGCAACAAACTTCAGGGTGATCATGTAAGGCATCTGCAGTGTCACCGCCAAATCTCAGGCTAAAATCTTAAATACAGTATATGCACTGACGCTATGTATGTTCTGCTAAGCCAATAAATTCTAATTGTCTACATTTTGCCCAATTATTACCATTTAATTTGCTTATCTTTATGTTATTAGTGTGGAACAGATGCAGAAGATATTCTGTGGGTAATATTGTACATATCATCAAGGTCACCCAATGGCTGAAGTTGGGAATCAGGTGCAAACCATCATAGCGCTAGGCTCACAAATTGCGTAAAAAAAAATTACACCAAAGCTCTGTGCCAAAATTTACTATAAAATTTGTATGTATTACCTGCTGATTTTGGTGCAGTCGCCCATTTTGTTGATTGCGTTGTTCAGAGTCATGGCTACCACTAGGGTGTGGACTGTCCCTCCACAGTACCAGGTGAGCCTCCAGTGGGCCCAAACTCTGACACAATAATGGACTCCTAATAAAAAAAAAGGGCACCTAAGGTCTAACAAAAAAAAAGCTGCATTTGGAGCTGACCTCAGAACCCTATATATCCGGCATGTGCAATGACAGCAAGAATTACTTAAAACTGGGTCTACATCAGGTATACACAGAGAGTTGGCCCTCAGAATAATTTCCTCTTGAGGGTCCAAGGAATTTCAATCCAATGCTCCTGACCACAACAATGCTGCTTTCCTCATATCTCACTATCTGGGCAATCATAGGACATGAAGAAGGTCTGCTGACCAAAAACATTTGCTGCTCATAATCTGACTTGGCCCCTAAATCACAGGAAAGCTATAATTTATTAAACTCGAGTTTGGAGTGTGCACCAGTCAGATTCGAATTTGAGGGATTTCTTTCAAGTTTGTTATTTTGGAATTATTATTCCCGTTACCCACAGCACCTCTAAAATACTGAAGAGTGCACCAGTCTTTCTCTATAGACATAAGTCTGTTTTGCCGATTTGGGAACCTACAACCAGCACCTTCCTGATATATGGAGTGTTGTGATTTTTCCTCAGCAAGCCTACAATCCACTCTGGATCAGTGAATGGGGTTTGTTAAAACACCTTGTACTTACATTGGGGCAGATTTACTAAATCTATAGATGGTGTCAACTTAGACCCACTGTCTAGACCTGCACCAGATCTATCATAGGGCTCAGGCTGGATGATGAATCTGGTGCAGGGACAGAGACTTTTCTCTGATGCTATACCAGCTATTGGTTGACTTGGTTTGAGACAAAATTTTACTCCAGAATTGAGGTGCAAATTTGGCACAAAACATCACATCTTAGGCTACTTTCACATTAGCGTTTTTTTGCAGATCCGTCATGGATCTGCAAAAATGCTTCCGTTACAATAATACAACCGCATGCATCCGTCATGAACGGATCCGGTTGTATTATGTCTTCTAAAGCCATAACGGATCCGTCATGAACACCATAAAAAGTCAATGGTGGACGGATTCGCTTGCAGCGCTTTTCTGTCCGCAATGGGGACGCAACCAAATGGAACGGAATGCATTCTGGTGCACTCCATTTTGGTTCAGTTCAGTTTTGTCCTCATTGACAATGAATGTGGACAAAACTGAAGCGCTTTCTTCCGCTATTGAGATCCTATGACAGATCTCAATAGTGGAATTGAAAACGCAGATGTGAAAGTAGCCTTAGGCCATGTCTTCTTTCCCATGAAACCATGCCCCCTTTCCACTAAGCCTTGCTCCCTTTTGAGTATGTTAAAGAAAGTTGTAGAAACCCTAGCATACGCTACTTTTTAGACAGATCCTAGGCACACACACATTAGTAAATATGTGTCTTCAAGAGGTTGTGCCCATGAAAAATATTCTACATTTTTCAAACCAGCACCTGGATCTAAATACTTTTGTAATTGCATGTCATTAAAAATTTTGTATGGCCACTGAGTTATTCAATAAAATGTATCTGTAAAGCGCCACCTACTGTCTGTTCTTTTCCTTATTTCTTGTCCACGTCAGTGAGGAGGTCGCACATGGTCAGTTTAAATCTTCAACTGTGACCAGCCCTATTTTCTGTTAGAAGCAGTGGCAGTTACAGGGAAAGAGCTACAGCAGAAAGACATGCTCCCTGAGAAAGGACACACACCCCTGACCTGCCAGGCCGTAATAACTCTAGCAGAACAATTGGAGCAATGAATGGGGAGATCTCTTGATCCATGTGAGGTACAGGGATGTTTCTAGCTTTGTTAGAAAGGTATTGTCATGTACTGCATGTCTGATTTTCATTTTTACATCACGGGATTAGTGTTGGGCACGAATATTCGAAAAGCAAATTTTTATTGCGAATATCGCCACTTCGAGAATTCGCGAATGTTTAGAATATAGTGCTATATATTCGTTATATCGAATATTCTGCATTTTTTTCCATCTGAACACATGATTCCCCTCTGCTTCTTGCTTGTAGGCCAATGAGAAGGAAGCAAAGTCAAGTTCACAACAATAGTGCACCAATCAGTAATCTGTAGTCAGACCTGCTAAAATGTGAAGTTTAGTGCAATGTAAGGTGACAAAAAATAGTTTATTTAGCACAGTTTATATTTTTAATTTTTTACGGTGTTCATCTGAGGGGTTAGGTCATGTGATATTTTTATAGAGCCGGTCGATATGGACGCGGCGATACCTAATATATATACTTTTTTTTTTATTTATGTAAGTTTTACACAATAATATAATTTTTGAAACAAAAAAAAAATCATGTTTTAGTGTCTCCATAGTCTGAGAGCCATAGTTTTTTCAGTTTTTGGGCGATTATCTTAGGTAGGGTCTCATTTTTTGCGGGATGAGATGACGGTTTGATTGGCACTATTTTGGGGTGCATATGACTTTTTGATCGCTTGCTATTACAATTTTTGTGATGTAAGGTGACAAAAAATGGTTTATTTAGCACAGTTTTTATTTTTTATTTTTTAAGGTGTTCATCTGAGAGGTTAGGTCATGTGATATTTTTATTGAGCCGGTTGATACGAACGCGGAGATACCAAATATGTATACTTTTTATTTATTTATGTAAGTTTTACACGATAACAGCTTTTTTCAAACCAAAAAAATTATGTTTTAGTGTCTCCATATTCTGAGCCATAGTTTTTTTATTTTTTAGGAGATTGTCTCAGGTAGGGGCTCATTTTTTGCGGGATGAGGTGACGGTTAGATTGGTACTATTTTGGTGGGCAAACGCCTTTTTGATCACTTGCTGTTGTACTTTTGGTGATGTAAGGTGACAAAAAAATGGTTCATCTGAGGGGTTAGGTCATGTGATATGTTTATAGAGCCGGACGCGGCGATACCTAATATGTATACTTTTTTTTTTCCTATTATTTACCAATTTTTTTTACTTTATTTGGGGAAAATGACGTTTTTGTTTATTTTTACTTGAAACTTTTAATTTTTTGGGGGGAAAACTTTATTTTTTAAACTTTTTTTTTTCACTTTATTTTTTGTCCCACTTTGGGACTTAAACTTTTGGGGGTATATTCCTTTACAATGCATTCCAATACTTCTGTATTGGAATGCATTGGCTGTATGAGTAATACTGTGAGTATTACTCATACAGCTTCCGGGGTCTGTGAGATCCAGGGGGCTGGATCTCACAGGCTCTTCACCAGAAGGCAGCTGCCTTCCATGCCATTGGGTCCCCCCCACAGCCCCATGAGGACCGGATGGCACCACCGCCGCACCAGGTAAAAGCCGCAAACCGCAGGTCTGAATTGACCTGCGGTTTGCGGCGATCGGCGACACAGGGGGGTCATGGGACCCCCCCGCGCATTTAGCCGAGGTGCCTGCTCAATGATTTTCGCAGGCACCTTGTTCCGATCACCGCACGCCGGGCGGCGGTGATCGGAACAACACATGACGTACCGGTACGTCATGTGTCCCTAAGGGGTTAATAAGCACCTCATCCTTATCAAACAAACAAGGGTAAGGGTACTTTCACACTTGCGGCAGAGGATTCCGGCAATCCGGACGCGGATCCGTCTGGCAAATGCATTGCAATACCGGATCCGTCTTTCCGGTTGTCATCCGGAAAAACGGATCCGGTATTTATTTTTTTCTCATTTTTAAAGGTCTGCTCATGCGCAGATCGGGAAACCGGATCCGGCATTATCGGGCATTCTGGCAAGTGTTCAGGATTTTTGGCCGGAGAGAAAACTGCAGCATGCTGCGGTATTTTCTCCGGCCAAAAAACATAAGAGGGACTGAACTGATGCATCCTGATGCATACTGAACGGAATGCTCTCCATTCAGAATACATTAGGATAAAACTGATCAGTTTTTTTCCGGTATTAAGCCCCTGTGATGAAACTCAATATCGGAAAAGAAAAACGCTAGTGTGAAAGTACCCTAAAGAGGTCATGAGTTACGGTCAAATAATTGGAAGTAGGGCTATAAAATCTCAGATACTTCAGTCATGTTAGATGGGAGGAATGTCATCGAGCAACTGAGGTCAAATGGGTCCATTAAAATGTTGAGCTTTGAGACCCCTTGTCTTCTATGCATACCACTCTTCTTGGGTTGGTACTAAGCTGATGTCTATCTAATGAAAGAAAAATAGAGATCACTACCCATCGGTTACAAAAGGGGATGTCCACTTTGGATAACGTCTTTTTATTAGAAATGTTCCTTGATCATATGATAATTGTAGAGTGTTCCTGATCCTGTTACCTTTAGTGATCTGTAAAAGAACCTGACGGCATGTGCTCCATTCCCCTGCAGCGCCACCACATGGGAAATTATACATTACAATGCATTACAAAGCTCCTATTGAAGTCAGTGTAATACACTGATATGATAGGTCTTCCAAAGCCAGAGAGGCCCCATTTTATTGATGGGTTCTTCTACCAAGGTTCAAATTTTTTTATATATTTTTTTAATCTTCCTATCAAAACCAAAGATACCAAGATTGCTGCCTCATGGTAAGCACTGTGCTTAAGGGTCTATGGGATGTCTTCATATACGTACAGCTTATACATTGCTTATATTCAATATCCAGTGACCACCTCTGTATCTGGAACCCTGGAACATAACCAACGCAGGCTGGTTTCTCTATCACTCCATTAAATGGTTAGGTTTTTGCAACACAACGTCTGTTTGAATCAAACTTGGGTCACCGTAAGGCTGAGGTAACATTAATTATTTTTCCGCCTGTCGGATCCCATGAAAAGGATGTGAAAACGGCCTGTTTATGAAAGGGAGCGGGCAAAGGCTGTGAGCTGATTATGTCAAACATATTCAAAGCTTCCTCTACAGAGGGGATTATGGTCAGCAAAGCATATCATACACCTGCGTTTACTACTGCTCCTTGAGGAGCAGCCAGCAGAGAAACATCTTGGGATAAAATTCTTACTCTGTCATGAATTGCAATGCTGATATCTTTGTCATCTGGTTTCCAAGTATGATAAATAACTTGCTGAAAAGATGGCGCTTAAAGGGGTGGTACCATGAAGACAACCACCATCCATATGCACCATGTCTCAATTTTAGGGCTTCTACAAATCATGACCTACAATTTTTTAAGGTCCTTATGAGATATGTTTGGTTTGGTGCATAACAATGATGAATGTATTTTGTGGATGCCACATACAAGTGTGAGATTTGTTTGGAAGTCTGAAGGCACCATATGCCTACGGGTCTAGAGAAGAGCTTGTTTACTAAAATGATAGGTTACGTTGGTCAGCATTTATCAAGTCCTGCTGGGGTTTGATTTTTTTATTTTTTTGGATAATTTAGAAAGAGCCAGGGCAGGGAGAACAAAGGAACACAAGGAACAATTCAAGAATAGTATAAAGGGGGTCTCATAGTCAAGTAGCTGTGTCAAAATCAAAAATACACAGCCTAAATATTATGTAAATGCATGGTTCAAAATATGTCTGGGGTCAGAACGGATTGGTACGAAAGCCAAAACTAATCTTTTATCTATCTATCTATCTATCTATCTATCTATCTATCTATCTATCTATCTATCTATCGATCCAGTTATCTCATATCTATCTGTCTCATTTTTACTAGTTCATCCATGGACCAGTCCATCAGGTCTGACTCAACAGAAGAGCTACTGAAGCACAAACTGCTTGAAAAGTTAATGCTAACATAATAGAAAGGTGTCACAAATAGTGTTGAGCAA
Organism: Bufo bufo; assembly: GCF_905171765.1. Classification (NCBI taxonomy): domain Eukaryota; kingdom Metazoa; phylum Chordata; class Amphibia; order Anura; family Bufonidae; genus Bufo; species Bufo bufo. Next base: position 795,048,235 of record NC_053390.1, on the reverse strand, counting down.
AGTTAGCAAAAATTCGATTCGGCTGCTTCACCGAATTTCACAAAAAAATTCACTGAATTACTTCATCACGAAGCGCATTTTTTTTGGATGTGGCGGGCACAATGACAGGGAACAGCGATCGCTAATCCCCCCCCCGCCCCGTCATTGAACCCCTCAGATGCCGCGTTCATTGCTGATCGCTGCATCTTGGATTTACATTGAGGGCTTTCAGGGATTAATCCAGTAAAAAAAAAAATACTCACCTCATCCATTTGATTGCGTAGAGGCCGTTGTGGCCATCACGATTGAAGACAATTTCGTGTGGTGATGTGATGATGCCATTAGGCTGGCCAGCATGGTGACTTCATACGTCACTGCGCTAGAGGTTTCAATCAAGATGGCCTCTTTGCGCACAAAAGGAAGAGGTGAGTATGTTTTTTTCCCACCATTACAGGGAAAATTAATTCCTTACCACGAAGCACAAGGAAATTTGGCTTCAACTCATTTGACTTTGATTTGCTCATAACTAGACACAACCCAGGGTATCGCAGTTTGCTGGAAATGGGTCTGCATAGCCACAGTCCATGCTGTCCCTGTCCACCTCTGAAAGCACCTACAATGGACACGTAAGCTTCAGAGCTGGACATGGAAAAGTGGAAGGAGGTGGCCTGGTCTGCTATGGCCGAAGAAGGTGGCACCAATGCATTATGGTTAAAAGACAGGCAGGGAGTGTGATGCTCCAGGCAATGTTCTGCTGGGACACTTTGGATCCTGACAATAGTGTAAATGTGACATGACATATACCACCTACCTAAAAGTATACAGACCAAGTGCCCCTCTTCATGGTGCTGTATTCCCTAATGGCAGTGGTCCGATCTTCGTCCTGTCATATTGACAGTCCAACACATCAACTTCAAGAACATACTGTTAGATCCCACCACTTCACAGATGTCCTTGTCACAATTTTTACACAAATCTTAGCCCTTCTTTATTGTAGTTTTAGTTTTCCTGTGCTACATTTTTATTTTTTGGTTATATTTTTTCTTTTAACTTAAGTTCCCAATTAATCTCACACTCATTTCCTGTCACACGGACCTTTCCGGATACATATTTATCCAGCTTTGGCCTCGTCTCATGCGCTGTTGTACAGGTCCCGACCTGACCTGAATTAGCAGCATGTTTAATTTACTGAGCAAACATAACCCTAACCTTAAAAATATTCTATGTCCCTCTCACCGAGGAGACATTTCTGTACAATTAAGCACCTAACATTGTTCTCTGATACCCAACCTTGCAATGTCTCTGTTTGAAATTATGGACTTGAAGCCCCCGTGAACTTCTCCCTGTTTGTCGTAGGACGGATTCATTAACATGGCTCCAATTGGAATGTATATGTGAAGCTCCATGTAATTGGACATGACTGGTCAAGAATGACTTGGGCCAGCGTCCAGCCCTCACTGTCACTTACTCTGTGTAATAAGCTACTACTGCTGGCTCCTCATTCAATCTCTTAACTATGGTCAGTAATAAGCTTGGACGGCCTATTGTTGCCAGAAGAAGAAAAAAAAGCACAGTTTGCTATTGTAACAAGCTCAATTAACCAGACATTCTGGTTCTAGTCAGGGAAGGAACAAGAAAAACAAATCTATGTCCAGCACCCAGAAAAAGTAGTCACCACCTTCAGTTTTCTCATCTTTTATTGGATAATAGCATTGAATTCCATATTGATATCTATCTATCTATCTATCTATCTATCTATCTATCTATCTATCTATCTATCTATCTATCATCTGTGTTCTATCTACTATCTATCTATCTATCTAGCTATTTATTTATTTTCAATCTAATTCGTATCTGTTTATCTATCTACTGTATTTTTCACCCTATAAGATGCAGTTGCTCATAAGACGCACCTATTTTTCATTAGACTTCAGATCAAACCACCAATCCGACCCACAATTTTAATCAGACATCAGCTCACAGCCCCTATCAGACCCCTAAGGTTAATAAGATCCTCAATCAGACTTCAGATCAGACCCCCAAAGTTAATAAGAACCCAATAAGACCTCAGATCAGACCCCAATGTGAATCAGATCTCAGATAAGAGCCCCAATATAAATTAGACACCCCCCCATTCATACCTCAGATGAGACCCCATACCTCAGTTCAGTCCCCCATGCCTCAGATCAGACCCCCATGCCTTAGATAAGCCCCATGCCTAAGATCAGACCCCCATGCCTCAGAGCAAATAAAATAAAGCAACTTACCTCTCCTGTTCAGGACGTCGCCGCTCGTAGGATCCAGCTCTCTTCTTCCTGCAGCGCGCTGTGCTGTGATCCGACATGCAAATCGTGAGGTCACAGCTGACAGCAGAGGACCAGGAAGCGTTGAGTACAGATCCCAGGGAGCGCTGCATTTACTGTTTTCTGGTCCTCCAGTACTAATGAGCGCTTACATTAATATTTATTAATTCATTAATATTTACCCCATAAGACGCAGTGACGGTTTCCCCCAATTTGGGGGGAAGACTGCATCTAATAGGGTGAAAAATACGGTATTTATTTATCCATATACTGGAATATCTATCTATCCATTCACCCATCTATGTATTTATCTTCTATCTGCTATCTAGCTAACTATTTAGCTTGAGAAAGGCTCTAACATTGAGCCGAAATGTCGCGTCCACATAAGTGAATAAATGTTTCTCTACTTTTTCTATTATCTCAAAGTGCTGCCTTTTCAAATTTTTAGCTAACTATTTAGTTATCAATCTAATTCATATCTATCTAATATATATCTATCCCATATCTATCTATCTATCTATCTATCTATCTATCTATCTATCTATCTATCTATCTATCTATCTATCTATCCCCTATCTACTGTATCTATCTATCTATCTATCTATCTATCTATCTATCTATCTATCTATCTCTCCCATATCTATATATCTAATATCTATATATCTATCTCATATATATCTCTCTATCTATCTCCTATCTACAGGTGAAACTTGAAAAATTCGAATATCGTGCAAAAGTCCATTTATTTCAGTAATGCAACTTAAAAGGAATTGCATTAATGCAGATTAAAATTAGAATTTTGTGAAAAGGTTCAATATTCTAGGCTCGAAGTGTCACACTCTAGTCAGCTAATTAATCCATACCCCCTGAGCAAAGGGGACCTGAGATTGTGACTTTGGGGTTTCATAAGCTGTAAGCCATAATCATCCAAATTATAACAAATAAAGGCTTGAAATATCTCGCTTTGCATGTAATTGGTCTATCTCATATTTTAGTTTCACCTTTTAAGTTGCATTACTGTAATAAATGAACTTTTCACAATATTCTAATATTTCGAGTTTCACCTATATCTATCTATCTATTCTAGCAACCACCACAAAAACAGTGTTGGGAAGTGCAGTGATACTGACAAGATTGTAATTGTAGTAGTTCTATTCCCCAGTTGAAGTCAAATTCATGATGCCATATATCCCTTTGAGGGTATTTTTACAAATTTAGTATCCCTTAAGCTATCTGGTCATTAACCACCCTTTTTTTCCAGGTAGAAATAAAGACATGCCTACCCAGCACTGCCGTCTTTCAAGTAAAAGCTACCTTGATGGTGAACTGATCATCTGGGACCCCTATTATTGGCTGCTATACCCTAGGGATCCACAATAGGGAAAAAGTTCTATGACATCCTTTGGTCCTAGCAGGAAATGTTGCTACGTAACTGAGAGGAGACCAGACTGGCTGCATCCCTTACTTTAATAGGTGGTGAGAACATCTCCTCCAAACCCCAAGTCCTCCTTTCCAAGTTGATTAGAGATGTGGTTGAGATAGCGCACAGGGCTACACATATTCGGCGCTTTGATGGCAGGAAGTGTGTGATTTGCGATTGACAGCTGCTATGTTATTATATTATTATATCTCAGTGGTTTAACCCTTATCGTGCCTGCACCAATAGCAATCGTGGCATGTCAAGGGAGAAGATTTTCCTTTTGTAGATTGTCAGCCTCAGTGATAGAGACACTATTGAGACAATGCACAGAAAATGCAATTTTATTTAAAAAAAAAATATAATTTAAAACTAATTGTTCCCTTGTGGAAAAAAATAAGTTTATTAAGATAATTTATTAAAGAAAATATGCATGCAAAAAAAAATGAAGAATATATGAAAAAGACATAAAAGAGATGACTTACATACAAAAATAAATGTAAACATAATTTAAAGTTTTCTAGAAAGAAAGGAAAAATATACAAAACAATGAAGAATGTAATTTTCTTGCACATCCCAAAATGCAAAAATCAAGATCTCACACAGCAATTACTTAGACATTTTTTCTGGTTTAGAAATCCAATTTAATAATATATTTTTAGAGAATTTATATTAGCAAAGGAGGGACTTTTCTTTTTAGGAACCTCATCTATTGTCCAGAGCTGAGAGCAGCCCAATTGCAGCCTAAGAGAATCTCTCACTCTGGAGGACCTGGCATGTCCACACAATACACAGAGAGCCCACTGATTTAAATGGCGCTATGTAATACCATGTCATACCCCTTGATGGCACTGCAGATAAATCCAATACCTTCGGTGAAGTTCTCCAGTAGACTAAAGCTGATCACAGGGTGTCACGAAAAGGAAGGGATAAGTGCAGCCCTAAGCTCCACCAACTCCTCTAACCCTACTTACATGCACGGTCCGTCCTAACCGATGGGGTACAACTGGGCGGCAGTCCCTAGCTTACGTACGTGCAGGGGCCTAAAGGAAGGAAATAACGAGGGAAGAAAACAAAAGACAAAGACAGAACAAGCAGAAGTGCAAAGTTTCCCAGGCTGGGAAAGTACCACAACAGGAACAACTGGAAGCCGGGGTCAAGATCTAGGAGGTAACACAGGCACAAAGGGTTAATACAAAATCAAAGTCAATACAAGCTGTAGTCAGGAGCCAAGAGATCACATCAGTACAAGGGATAACACCAGGTCAAGGTCAAATACAAGCCGAAGTCAAACAAACAAAGTCACACATGCAGAAAACGCTAGTGACCTGTGGCCAGCGGGTTACCTGTTTAAATAGGTAGAATTGATGGGTCACGTGACGTGGCCAGCATCACGTGACCCATGTCCATCAGATCTAAACACCTGAGCGCCGACTCATTTCCATCGGCGCTCAGTTCCCCCCCTGCTCGTTGTCTAGGGGATAAAGGACGCTGTCCATGCTGAGGATGCGTGTGCGGCCAGGTTCTCCCTGCCCCCTTGTTACTAGGAGACGAGGACGCCGGTCACGTCATCGCTCCTCCTCAGGGATATGATGCCGGCAAAGCTGCAGGGAGCGAGTGCGTCGCCGGCTCCCCGTTACACAGGGGATCACAAGAGGAAAGATCCTTTTAATAAACAGGGATCGGACAACCTCTTTAAAATTTTATGTAGATTTAGATTTTCATGTAAAATGAAATGTTATTCAAAAGTGAACATCTGCTGTTCTAATATTGTGAATGTTTTAAGCAAATATACAGAGGAACCGGAAAGCCAAAAACCATTTGTGTAATGTTCCTTCTATCGTTCCTTTGCAGTGAATGATGTTGTAAATCCTAGAATTAGCTTCTGTATGAGACTCAGTAAACTCACACCGCACCTATTAAGCTTGATGTGACAATTACACTGGATGATGAGGGAGATGGATTACAGGTTGTAAGTATCTTAGCATATGTCAGACAAATGAAAATCCATAGCCATAGAAATGCAATCAACAGACTAGAGATCGTGAAGTAGTTATGGGAATAGGGCATAATGGGCCTCTATAGGAAGGGTTCATCTGCAGGACAAAACCCATGCTGGCCAGTAAATAATAATGAAATACACATATGGGAAAGCAAAGTGACCACCATCTCTGTACCTAGGTCGATAAGTTTTGGTGGAATCTGATTGACTTCAATGGGGCTGAGCTGCAACTAGGCCATGTGACCAATGTACAGTGATGTCACATGGCCTAGGAAGAGGCCACGCCGCCCACAGAGGGTGTTGTACCCCCATCGATCTGAAATCGATGACCTATCCAGAGGATCTGTCATCAATTTATATTCCTGGATAACCCTTTTCAACACAGTATTAGGGCTTATGCACATGGCCGTTGCCCAGCCATGCCTGTATTGCAGCCCGCAAACAGTGGGTCGGCAATATACGGGCACCGGCTGTTTGTGCACCTCATCAGGGATGCGGACCCATTGACTTAAATGGGTCCTCAATCTGGAAAGTCCGAAGCGGAACGGAGGCGTGCCTCCATAGGGTTTCTACCTATGCCTCCGTACCGCAAAAAAGTAGTGGATGCAGTACTTTTTTGTGGTGCGGACGATCGGATGCGGATCCCATTCAAGTGAATGGGTCCTGCCTCCGCCTCTGCATACGGTGGCCCTACAGTCAGTGCCCGTGAATTGCGCAAATTGCAGTCCGCAGCACGGGCCCGGCCGACACACCTTCATGTTCAAGAGCCCTTATGGAATTCTAAAGGAACTCATACACATTAGAGGAAAGGTAGTTGAACCTGCTGATTTGTCCAGCTTGGGTACCTATATAATATGTCTGGGTGTGTGATGGCAAATTTTTTGGAAAAGAAGAATTGGGCATATTGATTTCAACATGCTTGATCCTGTATTCTCAGAGGTGTCTGGCGGCAGCTATTATCCTCTTGCCACTGACAGAACAAGCAGGCTCAGTTACGTTTATGTATAGGGCACTTGGAGAAAAAAGCTGTCACTCGAATGAGCATTTAGCCCAAAGTACATTGGAAACCTTAATGGTGTGACTCAAAATTAAAACTTATCACCAAGTTGCACCTAGCTGCTGTATTGGACAGTTGTACTGATGCTCCATTCAAATGGGGGACACGAAAACCCCATTCTTGTGATTGGTGGAGATCCAAGCGGTTGGACCTCCACCAACCAGATATGTCACCTATCTTGTAGATTTTGAGCCAAAGCCTTTAGGTTAATAGAGGGAGTCACCAGTTCAAGCCCTTCATCTATTAACCAGAGTGGACAGCAGCTACAAAAAGCATCTCTGACCCAGCAAGAACTAACTAGTCCAAGCTCATTGACCATAATAATTGTGTATTACTTAATTTGCCCTGTGGTGGTGCTGAAAGGAAATGGAACACTTACTGCCAGGTTCATCTTAAGATTACAACCTTATGATCATGAATTGTTTATAATGGAGAATCCAATGAAAGTGAACCCGTCCCCTCTCCTGACATGTCTGCTTTAGTAACTACCTGCATCCCCCATGTAATAACAATTCTGAAGCAATTATTCTCATGACTCTATGTTGTGTCATCCCTGCTAGAAGTTATGAACAAATTACTAGCAGTTTACAAGTTGGGGGTATGCAGATGATGCAGAATTGTTATTACATGGGGGATGCAAGTAGTTACTAAAACAGACATGTCAGGTGAGGGGACTTGTCCTCTTTAAGGAACCAGTAGAGTTATGCTTCCGGCACAGGTAATTTTCAGTTTGGGTCCCAATAAAAAACTTAGCATAACCATTAAATTGAAATATCAGCGCATTTCTTAATCATCCTGGTGTAGTAGACCGCCATTCACAGCTCATTACAATTACTGATAAATCCACCTAATCGTCTAGAAGCATTATTACCCACACCGGGCCCATGTAAGACTAGGAAAAGAAGAGACTTAGCATGAGACAGACAGCTGTCTAATAAATCACACGCAGAGCTACTTAAGGAAAATGTCGTAAAATGAGATGAAATACCTGTGCCGGCAGTTAGTGTATTTTCCATTAACTGACAAAACTTTAAAGAGGATTGATGTAGAGCGGCTTATACAGGCAATCCGAAATGTCAACTTCCCTACATTAGTATGATCGACTAAGTCATCACTTTGTAGAAACTATTACACGATGGGTGGAGAGCCCATCAAATCAGTCAGACTATGGAGGAACCTCTATAAAAAGCTTTCATGTGGGAAAGAAGACGAAATACTGTAAGCAAGATCCTTGTGGTGGGGGATAAGAAGTGAAATGAGGGAAAGTGATGGACCTTATGACATATTGGAAGGGATTAGAACCAATAACTGAAGCCTTAAGTGTGTAGACCTCGATGGTTTTCTCAGTCTCACTAGCTAGCTGTGTGTTTGCTACTCTGGATCACTGACCTTTGCCTGTTTCTTCGACATTGCCTCTGACATGACCTCCTGGTATTTGACTCTGCTAGCTTGTGACCTCGCCTTTGCCTGCTGACTTTGTCTCTGACGGTATCTCCTGGTTTCACTTTAATATGTATTTGTATCTGATTTGGGATTCTGATCCGGGGCTGGTTTTTCCTGTCTGGTTTTCATCTCTTTCTGTCTTACTACTCTTTTCCCATTTTGGTTTAGGCCCCTTTACTTAGCTAAGAAGGGACTGTCGTCTAGTTGTGGTCCGTCACTTAGGACAGATCGTGCAAGTAGGTAGGGACAGTGGTGCAGGTGGAGCATAAGGCTTCACTGTTCCCTATCCTTTCATGACACCTAATCCTTGTCAGATCCCATTATAGTCAATGGGGATCCGACAGTGAGTGGCTGTGTCCAGTAGTTCACAATGCATATGTGAACCTAGCCTAACCACCAAGTGTTGTGCCTCAATATTGTGTTCAACCAATATGTTTGTGTTCCCTGTGAGAGACTCTAACTGTTTGTTACCTTATTTTGAACAAACCGCTCATCTGGGCAATTGTAGAACAGTTCTATCCTTGTCCGTAATGCTGGCAAGAATAGGACATGTTCTATATTTTTGCAGATGGCACGGAATGGACTTATGGATGCGGACAGCACATGGTATGCTGTCCACATCTTTTGTGGCCCCATTGAAGTGAATAGGTCCGCATCCAACCCACAAAAATACAGATTGGATGCAGACAAAAACAACGTTCGAGTGGATGAGCCCTTAGGGAAAACTTGCTAAGTCAATGTGAATCATTGATCCATCCTCCAGTGTTGGTCAATGGCTACACCCACACATTTCTTAACCCTCTTAGGGTACAGCCACATGGTCAGGTTTCCTATTGCAGTTTTGGAAGCCCAAATCAGGAGTGGATCATAAAAGGGTAGAAAGTATAAAGGACGGATACGACTTCTCTTTTTTTAAATTCACTCCTGGTTTTGGCTTCCAAAACTGCATCAGGAAACCTGACCATGAGGCTGTACCCTTACAAGTGGAAACCACAGTAAGTGAGGGTGCAAGAACCTCAACACCAGTGTTGGGCGAGCATGCTCGTCCGAAAAAACATCACAGTGTTTGGCCGTACATCGCGTGTGCTCGAGCGCGATGCTCGAGTATCATCCCTGCACCTTTGTTGGCTGCTACGCAGCCAATAAACGTGCGGGGAAGTACTGAAACTCACTGTAATGCCACAGCCATGTTGGTTACTGGCATTACAGTGATTGGCTGGCCGGAACGCGTCATCGGGTGCTATATAGCACCCGATGACACGTGGTTCGGCTCAGTCTTAGTCAGGGCGAGCTTCAGCAGAAGGGACAGATAGTGTAAGGACAGGAATTGTTTTTTTTTAGGCAGGGTTTAGTGTTAAAAGGTGTTAGGGAACCAAAAGTCCTTTTAAGGACTATTGTTTTATCTGGCTGCAATATATATTATTAGCGCAACCTGCGCTAAATTGAGTGCAATTGTTTGGCCACTGATGACAGTGAAACAACCTCTGCTACATCTGTTGCGTTACATTTGCGCATCCTAAATATCTGTGACATTCAACGGCAGCAGAATTGTTTAGCCGCTGCTGACAGCGACATTACCTGCGCTACATCTCCTGTATAGCGTTTGCGCATCCTAAATATCTGCGACATTCAGTGTAATTTTTTCACCGCTGGTGACAGCGACATTACCTGCGCTACATCTCCTGTATAATGTTTGCGCATCCTAAATATCTGTGACATTCAGTGTAATTTTTTCTTAGCCTCTGGTGACAGCGACATTACCTGCGCTACATCTCCTGTATAACGTTTGCGCATCCTAAATATCTGCGACATTCAGTGTAATTTTTTCACCGCTGGTGACAGCGATGTTACCTGCGCTACATCTCCTGTATAACGTTTGCGCATCCTAAATATCTGTGACATTCAGTGTAATTTTTTCTTAGCCTCTGGTGACAGCGACATTACCTGCGCTACATCTCCTGTATAACATTTGCGCATCCTAAATATCTGCGACATTCAGTGTAATTTTGTCACCGCTGGTGGCAGCGACATTACCTGCGCTACATCTCCTGCATAACGTTTGCGCATCCTAAATATCTGTGACATTCAGTGTAATTTTTTATTAGCCGCTGGTGACAGCGACATTACCTGCGCTACATCTCCTGTATAACGTTTGCGCATCCTAAATATCTGTGACATTCAGTGTAATTTTTTCTTAGCCGCTGGTGACAGTGACATTACCTGCGCTACATCTCCTGTATAACGTTTGCGCATCTTAAATATCTGTGACATTCAGTCAAATTTTTTTGCCACTGGTGACAGCGACATTACCTGCGCTACATCTCCTGTATAACATTGACGCATCCTAAATATCTGTGACATTCAGTCTAATTTATTTCCGTATACACTTACAAAACCTGCGCTACTGTACGTGTGACATACTTGCAAGCATATACTGTATACCATTTAATATGCTCAAGGCAAGCAGTAAGGGACGGAGAAGTGACCCTGCTGCTGATGGTGCACGCAGAGGCCGTCGCCCTGGGAGCGGTGAAACTGTGCCTGCTGCCAGAGCACAAGAAACACACTCATCAACGATACCTAGCTTCATGTCCCAGTTTGCAGAGCGGGCCAGGACACCACTCTTGAAGTCACACCAGTGCGACCAGGTGGTCGATTGGATTGCAGCAGATAATGCTTCCAGTCGGTTAAGCACCACCCTGTCTTCCACAAACTCCAGTCTCAGTAGCCAAGAGTCTGGTCAACAGAATCCTCACCCTGATCCTCCTTCCTCCCACCATGGTGAATCTTGGCAAACAAGTGATCCCACACTCGGATATTCAGAGGAGCTCTTTTCATCGCCATTACTTGATTTGGGCCTCTCGCCAAGCCCGCTTGAAGAGAATCATGAGGAGATCTTGTGCACTGATTCCCAAACTCTTGAGCATCCACAGTCAGAAGAAGATGATGGTGGGGAACGGCAATTAGTGTTTCACGAGGCGGATGATGATGATGAGACACAGTTGCCAATAAGTCAATGGCAATTTGTGTCTCCATAGGTTGATGATGAGGATGAGACACAGTTGTCAATAAGTCAGGTTCTTGTTAGGTCAACAAGTCAGGAGGATGACCAGAGTGAGTAAGTGGAAGAGGAGGTGGTGGACGATGAAATCACTGACCCAACCTGGGAAGGTGGCAAGCCGAGCGAGGACAGCAGTAGAGAGGGGGAGTGATCCGCAGCACTGCAACAGGCTGGAAGAGGCAGTGGGGTGGCAAAAGGGAGAAGACGGGCCACACCAAACAGGCCCACAACTGTTCCCTGGAGAACCCCCTTGCGGCCTTGCCAAGTGTTAGGTGTTCCGCAGTCTGGCGCTTTTTTGAGGAAAGTGCGGACGATAAAGGAATTGCCATTTTTAACCTGTGCCGTACCAAAATGAGCAGGGGCATGAACACTAGCAACCTCACCACCACCAACACGATCCGCCACATGGCATCAAAGCACCCTAATAGGTGGGCCGAACGCCTGGGTCCACAATCAGTGTCTGCGGGTCACACCACTGCCTCCGCTTCCCCTGTGTTACGTGCTGCCCCTGTCCAAGACGCAGTCCCGGATGCCTCCCGCTCTGCACCTGGACCTTCGCAAACACCATCAGCTAGCACATTCACTTCTGTGTCCCAGCCCAGCGTACAGATGTCCATACCCCAGGCCTTAGAACGAAAGCGCAAATACCCAGCCAGCCACCCACCGGCCATAGCACTAAATGCGCACCTTTCAAAATTGCTGGCCCTGGAAATGTTGCCATTTAGGTTTGTGGACACTAAGACTTTCCACAGCCTGATGGCGGCAGCCGTCCCTCGTTACTCAGTCCCCAGCGGCTGCTATTTTTCCTGGTGTGCCGTCCCCGCCTTACACCAGCATGGGTCCCGTAACATCACCCGTGCCCTGACCACTGCAGTTATTGGGAAGGTCCACTTAACCACTGACACATGGACAAGTGCTTTTGGCCAGGGACGCTAAATTTCCCTGACGGCACACTGGGTGAACATGGTGGAGGCTGGGAGCGAGTCGTACCCTGGGATGGCACAGGTGCTACTGACGCCAAGGATTGCGGGCCCTACTTCCATCAGGATTTCCGCCACCACCTACATTAGTGTCTGCAACCCCCCTTCTCCTCCTCCACCACTTCCACCTCCGAATTCTCATCTTGCAGCACCAGTGAGCGATCAGTCAGTAGCTGGAAGCCGTGTAGCACTGCAGTGGGGAAGCGGCAACAGGCCGTGCTGAAACTAATTTGCTTTGGTGACAAACAGCACACCACCGAAGAGCTGTGGCAAGGTATAAGGAACCAGACTGAGCTGTGGCTCCCGCCACTCAACCTACAACCAGGCATGGTTGTGTCTGATAATGGCCGTAACTTGGTGGCGGCTTTGGAGCCCGGCAAGCTCACACACATACCATGCCTAGCCCACGTGTTCAACTTAGTGGTTCAGCGGTTTCTCAAACCCCTACCCCAATTTGCCTGAGCTACTGGTGAAGGTGGGCCGCGTGTGTGCCTATTTCCGCAAGTCATCGACAGCTTCCGCCGGTCTGGTCACGCTGCAGCAGCGCTTGCAATTGCCAGCTCACCGACTGTTGTGCGACGTGAGCATGTGCTGGAACTCCACGTTCCACATGTTGGCCAGGCTATGTGAGCAGCAGAGGGCAGTAGTGGAATACCAGCTGCAACATGGTCGTCGCCTTTCCAGTCAGCTTCCGCTCTTCACAAGCGAGGTGTGGGCATGGATGTCTGACCTCTGAGGTTTTACGCAACTTTGAGGAATCAACACAGATGGTGATCAGCGATGCCGCTATTATAAGTGTAACCATCCCACTTCTGCGTCTACTGAAACGCTCGCTGCTCGCAATGAAGGTGGACCCTTTGCATGTGGAAGAGGTAGAAATGGGGGAAGACATTACACAGGTTGATAGCGAGACCACCCTCAGTTCGTCTTCTCAGCGTGAATTGGATGATGATGAGGAGGAGCAGGAGACGGTTGCCTCCGCTTCAGAGGGTAGTACCACTGGCGTAACTATAGGGGTCGCAGCGGTCGCGATTGCGACCGGGCTCCTAAGCCAGTGGTACTATTTATAAGATGCAGTGCATCTTATAAAGGGAATACTAGCGAGCGCTTCCATAAGGGGAGCGCTAACTAGTCTGCAGGAGGAGGGGGAGAGAAGCGCTGTGAGCACTGTACAGTACTTAACCCTCCTCCTGCTTGCTCTTCTCAGGGCCGGCGCTGCTGTGTCCTGGCTGCCTGCAGCGTCAGGACATACAGAGCGCACTCTGACCTGACGCTGCAAGAGGTCAGGTGACTTCAGCGCGGCCCTGAGAAGGGAAGACAGCCAGGACAAGGAGAGTGGCGGCAGGAGAGGTAAGTTACTTTATTATTTTACAGTCTGATCTGAGGTCTGATATGAGGTCTAATGGGGGGTCTGGAGAGGTCTCATCGGGGGTCTGGAGAGGTATAATGGTCTGGAGTGGTCTATAGGGGGTCTGGAGGTCTTACTGGGGGGTCTGAAGTGGTCTAATGGGGGTCTGGAGGTCTGACTGGGGGGTCTGGAGGTCTGACTGGGGGTCTGAAGTGGTCTAATGAGGGGTCTGGAGGTCTGACTGGGGGGTCTGGAGGTCTGACTGGGGGTCTGAAGTGATCTAATGGGGGGTCTGGAGGTCTGACTGGGGGTCTGAAGTGGTCTAATGGGGGTCTGGAGGTCTGACTGGGGGGGTCTGGAGATGTCTGACTGGGGGTCTGGAGAGGTCTGACTGGGGGTCTGGAGAGGTCTGACTGGGGATCTGGAGGTCTAATGGGGGTCTAATTATGGGTCTAGAGGTCTAATAGTGGTCTGATTGGGGGTCTGGAGGTCTAATGGGGGTCTGATTGGGGGTCTGGAGGTCTAATGGGGGTCTGATTGGGGGTCTAAAAATCTAATGGGGGTCTGGGGGTCTGATTGAGGGTCGGGAGGTCTAATGGGGGTCAGATATGGGGGTCTGGAGGTCTAGTGGGAGTCTGGAGGTCTAATGGGGGTCTAGAGGTCTGATATAGGGGCCTGGATGTCTGATATGGGGGTCTGGAGGTCTAATGGGGGTCTTAATATGGGGGTATGGAGGTCTAATGGGGGTCTTATCTGAGGTCTGATATTGGGTCGGGGTCTTACATGGAGGTCTAATGGGGGTCTGATCTGAGGTCTAAAACTGGGGTCTTATATGGGGTCTGACATAGAGGTCTAAAGGGGGTTTGGTCTGAGATGGGGGATCTCATTTAGGGTTTTATATGGGGGTCTGATCTGAAAGGAAGGGGGGATTTTTTTGTACTAGCGCACAATATAAAGGGGTGTTTTTGTACTGACACAGGGGTGTGTGGTACCAGTATTTTCAGGGGTACTGTTTCTGCAGGAAAGTATTGGGGAGCACAGTATTGGGGGAGCCAGGATGGGGTGTTGAGAAGGTGAGGAGAAGGATGGAAAAGTAGGAAAGTAAGATGTCTGTTTGTTAAACTCTGCAGAGACGAGGTGCGGCTGAAAGAAGTCACCATGGCGGTCTGGTCTGATAGGAGAAGAAGAGGAAAGAGAATATCTACAGAGAAGAGAAGTCACTGGATGTAAGAGTGGCACTGTATTACCCTGTATGTTCTGTAGCGCTGTATGTAATGTTTTCCAAGTATGTCTTTAAAGGGGTTGTCCGCTTTTTTTTTATGAGCGCTGCCTTCTCTGCTCTGTTTACCTGCTAATCATTGCAAATGCTACAGCGAGCAGGTGAACAGAACAGAGAAATCAGCTCTCATATGAGAGCTGCCCTCTCTTCAAATAGCTGATCGTCGGGGGTGCCGGAGGACCCCGGCTGATCTGATATTGGTGACCTATCCTGAGAATAGGTCATCAGTAGAGTTGAGCGAACACCTGGATGTTCGGCCGAACTTCCCGGAAATGTTCGGGTTCGGGATTCGAACCCGACCCGAACTTCGTCCCGAACCCCATTGTAGTCAATGGGGACCCGAACTTTTGGGCACTAAAAAGGCTGTAAAACAGCCCAGGAAAGAGCTAGAGGGCTGCAAAAGGCAGCAACATGTAGGTAAATCCCCTGCAAACAAATGTGGATAGGGAAATGAATTAAAATAAAAATAAAAAAAATAAAAATTAACCAATATCAATTGGACAGAGGTCCCATAGCAGAGAATCTGGCTTCACGTCAGCAGAGAATCAGTCTCTTCATGTCATAGCAAAGAATCTGTCTTCATGTCAGCAGAGAATCAGTCTCTTCATGCCATAGCAGAGAATCTGGCTTCATGTCAGCACAGAATCAGTCTTCATGTCATAGCAGAGAATCAGGCTTCACGTCACCCACCACTGGAACAGGCCACTGTCACACATTTAGGCCCCGGCACCCAGACAGAGGAGAGAGGGCCCGTAACAGAGAATCAGGCCTTATGTCAGCGCAGAATCAGTCTTCATGTCATAGAAGAGAATCAGGCTTCACGTCACCCACCACTGGAACAGGCCACTGTCACATATTTAGGCACCGGCACCCAGACAGAGGAGAGAGGTCCCGTAACAGAGAATCTGGCCTTATGTCAGCACAGAATTAGTCTTCATGTCATAGCAGAGAATCAGGCTTCACGTCACCCACCACTGGAACAGGCCACTGTCACATATTTAGGCCCAGGCACCGAGGCAGAGGAGAGAGGTCCCGTAACAGAGAATCTGGCCTTATGTCAGCGCAGAATCAGTCTTCATGTCATAGCAGAGAATCAGGCTTCACGTCACCCACCACTGGAACAGGCCACTGTCACATATTTAGGCCCAGGCACCCAGGCAGAGGAGAGAGGTCCCGTAACAGAGAATCTGGCCTTATGTCAGCACAGAATCAATCTTCATGTCATAGCAGAGAATCAGGCTTCACGTCACCCACCACTGGAACAGGCCACTGTCACACATTTAGGCCCCGGCACCCAGACAGAGGAGAGAGGTCCCGTAACAGAGAATCTGGCCTTATGTCAGCACAGAATCAGTCTTCATGTCATAGCAGAGAATCAGGCTTCACGTCACCCACCACTGGAACAGGCCACTGTCACACATTTAGGCCCCGGCACCCAGACAGAGGAGAGAGGTCCCGTAACAGAGAATCTGGCCTTATGTCAGCGCAGAATCAGTCTTCATGTCATAGCAGAGAATCAGGCTTCATGTCACCCACCACTGGAACAAACCACTGTCACATATTTAGGCCCAGGCACCCAGGCAGAGGAGAGAGGTCCCGTAACAGAGAATCTGGCCTTATGTCAGCACAGAATCAGTCTTCATGTCATAGCAGAGAATCAGGCTTCACGTCACCCACCACTGGAACAGGCCACTGTCACACATTTAGGCCCAGGCACCCAGGCAGAGGAGAGAGGTCCCGTAACAGAGAATTTGGCCTTATGTCAGCACAGAATCAGTCTTCATGTCATAGCAGAGAATCAGGCTTCACGTCACCCACCACTGGAACAGGCCACTGTCACACATTTAGGCCCCGGCACCCAGACAGAGGAGAGAGGTCCCGTAACAGAGAATCTGGCCTTATGTCAGCACAGAATCAGTCTTCATGTCATAGCAGAGAATCAGGCTTCACGTCACCCACCACTGGAACAGGCCACTGTCACACATTTAGGCCCCGGCACCCAGACAAAGGAGAGAGGTCCCATAACAGAGAATCTGGCCTTATGTCAGCGCAGAATCAGTCTTCATGTCATAGCAGAGAATCGGGCTTCACGTCACCCACCACTGGAACAGGCCACTGTCACATATTT